>NW_021131019.1:0-1200000 GCF_004193835.3 Ostrinia furnacalis
TGTTAACCAACCGTGGAATGGCGCGCCCGGAGAGGCTTAGTTCAAACGATCATTGCAAACGTTGTGATAGGGATAGAGACATGCGATTTTTGGTTTTATGAAGGAAATACGATAGAGAATAATACAAAGTTATAAAAACCACCGGTTATAGGGGCATTTTTTGAAGAAATTTATCAAATAACCAAAAAAACACGAATTTAAAAGCAGATTTTTTTCAAAAAATATATTTTTATATTATTTGTTGGCCTTTTTTGTGTATTTTATGAATTTTTAAAGTATCGCCTGTTATTTAGTATTATTACTGTTTTTATTTTATCAGGATATACCGCTTAGTTTAAAAGTTATTACGTTTTCTTTACAATAAGTAATTGGAAGAAAAAAAATTCTATAAAAAATTAAAAAAAAAATTAAAAAAAAATTTGTCCTCTTTTTTGTCGATAAAAATAGGTCTAGTTTCATCTATTTTCATATGTACACTTTAACGTGACTCACACTGTATTAATAATAAGTATTATAATCAGTTTAATCAGTCAGTACAATCAGTGGGCTAAGTACAGAAAATAATAAGTTTATTTATTTTCTGTACTTAGCCCACTGTAGTACTTTTGTAACTCTGCATCAAAGTGTTCTCGATCGACAAAACTAGTATTGCTCACTGATTGTTCGTTTATTTCTACCACTACGGACTCCATTTCACTCATCATAAATAAAATCACGCGTTATAATAAGAATTATTACCAAACAAAACAACAATTGTTAAATTTGCTACTGTAAATAAAGAAAAACAAGTACGGACTAGATATATTTGTTTACGTTTAAACCGGTAATGGCGGCTGCCGGGTGGCGGGGAGCGGTATAAAAGCACGTGACTCTTTTAACCAATCACCGTACACCTTGCCTTTGTCGGATGATTTAACGGCAAGACGCCGTAAATTAATCAACTTACTAAAATACATACGTTAAATAGTACATTTCAAATGCCGTTTATTATTTTCCGAGAGTTGATCAACTACCTAGAAAATTGATCAACTTATGAGTCTTGTTATTTTCCGGTGACAGTGTCACTTCGTGTGTCACCCTGTGTGCATCCGCGCGCACTGTGAGACCTCATAGTAATGTTGAATACGGGCGTTAATCATGCCGACAAGTCTTTATTTTCTTTAAAATGTCTCATAATATCATGTGTAATGATTACTGAAGAATTAAGGATTTTATCTATAGGAAAGGGGAATGATTTGTTTTCTTGTATTTTTGTATTAAATGGAGATAATTTAATTTGATTTAGTTAAGTACTGTAAAATTGTTAGAAATAAACACTTTTATTTCATTTTATTTTATTTATTAATAGGCTCCGAAACCAATTAGTTGCAACCTTTAGTCTAAACAAATAAAGAAATTTTGACTTTGACTTTGACTTCATGCCCAAACCACATATTTTGACTAAGGTGTGTACCTATATGAAAATATTTTTGGTGGGTTAACAAAAAGATGAAAGATTTGTATTTTTTTTATGTTTGTAATCGAAACCACGAGGAAAGATTTCTATTTTTATAATATGTTTGTATTGAATAGGCTCCGAAACCACTAGAATGATAAAATTGTTGGCCGCTAATTGCACAACGTAAATGTAAAATATTAGTAAAAAAATAAATGTATTTAAAAATTAAATGTTTTATTATTTTAATAATCTGATCTATCAACTACACAACACTTTTGTTCGCAACTGTACTGACGAAACATCTATATTATACCGTTCATTTAAGATGGCAACGATTATGTATGGAGAGGTCGCTTTTCTGTAACCTTTATAATTTGGTCGGCTTATGGAAGAATTCCTGGTATTTTTTTGCAGTTCAATAACTTCCTTATAAGACGTAATATCAAGCTAAAATTAATAGGATAGCTTATTCAAGGAACATTTTAATTTGTCCATTGTATGCCATGTTCCCTTGTTATAAGGGAATTGCGTAATTCGGTCACGAAAGTAAAGACTGTTAAATTGAATTAAATTTCTTGAAATCTCTTTGTTGCGCCAAGCCACATCACAAAGGTGTACAAAGGGTATATGCTACACCTTTTTTATTCGATTGTAAGAGTACTGGTTTACTCACAAATCCGTTTTTATCTGATTTTCGAAATTATTTAATTACACTGGTGTTTATCATTCAAATCAATAACTTATGTTTGAACAAATCAAGGTCTATCATTGGTATTTTTTTCAAACTTCTGCGTTGAGCCATTTACGATTACCCCAGCAAAATTCTGAATAACTTGAGAACCGGAACACGAACAAATTTTGCTATTCGTGGACAAATTACTACGCAACAAAAGCTATCTATCCATGTATTTGGTTCCGGGATAGAACGACTTTAAAAAAAAAATTTTGCTGCAAAATCTGTTTTTTCCTAATAACTTTAAAACTATAATTTGAACGAATTTTGCTATTAGTGGACAAATTTCTGCTCATCATCATCATCAACAGCCCTTTACAGTCCACTGCTGGACTATGAGCCTCCTCCACTATAGTGGAGGGTTTTGCCATAATCTCCACGCTTGGCAGGCGGGTTGGAGATCGCAGTTTAAAAGATTGATGTTTTTCAGAGAGCGCTGCTGCCCATTCTCTGTTTGATGTGTAGTCCCTAAGTCGCCTCTTACGACACCCGCGGGAAGAGTAGGGGTTGGTGACAAATGTATTCTACTCTGCCGTCACCACACAGCTAAAAAATTTCTGCTCACGATGGACTAATTCTCTGCTATACTCTCGACTCTCTAAAGCACAAAATTTATAAAAATTTTGCTGGGTAATGCACTCATTATATTGATATCATAATTTATCAAGCGTGGCGTCATCGCGTCAGTGATTTGCTTTTGTATTTGACGTGGCGCTGAAAACCTAAAACTTAATCTGTCCTAAACCAAAGGAATGCTTTAAAGCTTACAAGAAAAAAGATAAGAGAAAAATTATAGCCTTGACAGCAACATTACCATTGCTAGGTACCTAGCGAAGATATTCGTAATGGGTGGACCTCTATTGAGTAACAAATATTAGAAGAACAACATGCAGTTTTTAGAAATATTTTAAGTTTTGGCTCAAAGACGACATTCTGTATTTGAATAAATAATTTCAGTGAAGCCTGTAACTTACATAAATGAAGACTAACCAAATTCAATCAGCGTTTACTGAAACGTAACCTTTTGGACAAAAAATAAAAAAATACGGTACCTATCACTAACTCTGAAATTAAAGCCACCTTAAAAACGAGACATCATAATACATAACTTTTAAAAAAAATAAAACCGACTTCAAATGCGTGAACACAAAAAAAAACTAAAAATTGCGTATAAAAAAGTTCATCCCCAATTTTCCACCCTTGGGGGTGAAATATTTTCTTCAAATTCGCATGAAACCACCCTTTTGATAATACCTATTCAACAAAAAAATAATCGTTCAAATTGATTTATAATCGGCGGAGATATTGCGTATAAAAAAGTTCATCCCCAATTTTCCTATGAGCAGATAGAGGTAAAAGTAAGGATCACTCACACGGCATATTGGAGGAAAGAATAAAGGTTAATTTATTCCTTCAGCTTTTAAGTTTTGTCACACTTATTCTTTAACAAATTCGCTCGTCAGTTTGCACACATTTCCCAACAGAAATAAAACGTATTTATTAATAAAAAGTCATTATTTTGAAGAGCACTCATACGGCCCGTGTGCGGTGTGAGTGATCCTAAATAATCGTCATAACTTTGGAACGGGACGTGCAAGGAATTTCTGAATTTGTTAATAGTTTTAACATATTCTTAACAATTTTTCAATACTATAAAAAGAAGTGGAAAAGCTTTATTTTCTGAAATAAACATGTTGACGTTTTCTTAAAGCGTGCGGTATGAGTGCTCCTATTTATTGGCCATAACATTTTTATCTTAGGTTTAACAAATTTTTAAACTTCATCGCAATGTTTTAACATATTTTAAGTAAAACTTCCTCGATTTTTGTTAAGATTGAAGCAAGGATCACTCAATCCACATGCACATCCACCCTTGAGGTATTACATATACGCCGAAAAAAGATTTGTTCAAATCGGTTCATAATTGGCAGAGTTATCGCGTAACAAACATAGAAAAAAAAAACATACGGGTCGAATTGAGAACCTCCTCCTTTTTTTTGAAGTCGGTTGAAAATAGACAAATTAAGCTAACAGCAGGAAATATGTCACAATTTTTAAAACATTTTTATGGCAAATTCATAATAATGATTTGTTTACAAAAGTAAAAAAATACTAAATAAAGGGTTTATTAATAAGAACACTTTAATTTTCATCATTTTTATTACTTTACGAAATCTAATTTTGACAATTCTGTTACTATGTTTAAAATAGCGTTCTTATACTCTATTGATTTTCGTAATTTAAATTCAGTTCCCAAAAACATGCACAAAGATAATTATCATATTCATTTAGTAATATTGAGGTAGTTATTAGTTTCAGAACTTATACCAATTATAAAATGGTTCTAAAAATAACAGCAAAATTCAAAGAAAATTTTGGCGGTACAAGAAATCTTGTATGAAAAATTAATAATGAATTAAACCTTTTTTAAGGACAAGCTTTTATTTAAATGCTCTAAAAACTTTCCTAGACAAATCAAATGAGCCCAAACTCGACAGGGTTTCATTGTTTCGTCACAGAGTTGCTATCTCTACCTTTCAGCTCCATCATTAGACCAGCTCCATGACAATTTAATTGCACTGTCATCCGAATAACAGCAAAATTACTGCTCAAAACGGTTGTCAGGAAGTGGGTCTAATTAAGCTTGCAAGATTTGACCCAGACATACATACATACATTGCAAGTTAAATAAAAGCTTGTAAAACAATATTGTGAAGTTTATATTGGACAGTTTTCATGAGACAAAAGTAACAATAAACACTTGTAGTAAAATGCAACTGTGAAGTTATGTAGGAAACTGACAACACGCTCGGACACAAGCCGTGCGCGTGTCGGCAGGCGCGGCGCGGCACTTGGGCGCACGCGCGGCGCGCCCGCCTCGATGCTGCGACGCTACATGCAAGGTACATCTATTCATAATATATCTTACTCCCTCAATCAATGAAAATCAACATAAAATGAAATTGAATTCAGTCGTTCACACTTCAAATACACAAAAAGTGATTACACACATGAGAAGGTAATATTAAAACGTAAATAACAGTAGAACCAAACAAGAATGATAAAGTATATTAGCGTTAATGACATGTAAGTAAAAGGGCGCGGGGGCGCAGCGGCAGGTTGTAGTTCAGTCTCGTGGCCGCGCGTCGCCCGCGCCTACCCTCAACTTAACACTACTTCACAACGATACAATTAATCAACTAAAACTATTTCTGCATCCTAAACATATTAGAAATCATAATGTACCTCTCGCTTACATTTGGAAGGAATAAACAACATGCCTATATGTACACTGTCGTAGTGAAAGTAACTGCTTATTATACTCCATTTAGATAGCCGATGCAAGCGGAATCTGGCTGCCTGTGTCTAACAGCGACCTAGTAGCACATCGGCACCGCACTTGACCACGGTCGTTAGCGGGTTATATGCCCTGTTCGACACATGACACAAGCCATAACATTTTGTCCAGTGTATATTAAATACAATTATGTATCAGTGTGGAAATGTTACAATAACATGTATTCTATACAAATTCAACACACATAACTTGAAACGTCAATAATGCATAATATACTATCTCATAGACTAGGGTGAATTACCACTACTCGTGCGCAACAATAAAGGTACTGTAAAAACGCAATAACACGTTCAAACTACCATATACATAATATATATGCTTGTTTGAATCGAGTACCACGGTAGGGCGCACGGGTAATGTAATTTGCCTAGTTGACAATGAAATACTTTTTCGTAATGTATAAATAACTGCTAACACCGTGATTATTAATTGTACATCATGTAATTTGAGGTCATTGACCAATAGACAATTATTACAAATACTTACCACATAACATTAAAATACAAATTTCCAAATATTTTTAAATGCACACCGAGAGATTTGATCCTAAACGAATTCCTCAGCAATAAGATGTTATTAGGTATAATGGAATGTTAAATAGTAATTAAATGCTATCGTATATTTAGAATCAAAAATCTCAATGACTACAATGAATACATCTACTGTGGTAAGAGATTACGCACACTGCAGCTTTAATCCGCAACCGTAAACAATCCAACTTGGCTGCAATGTGAACACTGATCTCAGGACATGACATAAACTCCAAATTCCCGCCAAAAGTTCTTTACAACCAAACATTTTACACTATCATATTAAGTTGGTCAATGCAAATATGCTGCAGTTATTTAGTGATACAGCTATTGTCAATAGTTGCTAGTAGTTATCAATATTAGTTCAAAGACCAGGGTGTGCGTCTAGCCAGTAGCCACCTAGACGCACACCGCGATTTATCAGTCTTGTAGGAACTGTAATGTTGGAATGGTATAAATATATACCGTTATTTGTATGTACACATTTGAATACATTGTCTATCAATTCGTAATGAGGAAAGTGCTATGCAGTGCAATGTGGAAAATGTTATTATGAAAAGGCCGGCGGCATCACAGTAAGGCGCACTCACTCAAAAACGTTAGCCGATACGTATGATGTTAATGCAAATGTTGTACCGCAAAAATCCGAGATAACTGTGTGACAGTGCCTTACTGTGTCCATAGTTGGTTTATCAGTAATCACTCACAAAATTGTCATAAGCGAATAGGTACGCAGTTTGTCGTCGTACCTTGACCGATATAGTAACCAACCCCTTAGTTTAACCACACACATGCCCTGATGGTATTTGGACAAAGAAGCATCAGCAGTAACAACTTTCCTTCTGCGATTTGAGGCAGAGATGTTTGTATTAGTTCGTATTGATATGTCGGCAGAGTGAGTTAATATCTGAGTACAACCTTTAATGCTGTCATATTTTGATTCTAAGCCGAATTACTATTCAACGGAAGCGAGTTAAACATTAATTTCCGTAGCGTGTAAGAAAACTGCACCGTGTCGTATCATAAATCACATAAGCTTGATAGAAAATTCAAATATTTCACTAAACTCTGAAAAAATTGACTCTCATAACCAGATTACAACTCTAATGGAAACGAAGAATAATGTGTACTATAAAATTAGCCATTATAACAAACAACAGCGAGGTAGGTATTATAATAGGAACCTTATTTTATTAACATCACCTAGTACTATGATAGTAACTATGTACTTTATGATAAGATGTAACAATTGGTGCAGTTCTCTATAGATGGCAATTTTCCCAGTGTTAAGGAGTGTGAGCCAGTAATTTTAATTTAACTATTTTTTTTATTATAAATTTACTAAAATTTGACCAATTAAGTAATCATACCCTTTAAATACATATAAACTGCGTTATGGTGCATTTTCTTAGTGAAATAATACTGTATGAAAAATAATAAGCCGATATTATTTTTCCAATTACATATCATTACAAAATTCTATAAATGCCAAATATAAGTAAATATATGAACATGAAAACATTGTATTCATTTCATTAAAAACCATTTCCAAATCTAATGTATGTATAGCGTTAATCATTAATGCGCGACATAAATACTGTCATTAAAATAAACGCCAATAGAGATATCGATTCAAAATACTTTCAATAATATGTGGAAGCAATTTACAAAAGTTAAGAAGTAAATCCAAAGCCAGTCATGACTAATGGAGAAACCAGTTAGAGATAGTCAGTATCTTTCAAGGAATCATACTGAGAAAGTAATTCAATGAAAAAACTAAAGAATGTATTCTTCAGACCCCTCAATCATCATGATGCTAAGCCGCGACCCTTCGTAAGGGAGATCCTACGATCGATATGAAATGAAAATTATTTTGATGCACTTGGGATAGCAGTATGTCTTTAGACAGATGTGCGGTATTGGGGTTTGATAGTAGACAGGCAAAGTCAAGTGCCGCGGAACTTGTTCCGCGACTCTCTACCTACTGCCTTACCAAAATTAAAAAGTTATCTAACCTAAAATTCAAGTGGAAATAAGAATGTAATACATTCTCAGATTTTTTTTTTGCCAAAACTTCCATATATTATTATCACAATTATAAATATAAATATCTAAGCTTTTCATTAATTTTGATATTATTCACTTAATCTTAATCTCTCATAGTTAATTAAATATCTCACTTGGCACATAACGCAAATCGTACATTTGAATAATAAAACATATTATGATAGAACCAAATAATACGTTTTCACTCGCACCATACGCTACGGTATCGTATTAATTTTCAAATCTTTAAGTTTCAATACAAGAAAACATTATAAAGCTAACAAAGACAAAATTACAAAGAAAACGATCAACAAATGTCACTTACAAATTAAAACTCATAAGTTTAATTCTTATTCTCCAACAATTACTAGTATAT
Source organism: Ostrinia furnacalis (assembly GCF_004193835.3). Classification (NCBI taxonomy): domain Eukaryota; kingdom Metazoa; phylum Arthropoda; class Insecta; order Lepidoptera; family Crambidae; genus Ostrinia; species Ostrinia furnacalis. Next base: position 8,482 of record NW_021131019.1, read on the forward strand.
CAAAAATATTTATATCCACATGGAGTGGATGCATCGTTTCCGTAATGTAGAGAGCGCACGGGGCGCGCGGCGGCGGGCGGGGCGCCGCCGCAGTCTAGTCAAGGCTCGTCGCTACCTTGCCGATTCCACACCGGATCGGCGGTCACTCTTTGGATTAGTTACTTAACACCCAACGCACACGTCGAATCCATAACACCATAGTACAACACGTTCTCATCAGCATGCATGCAGAAATTCCATGTATCGTTTCAAAGAAAATATTCTTACACTCGTCTAAACATCTGTTCGTCTATTGAGCCTCCTCGGTAAAACGATATCGTGTGTATTTATCCGTTCCTAATCTTATCCCACACACACCCTTTAAATAATATTCAACAGTATAGTGAAGTGCTCTCAACAGATTAATCTATTATTATTATTATAACAAAACAAAATATGTACTTCCTCTCGTTAGTATAATAATGATGTGGTTCTAATATTATAATAGCTATTGTTATCAACATGTGTATATGTATATAGAGAACAGAATCATTAACTATTGCATTCTTAGTCAACTCTTCACAATATGTAGCAGAATAACATGGTATGAAAAACAATATAACAATTAAATATATTCACGGCACTAATTCATATAACTGACATATTCGACAAAAAAAATTGTGTATATTAAAAGTATATATATAATATATATTATATTCAAATATTAATCATTGTCAACATAGATAATCCGGGATAAAATATGGATTTATTAATAGTAATTACTTACAATTCACTACAATAATATAATTATGTCAACAACAACATTTGGACACACGCTGTCAACTCAACAGCCTGTATATGTAGTGTTCAAGTAGAAATCTACGATTTGAAAACCAGTGTTAACCACAAACTGTGATCGAATAGAGTAAATGTTACTAGCCATGTTGCGTTCAGGAGACGCCGAGGCTGGCAGGTTGTATGTGTTGCGAGGGCTGGGGGTGAGGTGGTGTGGTCGGGGAGCGGAGGCCGATTACTGCTGCGCCGGCGGCGGCGGGGCGGCGCGGCGGCGGCCCGGCGCGCTGGCCTGCGCGACCATGGCGCGGATGCGGCGCTGAGCCGACTGCGAACAACAATCACGAATCAAACACAGAATATAAGGCTACTTTCGCAACTAAAGCACAGCTTAAATAAGGCGCAACCTGTGGCATAATTCACGTATAGATGACCCACGCTGAACTGTCCCGCCAAACTCAATGACAGGGGGGCGCTACCATCGTTCAACTTTATGGTTTACAACAAGGCAAAAATCGGAACCAGCGATCCCGTATTGACGGTGGCGCCCCGCTGTAAATGTCATGGATCCAGAGTTCCAAAATACAATAATAGAGTTTCGTGGGACAGTTCAGCGTGGGTCATCTATACTCGATAGGATCGCAACTCAATGTTTTGTTGTCGTTGAAGTTTTGTTACGTGAATAAGGCTACTGCTCCCTGATCTAAGCACAGGGTAATAATAGACGATTGCAAACACAGACATTAATGCTGTCACAGAATAAGAATCTCTTTTTTCCAAATTGTTCCCCGTCTACGATTTATCATTAAGTAGATAGCAAAAATTGCATTGTAACGGTACTTATCAATTATTACTATGTTGCTAACCAATAAGCCAGTACAAATGTGTATTTACTTAGGCTGATAAAAACAATATTGTAATGCAGCTAATGTGAATAAATATTAAATTAATTTCGAGAAAAATACCCCCAGTATTTAACAATTGAAATAACGGTGATACTAAGAAAGGTGTAAAATTAAAAAGCAACAGACGGCAACCGCAAGCGACTACTAGTTGTTCGGTTTTTATTTTTTTTCGAAAGCAGCCGATATCACTTCTGCAGTTCTGCCTGTTTATGTAATTACAGTTTTTTTCTACCTACCGAATTCTTTTCTATCTACCTAAAGAATAATACCTATTATTTATTAGTAATTTGTATTGCATAAATTACAATTGTCCCGTCCCTTAAACCCCTCGCTCGTGATAAGCTACCTCGTTACGGATGGGCGATCCCTTTATAACGCAGTGGGTTCAGCTGCATGTGTCGTAAATTGTATAATACATAATTAAAATCTTATTAAACTCTTTAAAAAGTCTGACTGTTGGCCTATAATGTACTCGTTGAAATAAATAATTCTTCAAAAAATAAATAATTTGATTTGTTAAAGTAGGTGCCGCCTGTGGTTGCAGTCTGCTGACACCTTTATACATTTGGTACTTATTCTTGAAACACCACCTAAAAGAAATACTGTTAGGTTAGGCCTATTGCCACTTCCCAGACAAAATCTAAACTTAGTGATAAATGTTTATTTGTATCGTTTATTGCCCCAATCAATATCTGGAACATTTAAACATTTGTATACATATATTGATAGAATTCACTATAAATATTTTATTACATTTTTCTTCTACGATTTTGTTAAAATTTGAGGCAATTCAAAATTTAAAAACAATTATAGGCATTTTAACTCTCATTTTGAGGGAGGGAGGGAGGGAAGACATTTTGTCAACCTTTAGAAGTACTTTAATTTTTCTGCTAAAAACCCCGTTGCTTCGTTAAGTTCATTACATTTTTTTTTATTTCAACAATAGTACAGTGTACTATAGGTATACTGAATCAGTGCCCGAGGTATGGGAGCGACACGGGAGGGAGTGACATTGATTTTTATTATGGTCTTGAGTCACCCTGCTCTTGAGTGAGCAAGATGTCGAGTTTGCCGCGCGAGCCCATTCGTCCAGTGTGGACGCACCATTATGACGCGACAAAGCATACAAATCTGAAGGAAATTGTAGTCTCGCTGACGTTTTACCGTCACAAAAACACCCACCCTCTCGCAACTCTCCCTTCTCAGGCACTGACTCAGTTTAGCCATAGACCTAATTTTTCATGGCGCACATTGGAAATAACAATACAATGAAGAGTTAAAAACAATGAACATAAATAAAATCCTAATATAAAAGTAATTCAACAATCATAATTCCTTCCACACTTATCATTCCATTCGTCGGTTGTATTTGTACAAATTTACACCCACATGTAGTTACATTAGTCCATTTAAAAAGCATAGCATATTCAAATATAAGATGCGAATCAGATTTAATTTATTACTTCCCCTACAAGTTATGAATATAAAAATTCGCACAGAAATTCAGAATTTACTAAAATAATCACTCACCTATAAAGTCATCAAAGGAATTAAAAACCATAGTGTATTGAATAACTTTATTACTATGTCTAAGTATATAATAAGGAAATGAACATTCGCATTGTTATTTCAGTAATAAAAAGAATTACTCACCTAGAAAGGCATCAAAGGAATTAAAAGCCATAGTGTACTGCCAATTCTATGGCTAACACTCTGATCGACCGAATCCTTATAGAGGCCGTGTCTGCTCTATTTTCATCCCGCTTCTGGAGATCGCTACAAAATGTAAAGACCTCATTATGCCACAGTGAGAAGAACTCTAAAATATATGATAAGTAAATAAGTCGCACTGCACTGCGCCAGCAATAATAAATGTATAATACTTATCTTATTAACCTAAACTGTAGTATCATAATAACACAAAGAAGCACCTTTAAATTGTAAAAAATGTACTGGACTTGTAACTACATGTGTCATCTTTCAATATCTCACACACCAAACCCAAACTGTGAACATGGTATTTCGCCAATGCAAACACACCCTAAACATTTTTTTACCGGTTCCTCGAGAAACGTATAGCATTGTTTATGAAAACCGTCGGAGATGAAAGAAAATATTTCGCGTGATAATTGCTAATGTGAAATGTGAGTGATGGCCATACCTGGACGCTGTAGAAGGGTCCGACGATGTGCACGGTGGTGTCGTGGTCCTGCTGCGCGCCGCCGGCCTGCTGCGGCTGCTCGGGCAGCTTGATCAGCGAGCCGGTCATGCGCTGCAGCTCGCGCACGTTCTGCCCGCCCTTGCCGATGATCCGGCCCACCTGGGACGACGCAACGACTATCTCCACCGTCAGTCGCACGTCCTCTGAGCCAGACATGAAACCTTCCTCTCGCATTTTCTCGAAAATCAAGAATTGTGCTTTCCATTGGGCTTCAGGGCTGCCAACAATTGTGACCTTGCGCTCCTGTTGAGCATTCTGGTTCTCGCCTTGCTTTTCTTGCTCCAAAGGCGCTATCTTAACCGACGCTCGGCTGAACCGAATTATGTTGCGGATGTGTGATCCCTTGGTGCCGATGATGGCGCCCACAGCATTGTTTGGGATGTAAAGGTATGTAGTTTCCTGAAACAGTTTATTTGACCATTAATAAATTGAAGAGAAATAAGGTTATAAGTATCACATTTGCGAAGACGAAAGTTAATCTGCGAATGTTAGAAGGCTGTTCATGTATTAAGAGTTCATTATTAGATAGAACACAGTTAACTATCGCAAACAACTAAGTTAGTCAAGTTAAAACATATTACATAATGTATTGTCATATTGTCGCTTCTTGAATCGCATGACTATTAACCTGTGTGTCAGTCAGTCTGCAAAATGTTCATTATTTAATTAAGGAAATATGTATAAGCGGCATTACGTTCTACAGTGTTTTATTTCAGTAGAAGGATAATTTAGTCAAGAAATTATAACCAGGTCTAATTAACGCCACTGTGGAAAGTAACTAAACAATGCACGACCCGAAATGCCCACAGTATGACATGGTTTACTTGGATTGCCATCAAATTAACCTTTTCAGCGCCACGTCAAATACAAAAGCCATTATCATCAAATCATTGTATTCATTATTATTCAGTTTACATAATACTCAATTACTTCACTACTATTACTCGGTCCCCGCCGCCGCTCGACTATTGTGGTGAGCTCACTCGTGCCACAAGCATATGTATTTAGCTTAGTACGAGGGGCTAACGGGAATCTTTATTAAAAAGATTAAAAAAAAATAGCCTATTACTGACATCATTTTTAAGGCGGATTAAAGCTAAGCGTCCACTTGTCGGCATCGCACGCAACGGACGCATCGTACGTATGAAACACATCGTATCGGATGTGCGATGCATACGATGCGGACAGGTGGACGCACTTATATGAGTTTCCATATAAATAATAGTACGATCCGTTGCGTGCGATGCGTCCGTTGCGCACGACACCGACAAGTGGACGCTTAGCTTAATCCATCGTTGGCGGTTAACCTGATGTACGCATGTATCCGTCATTGGCGTTGAAGAGGTTAATGAAATACGTTAAGCAGCACAGCAGTAGTGTAGCTGTGAAGTGCCACAGTCAGTAATCAATTCCTATAAGGAGCCATAAGAACTCTACTGTCGTCACACGAGTGCGCTATTTCTAGTTTATTTATCTAGAATAAAATTTATTTTAAGTGCGAATTCAGTTCTTATTATATCTTTGTAATACAGACTACTTATTTTGCAACAAAAATCTATAGTCTGATGTGCTGTACATATTTTTATTTTCGCATTCTATTTTAAGAAACGTATAAGAAACACTTCAAAAATTTAAGTTCCTTTATACTCGAGTACGCTATAATTTAATTATTGACAGAGATTAAAGTACGAATGCCGTTCAAAGATTAATACCCTTATTCATAATAACGCAAACAGCTTAATAAACTATTTTAACTATTGCATTGTTTTATCTCGTTCCTACTTGGTGCTGTCATCACTTGATAGAAAGTGACAAAACAGTACAATAGTTAAAATAGGTTTATTATGCTGTTTGCTTTATTATGAATAATGCCTGGGCCGCACTCATCGCGATAACATTCGGGCGACAGCGGAACGAAATCTTGTATCTATGCAAAAAAGCACCGAAGTATACGCTAATACTTGGCTACACACATCGCAATAGCGCGAGTCTTCGGGTTATCGCGATGAGTGCGGCCCAGGCATGAGGGTATTAGAATATTAGAGTGTTATAAGACTGTGTTACCTGGCTATCCCCGGCTCCTTGTTGGGCGCCGCCTTGGCCGGCCAGCGGCGCGTAGATCGGCGGCTGGAATGGGGGCGGAGCGCCGCAGAAGCTGCGACCAGTCGACATCATCGCCATCGGGTGCAGTCCCGGGAACATTATGCTTTGTGGCGCCAACACCTGTGCACATACGTAAAGGTATTTTAGTCAACAATCCTGGAATAAGAAATTGCATGTAAACTTTAAAATTTGGAACTAATTAATTGTAATAAGAATCTTCAAAATATTTTAAGTATATACCTGCAGGTCGCTTTCGTAGCTCTGACGGAGCTTTGCCGATATCTGTGACTCGGCTTTAGCCATGTTTTCAATAGTGCCCTTGACGGTGATGATCCGCTCCAAATTGAAGCTATTGATATCATTGATAGAAGAAACCGTGATCTTGGTATCGGTTTCTTGCATGATCCGCTTGATAGTGTTCCCACCCTTGCCGATGATACGTCCAATTAGGTTGTTGTGCGCTAGGATTTGAAGGGATATATCACTGAAAAGCAAATTTGAATATGAGATAACAAGAAAATAACGTAATTCATATACATTATAAATACGTATACATATAATAAAGTGGAATAATAATCTGAAGTTTACCCTTTGTTAGTATTGTTGGCCTCTTGTTGCATCACTTCGAGTATTCTCTTGCACGCGTTGGTGCAGTTCTCTGGGTTGCCATAAATAGTTATGGCTTTCTCGAGGGATCCCACGTTGTCCTTGCGGTGGACGTCTACGCGCGCACGGCTCTGCTGTGTGATGAGGCGGATGGTGCTGCCCTGGCGGCCGATGATGGCGCCGACCATGTCGCTCTGGACGAGCAGCCGCAGCGGGAAGTCGGTGGGCCGCGAGCCGCCGCCCGCCGCGCCGCCGCCGCCGCGGCCGCCGCCCGGGCGTCCCCGCCGTCCGCCCCGCGCGTTCTGCTCGGCGGCCTCTACCTTCATACGGCTACCTTCCAGTTCACAGCCGTTCAACCCGTTGATAGCCCTGGAACAAAATCACCACCATTTAAGCTTTTGCTTTAATTCTTTAACTATAAAAAACACCTTAAATTCAGACGGACATTCGTTATATTTAGACACCCAATAATTAGAAGAAGCCAATTATTAGCAGGTGCACTCTAATATTATTATATCCTTGTAAAACAGTGAGTCAATTTTGAACAACACACGAAATCCAATCCACCAAACAACCCATAGATAGCCTGTAAATAAAACATTTTGCAATACGATACAATACACATACGAGTGGATAGAAAAAGAGCATGCAGAGAACAAAGGGAAGGAAAGTGAAAGAAGAAGCGAGAGTCCAACAAGCAGTCGACCCGACACAGTAAACCAAGCAGATTATCCAGTGACCGTGGGAAGTGCGTCAAACAATGAATATACTCACTGCAACGCCTGCTCCGGAGTCTCGAACGTGATAAAAACCGCCTGGGTGTTGGGATCGCGGGAGCTGGCTTTGTCGCATTGCTGCACGTTGCCGTACTGTGACAGCAGAGGCTCGATGTTGTCGAAGCGAACATGCGGGGGAAGTCCGCTGATGAGAACCTTTGATGATCGGCTGCGAGAAGCGATACAACTACTTGTATTCATTCAAATAAAAATCATTTCATAGTGAGTAAATACAAATTACAGATTCATGTACCCAGACAATAAAAACATACATTTACTATAGTCTTTTTCACCTAAGATTATCAATATGACACTTCAAGGTTATCCTTATTATTACGCATACTAAATTTGCAGAATATTTTTGAAATGTGAATGTTGTAATGAATAGGCTCAAAAACTACAGGACTGTTTTTAAAAATTCTTTCACCATTCGAAAGCTACATTATCCACGAGTAACATAGGCTAAATTTTATTTTGGAAAAAATAGGGTTCCGTAAAATATGTAGATAATGTAATCCAGGCGCGCGATTCCGCGGGCGGAAAGCTAGTTGATTATATTTTAATTAAATACGATGTAAAAAATACGTTTTATTTAAAGTACGCAATGTGTGATACGGAATAGATTTAGGGCTGAGATATAAAAAAATCGATTATTGCCGTGGTTCATTAATCGATAGCAGTGAATTATAAACATCACAAAAATCAAAACTTGAAACGTCATACGAATCATCTTAGGTGAAAAAGACTAAGGGCAGATTTTTCAATCCTTGGACAACTTTTAACTGAAGAATAAGTTTGTCATTGATGATGGCATGACAAGTTCATTGTTCAGTTAAAAGTTATCCGACGATTGAAAAATCGGCCTGAGAGGTACTTAAATAGCCTAATCATCAATCATGTAGGTAACAATTAATCGAAAAAACCTAGCCTGCTGACCTATTAACGACAAAATTATCAGCCAGAGCCGATAACAGCAGCTGTTGCAGCTGTCGGAATAGTTCCACTTCAGAATCGGTTACTTCGCTTCCATAGTACCTACCTACTAAGTAGTGTAAAATTTTTCAAAAATATGTTCTTTTTTTCATAGTCCTGCTGACCATAGCAGTGTGTGTTACTACTGTGTTACTCAGTCAAAGTATTTTTATATGTATTACATACTAGTAAAATAAAACTTTGCTTGCCCTAACTAAAGTAAGTTTTGCCCTAATGGAGTTTTTACATCTCTTTTTGCTCTCTCAGCGCTTAACGACTAACCACCAGCTACTACTGATCTGCATTCTTTTGCACTTCTGCTGCAGTAACGTATGATATAGGTTCCAATTCAAACGATATCAATAGCAATCGCTTGTTGCCCAGCTAGCTGCCCTGTACCGGTTTACTTCAGTTCTTAGGCCCTCCGCCTAAGCATGGATGCCAGTTAGTTATTTAGCAAAAATGAGAATGGCAGAGATCTAAGGAAACTTTGTACGCGCCTACAATAATTGTAATTATTGTGATAACTATTATCATGTAGTCATGTTCGACAATGAGACTTTTTACATTTGGTTTGATCTAGACACGCGGCAGCGTGTCAAGCCAAGTTCAATAGGCCGCTTTATCTTTAATTTATTCCAATTAGATATTTATTAGGTCAGTTACTTTTTTTTGTTAATTCATGGATAATAATAATATAGTTTTTTATGTTAAATTGTTAAATATAACTGCAATTTATAGATTTTTTCTTTCATTTTCATCGATTATGGCATACATTTGTTAGGTATTATAAAACCCGGTTGAAATCGCGTGAACTACCTGATGAGAGAGAATGATAAACTCGATTTGATGTGCATTGTTCCCAAAGACATATCTTATGAGATATTACGATATAAAGACATATATCACGAATCGTAAATAACGAGTCGTCCACCGTGGCCCGCAGTTTGTTTGTCGCTACAAAATGGCGGAGCACCGGAGATGACATCACCACTCGCGCCCTCGTTCAACACCCGGCCCGGCCGCGGTCCGCGGCGCGCCAGACGCGAGTCCGCGCTGGTAACCCCTCCCTGCCCACCCCTCGCGCCCGCGCGCCATTCACAAACTCAATTCCGTTGCATTACACCGCTCGCTGCATGACCCCTCGTGGGCTGTATGTAGTGAGTGAGTGAGTGACGTGATTACCTATCTACACCTACTGAAGCTGCTATCTCGCTCTAAACGTAAATTCTTGAACGGTATCCTAACATTTGGCCGGTCATCAATACCGTACGTAAATTAACAACAAACTACCAACTGACAAAATCATATTTCACCATTTAAATACTGAATTCTAAATCATACACTAGTTTAACTAATGACATAGGTACTACCTTAGGAGCCGATTTTTTAATCGTCCCTGTAGTAACTCATAATTAACTGAAGATTAGGTTTGGCACACTGCACTGACAGTTTAACCTCGCAATTGGGAAATAGGTATGTAATGTAGTAATGCCAAAATGATGTAATTTATTTTTTTTAAATATTACTATCTAAACAAATTACTCTGGCTAATTAATTACATATTTCTTAGGTTTCCCATCCAAGACAATCTGTAAGTAGGTATTTACCAACTTTTAACGATATTTTTCCACGCCCAACCTACTTGGATAAATTGTTTGACTTCAAAGAAAAATTATCGAAGTATAGTTATTTTAGTGAGAAAGAAAATTTACCAATATTTTACAACAACGGCGCGTTACGGGTTAGGGTTGCCAACTATACAGTTTTGAACAGTATTATTATTATTACGTTTTCTTTATTTTTACTCGAAGTCCCTATGGTCTTCGGTTTTATTTTATTATTATTATTATACTGTTTTTCACTAAATTAGAACAAAAATAAAGCATACAAAATACTGTTTTCGGCAAGCACCACTAGTATCCATAGATATTTTTAAAATTAAATACCCAACACTACATTTAGGTATGCTATGTAGAGCAAAACTGATTATTATTTTTTTTAAATACTGTTTGTTTTCCTTCTCAGACCTTTGATATAGTAGGTACTGTATATTTAAAAAAAAAAAGTTGGCAACCCTAAGTCCGTTATAAGAGTAATTAGGCCAGTATAGAAAGGTTACAAGTTTAAACCACTTAAAGGACAATTTATTATAATAATAATAAGCATGCATGAGCATATCCCTACCTATTACATCGATTTATATTATGTTTATGTACTAACTAGCTGTAACCCGCCAGCGCGACCCCATAATACATACATACATAATAGGTAGGGCAACATGCATTGCTCACGTTGAAGAAACATGTTTTATTGCCATGTAATATGAAGGATAATACTTATGTATTTTTTAATAATAAGTACATACCTACATACATGGTCATGCAAAGGGGCCAGTAGGGTTACTTAATAAATTATTTAAGTAATGCACAAATTATAAAACTTAACATATTTATTAGTAGTTCGATTTCCAGAGGACATTCCGCTTTTTTGTCATGGATGTACCTACAAACAAGCTAACAATGGCTAACTGGATTAATAAACCAATTGAGGACAGTTGATGTCGGTCATGTCATACCCCGCGGAATCAATAGACCAGACGGACTAGGTTAAGTATTGATCTGATATAAATAGGTTAACCCCACTAGCACTATCTCACCAATGCTTGCATGTCTGTCTATAGCGTTAACGCGATCAGTTATACTACATTCTTTGATGAATATAAAGAGAAAAATTAATAAAGTTTAAGTAATTTTAACTAGAGGGGCTTAGGGTTGCATTTTGAATACTAATTTCTGAATAAATGTAGCGCGATTAAGAAATTGAAAAGTGTTTTATACAAATTTAATATAATCAAAGGCTAATAAAGGATTAAAAACAATGTTAATTTTATAAATCTTTCAACTAGGCTAATTTCACGGTCGACTACTTCCAACTCTCAACATGTAACGTAAATGATCTAGGAGTTACGCATCGCGACCGCCTAATCATACTCGAAGATAATAATTTTATCAATTGAACCAGTCATATGCGAGTGATTCACGAATGGACGGACGCACAACGCACCGACCGGCGCCGCGCCGCCATTTTACTTAACACACCACGTGCTCATGTGCATAGGATTCACGGACGTATTGTTAATAACTACTGAATAAAAACAGCTGAACACTGTTGCTAGAGACGCTACCTATCTTATTATTGTAGTACTATTACAACTTTTTAAGGTAAATGACATTACTGAGCCAGTAACGAGTAAGAGAAAAGGTGTAGGCGTAAGACAAAGGTATCCTAGTAGCCATACCTGCGGTATTTCGCCATTCTGGATGCCATAAGCCGGTTGAGTTGTGCAATGAAACAGCACGCGCCCGACGTGAATGCACAGTGTAGTTTAGTTTTCACTACTATTATCTGGTAAGTGAGTATAATTTGATATTTAGTATCCTAATTTATCGAAAATTAGGAACACTTGGCTTAAACTGTTGGGAGGAGGTTAAGGAGCCATTCCCACAAACAAAACTTGTGGCGCAACTGCGGGTGTTGCCGTGTGACTGAAGAGTGAGTGAACCGAGTTCTGAGTGGCAGAGTGCGGCGAACGCGACGCGCGCTCAGAACGGGCTTGCAATGCAAAACGGCCAAATGCCGCCGCCGCGCCCGCCTCACCACCACCCACCCGGCGCTGCGTCGCATACTGATAAAACCTAACTATCCATTCACTAATGTTAATTAAATATTAGTGAAGTAATATGCATTAAATGGAAGAAATTAATTTTCTTCTAACTTGTTTTTATCTGGTTGTCGTAATACATGTCCCAGCTCATTACCGACTTGTAGAACGCGTATACGCTTGCTATTATGATAGGTAAACGTTAACTATTTTTCAATGACTAAAAAAAACAACTATGGTAAAATAATTTTACTAAACAGTATTTTCTAATCCGAAAACCTATTAAATCAACTGGAGGCCACGCCACTATACTTAATATGAACTAAGTTTTTTATTGAATTGATCAAATTTATAACACAATAACAGAGGCAGCAGATATTTTATTTGTTTTGAATTGAGAATACTGAATCAACTTTGAGAGCAATCTCAAATCAATTCGGGATATAGACTAAGGCTGGGTTGCACCATCTTACTTTAACTTTGACTAACGTTAAAAATCTGTCAAACTTCATACAAAAAGCACCGGTTATCGTTGTAGATGACCCACGCTGAACTGTCCCACCAAACTTAATGACAGGGAAGCGCTACCATCATTCAACTATATGGTTTCCAAGTTCCAACATGGCAAAAATCGGAACCAACGATCCGGTATTGACGGTAGCGCCCCACTGTCAATGTCATGGATAGGACAGTTCAGTATTTTCGAACTATAGTAATTACGGTCAAAGTTAGGTGGTGCAACTCAGCCTAAAGGCTAGTGAAGGCCAGACCTACGTCATTTTATAAATGCTGAAAGTTTATCTGCGTATGCTCCCAATATAGGATAGAATGTTGGTGAATCGTGAAGTTTGGGTCATCATGGCTTTGGCAGCTATAATAATTAGAAGTAGTTTCCCCATCACCCAGACAGTTTTGACAGTTCCAACTCCTTGCCAGATAGTTTTTTAGGATAGCTGCCAAAGCCACGATGACCCAAACTTCAAGATTCACCAACATTCTATCCTATATTGGGAGCATACGCTGACAAACTTTCAGGTTTTATAAAATGACGTAGGTCTGGCGTTCACCAGCTCTTAGTCTAACTAATAGGCAGGTAATTCAAAAACAAATACGAGTAGAAGCTTGTAAAATAAGCATAAATTGCTGAACTCTTAAAAATATTTTGATTAATTTTAATGGATCATTATTGATAAATATTGTGTCTATACGTTGACTTTGTACACTTCAAAATTATGAAACAATGTTAAAATAGGTTTTGCACGAATTTAATTTTTGGAAATAAGTTCATGCAAGCATGTGTACGTGTTAATAAAGCCAAACAAGATTTTGGTGTTGGTGTTCCATACAGAAATAACTACTTACCACTTAGGTACTAACGCTTCAAAATAGCATAAATCAGGTCTGTATGCACCGAGACAAGAGCTACATGTCGGTCTACAGTCTACATCATATTATAGTGTACTAAACACATGGACAAGTAATCTGAACTAGCTACGTGTAGCTGTAGGTATGCGAATTGCGAATCGAGATGCATAAGAAACTAATGCAAAAAAACAACCCAAGTACCTATTTCGCGAAAACGTTTTTAGAGCAGTTAGCGGAAGAATTTCAATCAAACGTTAAGTCTTTTCCGTCACTGAAAAGTTAATTTAATGGGTTTATTGGAAAGTGATTCACAATTAGAGGATTCGCTTCCGAATCCCGGAAGATATTTCATCCCGATTTTAATTTCGGGATTGTATTCCCCGACTAATTCCGAGTTTGCGGGATTGCATACAAAAAAATAAAATTTGAAACTTGTTTTCTTAAAATGACCTTATCTATGCCACCCACGAAGTTTTTCTAACCTTCCGCAAAACACTAACCTTTTTTTTTTCGTAATAAAAATGCATGCATCTAGTTAAAAAATTTGAAACTTGTATTCTTAAAATGACCTTATCTATGCACCCACGAAGTTTTTCTAACCTTCCGCCAAACACTAACCTTTTTTTTTTCGTAATAAATATGCATGCATCGAGTTAAATACCCGCTACTTTTTTTTTTCGGATGGACCTTGCTGATAGCTGTGAGCGGCTTTTTCAGCTTCACCGGGCAATAGGTGAGCGGGTTATGTGGGGCTCTCCCCTCCAGAAGGGTGGGCTTACCCACTAAAAATCCACCATCTACGTCTCGCTGAGCATAAATGGGAGCCGGTGTAGCTAGGCCTTTCCCGATAATTATGTTCCACCTATGCGCAGACCGTCTACTATGAGTGCAGACTTCATCTTTAACCACGCCATCTTTAAGCTATATGTACTAGGTAATCTAAATCCCTTCACCGAACAATCTTTTGCATTTAGGGCTAGTTTCTGTGCGGCTTGTACCTTGGAATAAATATATTATGAAGATCATGTCTGAAACCAGTCAAACTTGCATATTTTTATCTAACAAACAAGGTGACAAAAACGATACTTTAGTTTTTTTCTTTAGAAGGAACACGTTTGATATTTTTATTATCAATCAATTCTAAGCTTTTCTCGTGCAGCTGACCTTGGAACTTGTTTAGTGGACTTGATCTCGTATTCTTTTTTTTCTTAAACACATTGTCCTGTTTGCTGGGTGTAACCTGTTCATTTGAATCTTGTTAAACGGTTTTGAAGCTCCCCCTGAGGGAGCTTAGCCCTTTGTCCCAAATACGCCTTTAGATGCAAATTTGCCCGTCCGGTGGGTATTTTTATCAGCACAAACTTAACTAATTGTATGTATGTGCAGTTTGTGCAGCCGTTAAATAACTGGTTAGAACTAAAATAATATTACATATTATGTTAGAAAAAAACATTATGAGCGTGATTCATCGAATATTTAGCAATCCATTAAATGTATTTCACTTAATTTACCTACATTACAAAACATCATGGGTTAGGTAGGTATATAAAACCTGGGTTTTAAAAGCAAAAATAATAATCTGAATAGTGGTGGCGGCGGCACGTGCGCAGACGCACAACAACATCCCACCTGTCGCCGGCAGGTGCAGACCCTGCATTAACATCTGCACTCACTCGCCGCATTACACATATGCAGTGTATTACATGCCTTTTTTATACTTGGATACAATATTCCAATCTCAAGAAACTTTAACGTTGAAATGAATCAACACTCGTCTTTTTATCTGCGAGCTTGTTATAATTGAAAAATAAATCGAGCAACAGCGTTTTAGGAATACATACCAGGTGACTATGCCGGAATGTTACAAATAATAATATTAGATACCAGCAGTAACATTAATCGTTTTTTTCTCTGTCTGAAATTGCCTAATTTGATTTTGAGACGACAATGACATAGAAGTCTTCTTCTTCTTTTGTCTCTTCAAGCCATGGATATAAGGCGGGTCGCNTATCGATATGCGGTAAACGCAGCGCTAAGCGAACAAACAGTATAACAGTATTTTGAACGGAGCGGCGTACAAAAAAGCATTACTGTTTAAGTAATTAAACTGTATAATTATGTCAACCGCAAGGCGTTTAGCGCTGTGTGTTACTGCACAACCGAACGCGCCGCCAATAATAATAAAGCCGGGCTTACACAGACGCATCCTGCGATAGCGGTATAATGGAAGTCGATCCGGGTGGATTTGCATAGGTTCGTAAATCCTAGACTACCATACTACAAAACAAGCCACTACCGCAAGCAGCGTCTGTGTGGACGGGCCTAAATAATAAAAAAATGAAAAACTTACCTTAGAGTAATCAATAACCTTTCTTCTGGACAAATTGATTTCCGCCAGTGAGTATCCTTCTTCTGTAAACTATGTTTTGTTTTTTCCAACAGCAAATTGAATGTTTCTGGTGACATTCCATAAAACTTTTTGAACCTGTCGGGATACCTCCTTAAGTCACGTGTAGCTCTGTATGAACCCCTTCTGTCACACTGTCTCAAATACGGGTGAACCCAAAATCGTCTTCTATTTAAATTAAGGACTTGTATGAGTGCGAGTACGTCTTCGTCTTCAGACGACGACATGGCGAATGAATTTTATTAAAATGTGAAGGAAGCATAGTCGCCTGCGCCTCGACTCTAGGCAGATACAATCCTCGACCGTGCCGCGACTCCGCGCCGCCACCGCCGCGACGCCGCCTCGACTTACCAGTGAGCGACCCGCCTAAATTGCAGCGGAGCGCGAACCCTACGGATAGCGCACGAAACTCGAGCGCAGGCAACCGTAGCGCCACGCCGCGGGGAGCAGAGGAAACTTCACTCCGTAGTTGCGCAACAGCCCCACGCGCATTCTCCGCGCAGCGCTTCAGTCGCCGATTAGAGCTCGCGTCAGTCGGACGCGTGACGTTTAATTTCGTCTCGCCGCGTCATTCGTCTTGTTTACGCTCACTAAACCAACAATATTTCGTATTCCTATTAGTGCGTGATGAACCAAACAGTTATCCATTCACTAAACTTAACGCGTTCTCTCACATAACTAAACTGAATTTTGACCTTGTTTGCTAGGTGAAGAGAGCGTCTCGGATGCTATCTGTGAAGTGCGTCGCTGTGTTTGCAAGTGGTATTGGACTTTGAAGATGTCGACGTTGAGTGTGAGAGCACCCCTGCAGACCACAACCTTGCTGGACACGAGGTCCATGCGCGTGCGAGGAGTAACCACCCTCGATGGAGTCAGGAGGAACCTCTTTGGTTGCACAGACAGGGAAGAGAACAGAAGGTTCGCCGAGCGAGAACTCGCAAGGCAATTGGAATTGGACAGTCAGAAATGGGGCTTCGACTTTGCTCAGGAAAAGCCATTGCCAGGAGACCAGCGGTTCGAGTGGAGTTTAGTGGCAGCGTCTGCCATCCCAGCAGCCCTGCGACGAGCTCCGATCACCATCACCAGCATCAGCACTCCCCAGCCGGCTGCGCCCAAGCAAGAAGTCAAAGTTTCAAGTCCAGAAAACAGCAAAACGCAAAAGAGAATCACAGGTAAGCGCGCTGTTTTTAACTTTTTTATCTCTGCACAGATAACAAACTGCATTAATTTGCACAGATTATGTAAACACTCGATTCTATGTGCATTCGTGTTTGTATCGATAAGCAATTCACCTTTCGTTTATCTCTGCTGTAATTATTCGTGACCAGACAGTTAATTGCAAAACAAACACGATATTATCGAATTGGCAAGTTGCAATTGCAGTAATTATTTTTACACAATTTTATACTAATAGCGGGGCAAGGTCACATTGCACACGAGTGTTTGACCTTTCTTTTATTAGAACTGCAAACGTAGAATAATAAAACACGTCATATTCAATCGTGTGCATTTCGTCTGACTGTGACATTGGTTTAACATAAAAGGTCGGACTGATTTTTCAATACCGGTTTGTTGCCATGTCAATAAGATTTAATAATTTTTACCTAATTAATTTAATTTACTTACTGATAAGATGTTTCTCTAATTCCATTGTTTACACTAACACTAGTGTTGCCAAGCGTTTGGTCAAAATTTTTTGGGACAACCTTAGATTAATTTTTATTAATCTAAGGGGACAACTTATTTTTAAAACATTAATTTGTCAGTAGTTAGAGAAAAAAAAATAAGCATTCGAACATTTATCAACTAAGTTAGCCTTTTACTAATGGCCTACTAACTACTACGTAGGTATGTCTGCCTTGTTTGTCTCTCAATTGCTGGCTGATAAATTTATGTCAGTAGGTGTCGAACGAGTTCACTCGACACTAATGTAGGTAACCAATGACGCGACTACCTGGGCGATATTATAGGGTAAGTGCGCTAGTTTTCGTCCAATTATCGGAGTTGCCAACTTTGTGATGCGAAATGAATATCTTAAAATACCCTTACTGATATGTATCATATGTCATTTTAGTCCTTATACAGTCTACTTTACGTTAGTATTATATGACAATAAGTAAATACCACGGGTTTTTTTATAAAAAATATTTTATGCAAAAGAGGCGATTTCACTAGTTTTCGTCCAAAAAAATCAGTTTNCCCGCCTAATGAAGCGCTGGTAAGGCAAAAAAAGAATGAGACATGTATAGGCTCCTTAAGAGCATTTGACAATTTGTAAGTACTAATTTAATTACATAGTCTATACAAATAAAGATAATTTTGATTTTGATATGAAGATACGGTTGAAAACTGGTGAAAATATTTTTTTCTTAGGCCTTAGTGGCAATCTTCCGGGGTTTGTTTAAGTTGGAGCAAGAATGCTGTCTTGCAAAAATCATAATAAAATTATGACTAGGTAACATTTCCAATGGAGAAGTTTCCTGATGTTGAAATTGAAAGCGTGGTAGTCGGTGACCTGCCGTCAGTTTCGAGCCTGTGGCAGGCCTTTTTGAAGTCAAATTCTATTGTATATCTTAGACGAACTGTCCACTCGCTAACAGCTATCCTATGTACAATTCTAAACTCTTGCTGGACGTCGATACCAATCAAATGACGATTTCATAGAGAGGTTAACGTGAAAAAACGGTCATCCCTCTGCGATGTGCACCGGCGCTGTTCAGAACTTGGTCTCGGGATAAAGCGTCTTAAAACTTTCGAAACCCAGGCTTATGTGGTGCTGACGTGCGACAGTCCGCTGGCTGAGCCCCTCTTGCAATAGTGCAACGATTTGTGCTGCTTCTGAAGGTGTAGAATCTCAGGTAAAGTGTCGAAAGAAGCGGAGATGTGTATGGATCAACGTGTGAAAGCAAAAATCCGAAAACACGTGCTTTTATAGGGGGTAAATAGGCCGCAACTCGCGACGTATCAAACAGTTGTTACATGTATTT
Source organism: Ostrinia furnacalis (assembly GCF_004193835.3). Taxonomy (NCBI): domain Eukaryota; kingdom Metazoa; phylum Arthropoda; class Insecta; order Lepidoptera; family Crambidae; genus Ostrinia; species Ostrinia furnacalis. Next base: position 27,259 of record NW_021131019.1, read on the forward strand.
TTCCTTACTTCTTCACATCAGCCGGGATATCTTTTTAAGTACTGGTGTGATTTGAATGAATTTGGTATCAATTTAAAGTTAAAAGTTTAATCTTTAAAATGGTGTCACTTTTTTTGTTACTAACAAATTCGTTAGTACACAAGATCGCGTGGAAGCAACTTCATGTAAGTGATTCCATACTTTTGCTCGCGAGTGTATTTCTCTGAATGGGATTAAAATATCTATAGACCAAAACTAAAAAGACGGTGAAGTTTTTTTTTTTGAAACCACCTATAAGTGGATGAGAAATTAATTATTTAAATTACCTACATTTATTTTCGCGTGGAACTCAAACATAGGGTGCCAAGACGTCACGCCACCCGTTTCAAAAGCAATGCTTACCATCCCTGACGCGTTGTCGAAAAAGAATGACACTATATTATGACTGTCATCTTCTTCTTCTTTTTGTATTATGGCGAGGTCTGGGATATTTTTAAAAAAAGTTACATCATTTTACTGAGAAAGAATCTTGAATGACCCTGGCTGAAATATTAAAAATAACTAGATTTAAAAAAAAACTGTCAACAGCACTTTACCAGGGGTGATTTATTTTTTGTACCTACTCCGAATGACTGCCGTGACTACAACGATCAAATGGCGCGGAATATTTGTTATACGCAACTTTAGAGCACTGTAACCTCTTTATTTGAAAGGATATTTTCATGATTCTTTCACAATTATTATTAGTTTTACTTATATTTTCATGTATTATTAAAAAAATTGGAAGCTTCCCAATTCAAATACAAATAATTTATTGAATTTAAAAAATACATTAACATTTACACTTGTATACCTTAACTAATACAGAAACAAAAAACAACCGGTGAACATTTTTGCTGACTACCGTCAACACAGACAATATCACTCGTACGTTCATTCAACGGAGCAGCGGTCGGGCGTCATAGAAAAACGAGCGTTAATAGTAGTGCAGAACGGGTCATAATGGCATGTGTCGGTGCCGACGGCCAGCATTGACCACTAAAACTAGGGACTTTTTTTTATAGGTGACATTAAGTGGTACACAATGTACTAGTACGTACCTAAACTAGGCCGAGCCTGTATTATAGGTACCAGTTCCTTCCCAATGTTTGTCCTTGTACTAATCTTTATGCATTATGCGAGAAGCGTACATAATATTTATCTATACCCGTTCCTACTATCCAAGCTATACAAGAATAATGTTATCAAGGAAAAAAAAGATAATCCGTTTACTTCGTGTGTGTGTGTGTGTGTGTGCGTGCGTGTGTGTGTGTGTGTGTGTGTGTGTTGTTTATTTTGTGGTGTAAAGTTAGCTCGCTCTAAGCTGTCAAATAACCATTTTCTCCATCGGTTATTAATTCTGTTATTAATAATATTAAATAAATTACACAATTTTTTATTATCATAATAACATACACCTTTTGCTTATCAGATTTCAGAACGAGACGTGGAGAGTCCAGACCTAGAATGATAGCTTCCCGTTACCATTCACTGTTGTAGCTACTGCTAATTATGTCGATTGAACGATTTTATTATAAAGAATATTAATGACAGCAATTACAAAATACATAGAAGAAAGTTTCCGAAACTGGGTTCTATATCATCTGGCATACATACGTGTTACAGGAAAACCGAAGTATGATTTTTTTAATGAACTGTTAGGTAGTGTACCTAGGTACTCCGTTTACATGATTTGCGTTGCGACTGAATGCTGCGCAGTAGTTTGACACACAACAGTTTGAATTGATGTTTATGTAATAAGGGCAAGCTGTGCGCGCGCACAAAAGAACTACTACTCTGTATAAATCAGCATGTTTTAAACGTATTTTAATCTCTTCTCTGACCGTTAGGTACTTATCTAATTCTAAACCGAATGTCAATTTCTGTAGAAACGATTAAAATATACTTAACCACCTATGTTTTTTTTTGCTATTGATGGCTAGCAGAATTGATTGGGCTAAACTTTTTTTATCCGCAAACATATAAAATTATTAATAAAAAAGTAAGTAGGTAGATCTGATTATAACATACTAAGGGCTGATTTTTGAATCCCAGGATTACCAAGATAACTTTTAAATGAACCTCGTTTTACGTGGACCTCGTTTTACGGCCGTTAGATATCATGTTGATAGATGGCGTTTCACGGCTTCCCCCGCCTTAGATTAATAAAACCTAGATAGATAGTCAGTGCACGAAAGGTGAGGCAGTTTTTAGGGAGCCGGCACGGCTCACCCGTAAACGTCACATGAACTGTCAAAGTGAAAAATTGGTAACACGTCGGACGAATTTTAATTAATTAAAACGGTTTGTGCTGTGAAAGGGTGTCTAAAATACATCCGAAAAACGAAAGAAAGTGACCAGTGTTACATTTCATAAGTAAGTACTACAATTCGACGCGTATTTTGCTTGAATTTGGCTTTCAAAAATTAAATACGGGAATGATACCAGTAACAAGAAAATTTATTTCCCAACTGTTTGCCGTACAAATACACTTCCTTTTAAGTCGATTTATCTTATTGTTATTAGGTAGGTACTTTGAATTCAATAAATAAGTAAGTACATAATGCGTTTTGTTTTTGTTAATTATAAAATAATTAAAAACGTATTAAAAATTTCCCTACTTTCGGGAAAATCGCCTTCACTGTCTACACTCCCCAACAAAATTGACACTAATGACATAAGATTTTTGCCTCACTCTTGACGAAGCGTTTGTATGAAAGAAGACTATCCATCTAGGCTTTATTAATCTAAGTCCCCCGCATAAACATTTACGAACGTCAAAAACAGTGATTTGTCCAGCGCTGTGGATTTTAAACAATGACGATAGATGGCGCTTTTTAGACACTTCTTATTTATTTATTGAAATGTATTAGTCACATATCGTCATAAATTATAGCCGATATGTTAATCTGGGTTATAAACAATAATACTGTAAAGTTTTAACAAAATCCGTTCAGTAGTTTTTGCGTGAAAGAGTAACAAACATCCAGATATCCAAACTTTCGGCCAATCAATCCAAATATTATTAGGATGCGAAAATTTGTATGGATGTCTGCATGTTTGTTACTCTTTCACGCAAAAAATACTGAACGCATTTTACACTGTTATTGATTAAAACCCAGATTACCCAGAATAACATAATAGGCTATAATTTTTGACGATATATGAAAAACTAAATTTCACAAAGGTGCAGCCGCGGGCAAAAGCTAGTCAATCATAAAGGATCAATTATTTTTCTATGCAAATACAACAAGTCCCCGTACTAATTGGCTGATTACTAAAAATTTGTACAAAAAGGTTTTTTAATATTAACTTCGTTCTCTTGGGAAAAGTTGCATTTGAGCCGTAGAATCAATCCTTTTTGTTTGATCCACACTTTCAGGGACAACCTGTTTGTACATTTTTAACTTTAATAATTTAGTTAGTTGTTATACTTTTAGATTTGTTTTAAAAAAAGTTAACACTACCGGAAACTTGTACCGGGGTTAAAATAAACGGCGCGAAATAAGTTTCTTAACCATGGCATTTATGGCAGCTGGCGCCGACTCCGAAAATAACTATCAATTATGTTATATTAATTACAAATGTAGTCCTAATAAATAAGTAGCAGCTTTTAGTGCACTTTCTTTTATCGGTTTTATATCAAAACAATGGAGATTGGAGAAGTTTCGTCCTTGAATTTTGTCAGTGAATAAGGAATATGTGTATAGTTTATACTTTAGTGATTGTTATGATATACTCATAGATAAACTATGTATCTTGTTTTTAATAAAAACGACAAAATAAGGTTTAGTGCCACTAAAAATCAAATAAGACTTCAACTGTCATCAGCAGCTTAACAAAACTACCCGTCAAACAGGGTTCGAAAGGATAATTATCAATGATAATAACAAAAAAAATACTATCGTGAAAATGAACTGTATTTGAAGTTTTCGAACGTGTATTTCCGCACTTGCGTCTGGGGGTGGGCATTAGTCATCATTACCATTAGTCATAATTGAAAGGGTGCTTATCGGTGACCTGCCGTCAGTTTCGAGCCTGTGGCAGGCCTTTTTGGAGTCAAATTCTATTGCTTATATCTTAGACGAACTGTCCNCCCGCCTAACGGTATCAATCAACATCAAACAACCCTGCTCGAACCGTACACGCACTAGGGTTGTAAATTTTGCAAGCGCAATGCTTTTTTGAAATGGGAAACTGGTCTCGTTCAACGTCCTCGAGATTTATTGTTTATTATCACATTGTAGTTTTCGATTCAGCTTTACCTGCATGGTTTTTTTATTGCCCTTCATCATAGAGTCGTAATTCTTATTACTTGAAAATAGATTAAGACGAACGAAACGATTTAATGCTGAACCGGAGAGCCACGCGAGGACCGGCAGCCTACCAAAAGAAAAGTTCAATTGTACGTATAAAGAAAAACAAGCATTGAAAACTGTCCATGAAACCACACCATGCCCTTGAGCTCGCTGTATGAACATGGCAACACCGAAGAAGCTGAATATCATCCTAATAAATTGATCGTAACATCAAACCAGTGTAAACGCACGATGTGCCTCAACCCTATCAGTTCTTAGGCTTTATAAGCCCGTCGCTAACAGTTTTCTATCGGCAGGATCGTATTTATTCGCGCTGGGGTGCGCCCACGGCTGGGTGTATCCAATCTACCCGTAACATTACGTACATTGCGCAAAGGTTGGTTTTATCGGAGCATTGAACAATCGTTCATAAAGCGTTTTGTCGTTCTCTGAATTGCAAATATCGTAAATAATGTCAATGGTCTTATAGATATTATTTTACAAACACTTTCGAATTCAATGAAAAACAGTAAAAAAATGAAATCGGTCATATCACTGTAAAAAGTAGAGCAAGTAAAATGTTGCGATATAAATAGGTAGATCCCGAGTTGTATTTGTATAAATATAGTTAAGTGTCCGAGTTAATATTAAAATAGTTGTAAAATGCTAAAACAGTCACATGAAAGGGGTCGCTCGGGTCGGTGTACTTTCCAGATTATCCTTTCAACAAATATTTAGTTCCTCACAGAGCACTTTGGTCTACTCTCAGCGATGTAGTCGAATTATAAATCAAAAGCAGCTCATCTAAACAAACCTTTATCGTTTCAAGATAAACTACGATAATTTTTACATGGAAATGTGAATGTAAATAAAATTGTGTTTATACTTTATCGTTTTTAATTAACGCTTTAATTCTGTTTGTCTAATATCTGTGTAGGTATTTCATAAAATGAAATAATGTTTGCAGAAAACAACACGCTATCTTAAACGACGCCACACAACACATCAGTCTTGCTCATTCAATAACTCGATAACCCGCGGGGGCGGGTCCAATAATTAACACGCAGATTTCGCGTCAAAATGTGATCCCATTAATCAGTTTGTACATCATTACGGGAAATAAAATTAGACACTCAGATACGAAAATAACGAGGTGTTATTCAGTCAGCGTGGCCAGAGTTATTATAAAATCGTTAGGTAAAACATCAAATCTCGGCTCAAACGTGCATAATAATACCATTAGGCACTGCATTAACGTTTTGGTGAGACTTCTTCTGCTATATATGGTTAATCTATATATAATCTATATATATAAAAGAAAGTCGTGTTAGTTACTTCGCTTATAACTCGAGAACGGCTGAACCGATTTAGCTGAAAATTGTCAGGGAGGTAGTGTAGAGCCAGGAGAAGGACATAGGATACTTTTTATCCCGTTCGAAACAAAAAAAAGTCTGCTTATTTATTGCCATTAAGGCGGAACAAAGTTCGCCGGGTCAGCTAGTTATTTATATTTATGTGCGCTTTACATAACATTTTACATTATGAATGTAAATCGTTAAGCAATGCGAACAACCCCCACATTTGCGCAATGTAGAGACGATAATTAGTTGCTGTATGGCTGGCGTTTCAATAGTCAGATAAAATTAATCGGACCAATTAAACGAGGATTAACTGTAGATTTCAAACAATGCAGGGGATGGATATATTTCGCAAAAGTAAAAAAAAGAAACACATACAAATGATAAAAAGCAAAGATCGTTTTAAAAAAAGGGAAACTACCTGCTACTGCCAATGAAATGTCATGAAGAAAATGTATTCAATTTGTGTTTTATCAATGCGTGCGGCCTATTTGAAAGTGGAAACCTGAAAAATTCCTTTAGGCATGGGTATAGTGACCCAAGATATTTAGTTTGTGCACCTGTTTAAAGTAAAATATCAGTAGGCTAGTCCCTTTCAAGCAATGTCACATTTCATATTTTAGCCGTACCCGAATATGCGCGAAAACGACCGCCATTATAAATCATCCCGCAGTCATACGCGACGTGACAAGATATAAACAGAAACTGCGCTCTCATTACAAACAGCGTTTTGTACTTTGCTGTTTACGTGACTGGCTGCCTACATTATTCAACCATTAGCGCACAGCGAGCCAGCGGGGCCGAGGCGCGCTAAGTCATTTTGCCATTGCTAGGCAAAAATAGATAAATCGATACACATTTTCCGATACTATAACCATTTCAGCATCGGCCTGTAAAGCACAATATGGCTCGGGGCTATTTGAAGACAAAAAGAAGACCATAATATTGTGTCATTCCATTTTTTGTACACCATTGTTCAGTCGTTCAGCTGTCTAATTTAGAGAATGCCGGAGTCTAAGTTTAACTAATGGCACGTAATCCTTCGTTTGTGTGAAGTTTGAGCTTGGATTATATCCCAGTTATTCTTGGAGCGATCATTATTATGAGGCTCACATTGGACAAAGGTACTAATGCTCGGTGCGCGTGTTTACCGACTGATAATAGAGTTTTAATGCGGCTCTGAGCTGAGTCACAGTCGATGTGGGCTCGCGGATTGATTTTAGTAGCATAATATTTTTATAAAAGTTTTCCCCGGCCTGATTCTACGATAATATAGGAACGAAATCTGACAGGTCAAAATTTCGAGATTCTACTCGAGTCAAATAAATAGCCAAGAGATAAATCCCAATAAATAGGTTTCGTACGAGATATTTTCAATTGATTCCATTATGATAAACACAGTCACTTACCGAGTCAGGATCATGAGCATTTGGTGTGGACGGTTGCGGTGGCCTTGGCGGCGGTGGATAACCCTAGAAACAATAAAATTATACTTCAGTTGAATAGCAAAACAACTCGATTTGTTTGCCTGGTAACCTACATTATGTGATTCGATTTAATAGTAGGTAACAGCGACAATAATGGATGGAAGAGTTCTATTGATTTTTTTGGAAGTCGTGAATTCAATAACATTGAACGTAATTTCAGTAAAGGCATAAAAAGTTTATCTAAAACTACACAATGATTTGGTTTTAACTTTCTTTTTTAAAAGATTTTTAATACGATAAATGATGTCAAAAGAGGCTGTTGATATGTCTAACAATCGCAACGAGTCGCAATCGTTTTTATACAAAAGTTGAAGAAGTTTATACTGAAGGAATGGGGTTAGACATTATTCAGATAGAATGTGATAAAAAAGGCAATAAGTTGGATCGTGACGTCGAATCAGATGATGAGCGCGCCAGCAACTCCGTCGACGCCGGCTAATTGAAAACGACGCCGGCCGCGGCAACTATTCCATACTGGCTCTACTAAAAAACATTCAGATCGTTCGGAGCGGGAGAAAATGTTTGTACAAGAGTACGATGTTCTTTTAATAAGCTTTTTTAGGAAAGTGTGTTGTAAAGTACTCCAGCGCTGGCGGCGGAATAAAACTGGGACGACATGATTGTACAACAGTTTTATGTAGGTTGAAGGGGGTTTTCTTTTTCTTTCTCGAAAACCTCACGTTTTATTAATGAACTAGTAAAGGATTTTTGTTTTTAATTTATAGCAGAAAGTAAAATACCTACTTGTTTATTTATTCCATCTAACATTTAGCAGTGTAAAAAATGATAAAGGATATTTATATTTTTTACCGTGTTGTTCCAGCTTTCTCCCTCAGAACTTGAGTAACAGAATAAAAAAAAGGCTTTTTTACTAATTTAGTTGGTTTAAAATGCATTCTCTACATGTCTGTACAGCATTAGCAACACTAAACCTAGTTACGGCTAAGTCAGAGTTGGAATTTCATTTCCTGAAAATGGCATAGTGTTCCCGGGCAGGCCGTATTTGCAAACGCCAGTTTTAATTTACTGGTGTCACGACTGGCGCTAACCTAACTTACCTCGGGACTCACGTAATCACGGACTGTATTTACTAAATATGCCGCACATATAGCCGCTGGGCGCTATCATTAGCCAAACATTAGTTTAAACAAAAAACTGAACGCGCTGGACACCGAAATTAAATTGCAATTTGGTGCAAGCGACAATGACAAAAAGTTCACGAGCTTAAGCCCAAAGTTAGTTTCATGCATCACAGTAAGCCGCTGGCCAGACTTTATAAACTTTGTCCACCCACTCAAAGTAATCCAAACAGTTAACCGGCACGGAGTAATAATTAAAAATGGGATTTGGGTTTATTAAATGCGACAAACGTTCTACTTGTTTACAAGTGCGACGATTGGTCTATTGGGGATAATTAGCACATTAATGTTTACAACAAAGCAAGTTGCATTTATTGTGCATTAATCTTTTAGCGTAATTGAAGACTTGACAACAATAACACGCTAATATCACTTAAAATTCAATAGGGAGGGACGTAAATTTGCCACTGTTTTCGTTATGAATGACAAGCAAAACGCCCTCAAAGAAATCTAGTCAGACTATCCGCAAACAACAACTCGCCCGCACTAAATCACGGCATCGCACCGGTAATGTTTTGACGTTTATTCCGAGTAGGGCTGCGCAAAGCTTTACGGTACACGCAATAGAGCAGAAATTATTTAATGAAGAGTAACAATACAACACAAAGGTTGTCATGCTCTCGACAATTCAATTGCATTATTTCGCTGAGATTGCAAAAGGGAACGAGCGGCATAATTTATCCAACTCCGCAATTCCCGACAGCCCTGCACCGTGACTTCGCCGCAGGAGAGAATGTACGCCTCACAGTCAGCGCTTTAGAGGTTTCCAGCCGAGAGCGGGCGCTACCACAGTAAAGTTCGGAGAATCCGGAGCATTTTGCAGTTTGTTATTATGAGAGCAAAGTGCTGCCAACGATAACTTGCTCTTTATGTGCAGCGAAAAACAAGGACCCGGCGCAAAGTAACTTCGGTGTGGAGCGGCGACATTTCCGAGAATGAGTTTACGCGAATGCGATGACAACGTTTAATTTAGACACGATTGGCCGAGGAGATAATTGAAAACAAAGTTTCAAACGGAACCGGTTGGGGAGACTGGTTATCAACTTACTAAGTGGGGAACTTGTATGACCCTCAGATTACGTATTCTAATATCATGAATGTCATGATTATACAGTAACCTAAAGATAGTGTTATTAATATCTCGCAACAAAATTAATCCAACAAAAATCTCGAAGTCCATTTCGGCAAAGTCAAGCGATTAATCGCAAAGCCTTTGACAAATATATTTCCCTGACAATAAAATATACGGGCTTTTTACTGGCGGAGCCGAACAGTGGGCTAGCGAACGGGTAGAGCTGTCGGGCGCAACCGGCGCGCCTACAGCGGGGGAATATTAAACGGAGCGTGCCCGCCAGCGCTACATTATATCTTGCCATTCTGCCTCAGAACGCAATACAAACGAACTATACGACATGTGATTGCTAGGCGAGTGACAGAGTAATATTCCAATAGCGAATGGCCATCAATAGCGCTCCGATTGAAACGTTATCTGATATTTCGCTGGAATAAATGAGAGACATTTATGGAAGAATATTGCAATAAAGCATTAACATCGCAGTGCGGTACAGTCCAGTAAAACATAATTAGTGATTCCTCATTACCGCTCGGCTGGCGTGGCCCCTCTGGACGTTCGTGCGTCTGCCGGCTTATGGTTATTAATAACGGCGGCCGCCCGCTCCGCCCCGCGGCCCCTGCGAGCCCCCACGCGAGCCCGCGCTGCCGCACGTCTGACATTTTAATTCCAAAGCCGCGGCTTCGACTCCACTGCATGCCTTTTCTTATCGACAACTTTTTATCGATATAGCGAACTTTCCTATGCACAGTGGAACAACATTCAATTTGACTGTATTTTGCTATACAATGTGTTTTGACATCGTACGTCATCTAAATATAGAATTGTTGCATCTCAATATCTATAAATATCAAAGCGTACCGGTGCATGAAATGTTTATCAAATTGAAATGGATTTAAAGTAGTACAACAAATCACGGCCACGTCCATATCGTGGCATGATGAACGAGCGCAATATCAATATCGAGAGAGAAGCGAGGACATCACTAGCTACGAATGCTACAATGGCGGTCGGGCGAGCGCAGGTCGAGCGCAACATGGCTGCCTAGTAGGCGGTTCGTGCGACAGGGACGAGGCAAGCATCGACTGTCTGCCTCTCTTTCGCACTCGGGCGCAATGCTCGCATCGATCTCCACTCGCTGAGCTCGCCCCCAGCACCAGAAAGGCGGAACTAACAAAATTACAAAGCGCTTTCGAGCCGCTAATCATAAAATAAGATACGACGTTTCATTTCGAGCGTACGACTCTCGAGCGATCACGATGCTGGAATGGTCCTTGTGACTCAAAATTCTCTACTGACATCATGGAGAATTAACCGCGCGTCGCGTACTCCGAGTATTGTAACTTCTGAACCGAGTTTAGATTTATGTCGAGACCGGTACGCTCCATCGATATGAGGATAATCTCCAACTTGTGCGGTTACTTCATTAGAGAAGTTGCGACAGTTTATACGGCTATTTTTAATAGGTTCCGAGTGCGTGTAGAGTAGTAAAGTAACTAGTTGTATGTCGATGATTTGAATCTAGTTTTACGCTTTAAACGTTTTCAATTCAATTAAAAGATAGATTTGAATTTTTAATTACGTTCTTCACTTTGATTGGAAACAAGAATTCCTTTTAGAGTGGCTCGGCGCTAGAGGTGGAATGAAGCTAAAGGAAGCTTTTACATCTAGGCGGACGGCGAAGCGGGTTTGCGTTAGCATAAATTGTAGCCGAGCAGAGCTTTGGCGTTCGTTCGAGAGCCCTGTAAAATCGACGGAAGACGCTCCCGGAGGGTTGAGGCGTTCTGCTCCGTCGGCTACGTGATAGCTGACTGACGTTTAATTTTTGCACCCCGCGCTCCTTAAGAAGAAAACGTGTTTCTGAGTATTGGAAGCCGTGAAACGCTATATTTATCACATATCAAGCTCGTTCCATTCAACGACTTGAATCGACATGGGACAAGCGGATGTTTATGTGCTGTCTGAATGGAAAACATTAATTATGAAAGAAAGCAAATTGATGCAAGAATGAGAAATACCTGATAGGGCTCAATTTGAATTTATAGGCAATGAATTAAAATTACTGATATTCAGATAATATTATTTGAACGGCTCAGATTGGGTGCTATTTCATTGCACCAAAATAAAATTGGGGACCGTTATATTAAAATAATACAAAGTTTACAAAGCAAACAACATGTAGGGCGCAAGTTGTTTGTAAGAGGCGCGGCGGCATGCAAATGTTATGGCAACATGTGCTACATCTCCATTATATCGCAGATCAGCCGCTAGGCCGGCCACGTGCGAGCCATACAACTAGAGAGCCGGGATATAGAAATATGCAAATGGCGCGAGAAGCCGGCCGGAGCCAAAACGCCGCTCACGCTCCGCGATGAATTCCGACGGTGCACTATGACGAACCGATCATCCACGACATTGCTTAGCGAGTCACGCACACCACGCGGGGAATTGCTACATAACACAATCATATTCTCATTTTATGCTTCACATACACATATTTGCATTTTTATTCGTCACTAGCCTTTGCCCCGACGCCGCCCGCTTAGATTTCGAATAAAATTATCATAGAAAGACTCACATCATGCCTCGCTAGGCATTCATATTTCTGAGAAAATGTATGCACAACATGCAACATGCGTGATTGGATACTTCCATAGTAATTTATCTATTGGAACTGAAACCACTGAAACATACATCATTCAATTATTAATCAAAAGTAAAAGAACAAAAAATATAATAAAGCTTGAGCAAGCTCTACATTTTCAGGATGACCAAACCAGGAATGAATGAAACTCAATATAAGTCAGGCCCATATTCATTCAGACGATGATTATAATAAAGCGTAAGAGGAAAGGAGGAAAAATACTGAAACAGGAAAACAGACATAACGAAAGCAAAAGCTGGCCATTAGGGCGGGTATGACCATAGACGGTTTATTGAAATAGTTACGGTTGGCGAAGGTAATTTTTAAAAATTGCTAACAAAGAGGGTTTCGTACATTCAGCAGCAGTTTAATGTGGACTATAACAGTAAAGTTCATAGCCAAAGTTCCATCCGACGAGTTCCGTGAATTACTATACTTTCCATATAGAGTGCCTTCAATTTCGTTAAAGCTCCTGATTTCTATCTGTGCTTAACACTGATTATATCCAGAACTACTGTTTGTTTGTGGAACACTTAATAAGAACGGTAAACAACTTTTCAGCACATGCATTTTTTGCATAAAGTGTGTTAAAATGTTAATTAGTTTCGTTTTCGAAACTACATACTTAAAACCAGTTTAATCTATTTTAATCGCTAGAAATCGCTTACTAATTCTAACTTGCCCACGACTGCAAGTCATCCATTTGTCTAACAGTTAGATAAATATATTCAGACAGCCAAATCTTAGAACCCATTCATTTACGGTACAACTAGGAATTAATGAAAAGTCGTCATTTAAATCTTATCAAGTCTATGAAATTGTAAATTACCATTCAAGCAAGCATGAAATGAGTATCTATATTAGTCGGCGATTGTTGATAATACAGTCCAGTTCATTGGAGGCGGTAGCCGGGCCGTGCGTTTATCGAGGCTTCCGTCAACTGGGACCGCAATTAACTAGGACCGCGGTCCCAGTCGCCGGATCCATAAAAAAATAATAATTTTCTTCCGGCGACTGGGACCACTCATAGATAACTTAAAAGAAAATATTATTCAATCCAAAATTGGTACAGTACTAAAATCCATGAGTGGTCCCAGTCGCCGGAAGAAAATTATTTAATTTTTAGGCATCCGGCGACTGGGACCACTCATAGATAACTTAAAAGAAAATATTATTCAATCCAAAATTGGTACAGTACTAAAATCCATGAGTGGTCCCAGTCGCCGGAAGAAAATTATTTAATTTTTAGGCATCCGGCGACTGGGACCGCGGTCCCAGTTAATTGCGGTCCCAGTTGACGGAATCCTCGTTTATCGAGGCTTCCGTCAACTGGGACCGCAATTAACTAGGACCGCGGTCCCAGTCGCCGGATCCATAAAAAAATAATAATTTTCTTCCGGCGACTGGGACCACTCATAGATAACTTAAAAGAAAATATTATTCAATCCAAAATTGGTACAGTACTAAAATCCATGAGTGGTCCCAGTCGCCGGAAGAAAATTATTTAATTTTTAGGCATCCGGCGACTGGGACCNAATTTTCGGTAGGTGATCTTTCAAGTCTTTGATGTTATTTTATGAAGTTATTCACCGCTTTCAATACGAAAATAGTATGTAAATTAATACTCACATAACTAGGAATATACTAGGGGTATTTTTAAATAATTTTTATTTTGAAAATATAAAAAAAAAAGTTTAATCATTGAATGAAGTAACCAACCAGTTGGTAACTAACATTGTTATTAGTTACTAACCTGCTAATGACGTTTTAATGAAAATAATAGAAATCAATACTGATTAAATAAACAACTTAAAAAATCGAACTGCCTAATAGGCCAAAATCGGAAATAATTCCTACAAAAGATTTTATTGTTTTAATGGCTTCATTTGTTACACATTAAAACTATCCTAAGTTTTCGACTTCAACGGAGTTGTGCAGTGGTGCGGGCCCCCGAAAGGGTCGTTTTTTTGGTTTTACGGTTATATCGCGGTAAGGACTTACCCTATCGAAAACTGGTCTTCATGACAGTTGAAGGGCATTTAATCCTGCATTGAATGAGACCAAATTCATATGTTTTGGACAAACCGTTCTCGTGCTTATCTTCGAAAAAGTACAAAATGTACGTATATACAGGGTGTTAGGTAAATGGGTATATGAGCCGACACTAGCCCATGTTAATACATGCATATAAATGATATGGTGAATTCAGAAAATTGATATCATCATTTTAATTATTTTAATTTTCATACAAATCTGATTTTATAAATTTCATTTTGTATGAACATTTAAAAAATTAAAATAATGATATCAAAAGACAATGCCGGAAATTGGCGTCTTTTTTTTTTCGCGCGGCCATCGACCAAACCTTGTTTTTTGATTACAAAATAGTGTAATAAACCAAACTTACTATGACATGTATACCTCTAAACTCAATCTGAACTGAGTTACGAGCATTAGAAGTTTGACGATTTCACACACTAGATTTGCTTTTTGCGCGCAAGGTTTGTAAGAAATTACAAAAAATAGTGACATTGTATGTGTAAACAAACACAATACCATCCATTAAAGGCTCCAGACATCAGTATGGAGCAGAATCAGTGCAATAAAAAAATAGCGCAATATTTTGTTGCAATTTTTAACAAAACTTGCGCGCAAAAAGCAAATCTAGTATGAAAATCATCAAACTTCTAATACTCGTAACTCAGTTCAGACTGAGTTTAGAGGTACACATGCCATAGTAAGTTTGGTTTATTACACTATTTTGTAAATAAAAAACAAAGTTTGGTCGATGGCCGCGCGAAAAAAAAAAGACGCCACCTTCCATACAAAATCTGGCATTGCCATTTCTGACTTCACCATACCATTTATATGACCACTAGCTTTCCGCCCGCGGCTTCGCCCGCGTGGAATTTTGTCTGTCACAGAAAAACTTTATCGCGCGCGTCCCTGTTTCAAAAACCGGGATAAAAACTATCCTATGTTCTTTCCCGGAACTCAAACTATCTCTATGCCAAATTTCATCAAAATCGGTTGCGAGGTTTAAGCGGGAAAGCGTAACAGACAGACAGACAGACAGACAGACAGACAGAGTTACTTTCGCATTTATAATATTAGTTGGGATGTTAACATGGGCTGGTGTCGGCTCATATACCCATTTACCTAACACCCTGTATAATTAATGACCCTCTCTACGTCCAATGGCTCGTCACTCGCAGGCTCTCCGACTCAACTAGTTTAACCCTGTCAAGGCTTAAGAGCTGGATGCACCTATCCTTGTTCGTCCCAGCCGTTCCTTAACTGCGGTTACTGCACCTCTTCCTTGCACTCTCCTGAATGACTCTGTGTTACCAGGCATCGATTAGGCAACGTATCTAATGGCTGAGACGAACAAGGATAGGCGCATCCAGCTCGTAAGCCTTGACAAGGTTACACTGGTTGAGGCGGTTCTTTTCAAAACTTGGAATCCTGCGGTTATTGAGCCATTGGACGTGGAGAGGATCATAAATATACGTATATTTTGTACTTTGTCGAAGATAAGCACGAGAACGGTTTGTCCAAAACATATGAATTTGGTCTTATTCAATGCAAGATTAAATGCCCTTCAACCGTCATGCAGACCAGTTTTCGATAGGGTAAGTCCTTTACGCGATATAACCGTAAAACCGAAAAATGCCTCTTTCGGGGGCCCCCACCACTTAAGCACAACTCCGTCGAAGTCGAAAACTTAGGATAGTCTTAATGTGTAACAAATGAAGCCATTAAAACAATAAAATCTTTTGTAGGAATTATTTCCGATTTTTTCGATTTTTTAAGTTGTTTATTTAATCAGTATTGATTTCTATTATTTTCATTAAAACGTCATTAGCAGGTTAGTAACTAATAACAATGTCAGTTACCAACTGGTTGGTTACTTCATTCAATGATTAAACTTTTATTTTTTTGTATATTTTCAAAATAAAAATTATTTAAAAATACCCCTAGTATATTCCTAGTTATGTGAGTATTAATTTACATACTATTCTCGTATTGAAAGCGGTGAATAACTTCATAAAATAACATCAAAGGCTTGAAAGATCACCTACCGAAAATTCAAAATCTCCAAAGCTTGCTACATGCAAAGCGGCAACCAACGGCACAAGAATTGTGTGTCATCTTGATCGCCGTGTATGGTGCAATAGCTCATGTGAGTACCAGCCCTTCAGTTCTATTCAGTTTAAAAAAAATCCACTTTAAGTGTTTTTTTCCATACAAAAAAAACTGCTCGGCCGGCCGACTCGAAACAGCCTCTCGGCATAGTATCAAATGTATTTGGTCGCCGTACAAATCACCGCTTCACGACACGAACGCACGTAAACGTCACGGCGGGAAAAATGACACAGGTCCTGCCTTGACGGGCGCTCGCGCCATACTAATCGATGTCGGCTTGCGCATTGTAATTTATACTGATATTCACATCAATATTTTGACAAAGTGGTTACTAATATTTAAACAATAACTGTAGAAATCAATTCTACAATGAATATTCTTTATTTTGGGATACTTTTATTGCAGTTATTGCTGTGTTTTTAAACCAAAAACCACGATCAAAATGTGACGTTAATCTTCAAATTTGCCAAATTATTTTTAGATTTTACTCAATAATGGTAATGAAATTCAAGAATCTATTTCATTAATGAACTACAAGAATATATGTCCGATGATTCCTTTATATTTTTAAGCTTATTATATGAGCATAAATAATAGATACAGGACTTTGAAAATGAGTCTGCGGCAATTTTTTCGTAAAATGGTTGTGGGAGATGGGGCACTGTGAATTAAGCAAAAGAGTTTTAGTAAATCCGTTTCATTAATGGTCAACAACAAGGATCGACCTATCTTTCGCAGTTATTAAATAATCTCTGGGTGTTGCATAAGATAGTAATTCATGCTTCCAAAATCTTAGAAATTCGCACAAAAATGTAAAATGGCTCTTAAGTCCGCCTTATGTACACCGTTCTATGTGCATATAAGTTTTAAATAAATAAATAAATAATGCACGTTGAGAAAATACTTGAGTGTTAACTCACAATACAAATGAAATCATTCTTAATTCATTTCAGTATCTTTTATTTACAATATAATATCTTTTAATATTTTAAGGTTTTTTAGTAAGTCCAACAAAAACGAAAAAAGAAATTCTCCAAACAAAACACAGCTAAAAGTTGTTATTTTTAACTTCAATAACTTTCCGTGTTTACAACGAAACGTCGGTAGAGTTTCAAAGGTACCACTATTTTCATTGGATATTTGTCTCGAGAGTATCGAAGGTTCTTGAAATAACATTATTTTCCGGAGCCTAGGTATTGGGAGTAATAAACATCAATTGTGTTTTTTTCTTTCGAGCTGAAGCGAAAGAGAATAGGGTGGTAGATTTAACTTAACGCTTATCGAATAAGCGTGGAAGAACGATACTGACTTTTTTCACTTTCTTTCTTTCTTTCGTCACTTTTTTCCGAGTGGCTTGGCCTTTGTCTACCCCCAGGTTTAGATGTCCAATAAGAGTTGCGTAGAGAGAAACCAATAAAATTATGTGGCGTTCTGTATCTTCGGTCTAACACATTTCTGGCGTTCAGTCCAGCAGCGCTATTCCGAAACGCGGTTTACGTGGTTTCTGATCTATCTGCCACCGACCCTCGTGCTGGCTTCTCCGTTTGCGAAACTTCGGATACTTTCAAGAACTAAAATTTTCATAGATTTTTTGACGGACTCGATATCGAATACACGGTAATACTATCTATACAGTATTCCAACTCGGCCATATTTTTGAAATAAATGTCAACAGCCCCGCGGTACGTCACGGTATGACAACATGCGATAGGGCTGCTCACCTACAGTACACATCTGATTACTTAGAATTTCTGTCTAGTTTTGTGATTTTTTTTTTTTTATTTAGACAAACAAAATACTTTGTGAATGGAATAGGATAAAAATGCGTGTTGTTTTGTGATTAGTAGATTTAATTTAAAAAAATATACTAAAATAATGTTGAATCTACTAATCATAATGAGTACTTAATGACCTGTTACTTTAATTTCAGGCGGGCAAAATCGTTGGCAAAAGCTGGTTTTATACAATATAGAATTTTCATTTTAAATCAAACTGACTGAAAATGACCATTTCTGACAGTTAATGACTAGTTTTTGACAAATTTGACCGTAAATGACGGTCAGTAAAATTCAATCACCTTAGTCAATTTCAACACTAGGCCATCGACGTCCGTTCGGCACATTCGCGACACCCCTAATTTTTTCATCTCGCCCACGTCCCGAAATTTGAAATTCGAAGGAAAGCTCGTGTTTCATCGGTTTATATGAAGTTACAATACTGTATGATATTATTACCGTGTCGAATACGTTTGATGTTAATTCATACTAAGCCCCCTAGTTTAGGGCTATTCCGAAACGCGGTTTACGTAGTTTCGGATCTATCTATCTCTCATGCTGGCTTCTCGCTTTCGGATAACGTTTTTCGGAACCCCGCTGGTTCGTAACTTACCTGATGCTGCGGTGGAGGCTGCGCCCCATGGGGTGGCAAGTGCGGCGCGTGCTGAGCGTCCTGCGTGGGGGACATTGGGGCGTTCTGCCCCGGCCCGGGGCTCGGGGCGCCCGGCGGCTGCGCGGGAGGCTGTGGTGATCCGCCCCTCTCATAGCCCTGGAAAATGTTACAGTAAGTATCGTGTACGTTTTGAACATCAATTTTCAACATAAAGTTGTCGTATGTTATTGAACGGAACTAATCCGAACTCTCATTTTAACCATCATAGCAACTCTTGTATGTATCGTTCGTTCGTTCGTTTCAGCCGAATGACGTCTACGGCTGGATAAATCTTGTATGTATAGTCAGGATCTACAGCTACAGCTATATCATGATGACTTCGCAGAAATTGATTTACAAGTGAAGAGTTATGACTGATAGTTTTACTGATTTTAGCATGGGTTTTGTAATATTTACAAAATTGATGCAGTTTTAGTTTACACCAAAATTGGTTCAAAATCTTCTTCCAACATCTCTCGCCATTTCTTGTAGTTCTTACAAATACAAAATATTTATTAAACACGTGTTACATTGTCATTACAAATTAGCCTTATCCATTTAAAATTTATAAAGGACTAGCTGACCCNCACTCATAGATAACTTAAAAGAAAATATTATTCAATCCAAAATTGGTACAGTACTAAAATCCATGAGTGGTCCCAGTCGCCGGATCCATAAAAAAATAATAATTTTCTTCCGGCGACTGGGACCACTCATAGATAACTTAAAAGAAAATATTATTCAATCCAAAATTGGTACAGTACTAAAATCCATGAGTGGTCCCAGTCGCCGGAAGAAAATTATTTAATTTTTAGGCATCCGGCGACTGGGACCGCGGTCCCAGTTAATTGCGGTCCCAGTTGACGGAATCCTCCGTTTATCGCGCTAGCTCGCTATCTCGCGACGACGTAACCTGCGGGCTGGAGGTGTTAGACTCGACACCGAGTCGCCTGAAATTATCGAAAATTTCCGCTGCCGACGCGCTCCTCGACCAAAGTGATAAACGCAGAGCAAATATTACGACGTATCTAACCCGAGTTCGATAACGTAACGTGATTCCTGGCAATATAACTCAAGAAATGGAAACGACAAATGTAATGTCACAAACATTAAGAGCNCCAGCACAACTTGCCTCAACACCCAGTTTCGGCTTGACGTTACATTACGGGACATCCTGTATATACTAGGGCACTATTTAAGTTGTGAGCCTTGACATCATAACGTGTTGTTAGACGACATCTGATATTTTTAATGAAAAGTTTGACATTTTTGACTACAACCTTATTCAAAACTTTTTATCATTTGAGCACGTTTTGTATTATTAACATTTAATTGAAATTTATCTTGACTACAAAAACATGGAATTGACTTGCGGAAATTTTCGCGCGAAGATTTATTATGACTTTCGACGTGGTTAATCAATACAAAACTGAACCGGTCAGCTAAATTTCACTTTTGGTGATAAAGATCTGTTCTTTACCATTGTTAAACGCTAGTTTAAGAAGTATAATATTGTATGTCATTGGCTCACCAGTGAACTTTGCGAAAGTCGTTCAAAATGACTAATAGTGGCGGAAAACATTGATGTTGTCAGAAAAATGGAAGAGAAACCTCGTCATGTGATATATCGTAGGATTGAGATAATCCTAGGCATCAATTCCACTAGCAGTAATAAAATATTGTATGACCATATTATGGTTAATACGTTTTTTTCTCGCTGGATGTCACAAAATTTTTCAAACGCTCAATAGGACGCTTGTGTCGTTTAGTCCTTGGAAATGTTTGATAAATACGTTTAAAAAGCTTTAAAAGCCGTTTTTAAAATTGTGGCAGTTGACGAATTAAGGATCTATGCATAATGATCCTGAAAATAAACAGCTATCGACTATGGAGGTGTTTTAAGATGAACCAATTCCAACTAAAGTCCCATGCGCTCGGAACACTTTGAAACTGACGGTCGCCTATTTTTCCAAAATATCCGATTATATGACAGAAACGTCAATAGAAAAATTTTGAATGGTTAATTCTTAATAGTAAACAACCACTTTTTTTCCAAAAGTCTTCATTTTAATAAGGGAAACTGACCAGCATAGTCGAATCGCCATTCGTGACGAAAATGTGAGATTTTACACGTCTCGTCAAACAACTGACTATTTGAACACTCAAAATATGAAATAAACAGGTCCAACGCTACATAATTCTTGCTTGGAATCTAGACACTTCTTTTGGTACCCATATATTAAAATTTAATGCGTGAACAGCGATTTATGTAGCCAGAAGCAACTGTCGATGCGGTCAAAAACCATGCTTTGGAGGTGCCTCAAGCAGAGTGGAAAAAATGCTATGAAAAGTGTTTCGGACACATTAAAAAGTACATAAATCATGAAATACAATACCAATAAATGCAATCAATACCATTTTAATAATAAACTACTTTGTTTTCATAGTTAGGCTCACAACTTAAATAGTGTCCCACGTATAGATAAGGCTGCTCTTCAAAAAGTTTAATATTTCTAACATGAGTAGTTTCTTATTACAGCATAGGTCCGTGTTCAGTGGCTATATTGCCTATATTATTAAGTGTACCCAGCAACAAAGTAGACGCTAGCCGAGCGTCACAACGTACTATCTTGTTGGAATATAAAACCACAACAGGTGAAGTTGATGAATATTAAAAACCCGCGGAAAAGGTCGAAGCGGAATTATTCGCTCCGTCCCCATTTCAGCTATCAAAAAGTTTTATTTTGCTCTAAAGAAATTCCGTCAGCAGACATAGCCTGAATGGCTTCAGAATAAGCGCCGCATGCCGATTAGGTTGGGTCTATTAATCAAACACAAAGGGCAGCTGGGGTCTTTGCACACTTGACCGTGACCCTGAATTGCTGATTCACCGCCTTTATTTGATATATTTTTTAACGTCTGAGCTAAAATTAAATCTTTAATAGGCTTATTCGACCATGATAAGATTATTTTCCGTACAAACAAAGTAGTTATGTAGATGTAATATGATTTCAACAGAAACAACATTTCAGAACAATGTATGTAAGATACGTTTCTAGATACTAAAATATTTTTATGACACACCTAAATCAACGCAGTACCCAAGTTAACAATATAATTTATAGGGGTTATGATTTACTAGCAATTCAAACACATACATAGAGGGACGTAACGAACAAAATTAAAATGTGTTTTCATAATTCCTAGTATTTTGTTTATAAAATAAAAATAAACACGAATGATAACTATTTAATATAGGTTCAACGTATCAATAGTGATTGACACACGCTACAATTACCTGTTCACGTCCGCACACAACAACTTGGTTACGATGATTAACATAATCGTTTTTTGTAGCATTCCTATCACACAATTGAGGCAACATAATAGCATTAATTTAACCGTTACCGAAGCCCACGCACACATGCAAATAAAAAACAATCGGGCTCGTGCAAGAGGTCGGCGGCCACACGCGGCCTTGACCGTGCATCCATTATGCACACCCGTTTACTTGCAAACGAGTGCAACGGAACGCATCTATGCCTAACGGTCCCTGCACCAGTACGCCTAGGCTAGGCTCTAAAACACAAAAGAGCTATGACGCAACGGATTCGTCAGCACAACACTAGTTGCTGCGAGAAGTTGGGTTTTGTGTATTATCTCGACACTGTGGAGGTTACGCTTGTTTGATACGCTCGAGTGCCCTAAATCTATGTGAAAATAGAGAGCTCAATTTTGTGCTTAAATAATGTGGTGAAAGTTGGTCAAGCCCTGTTGATTTGTGACGGCGAAAATTGGTAGAAAATAAAGACCGGAGTTAGCAACTAGTATCGGTGGGACGTCCACCCACAAGGTGGACCGACGACCTGATAAAGGTAGCGGGAAGGCGCTGGATGCAGGCCGCTACCAACCGTGCGATGTGGAAGTCATTGGGGGAGGCCTATGTTCAGCAGTGGACGTCCTGTGGCTGAAATGATGATGATGATGATGATCGGTGTTGCAAGTTCAGTGTCGTTGCTGCATACAACGTAATGTGTTTTGGAGGAAATACGCCAGTACGAAGTGGGAGTAGATTTTCATCAGACAATGCAACAGTGCGCCGGCGAGTCCACAACATCAATCCCATCGCACAACGCTTTCACTGAGCGGCAAGTTTCCGCGTCACGTTCCAAGGCTGCAGATAAGCTTGACCCGATATTTACTAATCCAGGTCAAGAGAAGTCATTCACTTTTTGTTTCCTCTTGCAGAGAGACGATAATTGAACGAAGAAAACGTCAATTGTTCGCGAGCTCATAATTACGTAACACTTGATAATGAAGCGTGGCCGGCAATGGTGATATTAAAAGTTATTTGATAACAACTGCGTGGGTTCGTGGTCTGTTTATAATTGTTGCAAAGAAACAAGTTACAAGGTTAATTGTGTTTATTAGTTCGCTTTGATAAGCAGCCGAGTATAGACGTCGTTCCAGTTGATTAAACTAATTTATAACTTATTTGTGCTTTATTTATAAGGTTTAATTAACGCATTTAATTTAACAAAACTGGCGTAATCCTATAAATATTGTTTTACTAACATCTCTATTTGTATTTTTAGCGCAATTTAATATTTTTAAAGCTCAGATTTCAGTTTGAATGAAAAGCGATGGGAATCGATGTCGAGATTTACAAAACGTTAGTATCGAGATTCGATTAACAAGAACGATACTTTAATCGGATTAACAGCGTGTTCCGAATGGATGACGTCCGAAAAGGTAGACATTTCGGCCTACAGCCATTTCGTAATTCAATATGCAGCGGCTGGCTGCCGACAAAGCCGAAGCCGATCAGCACCAGTGACACGGCTGTTACCATTGCAGGCCCTTAGGCAAAATTGCAATGCTATGTTTGTTCCTACGTCCGATTGTTAACGTCTGTTAGCTTCATTGGGCCCTTTGAATCGACTCTGAAAGCATGTTTTAAACTGCTACACCATGTAATAAAGAGGACCAAATGAATGATGATGAATAAATGAAAGGCGTATAATTAATTCCTAACATAGACTTGAGAATTCAAAATGATATACCTAGTATAAACTAAACCGAATAACACGATAGTATAAGTTTTATAATTTGCTGAAATACAATTTCAAAACGTTAAAAGATTATACTTTCTACTCGCTAATGATGACCAACGTTAACATTCTCATTAGATTGTTTGCTTAAATATCACAAGTTATGTAAACAGCAATCTATTTTTAGTATTTCTCGAAGGAAATACACCTTCACATTTCTGCTTCTGTCGATGAAATTATTACGACAAATATTATAAAAGGTTATTTATTTTAGTATGGACGACATTAAACAAGATCGACATAAAATATACTATCAAAAGTTTGCGTTAACGAAAAACTTCTGAGTTGACGAGGGGTGAGTGGGGTGGTTTAGTTTGTGACCGACCAAAACAAAACATAAAGAGTTCGACAACTTTCGCTGAATAATAATTCCGGCGTTAAAAGTTCGTCGCGTAAAGCAAAGCCGGAAATCGAGACTAATACTAGGCAGTGAAGTTTGGCTGAGTTTCAGTCGAACATCCGCACAGTCGCCAACCAATCCATCAAAGGAGGGTGACCGGATCGGGTGTGGGTACTCCCCCCGTACCCACATAAATATTGCGGGTAGGTGAGTACAAACCCTTTGACCGAGTTCTGTTTACTTTCGTTTTCGCTCAGCTGACGGGGCCGCCACCCCACCCGCACGCTTCTACTATTATTATGATAATTAGAGAGCTATCATCGTGATATCAACGACGCACTGTCTAATTGTAGCGATACTGGACGGGCCGTATAACGGGCGGCAGACGATGGCGATGGGATATCTCTAGGTCGGTGTGGCCAAGCATTACGTGGGTATAAGATAAACAGTTTTATAGCAGGTGGCAGTTGACTGTCGTTAACAAGTGAGGTCAAGAAGACTTCACGGGTGGGTGGGCGCCGTTTGGGCCGCGTCACGCGTCGTTGCATGTCACGTGCGGTGTTAATGTTTTTTTCTCACCCCTAGGTGCGAATGGGTGTCCCCAGGAGCACTCAAGGTTGCAATGGGAGCGGACTCGGCAGACGGGGCGTAGACGTGCATTATTAGGTGGGTGCCGGAACACCCGCGGGAGCCGCGTTGTGGGGGGTCGGAGGGGTGCGCGTACGTCATCACCTGAGGCGTGCCCTTGAAACCGTCGTCGCATTCATTGCACCCGGATGCGGGCTGTATCTCCGACTCCGTATTACCGCACTCAAGATGTCGCCAACCTATGTACAACTTAGTTGGCAAAGTCAAACGCAACACTTGCTTGCCCAGACAATAGCGCAAGTACGACGTAGTCATCATGACTGCCATCTTGAATATACGGGTTCAAGTTCACATTGTATTAATTTGTTGTAGACAACTTTATTTATGACCATACAGGGACCCTAAGCTATAATCGCGGAAGGTACGTCGCACTGTTCGCACATACATACTTCCCTAACAGTTGTCTGAAACCTGACTTTGAACAAATTTTATGAATATTGTCATAGAATGACAAATCTGTTCCTTACTAAAATCCTTTACAGTCTCTGGCAGCCATCACCTTCACAACCTGTTTTGAGTAACACTAGACTAGCAGATTGATTCCAGGTTCTTCATTTTCACGAAATACTTATTCGTTCCATTTTATCCTATGGCCCTTCTGCAATAAAAGGCAATTGTACAATGTTCGTGGGACAATTCAAAGAGACATGTGCTAAAGAAGTTTCAAGTCATCGACGAAGAAACGGTAAATAGAGAGCTGAAAGAACGTCATGTCATCCAGTAGTTCGTCGTTCATTTTAAACCTAATTCCTGCAACGAATGTTACCGTAAGTAAGTATCTGCTACGAGTACACTACACTATCCGAACCCAGATACCGTGTAAGTAAAGGCTTTAGCAAATGCACTGCACCCCCTAACCTCCCACAAATCGCATGCCAAACAGGTGATATACTTGGGTAACTGATACCATGTCCATTGTCCATTACCAATGTTTCTAAAACTTCTCTAAAATATCGACACTGAAAACCCAAATCCCATCAAAAACAATACTTGTCAAAAAAACCAAGTCTCGCAACTCAGTTGTTCTACGGTAAAAAGTTGTGAGATCCATGTAATACCAAGTCCAGGCCAGGAAATCTTTAACGTTTTACATAAATATATTGACTTGGCCATCGCACTAAATAATTTAATTTACACGTGTTTTCATGCACCAAGTGCAGTGCAGATCATTCTAAATAATTGGAAAATAAGATTTAGTAGCTTCGAAAGAAATAAGTCGATTTGAGTTAGCGTAAAATGTACGTACGTCCATAGCTTATTTTTGCAAACATAATTTTAGGAGTTGCATTTTGATGACAGCACGTAAAAAGTATGTCAATTGACTGATGTACCCCATTGTTAACCTTACAGCAAAATGTCAATCCTCGATGCACTCCATCACCAGTTCACCACTTATGCATTAACTGGAGATATTGTCGCCTCGGATGTGGAAACTTTATATCGCAGCTCACAACGCCACTCTTCTCTGGTAGCAGAGTTTTGAGCTGACACTATGTAGGTCACTGAAGAATTTTAAGAGACACTAGACTAGAGATTAGTACAGCTAGCTTATAAAGAAATAGAACGTCTCCCACCTACCATCCGTGGTCATTCTGTGGATATCAACCAACGTCGAATAGGAATTGAAATTCACAAAAAGCGACATCTTGCACTCAAGCATTTACATGTTCGATGCATTGGTTATAAAGAATAACAAGTCAAATTGTTTGGTAGACCGCCGAAATTACCTACAGCTCAGATGAAATATTGTTAGGCGTTTAAAAACCATCCCTAACTTATGCAAGAAAATAACAATGATGCATTCAATGAAAATATCTTTCTCTCTCGTTGCTTGAACATAATATCATGTTCTGCTTGCTTTCTTGAATGGTTTTACAGCAATGACATGATAGATAAGCAAATTGTAAATCGCAGGTAATTAGTGAAAATGCAAAGAATAAGAAACTATTCAATAAACTGCAAACAACACTCGACTAACTTTGGATGACGGTGTCCCGGGCGCAACATTTGACATTCTTTCACTATCTTTTATATCAATATTAGCGAACTAACACTGTTCTGCTTGTATAACTTCGTTGCTTTTTGCATAAAACAACTCATCATCATCATTTAGTAGGTTATAAAGTTGTAAACAGTATATTGATTTATCATTCTAGATTTTGATGAGTGAGTATGACTTTGCAGTAAGTTGTTCATTCCAGTATTTAATCCCCACTACTCATCATCATCTTTTTTTACATTAATACGAAAAATCATTGTCACCATAGTATGCTAGCACAGTGTAACTCCTTAATGACAAAGTATTTAACTTAACGTATTGTCGCTCTGTCATGCTTTCTCTCAAGTCTCAACACATCCGATAATTATTTAAAAATGATAAACCATGTCAAATTAAGTAATAATCCCATTTGCAGAACGATAGATACATTTACAATACAGGTATTCAGTATGAATCAGTCAAAGTACGCGAAGGTTCGAAGAAAGTCACAATATTATGGAAGAAAGAATAAGAAAGTAAATTCAGTTTCAATTTCAGTTCTTACTATTAAGCTAATTTTACGGAACTGCGAATTCAATATTATTTTAATCGTTCGATAAGAAATATTCTGTGGTTCGAAGGGCACATTTAACCGTGTCGTATCCATCGAGCCATATCAGAAAGTTTGACACTAAAAGTTGTTATTGCCCTCTTTCGTGTGACACGATATATGAAGTGTCATAACAATGGAAAGTGATGGAAATTTCTACGAAGACTAGTAAACTTCAGAGGCCCGGACACTTGCCAGGAGGAAAAATGGGACTCTAAATAAACTAAGTTTCACAGAGAATATTGGTTTCAAAACGGCCTCGTTCGGCGCCGAATCATTTCTTAACAGCGATTTCTACACGAGTTCTCTCCAAGAGGCCTGCTTCAGAACGTACCTCGGGCTCCGTTGCACAACGGGCTTACGTCAGCGAGCGCGAGGCACGGCTTACGTCATTCGAGCGTATCTTGAGCCTCCAAGGCAAGATAGAGCCTGTGCGTATGGCCGTTAGAGCCGAGTTGCCGCGAACGCCAGCTAAGTATGATAGAACGTTTATGTTCACGTGAGTGGATGGATGAGGCTCCGACGCGCCGCCGGCTCAACGATTCTGAGAAACGTTCGAGGCGGCTCTCTAGTTTCGGACTTGAATATGATTCTTATAACACTAGGGACGGGCTTATTTCGGCGAAGACACCGTTCCGAGAACGTTTCAGGTTGTTTTCACCAACATTGTACATATTTCAGATAGAAGCGAAGCGAGGGTTTGAAGAAAACATTTATTCGATATTAACTGAAGCTTGCTTTCTGAGAATGTGTATTTATTCTTGTTCAAAGTGAAATGTACAAAACTGAACTTGTATCAATAAATGTATCTTATTTTGTACAATCACAATGAAAATTAATTACCTACTTAAACAATTAACTTATTATAATAAAAATGTATTTTGTATTGTCATACTTATTTTTGTTTGTGTCGCTGAGAACAGTCGGGAAAGCCGTCTCGTTTATTTCAATTTTAGATAAATTGACGGTAACAAACAATAACAACACGTTACACAACCATAGTCTGACGAATATTTTGTCGCTAGTGTCGATGTTGTGACTGGTCGTGAGCATGCTCTTTGAAGGAAACTGAGATTTACTTTATTTAATCCTTAAAATGTGCCATAGAGAGAAATTACGTCGCCTTAGTATTTTAAAGGCGTGTTTTAACTGCATTTATTGTTATTATAATAATTAGTTAAAGATTAACCGAGAAGTATAGTTTGGTTTCGAAATGTTCCAAAAATTACATATTTTCTGGAATCACCCGGCCCGGGCGTGAATTATTTTAAACTTATTTGAGTGTACATATTGAAGTAGTCAAAGAGAAACAAAACAATGAATGATAAAATAAAACGTTATCTGTCTGGTGTTTTCTTCTCGGTCGTATGACAATATTCATTCCTAGGTGTTTCCTCTTGAATTATATTGAACCGAGTTTAAATGTAAACACAATATTCATAGAGGCATTTTACAAATGTACGTTAATCTGCATGTATAATGCGATGTAATGACTACATTTGTTTATAGTAATGGCTCCGTCTATTATATCAAGATTAGTTACGGCACGAGGGCATTGACCCGAATCCGTATCTTGGTCATCAATCAGAATTAATCCGCAGACCGCAGAGAACGCACACAAATTAATTTGACTGTGTACATAAGAGCACGTGCGATTACGTGTATATTGCATAATTTGGCATCGTCGTATAATTGATAACAATATGTTAGGTTTATAAATAACCAAATCTACAAAATTAGAAAGCTCACAAAGTATTTTCTATAACGGTATAATAAGATAATAAACAGATGAAAGCCGTCGTCTAAATATAGCGTATTTTCGAGCTTGTTTTCGCTGGTAAACGTGTAACATTTTTTCGTTCAAGAAATGTATTAACTCATGACTAACCTTGCGAAAAACAACGTTTTATTAACACAGCAACATTTAAAATGATGAATGAAATTCTATTTATCGACCAAACTAAAGGTTAGTCTCTTTAATTTTGACATCTAAATACCGGTGACTTCATCACTATGGAAAAAGTCCTCCTATAAAATGACATTCCCTAAAAGTACAGATGCTGCCTACAAAATATCGTTGCCATGCCATTTATTAATATGTTATTTTTACATTTTTAAAGCTAACAGTTCTTCTAGTTTGTGAGTATTTTACTCAAGATTATTTTGGTAAAATCCTTAAGTAAATAGATCAACCACCAGTTTAACTGTTAGGTAGTTGAATACAAATTTTCCAACGCTCTTTCCAAGTGAGATGACGAGCAACTATCCGTGGCCGTGAATCGTATAAAAGTGAACTTAACTTTTTAAAATACAGCTCGTCTTCAGATTTAGACCTACTTTAGACATAGAAAGTCCTTAGACCTCTCAATCTTCCCATCAAATGGATCATACCTGATGTGGAGAGAACGGCGGTCTCGAGTTTGGTGCACCAGGAGGTCCAGGCGGCGGCGGATACCTCTGAGGGTAAGAGCCTGGAGGGCCGTACCCGCCTGGGGGCTGCTGGGGCCCGCCGGGGCCCCCAGGCCCGTAAGGTGGTCCACCGTATCCCCTAGGCGGCTGAAATAAAAAAGAATAATTGTTTAATAATTGCTGATTTCTACACTCATAAAAATGTGTACCTAAGTACATAAAAAGTTTTCCAGAATAATGCATTATGAAAGAAAAAAATACTCGTGACACAGACTAAGGATAGGTACAATTCCACAGAGACAAAATAAAGATGTAACATTCAGTAACAGAAATATTGATATCGCAAAATGTTATGTTTGCACTTACACAGCGACAGATGTACCACCTAACTACATAATTTATGTATTTTTATGTGTGCAATAAAGATTTTAAATAAAATAAATAAATAAATAATTCATTTAAAAAACAAGCATAAAATTGTAATACATAATATTATCTTCTGGTATCTGAATAAAACAAATCATCGGAAAAACGATCAGAATCCAGAAAACAAAGACAGTCATGAAGAAAAGTTGTTGAAAATAAGAACAAAGTCAAATCTAGGCATTTGGAGAAGTGGTTTGAAGAACGCTTTGTTGGGTAAAGTATCAGTTCTGTGAAAGAGTTAACCTTGCAAACAGGACGTAGACAAAAGATGCCGCTCGAAAATAAGTTTCAACAAAGGAATTACAGTATGCAAGAAAAAGTTAAAAGAAATAAAAATCTGCTCTAATAAGAAATCGTAGTCCCTCTTGAAAATAAAGTAAGGTTTCCTAGAAATATGTGCGAGTACTTGCTTGTTAAAAATATTGGTGTCTTGTTTATAAAATAGTTTAGTTTAAAACATAACCTTTTAAAATACTCCTTTGAGTTGATAATAGTTTCATAGGTACTCGTACTTGAATACATTCAGATATACACGACCTATTCAATCGCATTTATTCCGGCCATCACATGGATGGAACTGAATTTTATTTACCTGTCTTTGAAGACTCCGCTTATAAATCATCAATCTTTCAGCCTAAAAACTTTCCTCGTACCAACAACTAAAATGTTTTTTCTGTTATATCAACTTTCAGCGAGATAACGTGTCTAAATAATTGACGTCCGAAATAATTCGCTGTGCCAACAAAGTCGCTCGCTTCAGTTTTCAGTTCTCATTTTGTTCTATGATGGAAATTCAATTATTCGTTCGAACCCCGTTTCGCCGGGCGGCGAGGGCCGCGCCGGGGACCGGTATTTACGCTTTGAGCGAATGCTTTATCGTCTTCCAACTACTGCCTTACGGTAGATGTTTCCGGGCATAGTTTGACTAGGAGATATGGTAGCTATGTTCGCCAATTAGAGTTACATTTTTACGAACATTGGGGTGTTTTATAGCGGATTCAATGATTTATGGGGGCGTTGTTACGGGGTGCGGTGCGCACGAGGGGCGAGGGGAAGGGGGGGTTGCGCAGGGTGCGGGCGTCAGAGGCGGCAGCGCGCCATTGGCCGACCCAGCATCGATCGCGCGGCGAGCTAGAAGCGGCCCGCCCGAGCCAGCCAGCCTCCACCTACGTTAATAAGTAATCATCCGACCCCGCGATACCTCAGCGAGTTTTCCGGACAGAGCTGGAGCCGCCGAGACGGGCCTCGTATCTCCAGTCGGCTGGAACAAAGAGCCACCGCATAGGGCGACATCCGTATTGATTTATGCAGTAATTGACCCGCGGGTAGGTGCGCAACTCGCGCACCGCCTCCACCCGCCACGCACCTACATATTTATATTTGCACGCAATGCCATATATGTAATAATAATAAACACAATACAATGCCATACATTTACATAGTCAGCAATCGGTAACCGACACACTTAGATAAGATTATGAAAAGCAAAAACATTGGCATAGTGACCTATTGCCTCGACGTTGAAACCACTTGAAAGGGCTTGATAAAAGTTCATAAAGATATAAAGGGGAGGAGGGCTTTTTGTGCCTCAGTCGGTCGGGATCACCCGTGTACAGACAAACCGCAAGTCCGAAACTAGACAAAAACATTATCTTGTAAGGTGAACTGTGCTGTTTGGATTTTGAAATATCACAAGAAACTTCAATTTAATTGAGATTAAAATGGTCTCGTAGAAGAGATAAAGATGTTGTGATCAACAAATTGACCATTTTGGTCATAAAAAACACACTTAGCCTGATTTGAAACATCATTGTCCAAATATTCAGTGTATTACAAATTAAATTGTAGATTTCTTATTAACTAGGAAGGTCTACTGACCTAATTTGAAGTTGAGGATTAAAATAATATAGGTATTTTTGAAAATAAGTAGATACGTCTACTTCAACATTAATTTGCTTCATGCAAACTTATTATGACCAAACATTAATACTGCCCAAGTAACATTTTACTCCATTTAAGAGTTCACATTTAGTTCCAATGTGTACTTAAAGCATTAGTACAGTTCACTCGTGATGTATAAGCTGTATTATTGCAATTAATTACACCTATACCTGTCTAAGGGACTTATAGGAGTGTAGACTAGTGTAGAGTTATACTTTTATACGATTGTTGGTGTTATAATACTCTAACAACTATCCTTTAGTCAGCCATCTGACTAAGAGCATTATAGGAGGGTAGAGATACGGCAACCGCTGTTTAACGGCCTACTTGTACGATGTTACAGAGCTAGCATTTTAATAGAACACACGTGGTCATTTATAAAGCCAAAGGCTGTTATGTTTACTTGTTTTAGACTGTTATACAGCTAGTAGCTGTAGTAGGACTTGTTTGTGGTAGCATTGGAGTACTTTTGTCGGACTTTATAACTTTGAAAGCTGTGCATTTAGCCACTTGTTACTCTTTATTGTCCTCACGTACGTTGTATGGTTCACACTGCGTCCCATATAGTGCCGTAAGTCAGCCTTAAGTACGATGTTACTACTTAAACTGCTATTATAATGCTATTATACTGCTAATGTACAGCCATAGTGAACTTAAAGCTGTCTAATTTGTGCCCAAACTGGTTCTATAAAAGCATTATAGCAAGCTATACAGCTCGCATACAGCTGACATACACAGCTTGTGGAGTACATGTGAACGACTATTGAACTCTTAAATGGAGTAAAATGTTACTTGGGTGTGTAGTATTTGGGTCGCTTTTTAACTACAGTTTCACGAGCCACACCTTTACAATTCGAAATCGAATATGCGCGGACCTTTCGAATAAAAGTTTTATGGTTACATTCACTTTTTAAACCAATTCTTAAGTTAGGGTTCTGCCTGTATGCCACCTTGCTATGATTTTATGGTAAAATTAGATAAGTACATACGTACTTGGAACTAGCCCTTAATTACATAACATAGTTGACTTCAGGAGGAGGATAATTAACCTAAATACAGCCTACAAGCGAAGCAAATTGTAATAAAAGTACCGGCAATTTATTGTTAAAAAAGAAACTAAAAATATATGAAGCCTTAAGTTTTGATAATAAAGAAGTATTTATAGACATCTTTCTTATCGAAGCGACGAAACTATTAACTTTAACATATCATAGGATCTTTGAGTAAACATGCAAAAAGCGGTACGCGGTATCGTTATGAAAATTTGTCAGGTTCTGAAATGCTTTGATACAGTAATATTTTAGATACACTATCTTATATGGGTAGTCTCTATCCGTTTCCCTTATTTCAAAAACCATGTAGTTTAACTTTATTTTTCTTATTCCAACATCTTAGTTTATAATAACTCCTGGTACTTATAAAATAAAAGAGTTTCAAACAAAAGACCGCTAGTAAATCTTTTAAGTTTTTGGTCTGAATAATACCTAGCACGAATATAAAAATATTGTTTTTATTTGCCTATAATAAATTCTGAAGAACTGAGCTGTTTATACTCGTAATAATTCAGAATAAAAGAATGTTAAGTAGTCTGAAAAATATCATTTTTAGCGTATTAAGAGATGTTTAAAGTAAGAAACTTTTTGCGCTTTTAACAATAAACGTTTTGTGATATTTTAATGAATTAGATAAGCATACAGCAAATAAAAATATACTAATAAGTAAATACAAGCGCAAGGATTCGGAAAATGGATGAATGGAGCAAAACTGCGTAGGATCGTGAGGATGGATGAATGTTTGTTATTCGTACAAAAACTACTGGACAGACATTGATGAAAATACAAACGTTTAACTTTTGATTAAATCCGTCACTAACAAACAGTACAGCCACCCAATTTCAGCCGATTTGGCAGGAAATAAATGGAAGGAGAAATTTCTTATTAAAAAAGATTTTATTATGTAAGGCAGGCTAAGGGTCGACTACAGATAAAAAACTGTCTCTTAACTCGTCTAATCCACCTACCATACTTAAAAGTTTTCTTGCGGTTTTTTAGATCGCGATTTTAGCTGTTCTAAACAATCATATTATTAGATTTCTCAAAATCAGGATAAAGATTACATGTCATTATGATATTCAGTGTTAATTGCCTGTCCGAATGGAGTCCGTGGATTATTTCTAGAAGCATTCTATAAATAACACGAATCAGGAACGTCCAACTTGGTGCAATTGCATCAAACACGGCAGTGCAAGTGCACGGCCGTTAGGAATGTGACCGGATTTCGATCCGGCGCGGGCGCACCACTCACCCACTTAGAGCAGTCATTATCAACGGCATAACATCAACCTTTTGTTACAAGCAGGCTGTACTGTGATACAATAGGTCATGCGAAGGTTTTCGCGAGACTGTTTGTTAGTGGCACTTCCTTGGTTTGGTTAGCTTTGACATTTTCCCAGTTCATAATTTCGTTAAATTTGTTTCAACTAAAAGTTAACATTTTTATAATCAACACATGAAAATACAAATATGTATAGAAGAATGATAGTTTGAATTTAAACTACCAATGACTAATTCATCCATAAAAATGAGAGACATGATTTCACGAAAAAACACATTCTTGTGATCAAAACGGTCGTAGTGCTATATTGGAGCAATTACGTAGCATGTCTAACATCGTCAAGGTTAACTCGCCGGTCTATCAAAGAAACTAAAACAACATTAAATATACAAAATAATAAACACCGTTTAACGGAGTGAATGTTAATGACCTATGACTAATACAGAGGCCAGTAATGTGTAACATCGGTATTCGTACAAACAACAGTGGCACTCCGTGTGCCGGCGGATACGAGCAAACATTACATAACTTTGATTGTGTTTGTAAAAAGTTGGGGATTCCC
This sequence comes from Ostrinia furnacalis, assembly GCF_004193835.3. Classification (NCBI taxonomy): domain Eukaryota; kingdom Metazoa; phylum Arthropoda; class Insecta; order Lepidoptera; family Crambidae; genus Ostrinia; species Ostrinia furnacalis. The sequence goes on from NW_021131019.1 coordinate 62,207, forward strand.
TCCACTACAGGCGCATCTTACACCGACACGCCACAGACGTGTGCGTGTAACCTTGCCTTCCTTTACATATTAAACGCCGTCGGGCTATCCCTTTGCGTATCTACAAAAAAAGCCCAACCATAATATATTGTTGCGAGAGAAAAAGAGAAAATGAATGAGATTACTGTTATTACTATTATTACTTATTTCGACGGGCTCCTGTGAGAAACGATAAAAGGCTGACCGGTTTACTTTTTATACGTCTTTGAGTAACAACAATGGGACGTAAACGGTATTCATCGAATCATCTGTTCCGGCGACACGTGCCACAGGAATACTAACAAAGAGCACTTTTTTGGGCGTATATCTCCATTTCTGAGAAAAATATTCTAATAGCAATCTTCAACAGCTGATTAGACAATGAGTTTGAAATAGAAATAACTGTTTACATAACATACAACATATTACACATTGCTTGATTGTAATTGTGAGTCATTAGAACGATTAAATTTATCCGACATCAAAACGAAATGTAATTGATCGACCGCCGTCAATCACCGGCTTGCACGTATGAAACGAAAACGCGCGCGTTCAGCCCAGACTAGCGCTCGCGTCTAACGGAAGGTAAATACAAATGTCTGTGTATTTAATTATAAGGCTCTATAAATAGAAAGAGCATTACGTCGTGTTATGCGGTCGGTTACGGCAAGTTATTTTGGTCGGCGCCGTCACGAGCCCCGTGAATGTCAAGCTCGCGGTAACTAGGTGCTGCGATGGTTAGGCAACAGGTGTCTTGCATTGCGATCTTGGGTGGAAGTAAACATTTAAACTAACTAAACTATGATTTATGTCGTGTTTACACCAGCATTGCAGATGAAACGCAACGCAAACTGCAACGAGCTGGAGATCCGCGAGCGAGATGTCTTTGAATCTACAAGTTTCACAAAATGTAAGGATCTATTCTATTTAATAGACGTATTTATCACCATTTGTTACATCATGTTTCAAATTAAATAAGTGATATCGAAGTAAATAATAATTTTAACAATAACAATGAAAGTAACAATTAAACAAAAACGATGATTTATTCAGTTGAAATGTAATCTCACAATCACAATTCTAAACAAACAGATTACAAAGTGTTACTGACCTAATAAAGCGACCCCTTTTCCACCCAAGACGGTTCAATAAAGAACTCCCTTTAGGTATACTATCCCAAGTACATAGAGAAGTGGCGGTCGTGACCTTTTAATGTAAATGTAGCCTTATTACCCACCGCACTACCAAACCACACTACCAGTAGTGTCGTGGGGAATATTTTTTCCCTTCTGCACTACCAAGCCAGTAGTGTCGTGGGTAACATACATCTTCATTCCCATCGACACTACTACCATAACTAAATGTAAAATTTGTAAAATTTTGGACTGTTTTGTAATAAATTATGTTTATATGCAACCTTAAGCTCTGTGCAAATTTGCAGTTTGACGGAATTTACTGTAAATAAAATTTTACCTAAAAAGGCTTATACCTATATAACTTTGCGTGAAAGAAAAACAAAAATTAAATTATTTTTACCCGACTACGGCAAAGCAAAAGGAGGGTTATGATTTTGACAGGCTATGTGTGTATGTTCATCTGTTCCCTCGTAACTTCTAAACTACTTATCAGAATTCGACAAATGACATATCATTAGAAGCGTCTTAATTGTCCGCTGGTTATAGGCTATAATATGGGGTTTCACAAAATCTAATGTGGCGCCCTCTAGCGGACAAACCATACAGAGTAAAAAATAAAGTTAAGAAAACAGTGACTGTATTTTTGTTTTACTAACTTGATATTGATTTCTTTTACGTACGAGCTGAAGATGTATGTTAAATATATTATTTATTTTAATTGTTCTTTTTATTTCACGCAAAGTTACGAAGGTTTTGGTATATAATATGTTACGGTAAATATGATAAATTGAAAATTATTAATAGTCACCGGTTATTATGAATAATTACCGACAGTTGAGGTAAAAGTACCTAATAAATGAATTACATTTAACATTGATTATTTAATAATGTAACCTTAGTAAGTACTAACAAATATCATAAAAGAGAACAACGGCTCTTGTACAGTGCTAGTGTACAGCCACACATTTGAAAGTTTTGATATATCTTAAACTTATTAAGATAATTTGGCATAATGAGTTTAGGCCTTAGAATGTTTCTTGCATAATATGTATTACTTTTCCAAGATGCCCATAACATAATGTTTTGATTTAAAGTGTCAAATAGNCTTATTAGTTCATCAATTTAATTTTTGTTAATATTATGCGCCACAAATACACTTTAACATCAAAATAGTACAAATAATAAAAAGCAAAAAAACTAAAATTTTATTTTCAGTAAATTCCGTCAAACTCCAAAATTGCACAGAGGTTAGGGTTGCATATAAACATAATTTATTACAAAACAATCCAAAATTTTACAAATTTTACTTTTAGTTATGGTTTCAATATAATTGAATTTTTCTTTTTATTTCACGCAAAGTTATGAAGATTTTATTACATAAGCCCTTTTAAGCAATATTTTATTTTCAGTAAATTCCGTCAAACTGAAAATTTGAATAGACGTTAGGGTTGCATATAAACATAAATGATTACAAATTAATCAAAATTTTACAAATTTTATATTTAGTTATGGTAGTAGTGTCGATGGGAATGAAGATAATATTCCCCACGACACTACTGGTAGTGTGGTTTGGTAGTGCGGTGGGTAATAAGGGCCTCGAATTAGACACACCNGGTAAATGTACAAGTATATTACATCTACAACCACAAGCAGCTAGTCACGGATTGAAGAAATCTTTCTATAAGGACGTGGTATGTTGATTTTCATGATAAATGGTTGAGGTTTTCAGTTTCTTGTAGACAGACTATCGCAAAGGAATACAACATGCCGTGCAATGATGACACACGGCAATAGTCATTACATATGTATCTAGTCTAGTAGTCTCTGGATAATGTAACATCTGATGTAAATTATAACACAATAAAACGCCCCGATATTTTATAATAAAAAATTCTCCTCCATCCATCCTTGAACATTCTTCTTAAAAAGTTATTTATGTGGACGGACATAAAATTCCTGTGCTGCTGAGTTGTGCGCATTAGACATGCGCTGAGTTTACTGCATTCGTTTTAATTATCCCGCTCAGCGATTTTCTATGGATTTTAAGATGAGAACTATCATTTTATCGTCTCCACTCTCCAAGTCACATAAGCTATAATATGTACTTTCCTTTCATTCATGGCATCCTACAATGCTGCTACTCTTATTCAAAAAAACACTTGGCTACAGATGTAATTGTCTTTCCAGTTTATTTAATGTATGAACCTATTTAAAAAAAAACGATTGAAATGAATGAAATTTCCGATTGTACTCATGGTCGTGAGCGTAGGTCCTTGGCAATGGCACGTTTTGCATACGTACCGCACACATTTATCGATGTTAGTTTACATTACGTAACGTTGTTGGCATCATGATTGTTAGCTCAAGGTGATTGCAATGAAAACTTTACACGCGATTCAAATACGACAAACATCATATTGTTGATGTTTCCTGCCACTTATTGTGACTCTATCACACACTGTCCATTTCGTATGCCCCGCATGATGACTAATGGACATTAGAAAAGAAGTAATACATGAACTTTTCTCAAAATTCAAACGTTTTAACAAGAAAAAATCATCGCCATAAATCATACTAATAAAGTAATTATAGTTACATAATCAGAGTTAATGGTTATTGCAAACCGGTGGTGCTAAACTCAGAGCAGCCGATATGATAATGTGCTTGACCTACACAGGCCTTCCCTTGTTATTAATCCGACGTTTTGATTTCAACCGGCGACCGGCAAAGGGAGCCGGCAATTACGTGACGTCACCACGGTTTAACGACCCCATTACAACATATTGTATGAATGAATGCAAGCCGCGTGACGAGTGACGTTTTTGTTCACAGTGGATCGCCGCGAAGCAAGGTGCATGCGTCAAAAGGATTTTTTTTTTGTCAAAGAGTCCAGTTATTGCATTTACTTCAAACAGGTGTTGAACAGGTTTTTGAAATTGCGCTAAGCTTTCTTCGGGTTTGTGTGAGCTTTACTTATGTCTACATCGAGTATTCTGTCAAGGAGATGCGATTATATTATCGGCGTAATCAACGTCAATGATTTGCAGAGTTCACGCTCCAGTCAACATTGGCACATGGCAAGTGAAATTTTAATAGATGGCGGTTAAGTGGTCATTGACCCTGTGCGGTAGACGTCGAGGCCGGGCCTATTATCCAGGCGCAGCACAATGACACGATTATCGGGCGGCACGCGGGTCCGAGACGGCTTGCATTGATTTTACGAAATCCACATCACGGACTCAGAATGAACGGCCTCCGTCGGCCCATTCATCTCGTTTTCATGTACATACCGCCGCTATTGCGATACGAAAGTGAGAGCGAAATTTACTCGGGCTGCACTACGCACAGCCACGTATTGCCCTAAATACGAAGAGAGAATAGATATCGAACACCGACACGCTAATTGAATGGCGTACTTAGAGACTAACGTACGTGCATTCCAAATAGGTTGGTCCTTTTGATTGAATTTGATTGGACGAATCTGGGCAGTCTAATTTTAATTGGGATAAGTTGACACGATAGTCGTCATTATCATTAGATGGTGATAGTCCACTATCACTAATCTGATGGTGTTATGTGAAATGAATATGAGCACAATGACGAATACAGTTTTTTAATATTTGGTAAGAATCAGAAAATACTTTTTGAAATAATTAGTGTTTCATCGTTTATTGTTGAAATATTTGTATCATAGTCATTGTTATTATCTCGTTAGCAACAAGACGTCGGATGCAAGACAATAGTGTCGGAAGGCAAACATGATGTATCCACATCACACACAGCTAAATCTAAATATAGCGGGCGCCGATATCAGCGGCTCGCCCTTGAACCAGTCGCACGGAAACATTTTATTATTATTACCGAGCTGTCGGCGAGCACGAGTGTCGGGTCGACGACCTCGCAACCACGTGTCTCCTTATCGACAACTATCTAACACGATTGTGGGTAAACAACATGCAGAGATAAATGACTAATTCCATAACGCTCGCCCATTTAAGCCATTCATAAATAATATCATACCTAATTAGCCTAACGTCACAGCGGTTCCATTCAATGACCGGCTCGTGTGACCAAGTAATATTTCGATCAGTGGTAATTATCGATCGATTGATATATCGGTCGTGAGGATATCATTAACATGCAAATTAGAGTATAATAAGATTGGCGTTAGCAAAAATCTTAAAACATCTCGTTACTCAATACGAGTTTAAATCGAACGGCAAGATATAATAATTAATTACGATTATGTGTATAATTGATTCACGTAATCAGTGATTGCAAAAATCCGTGACGGTCGGAAAAACATGTACATCGTGGGAAGTAGGACAATATTACGTAACCGGTATTTGCTCACTGGCCAGCCTACACGGGTACATCCTTACAAATGCGTACGACCTTGAATGTGAACTCGAAAGTGTAAACAGGCACGTGCTCGATGCATTGTTTTATGGCAGCCAGTTGTGGAATGCCGTAACAAACGCGCTAGGATTAAAACGTGAGAAGGAAGATGCAAAGTACACACAAGACGCGGTTGTTCAAGTTCATCTCACATCTAAATATATGGGAAAGTCATCATCGTTTTGGAATAGAAAGCATGTCGATACTACCGCTCAATAATCTTAAAAACCGACCTTCTTTCCCTGGACTTCCCCTAGTTCTTGCTTTAAATGTTATACATAAACATTTTAACTGTCCATGCTTTTCGTGTGCATCGATTCGTGTTATTTTAATTTCGAGAAAGGGAGTGTGAATTTAGTCTAGTCTACACGTGTCACACGTCAAGTTTCATTCACGTCGATACCGTCAAACACACACGTCCCGGCGGCGTTGCCTCTACATAATGTATGTGCGGTAAATGGAAGTGGTGAAACGGCAGTGAAGCCTCGCGTTTCAATTCCCTTTAAACCGTTTCGAAACTGAGAGACGAACGCACAAATCTCCGCCTGGAAGCGAATATTTGCCTACACATCAAACTTTCACTATCGCCGTACGCTTTCGTTTTTATATCTGCTAACAGCGACGGGTTTCGCTTTGTTATTCCTCCACGGTGCCTTTTTCTTTTTTCTCCGTCTGACACCCGACATGCAGCGGTGAAGAGTGATCGTTGTAGATTTGGGAACTTTACGTCGGACTACTACTACGTGGTAACTACCACACTATCCAGAGCATTTTTTTTCGTGACCTTGCTAAATTATTCAATGCGAGATGTTATCCTAATTTTTACCCGACTACGGCAAAGCAAAAGGAGGGTTAAGTATTGGGGTCTTAGTTTGCTTAAATGTGAGTGAACAACATGCTTCGTCAACAGCCACAGACAGTGCGAGTTACATTGCACTGACATTAAGAAAGAAGCAATTCTAAATGGTGTGAGACTTCTGTGGTGGAGACATAACATAATGATGCACAGAAGTTAGTCATTTTAGATCATAACTAAGAATGCACCTTATGCTTAAAGTATGGTAGTCAAAGTCATAACTGATAAGATCTACCTTCTTCCACCTTCTTCTCGAATGGTGGTAAAAACCAAAATTTTAAAAATCCTTCTACTTTCCGTGCTAATTTCTTAAAAACCCCTTGTACCTACATACTTTAATTGTGGCACACAGTTGTCTTAGTGCCATAATTATGTTCTTACGGGTTGTGTATTTATTCGTATTTAATCACCTGTATAGGTAATGAGAGCATCAATTTAAAGGGTCTCAGCTGAAATGTCTCAGTGTCAATGTATTGTCATAACATGGATTTAGCAATAGTATTTAAGTCGAAATGACCCGTTGGCGTGAAGATCATAAGATTCTGTCAAAAAAAATCTGACAAACATAAAATGGCAGATCATAGATTTAGGTTCATTTTGATAATTATTTTTCCGCCGAGTAACACGCATTTTTAATAAATTATATTATGAACTTTTACCTTCAATCAATATGTTGTATGAATTGTTGTAAGATGTCATACAACATTATTATCTATCAAAGGCGTAGCCGCGGGCAAGTTATTGTCTTGTTTTATAAAAAATATTTCTGTGATATCCCGTTAATGTATCACTCATATCCGTTAATTAATTCAGGGCTTACTCGTAAGCCGCCTCCAGCCACGTTACTCAGCATTACTAGCAACGGCCTAGCTCAGGGCAATGCAGGACGACCCTATATCGGTAAACTATTACGCACAAACTACTACTCCTCGACAGAAATCTTCAATGACTACAGTTTTATGATACGGGGCTTCACCACTACAAGTATGGTAATAAACAATAAGAAATCTCTTGCACGCAATCAATCCCCATTCTTGAAGACCGCTACGTTTGTAGATTGTAGTACACCTATGGAGCCTCTTAGTCGCAGGGCTTTGTCATTAAATTTGAATCACATGAAATCAAAACAAATACATCTACAACGAGGAAGCTCTTGGTCTGCATCTCACGTCACCTTAGTCTGTGATCAGGCCGAAGGTGGAAGCAAGCTTCACCTGGAATCCTCAACCACTGGAACTTAGGTAAGTTGGTGGCAACTAGCCAGGCGGGCTTAGAATCCCCACTGGGAATCGAACCTGACCCCTGGGTTTATAGCAGATGGTATATACCATAGAGGCGGTTAAAGAATGGCGCTAATAAGAAGAGAACAAGTCTGTCAAGTATGGTTCATAAAGAGTCAACTGTTACAACTGATATTCAACATTCCACGACACGACGTGAGTAGCTGAAGTTACATTGAAGAGCAGATTAATCTATGGCATCATAAAGGTAGCAGAGAAGCGCTGGACGCAGGCCGCTACTAATCAATCAACATGGAAAGCATTGGGGAGGCCTATGTTCAGCAGTGGACGTCCTATGGCTGAAATGATGATGATGAATCTATGGCATGGGACGCCATGTGGGGCAGAAAAGTTCTAAACTAACGACCGGAAGGCTTTTCTCCCACTCGGTGGAAGCACTTGGATGCGGGCAGCGCAAGATCCGTCACTATGAAAATCTTTGAGGATGTCTTTATCCAGCAGTGGACGTCAGGTTTTAAATAAAAATATTGAACATGGAGAAACGGGCGAGGTTGTATGCGTCAATGGTAGAAAAACAGATGAAATATAACTTGTTTATGTAAATAACAAAGAACAAACATTTTAGTTCTAAATAAAAAAAAATGCTATTTATATAAATATAGATTTAGAAACAAAGAGTTACTGTATCAGTGTAGGCAATAGCCTAGATACTTTAATTAAACATGTATAGCCTGACCAGGAACATAAAAACNGGAATTATTTATACATAAATAATAATTAATGACTCTAGAATCTAGATCCCATACCTAAATAGCTTTGTGGTCAACGGGTCATATGATCGGTCTGCTTGTGGTCGCTGTATCAGTTCTTTGCCTCTACTTGCAAATATGTAAAACATAATTAACGATTTATGAATTTAATGGCCTTATTTTGAACTTGAATTTGAAAAAGAAACTTAACCAATCTTTATATGGTAAAAAATACCAATTGCCTTCGCAAATCCTTGCTTGATGAGTGTACGGACGTTTTTGTAACTGGTTCTATTGTAATATTTTTTGTCGTGTCTGACCAGCCGACACGCTACGTCACGAGCCCGTTAGTGATCATGGGTCATGCAACTTTAACGAGACGTAAAGTAATAGTCTACCTACATTGTTACTAATGTCTTAATTAAGTTGGTTACTCTATCGAGATGAATTCATACGAGATTTTTCAACACATTTAAGAGGGAGCGAAGAGCCATTTTACGATCACGTATGTAAAAAAATAAAATAGAATACTTATGTTCATAAATTCCCGTATGTAGAGCAAAGAAAAACAAAAGGACACTTTAATAAGGTCAAAATTACTAATTAAAGATTCTATATTAAGAGTGAAAAGAGAGTAGCCGTCATGGAAGCTGTCCAAGTCTCTGAAACATGGAAAAAAACAAACATCATTTTGCGAAAATTTTAAACGGACGAAAAGAAATAAATATAACACCAAACTGTGTACCTATTTATAAATCATTTACTAAACAATTTGTATTTCATAATTGATACTATTAGCTCTTGTAAGTTTTTCTACTTAATTGAATTTAAACACTACTTAGCTTTAATTAAGTAGAATGTTGTGGTGAAACCACCCCACGCATGAATTAACACAAAATGTATAGGTGGAAAGTTAGGTAGGTAACGATATTACAATAAGTGCATTGCTTTGATTAAAAAATAAGTAATTTATTAAGTAAAATTCGAAGAATCAAGAAAAGGAAATTCCGGAGAAGTAAAATATCATAAACTATTGAACCTTTGCATACTTTTAGACACATTCGGAAAATTTAGTAACCCTAGTTTTCCTAAGCAAAAGGTTAGGCACGCGACGAAAGGTAGAGAAATGCAAGTGCTAAGCCCACATGCGCTGTCGCTGCGCGGGCGACGCTCGGCAGGTACGGCCAATGAAGATAAGAGGTTACATGTTTTTTTTCGCGCGATTGCGGTAACCGACCGCGGTGTCGGCGCCACGACCCACCATCCATTCGCTCCTCCGCCGCCAGACCGGCACGCACGCCGCCGCTCGCCCGTACCAAACGTGGTCGCGCGCTAAAATCCCTAACATCAATGGTGCTTGTGAACTTTACAGAATTTCGGAAACAGGAACAAAACAACACCACGCACCCTCACAATCATGGACAAGGACAGAGCATTAGAGGATATGATGGGGAAACTCGGTAAGTACCAAACATATGGAACCTCACACTGTCAGGCACTTTTACATTTTACACGAGTTCTTTTGGTCGATTTGAAATGCGAAGCTTACGCGCCGCTAGCTTTTGGCCCGGTTAAATACGACTTGTCTTGCCTTGAGGCATGAATATCTAATTAATCGACTCTACTTAGTAGTATGTAAAACTTCGATTACTTCACTTTTGCGTTTCCGTTCCCGGTTAACTTAACTGCTTAATTATTTACCTGTCAATTACTTCTATCAATGAATTTGATAACAAAATACGTGGAAAGCCTAAAAAATATTTGCATTAGATCTACATATTTTTACAAACAATAATTTAAGACTGACACTTATTTATAACTTTTTCCTTCCCATATTCGCTCTGAGAACTAATTATGTGAAACAAAAAACTTTGAAAGCGAAACACGTGATAACAGACTTCGACTCAGTTGCCAAAAAACACTTCTTGTTTCGTAATATGTTGACAAATCCACTTATTTTCTTTCATAAAACATCCTCGAAAATCGATTGTGCTGTAGCCACTCACTGTGTAATGTAATTAACCGTAATAATTACCCAACAAAATACTTGATATCAACTTCGTGTAAGGTTTCCTTGAAGGTTTTATTGCTGGGCTCTTCACACAGCGGTTACGTGCCCTCTAAAGAAAGTTATGTATAATTGCCAATTTACACACAAAATTTAGTAATCGCTGTAGTCTTTTTCAGGAAAATCTATTCAAACTCTACAGTTAACAAAAGCAAAAAGTGCTTAAACAATCGAGTACTATTCAAACTTTTTACATTATTGTTTTCGATATGAAATCCAATACTGCCTTTGAAAGTAGGTATCTATTACAATTTATAAAATCGTAATTTATATTTGGCATTTGTGATAAGAGTGAACCCTCTGATTTAAATACAAACTGTTGAACTCTATCATCTAAGTTATCATCAGTATCTATTTATACATTTGTATAGAATGTAATAACAAACCGAATGTTAATCAGTATTTATTTGACATAATTATATCATATTATTCACGTTCTATTATTATGTATGTAATTATTTTCCAAATGTGCTTAGTTAAGTATTATTAATTTCTTAAAAGTCTTTATCTTACGTACTTACCTATAATATTTTTTCACCGCACACTATTTAGAAAAAAAAATTGGGCTGTAATGATCATTGCGGATATTAGAAAATTAGCGCGTGTACTTACTTAAGTATACAATTAAAGAAAGAGTCGTCTTAATGCGTTGAATTTGTCCCGATTACATTTATTTGTAATTATAAATGATTAGTTAATCCCGCTGGTTGTGTATAAACAGTGAATTCTATTGTTACGTTAATCAAATGTACATAATTTTCTTTGCAACCTTGCAGCCATTATTACGCAATTTAACGTGACATAAGTACTTTTATTAGTCCCTATAACTGTTGCGTGAGCGATAAATAAATAAATCGTATTGATATTATTTCAGTATTTACGCGCTAATAGGTAACCGGTTTTTAAATAATACATATTTTTTATTAACTGGCCCAAATATACTCGTATAATATGGTAATCAATAAACCAGATAATCTTCGTGGGTTTATAAAAACAGACATAATTTCCCGACTCTACCTTACTAGACTGTATCAATTTTTTAAACATTTAAATAAACACATTGTTTCCAATGCGTCTTTTAATACTTTTAAACGATTTTGGTTCAAGGGTCAGCCAATGACTTATCCAACTGAACAACGTAGGTAGAGATTAGAGTTACCATTTAGTTAACCAAAGCGTATCAACGTGTAAAGTAACAAAAAGAGGAGGATATAGGGAATAATAAACGAGTAGGTATAATTATATTTAGCCCGTTAAAACATTTTAATATGGCACGTCATATCGTATTAGGAATAGGTAAGTCCTACATAAGTATAACCAGGTAACCGCAATTCATCAAAAGATGTTATTTATATAATTAGCTGAACATTTTAAAATATATGTACCTATAAACTTACTAAGAGCACGGTAAACACACCTTTAATACTAGAGGTACCTATAGCTAAGTACACAAGATTTTTTTTTACATTATAGGCACCGTCCTTGAAAGGTCAACCCCTGTAAAAGACACCACTTACATCATTGTCTACGTAGATACCTATAGCGGTAGACCTTGTCGTTTCTTAAACGAGTTCCGATGTTAATGATGTTGAAATTTAATCTCACTTAAAACTATATTATTTCCATATTTTATTTATGTTTAGATAAATAAGTTTTTATCGTTATACATAAAACATATCTATGCAAAAATTAAATTAAGCGGAATATTACTGATCTTGTTTTGAAATTAACATTAAGATAATGTAGCTGCGTGCATATTTTATACCTACCTGTTAAATAAGTAAGCCTAGGCGCAGACCACCGACTTTTAGTTTGGGGCCCGATTTTAATTTGTATGAAGAATCGACCGACACCAAATCGGTGTAATGTGCGCACTTTCATACATTTCCATACTGATTAATAGCCCGCCCGACTCAACTATCGGCCGACAAAAAGTAGGTGGTCTGCGCCTCCTTTTTTGGGGAAAAAATGCATTGAATTGCATACCTACCCTATGGGGCTAACTGTAATTAAAATGCACTTTCCATAAATGTCAATTTGTACGTGTTGAATTTTCACAACTGGTATGTTACACTAAACCAGTGGTTCTTAAACTTTAAGTCATGAGGGACTATTTTACCAAATTTCTGTCTTGTCAGGGACCACCCCATAATCATAATCGGTCAAAAGTAGACCAGTTTGATTGCAAAAATCAGTTAAAAGTGGTTTTACCCAAGGTGTGCAAGTAGGTACACTTCGTGGACCACTTGGAATGCCTCCAGGGACCACCAGTGATCCGCGGACCACCGGTTAAGAACCACTGCACTAAACTAATGTTAATACACTTGACACACTCATGATAACCTAAGTAGTAAAAGATCGCGATTTTTCCGTTGTGAGTTCATTTCCGGCTTGTAGGTAACTGGTATTTTTTTTACAAAATTTAGATTTGTGAAAAAAAAAGCTAATAACTATGTACGTACACACAGCGATTACTTACTAGGGTAGGTGACATTGAGATGCCTATTGGAAAACCACTCCCTGAAATCGCCTGAGAATGATGTCATTGTGTGCACTTCACACACAGTATTGCCCACATTCTCACCCTTAGCATTGAGACACACTTAAAAGTAACTTGGCACAGTTCTCCGTAACTAATATGATTGTAGATCGTATGATGCGTAGAAATCACAAAACACAGTGGAATCAAAGCCAACAAACGAGCCAGTGTTGTACCTAAAGTATTCTATGTTAATGTATTCCAACTAACGGTGTGCCGGCTAAATGCACCTTATTAGACGTTCAATGCATTCCATCCACAGCAAATAATACGCTTTACTTTAGTTTATTTGTTAAGTAGGATCATAAATAATTTTAGGACGCATTTTAGGGATAACTACATACTTTAGTCCTTGTTTAAATTGTTATTGTAATAAAAATAAGTGTGTACAAATACTATCTTGAAATTGGAATTACTATACAAATAGCTATACTCCGTTTGTAATCTTATAGGAAAACTATAGGCAGAGCTGACCTAAATACACAGACAAAACATACGCAAACGCATGTTTATGTGTTTACGCAACTTTCTATTTTTATACTTATTCATAAACTTGTCTCAGACGCAAAGGAATATACGACCAATATTAGTTGATCTACTGAATTGATTATGGTTAAAGATATTATGATGATAATGTATCATGAAAGAAGGTTAAGAGCATGTTGCTAGGAATACTCATAAATTAATTTATTGATTGTACATTTAACATAACGTACGGAGACCTAGTTTACATGTTTGCCAACTCGAAACACGAACGTCGTCAACTTGCCGAAAACATTTTGTTTATGGACACGAAGAGCCAAATATCGCAATGCGGGATCATTTAGGTAAACAGGTACCGCATTGTAAAGAGTTCCCAAGCCAAACAATACAATTTATACATTTCGCTGCAACAATATTATCTAATCACCATACTTAGAAACACCCTGACTAAATACCCTTTCTAGTCGACGGTAAGACAAACGGAATAAATTTTAAAAGCTTCGGCTGTATTACAATTGAATGGTCTATTTTAACAATGGTTAACCCACTGAGTTGTTCTTTTTTTCCGAAACTCATTTAAATATCTTCAAGGTTACCCAAATATGGTTAGCAGCTACCAAAGAGATAGCAGCACCTTTCTTTCTAGTTTAATGTGTGTCACATTCGACGTTTTTGTGTCGGTGTCTGTGGGGCAGATAATAATAGCTGTTAATTAAGTGATAACAATCTTACCCAATATTTCATAAGCAATATCTACATTTATCGTCAACGCAAGTGTCATATGCGTTTCATAATTTAAGTCACGCTTAAAGGACGTCAGAATTCCATCATGCCTGTCTATTCCTAGTATTCGTGTCCCTCGATGCGCGGTTTTATTGTTAGAGATAAAAACAATACTTAGACTAACAATAGATGTTGTGACAAATAGAGTACCTAGTCTAGAACGTCTTAATTTCACTCTGTAAAACGCTAGGTACTGTAATGTACAAGTAATGCGAAATCCTTTAGTAAAAATGATGAAAAACGCCTGAAAAGTAACTGAAAATGAAAAAGGTAATGTTAAGTTTCAAAAAAATATGGCTCGTGCAATCTTCAATGCCTGAAAAAAATACATGGAAAGAACTCTACATATAAGATTATTTCAAAGAAGTAGGTAAAATTCCATAAATCTGGTTTTCTGTGTTTGCCTATGAAATTCATAACCTGTGATCTCGTAATGTACACGTAGTGACGATCGTGAGGTCACATGGTGATAAGTGATAAGAGAGTCGAGCGTGAGCGCCGTGATAATAATAAATGTCGTCGCAAGAGTGATGAACTGTTGATAATTAAAAATAAAAATGTCACTTCAATGACACATCACATCCGAGCATTCTTCACTTGTAGAAATTTCATCACGTTCGGTATTATGCAATAGAATAAGACCAGAGCACCTCCCTTAGACTCGATCGTTAATCAGTATGTACCTAGTATCGATATAAACCGTAACGCATTTAATTTCGAACAATATGCTCATGGTCGTTGAATTGATGTAATAAGCATAACACGATTCACAGATTTGAGATATGTATAAAACATTACGGTATGTTTACTATTCATATTCGCAGCCTCTGCGTTGAATAACAGTCAGCTGTTGACTCATTTCGTCGGCCAGTCAAGTTCATTCATATTGTGGACGTGGTAGATTTTATTAACAGATAATGCACGATACAAATGTGCTAAGTTGGTTATTATGGGCGAGGATTGCATCCCGATTTGCAGACGACGCGCTTTCATACATTTTTCAACTTTCCTGTGAAACATTCCTGTGTGATGACTGATGAGCCTGCGCATTAACCAGAGCTTAATAAACTAATCTAAAGTAGGTACTAGTATCAAGTTTGTATTATGTATTCACTATCCAGTCGTAATTGTCAAAGTATTTTGCAATTATGTATTTTGAAAGTACCTAAGTGACTCTACATCCAACCTGCATCACTTTAACAGGAAAATGATAGTACAGTAGCATTAGGGTACTTCTCATTTACACTCAAATTTGATGGTCACACAGTAATAGTTCATAAACGGTATAAGTTAGAACAATAACTTTGAAATNGTGCATAATTTTTTCCGAATCTACAACTAGTTAATAACTACCACACATAACTTGCTTTTCCGTTTTTTAAATACTTAGTTTAGGGTAATTGAATTGAAATTCAAACAAAACTATCAATAATATAGGTACTGATTAAAAACATTCATACAGCATTTGCATCCTGAGCAAAAAACAACTAAATTGATATTAGTGAACAGCTTACAAAAATGAGTGTTTAAGATTGAATATTAGATTTCAAAATTATTAACCTTCATTGGTTGTCAATTTCAAAGGGCAGTGAGCATGTTGGAGGATGCTTGTACCATAAGGACAAGCATCAGAAGCAGGGATGTTATGGATATCCATAACCATAACTGAAACTCTCGGATATCCGAAATAAAAAAATATCCGTAACCGTAACCATAACCGATTCAAAGGTTTCGGATAGTTTCGGATGTAGGCAGAGTCAAGCAAGTCCTTATCCTGATTTAATGATCGCATTTTGAAGTACGAGTTCTTTTCCATAAGATAAAAGCTTTTTTGTGAGACCAAAAGAAGGTGACAGATGCTAAAGAAATCTCTTCTGTACCCATTCTATTCGTAAGGCATGAACTGTGATGGACAACTATTGGAATTTGTATTCTATACTTAGCACAGATAACCGTAATCGTAACCTTATACTAAAACGTTTGTTTTTATTTGTATAGAGAACAATAGTGTCTAGACAAACCTAAAAAGGATTTAGGACGCTATTTGGATCAAATATGTAATTGCTCAATAATGAATAATAAATAAATAAATAAAATAAATAAATAACCGAAACTTTCGGATATCTGAAATAATAAAATATCCATAACTGTATCCATAACCGAAACTACATATCCATAACATCCCTAATCAGAAGCACTGTTGTGCACAATTTTGTTTCATATACGAGGGCTGCACTAAAAGTATCGGGAATGGAATATTTCCACTGTTCCAGTCATATTAAAATCTATTTAATTGCAAACTCCAGGGTTTTAAAAATCGTATACCATTTATTTATTTAAAAAAAGATCCTCGGTCGTATGACAAGGTCTTGTCAAACTTGTTTAGTCGTTGAGAAAATGGAATTGACTCGAGAAAATTCAAGAGCGATGATTTATTATGACTTTTGAAGTGGTTTAACACAAAAACAGTGTGTTGACCGGATGATTTCTGCATTTGGTAATGAAGCCCCATCCAAAACCACAATTTATCGCTGGTTTCCTGAATTTCAACGTGGACGTGTCAAGCTCAGTGATGATCCCCGTCAAGGTCGTCCAAAAACTGCAGTCACCTAAGAAAACGTTGATGCTGTGCGTAAGCTGATTGAAGAAGATCGACATGTGATATACCGCGAAATTCAGGCAACTTTAGACATTGGCATGAGTCAAATACAAATAATCTTGCATGAACAATTAGGTGTAAAAAAGTTGTTTTCCCGATGGATACCGCATTCGCTCTGTGAAGAGCAAAAAGCGGCTCGCGTTACTTGGTGCGTCAGAACTCTCGGGAGATTACATGCAGGATCCTCAAATGCTGTATACAACATCGTATCAGGTGACGAATCATGGATATACGCGTACGAACCCGAAACAAAAAACCAGTCACGAGTTTGGGTGTTCGAAAATGAATTAAAGCCAACAAAAATTGTTCGTTCACGGAGTGTTGCAAAAAAAATGGTGGCCACGTTTGTCTCCAAAACCGGCCATGTTGCGACTATTCCTCTTGGGGGACAAAGAACGGTTAATGCAGATTAGTATGCTAGCATTTGTTTGCCACAGGTCGTTTCTGAACTCCGTAAAGAGAACTGCAACCGCCGCATCATCCTCCATCACGACAATGCGAGTTCTCACACCGCGCACTGAACAAAAGAGTTTTTAGAGCAAGAAAACATAGAATTATTAGTCCATCCGCCGTACAGCCCCGACCTAAGCCCTAATGATTTCTATACTTTCCCTAAAATAAAGAAGAAATTGCGTGGTCAGAGATTTTCATCACCTGAAGAAGCTGTGGAAGCCTACAAAACGGCCATTTTGGAAACCCAAACTTCCGAATGCAATGGTTGCTTCAATGATTGGTTTCGTGTATGGAAAAATGTGTCAAATTTCGCGGAGAATACTTTAAAAAGCAATAAATACATTTTTAAATAGTAATGTTGTTTCACTTCCTTGATTCCCGAAATTTTCAGTGCCGCCCTCGTAATAACATTAATTAGATGGAAAAATTAGCAGACAAGTTATAAAGTTAACATGTTTAGTATTGAAAACTTTAATTTAAATGGACTAAAAGGTCTGTTGCAAGAGGTTGTTGTTGGTCCATGCAAGAGATTTCTTATGATCTGATTGTTTATTACCATACTTGTAGTGCTTGGTGAAGCCCCATATAATAGTAAAACTAGTTTACTATGAAAACTTTAAATTAAATGGACTAAAGGTCCATTTAACACTTTTTATTTTATGGATTCTAGTTTTTATATTAATTATAACAATAATAAATAAATGAAATAAAAAAATATTTTTTGCCATTGATTCAATACCACTTCTTTCTGAATTTCCAAAAATTACATAATTTTGGCCCAATCGGATTATCATTTTTTGAAAGGGAACAAGGGGGTGGTAAAGCCTTTGAGTCAGACCAAAATTCACATGTGCGAAGCCATGGGCAAAAGCTAGTTTTAATATTTATAAACAGCTATGAAGTCAGCCTAGATCCCAAGCCTAGTAATTTTGTATGTATGTTACGGTTAATGTGATGAATTGAAAATTATGAATAATCGCCGGTTATTATGAATAATTACCGACAGGCGAGGTAAAAGTGATAAATTAATCACATATCAGTGATTATTTCATAATGTAACCTTAATACTAACAAATATCATAAAAGAGAACATCGGCTCGTGTACAGCGCTCATGTACAGCCTCACATTTTGAACGTTTTGATATCATATATTAATATAATTTGGCAAAATGAGTTTGGACTGTTTCTTGCGTAACATTACTTTGCCATAATGCCTATAACACATTGTTTTGATTTAAAGTGAAAAATAGGTTAAGGTGCGGCGGGGGTGGCCCTTGGGCCACCCCTAAGCCGCCTATTTAGTTTTATACACACATAAATGATCTCATATTAATCACATTTACCAAATCATGAGGTAATTATTAATAATAACCGACGATTATTCATAATTTTCACATTTTAAATCACATTTACCGTAACATGTACAGTACAGTTGACAGCGCATCGGTCAGTCTATGTACATTTGTGGTAATTAGCAACTTCAACGAAATACAATGCCACAGTGTCTCTAGCTAGATGTACCAAGTGGTAGACCTAATCAACAATGCACCACCTGGCAGGTTAAATTACCAGAGTGGATCCCTATTATAGAATCATGGCTGCATCATCAGCCTCATCATCATTATTTCATTACAGGGCTCTACCGTATATTGCCACCACAAGTTAAACTGAATAATTACTTATTCAGTTTTAAGGGCTGATTTTTTCAATCGCTGGTTAACTTTTAACTGAAGAATAAGTTTGGCATATTGACAGTTTCAGTATGGGAAATATGTCAAAATGTCAATTTTATCCTTCAGATAAAAGTTAACAGACAATTGAAAAGTCAGCCCTAAATTGAAAACTAAAAATTTGCAACATGTTGTACCCTATACGGGGTTATTTATTTATTTGTAGCTTTACATTCACATAACAGTTTTATTTAATTAATCTGTATGTCTGTTGTTTATGGGTCCCTGGACCTGGGCAAAAGCCTCAAACAACAAAACAGCAAGGCTCAAGATGTAAAAGAAACATAGGACAGCTGAAGAAAAGATATGGGGTCGTTTAATCTGCAGGAGTAGGAGTATGGTCTCTTATTTACCATACATAAATGGAGTATTTATGCTGCACTCCCCAGATGCTGGCCGGACAGGGGTTTGGGAGGCCAATGCTCTCATATTTTGTCCTTATATCATTCGCAGAAAGATTGGGATTAATAATAATCTTTGCCAGAACTAAATGCCATAAGGGTCTTGGGCTATTTCTTACTTGCTAACCATCAGGGTGACTGGCTATGAATGTGAGACTGATGGTAACATTGGAAGAATTCCCATGGGGTGAAAACAGAATAATATTATGGCTCTGGCTTTTCAATCGGGATGAATAGGATTCGGATCTCTCAAGAGGCTTTAATAAATTAAATGGCATAGATTCATATTTTGAACTCTATTGTTTATGATCCTAGGACTGTTGTATTTATTCATTCAGGGAGAATGGAAAATTTAATACTTTTAATGTATAAAGGATAAATAAAGGATGGTTGGACCTCAAATATAATTGAAACTATAAACAGATTGGAAATAACAAACATTGTGATTTAAATCGCTTCGAAAACTATTGTTTGTCAATGAGAAATGCACAGGAACTAATCTCAGAAGACTCCAGTAACCAACACTAACAAAAATATTATTCAATTTACTTTTTAACAATAATAACAGAATGCAGCCTATCCAAAATGTAATCTATTCATTTCAATGTTTTGTTCATTTGTTCTAGCTAGTGTAACTTGTAATTCATAGATTTGTTATTGTTATTGAATTGAAGTATCAGAAATGGACTTACTGTTGAATTTCTGTAAGGGCTTCCTTGGGGATTGTACGGTGGCATGGGCCGTGGCGGCGGCGGCCAGCCGGGCGCCGGGCCGTAGCCCGCCGGCGGCTGCTCATAGCTGTTGGGGTATCTGTGCGGCGGCGCCCCGCTCGACTGTAGCAGCGAGTTGAGCGTCGGCGTGGGGCCCGGCGCCTGCGACACCTGCCCCGGGAAGAAGCGCGGGCCCTGCTGCGGAGGCGGCCGCGGTTTGCCGGGAAAACCGGGCCGCGCGGAATAATAAGGATCTGCTCCTTCTGGGTAACGATACTGGCCGTATTGATCCGGCACCGGACGCTCTCCCGTCCTGTCGTGCCCCGGCGCCTCGCCACCGTCGCGCGGCTGCCCCGGATCGGCCGACATAGGCGATTTACTCTTTGTGTTCACGACGCCATCGGGCGGGACGCGCCCAATGGACTTGTCGGTCCCGTTTTGTAATAGAGCGTTCCGAGATTCACTGAGCTGCTCCGTTGGACTCTGCTCTACGTTCGCTTCGCTTCGCTGAGACTCAGCCTGCGTCGCAGCCATGTTCGGCTGGTAGCGAGCGACCGTCCCTGCGTTGACGATCGACCGGCTCGCTTACGTTACATCGAAATCGTGCGTCGGATAGCAAAATCGCGACGCGGACACTTCCATCACTAATAAACAAATTAACTGCGCACTAATTGTAACGCGAAACGGACGAATAATCGTTCACAGAACCACACACATCGATCACATATCTACACCATTGGCGTAAACGAGGTTAGGGAAAAGGTTACATATCTAGCAGGCGCTTTTGTCACGCTATAACAGAACATTTCATATCACTTTCACGTAAATATCACAATAAGTTCGATCACTTACAATAAAACTCATTCCCGGTTAGAATTATGATTGGAATACTCGAAAACAGAACAATAGAATCACGAAACTTCCAAAATTATTGGCGTCCGCCATTAAACGGACTTGGAAATTCTACGGCGCTTGTCGACGCTTTTGCCTATGTTCACTTCGGTTATAAAAAACAAAAGTGTTGGAACGGAGTATTCAGATAGCAGCGTCCATTTAGAATATATTAGGCCACCTTTCTATAATATTTGAATACTGTACATTACTATAAAATTACAGAAATTATTAGAAAAGGTACCAAAAATTATCTGTGCATGTTTACATTTTTGTACTATCGCGACCACGTAGTTACTACAGTTTTACCAACATTACAGAGAATAAAATGTGACAAGTTCCGGTGGCGCCAATGCATTTGCTCCTATGTTCACACATAATCGGGTTGAAAATAAAGTTATTTTTTGTTAAATAAGTCCACTTTTGGGTTTTAAAAAAGGATTATAATACTATTTTTCATTAAATTTAAAATTTAGTTACTTTTTGGATAAGTTTTTACTCATTAAAAATTTATTTTCGCTAATTTCTGTTTATAGCGAGTCGCAGCTACACGCGATTTAAAAAGTGACGAGGTGATATCAATGCCCGTGGATTTTTTAAATTTAACAAACTTCAAACTGAATGTTGTGTAGTTCGAAAGAGGCGTCAGAATACCCAACCCTTTCCAAATTTTTTTGACTCAGTATTCTTTGAACTAATTCTGCTGCTAAAAGCGATCTCTTATATTTTTCAACCTTTTGTCGGTTTATTGCCGTTGTCCCCACCAAGCTTATCCCCCAAGGGGAGAAAGCGGGAATTTAATTTATTAATAAAAAAAATGATAAATTTTAATTCCTCCCACCAGTGGGGAACACGCGCACCCAGCTTTAAGTATAACATCCTATCCTACTAATATTACAAATGCGAAAGTTTGTCTGGATGTCTGGATGTTTGTTACTCTTTCACGCAAAAACTAATGAAAGGATTTTGATGAAACTTTGCAGTAATCTTGTTTATAACCCAGAATAACATATAGGCTATAATTTATGACGATCTGTGACAAACTAAATTTAATGCGGGTGGAGTCGCGGGCAAAAGCTAGTTCAAGATGTAAATCATCGGCTTCAAAAATGGTGGCTCTGCTCTAGAGCATTAGACGAATGCAAGGCATCAGCGCAACAAGACCGACAAAATAAATCTTTGCTTGTTTTTATGGCGTTTACTCATAATTAAACTTTCGTTGCACGACAAATTTTAATTTCGGTTCTATATTGGCTCACATAAAATTCTAAATCCTATTCTTTGTCTTACTACCGATTTGTGTTCATAATAATCTCTCTTCATAATTTTATTTTTCATACTTTTTTTGTTCATACATTTTTGTTACTACCATCGGAGCTCATAACAGTTAGTAATCATAATTTTTTTATCAATACTGTTACTACCAAGAACCATTTAAAATACATAATTTTTGTTTTCAGATCTTTTTTCTTCATAACATTCATTGATCATATTATTTTAATTAATAATGTTGTTACTAAGAACATACTTCAACTTATAATCTTGTTGTTCAGAATAATTTACTTTATAACAGACATACCTACTCGTATCTTTAAAAAAATCATATACAGGGTGTCCCAAAAACAATGGATAACCCTATAACCATCGATAGGCCTCGCCATGGTCTCCCTAACGTCCAATTTTGACCCCAGTAAAAATATCACCGTTTTCAAGATTTTTAAGTTTTTGTGCATTTTTAGAAAATTGCCACCTGCGATTACTTTTTCTCATGCCATTTCTACAAATAAGGATACTTTTCAATCTAGTTTTTTTCCTTATCACAAGGGATAGTTGGGCTATCAAAAGAAAAGATTAAAGTTCAACAAACTGGTTTAAAAGTTTGAAAATTTTAAGAAATTGCAGAGAAGAAAGAAAAATTAATTCATTTTCTTGCACTTTTGATCAGCCATCGTGTAAAAAAAATGTAGGAAGACCATCGTGCCCATTACACTTACACATGCATGAAAAATTTCAGCTCAATGGGAAACCGGGAAGTTGGTCAATTTTAAGTTGCAAGATTTGCCTACACCAGACATGTGAAAGTAAATAAAAGCTTGCAATAATAATAAAATACGAGGCCCAAATAAAAAATATATTTTTGTTGAGGGACTGATAATCAGTAAGAGTTCTTTTTTATTGAGGTTCTAAATCCGTTTTTTGCTTCTTTAGCATTTCAGAATGCCACCAGTGTCACCCTTAAAACCAATTGCGTAGAATCTTGTAACTTAGTAGATGAGTTAATCGGTAAAATTGTATCTTGTATTTAAGTAGGTACCTATTTATATTATATTATTGCTATTTATCTATGAAAATAAGACAAAATATGTGTTATCCCATCAAAAACAATACTTGTCAAAAAAACCAAGTCTCGCAACTCAGTTGTTCTACGGTAAAAAGTTGTGAGATCCATGTAATACCAAGTCCAGGCCAGGAAATCTTTAACGTTTTACATAAATATATTGACTTGGCCATCGCACTAAATAATTTAATTTACACGTGTTTTCATGCGATGGCCAAGTCAATATTTTATGTAAAACGTTAAAGATTTCCTGGCCTGGACTTGGTATTACATGGATCTCACAACTTTTTACCGTAGAACAACTGAGTTGCGAGACTTGGTTTTTTTGACAAGTATTGTTTTTGATGGGATTATAAACACTTAAGAGTCATTTACAGTAGTAAAGTTTGAAAAAAATATTGCTGTGAAATACAGAATCACTTTCGTGGCATCAAAAAATTCAAAACGTTAAAGCTTCCAAACGAGACTCACTATTTGACTGATTTACTGAGAATACAATCTTCACATCAAGCGCTACAATTTTTGTTTACAAAAAGTTCAAATAAGTTAGAAATAAAATTCGCCACGAAGGTGACGATGAGAACCGTGGCGATGAGAAATACCCATTATCATTATTTATGTGACAGTTCTAAAACATCGATCAATTCACCAAAATATAAACATTGATGGATTTGACGTCTGATTTCCATAAGTTTGATTAAAATTATCAGGAACGCCAAGTCAAAATTATCTAACTATAGTGATTCATTGAAAACACGGGCCAACTGATGCTATGAAGTATCTACTAAATAAGAATATTATATTACTTATAATATTATATTATTTTATTCATAAAAAAAGTTACGCTGAACTAATCTTAATAATAGCATGACTTTCTAAGATGTGTGATACATTTTATGTATAAATTAATGAAAAGTCGAAACATACCCTTCATTTGAATACAAATGTAGGTTCATGTAGGTCTACCTACATCATTATAAGAAAATTGTTCATAAGCACGCAGAAAACAAAATTGAAAACTGCCGTAAATGAAAGCCCCTTTCAATTAGGTACAAACAGTAATGTTTAACGTCTAGGTTGAGTAATAGTTATCTTCTTTTTGTGATTGTTTAATCGCATTCGCATTGTATTTACTTATTATCTCGACCGTCAGCAGAGACTTGGTGATATCGGTTGCTGTAGTTTGTTGCTAAGCGAGTAAATAATATATAATAACTTAAATCATTACATCACGATGTATAAATATATACCTATACCTATCTCCATATTCATAATAGTTTTCTCGTTATGTCCCTACTTCATCTGTACGTTGTAACTCATTAGTCAGTTGAATAGGTATCTACCATCTACTTTTTAACTTTTGTCATTATAGTCTACCTAGTTGACATTGCTTTCCATATTTACTTACTCACCTACTTGATTTTTAACAACGTAGTATTACCAGTATTACCTTCAATGGGTAAAAAACATCTGAAATTGGTCTGAAAGTCGAAGTAATTAACAAGTCAGTGCATACTAATGACACTTATGTACTTAAAATGTAAATATTACTCAATGGCCATGTATTTAGATAAAGCACCTATTCGTAATTAGGCAATTCACTATCTTAATTCCACAACACAGTAAGTTTAGATAGTATCGACCTAATTATATTTTTGAGTTATTTCATGAGATAGCATTCCCTAAAACTACATTATGTAGGTAACAATAACAGCAATTCAAAATTGCATGCACATAAATTTATTTATCTACGCACTTCGGAATTGCAATTCATCTTAAATATTCAGCAGCTGAAAACAAAAGTGTCTCCAATACCGAATGCCAGACTAGCTCATTGTCCTTCAGATGTCAACCCGTGTATTATTCATGAACAAAACTGTTCGAAAATAAACTACCTATCTGACGAAGTGGAGAATGACGTCCGTCAGTTTTCTTCTTGCTACGTAATCGCATCACACTTGTCTCGTGACTCCGGACGGAGTCAGCCATTTTGGAGGTGTGTCCTCTTTCACACCTTTCCAGTGAAGTTAATATGAGCCTTAAATATTTAACATCGACATAATACAAGGCATAGGGTGTTAGAAATATATGCAGTAACTTTTTAATTAGGAAAAAATCTTCAGTTTCACAATTATCAAAGTTATCACATTTTACTCAAATATTAAGTTTCCTAATTAAAAACAAATGATATCGAATTTAGGTTCTTAATCTTAAGAATACAGGGTGTACCCTGTATTCTTCTACGATGGTCGTACCACCAACAAGTGTCCTTGACCCAATTCGCAATGTCCTGAAAGCAGTCAATACTTTTCGATACACTCGCGAAATTAAAGTGCCGAAGGTCGACTTGTTTTCAGTGTTCTTACGTTATGACACAAAATTACCTACAGTCGTACGAGTATGACGGCAGCGTAATTTGTTTTAATTAGTTTACGGACAAATGAGCACATCAATGGCCTATCGGTTGTCTAACTTATTTGAAATACTAAATAAAATAAAAAAACCTAGGCTAGGACTCGTAGTCGCTTCGCTACGGCCATAAATAAATAACGTATGAACTTGCAGACGTGCAATGTGAATCTTTATCGAATCGATTTCTAGCAGCATCCGCCAACTTAAAACATATGAGGTAATAGCCATAAGAAATAAATCATCCTTTCTTCATGTAAAATTACTCTAAAGTATTTAAATTAAAATATTTGTTTTTATTACAACATATCAAACACGCGCTACATTTAATCAAAATACGCATGCTACTGGCCTTAAGAAGAAATGATTAGTTTAAATAATATTCATACATTGGGGTCGCATTCCTGGCCCTTTGCCAGTTAATGCGTTTTAACGTAAAATAAACGGTTTCGTGTTTGCGTCCGATTTTAGAAATAAACTCTATAACTTACGGTTTTAAGGTCACTTTACAATGCTCTACAATGCATCTTACACTGAAGAATACTTAATGCTCACATGCCCCTGATACCGTGTTGTTATTGCAGTATTACTTCTGTTGAGTAAACAGATGTATATCATCATCATTTATTACCTTGCGTTTACTGTCCATAAATATGGAATCGTTTCTAGTTAAAGCCGTATTTTAATATCATGAATGCGAAAGTAACTCAGGTACCTAAGGGATAGTTTTGTATTCCAGACAAAAACAAAGGAATTATGTAACTTAGTTTTAATTCAGTTTTAAGAGGAGAAAACGCTCGCGATAAAGTGTTTCTTTGACATATCGAAATTCACGCGAGGGAAGTCTTAAAATTCTTACTACTTAGTAGTTATAATTCTCAGTTCGTCGTACCTTGCACTTAGTGAGTACCGGAGTACTCGTAACAAATAATGATTATGCCACATGATGAGTGCTTACACACTTACATTGATAAGTGCTGTACTTAAATGAAGTTTACTTTAAATTATAACGATATATCAAACAAGTTCAATAAACTAGCTGCTGATATTATTTTTATCTTAATTATATTATATTATTATATACATAATGAACTAAACTGACATACTCGTAAAATATTGCACTTATATAAAATTAATAAAAATTGCACTTAATACAAAAACGCTAATCAATCGATATCTAGGGTTGCTACCTCATGATAGAAGAATAATAAAGCTGAGTTGCACCAACTTCCTTCAACCGTAACTAACTTTGCCAAATGATGGTTAATGACCGGTGTTTTTTGTATGGAGTTAGATATACTTTTGACGTGTGTTCAAACTGTTCAAGTTGAAGTCAGATGCTGCAAACCAGCCTAAGTTTACTATGAAGTTGCATTCGGTAATTGGGCCTTCAAATAACAATTTGCCAATAATAGTAACAAGACGTTTACCTACTAAAAATTGCCAGGACTGTTTGGACAGTGAAGTACCACTAATTTGCAATGGCGAATTGCGTAAAGTGGATGATTGATGTAAATGATAGTCTGCCGGTGCAGCTTCTGACCTCAGAGAATACTTAATGCTACAAGTGCCACAGGCTGTAGGAGGCTCACAAGTATACTTAATTTCATTGATAGTTTCTTGACTTTCTCCGCTTACTAAGTTAACTTTTACAGCAGGCCAATCAATTTAAGCTGCATATCAAGTATGCGAAATTGCCTCTACATTATGTAAAATCAATCACATCTGTCTATTAACGCCTTCTCGTTGGTTAATCAACCTTATAGTTTGCTTGTCCAATCCCATGTTTAGTACAAAATATGTTATACTTATTAATAAAATCTATGCTATTTTTGAGGAATAGGCACTCAGAGTTAGCTAAAGTTTTCATCACATTATACCCACCTATCACTATTCATTCGAATACCTACTTAAGTATAAGATTAAATGATGTATCTAACGTTTGACTCTGTATCGAATTCGCCAAAACATTTGTTAATATTTTGTAAATTAAAAATAGAAAGGTATCCGACTTAGTTAAATTATCTTTTGGATTAAATTATGAAAAATCTAAATAAATAAATAATACACTTAACTTAAAATGACTTAAAAACTAAAATTTAAAAATTACTAATGATAAAAACTATTTACATAATTTGCTTTTTAAAAAAATAAAACCGACTTCAAATGCGTGAACACAAAAAAAAACTAAAAATTAAAAATATTGCGTATAAAAAAGTTCGACCCCAATTTTCCACCCTTGGGGGTGAAATATTTTCTTCAAATTCGCATGAAACCACCCTTTTGATAATACCTATTCAACAAAAAAATTATCGTTCAAATTGATTTATAATCGGCGGAGATATTGCGTATAAAAAAGTTCATCCCCAATTTTCCACCCTTGGGGGTTGTTTTTTCTATTATTAAATTTAAATGGGACCACCCTTGAGATATTACCTATACGCCGAAAAAAGATTTGTTCTAATCGGTTCATAATTGGCGGAGTTATCGCGTAACAAACATAGAAAAAAAAAACATACGGGTCGAATTGAGAACCTCCTCCTTTTTTTTTTGAAGTCGGTTGAAAATAAAAAATACTTCACCCCCAGCGCCGCAGTCAGGAATCGTGCCCAAAAGGCTGGCAGCATTGCCACGTTGAATGGCCAGGCTAATTCTCTAAAATAGAAATATAATAAAATATACGCATTAATGAAAAATGTATGCACTACCATAGATTTAATTAAATCAATGTCATAAATAAGATTATTTCTAAGCGTGTGCGCAGTTATTGGATTGATGTGTCATTCCCACCATCTTAACGATGTTTCACTTCGCCGCCTGCGCACTGATTATGTCTATAATTACATTCAACAACTCATTAATTCATTCATCAAGGTTCGACTCTTGTTCATCTCTACATTGTCTTTTGCTTAAAAAGACAGTTTTTATTTGTTTTTTTTTTAGATTAGATAATATGATTTATCACAACATCGATTTGATAATATAGAACAATGATAAAAATTATCATAATAGATCCTTTCCCGGGAATCGAGCTATCTCTATATCATCAAAATCGATTCAGTGTTCTAGGCGTGAAAGCGTGATCGACAGAATTACTTCGGCATTTATAATCTACAGGGTGTTTGGTAAATGGGTATATGAGCCGACACTAGCCCATGTTAACGTGGGCATATAAATGGTATGGTGAAGTCAGAAATTTGATATCATCATTTTAATTTTTTTAATTTTCATACAAAATAAATTTTATAAAATCCGATTTATATGAAAATTAAAATAATTAAAATGAAGATATCAATTTTCTGACTTCACCATACCATTTATATGCCCATGTTGACATAGGCTAGTGTCGGCTCATATACCCATTTACCTAACACCCTGTATGTATACTAATATGAAGCCACGATAGCCGAACGGTGAAGGGGTCGGACTGGCCGACTCGTGATCCGGGGAACGCGGGTTCGGTCCCCGCCGCCGCTCGACTATTGTGGTGAGCTCACTCGTGACACAAGCATATTTAGCTTAGTACGAGGGGCTAACGGGAGTATTAGTAATTTGTGTAATAACAAATTACTAATAATCTTTTTAAAAAAAAAAAAAAAAAAAAATTATAAATGCGAAAGTAACTCTGTCTGTCTGTCTTGCTTTCACGCCTAAACTATTGAATCGATTTTGATTAAATTTGGCATAAAGATAGTTTGAGTCCCGGGAAAGGACATAGGATAGTTTTTATCCTGGTTTTTTAAACAGGAACGCGCGCGATAAAGTTTTTCTGTGACAGACAAAATTCCACGCGGGCGAAGCCGCGGGCGGAAAACTAGTACTTAATAAATTATTAAGTAAGGATTAATAATAATATTAGCCGCCTGTAAGAGCCATTAAGTTAACCAGTTATCACAGGATCGCGTCTAAGCAAGCAATCAATGTTTTATCGATGTGTGTTATCGGTCACCTCATTATTTATATCGGGGTTACATACAAACATCTGTGTCAACACAAGCCGTGTGACGTTCTATTGATATTTGTCTGTTCTGCGATAGTCTTAACTACAAAGTTTTCAACGATATTATAATAATTTCTTCAATATAACTAAACTTGGACATTGGACATGGAATTCTCCACGTTTTTATTTAATTTGTAATTTATATTCGTAAATATTTAAGTATGCATCTTTTCCCTGTTTTATGTAATGTCGTACAAAATTAATTAACAAACTAAAGACAAATAATACTTATTAAAATATGCTTAGATTCTTATTAGCTAAATATCACTATGCAATTCAGATTTTGTTAATCTTTGATTATATTTTTTATATGCTTGTAAATGTGCAATGAAGTATGTATTGAACGACTAAATATATTTTCGGGTTTAGGTATTAGTGCTTGCATTTTATTATTTCTCACTTTACTTATACCTACTCGTACTTATTAAGTACACTGTACAACCAAGCTTAAAGTACAATAAACTTTGGTGTGAAAGGTTATCATTGAAAATACTTAAGTGCTGTTTAATTCCTTTTGAAGATTGTGTAAATGAACTTATAAGTAGAAAAGGAAATATAAAATCCAAAGATTACTGAATTAGGGAGAGTTGCAGCACTTGCAGCAACTTACTTTTTACGGTAACTATAGTATAACCATAAACGATGTTTTTTGTATGGAGTATGACAGATTATATTGACACTTGTTAAAGTTAAAGTAAGATGGCGCACGCAACCCAGCCTTAAAGTGCAATCCAGTGGGTCTAGACAAAGTGCACATTTTAATCGCAAACCAGTCGTAAAGTGGTCGAAAAGTCTTTTTTTTGGCGGATTCGCTTTTCGATTCGATCAAAATGTGTACTTTGTCTAGACCCCCAGCATTTACATGCCAAAATTGACAGATTGAATGCACCTTTGGGTCTAGACAAAGTGCAAATTATGATCGCAAACCAGTCGAAAAGAGGTCGAAAAGCCCCTATTTTGTATGGAGTTTTGACAGATTCGATTTTCGATTCGATCAAAAAGTGCGTTTTGTCTAGGGAGGCTTTAGTCCTTTAAATCACGCGATGACATTGATAGCAAGTTGACCATATCGCCCTCGAAATTATACTTTGTAATCTCACGAGTTTCGTGATATTGTGAAGTTTCCTTAAACGTTTAGGTTATTTCAACGATATTCAAATGTAAATTAAACCTCTATTTAATTTGTCTGATTCACAGTTTGGAAACGCACCGCGCGTCAAATACTCTATTCATTACCAAAAAATATTTATAGCTATATTTGTCTGTTGAGTTTTAAAGTGTCTAAATCACTATCTCTACGGTTTCCGAATTCTGGCTGTTTTTTTAAGCTACTGTCAACCAAATGTAAATTCTGAGCATCGTGATAAGATAATACTGTATGCTTATCTGTTTGTCGGATACCATAGGCAGTTCTCTGTACAAAAGATGTGAAAAGATTATTTTTTCGATTTCAGGGGACTTCGGGCGGTACCAATGTTTCCAGTTCCTCCTTCACATCCTAGCAGCCATGACAGCTGGGATGCACATGCTCTCACTGGTCACTGTCGCCGCGGTACCTGAACATAGGTATGTAATGAGTGAAACTTCTGGTCAATGTCATAAACATGGATTGTGGTACAGCGAAATTTATAGGTACACAAAGCTTCACCAACATAAAGTACCTCACATTACGAATACGTTTCTTTCTGTTTGATAACAGCAGCTGATTTTAGGATTTTACTGAATATTGTTATGCATTTCTTTATGTTTGAAACTTTGTGTACAACAAAATAACTGTAGCTCAAAGAAGTTTTATAAAAATACAAATTAATAAACTTATTTACTAAAGTGGAATAGTGACCAATTAATTTATGGTTACATTTTCCTTGATCCTCAGTAATAATATAATAGTATTTGCTGTATTCATACAACACACATGCGGTTGTTAATACATTTTAAATAAGATTATTTTCCTGCGACTCTACATTTTCCTTTGGGCTACAGTTGACTCATTTGAAAACAAGATTATATGACACTTGTAATATCTACCCATCTAAAATTGGTTCTCAGGTTTCTTACGATGCATGTGCATGTAGGTATGAACATTAAATGGGCATTGAAGGGATATGGACACCTATGAATAATGTTTCGTCTATTTGTCTTTATGTAGAGCGTTATGATATTATCATAACCTATTGTGTAACATTAGTGTCACTGAACTCTGTTACGAATTTGTCACACTACTGTTCTTCAGACTTTTGATACTTTTGTAATTGCTTAACAATTGAAATATTTAAATAAAAATTTAAGTCATCAAAAGTTTGAACCTTATGTAATACCTATACTTAGGTACTTATCAAATGTATTTTTTTCCAAAATCTATAAGGTGCAAAAGGGGATGCTTTCTACTGCTTTTACGGTAGCGCGTACGGTTTTGCTTGGTTCGGGTACGAGGGTACTACAGATTCTTCATTATTATGGATACGGCTTTGGTATACCTACCCCAGTATGAGACAGTGATATTGTATGGTGCTACTAGGGTAAACGTAAGTACATCTTTGTAAATTAAATTTACAAACCATTCGCTTGTAATTTGCCTTATTTTTACAGTAGGCTCCGGCCAACTGATAAAGTTTAAAGCTAGGTGTTATACATCTATCAACTAACAACATGTTATATGAGCCCTCAGTAGGTTAATAATCCAAGGCCTTATCATGTAAGCGATGTCAAATAAAATATTGTGCTAGTAATATACACCTTAAATTATTATCTTTAGTAGAATATGCGCAACAGATTCGATATATATCCATTGAATATGTTTGCGATATCTAACCAACACAATCATGTGCGTATACAATCTACATACAACATTTGCAAAACTCACTCATTCGCTTGATCCGTGTACGAGTCCATCGCTTCACGAATGCTCCCCAATAAAAAACATTTGAAGCGAATGCAGTGCAGTGTGGTGTTGTTTACGAACTACATTGCGAATTATAATTATAATAATATCAAATTATTTTTAAATACTTGGCTTAAAGGTAGCTACTATTGCTGATACGATAGGCGAATTTTGGAGCTTTTTTATTAACCGACTTCAACAAAAGGAGGAGGTTCTCAATTCGGTTGTTAGATTATCGCAAGATTATGTGATAAGGCCAAAGCAGGACTAAGTAAGTTACGTAATATGTATGTCCCATTTTTTTCTACGAATATCAAGATGTAGCTATTTTTAACTTACTTGCATGAATTAACTTGCGTTGAATACGCTGTAGTGGAATAGAAGGTTCTTTAAAGCTTACAATTAATTTTCCCCCTTGTATTGTATTTGAAAGTAGATTGTTAAAAGAGCTTGCAATATCCATTACAGTTAACTGCTAATTAATAAGAAATAATACTTAACTAACCAGTATACAATTGTCACGCAAACATTATCACAGCACTTACTAACTTCACTTAATTGGAAACATTTTTTTAATTTAAATTTTAATGTATTTCAGATGTGCCCTGTATGAAGATGCAAACTATACCGAGTCCTGGAACTCTTCTATAGTCCTGGATTCAATTCCCTTGAATGAGCACGGAAAGCTGGATTCATGCAACATTTACGGACCAAATAATACATTGGAAGAGTGCGAGGAATGGGTGTACAATACTCAGTACTTTACCTCATCCCGAGGGATCGAATGGGACTTTGTATGCAGTCGAAGGTGGATGGGAGCGACTGCGCAGACCGCTTACATGTTTGGCGTTGTCGTCGGTTCCCTGGTCCTAGGCCGCGCGTGCGACAAGTTTGGAAGAAAAACCGTTTTCGTCTGGTCTGGGCTACTCCAATTAATATTTGGAGCATCTGTAGCATTCGCCAACGAATACTACACGTTTATCGCGATTCGGTTCTTATACGGAATATTCGGCTCCGGCCCATACATCGCTGGGTTCGTACTAACAATGGAATTGGTCGGGCCGAGCAAACGCACAGTCTGCGGTGTAGTATTTCAAATAATGTTCGCACTGGGAATCATGCTGTTGGCCGCATGGGGATATCTTATAGATAACCGATTCTATCTGCAAATACTTTATGCTTTACACGCAACAATACTGCTTCCTCATTGGTTTGCGATGGACGAATCCCCCAGATGGCTATGGGCCCAGGGTCGCGCTCGCGAATCTGTGGCTATTATCGAGAAGGCGTTGATAATGAACAGGTCAAATGAGAGTGTGGATACTCCACTGTTGGTATCCCACTGTAAAGCCACGTGTGCTAAATACACTGACGAACATTCAGCCGGTACCACGGACCTATTTAAAACACCAAATATGCTCAAAAAAACTTTGATCATTTGCGGCTGCTGGTTTGCCAATTCTGTCGTCTATTACGGTCTGTCTCTTAATACAGGGAAACTCAATGGCAATCCTTACTTTATAATGTTTTTAATGGGTGTTGTAGAGTTGCCAAGCTACGTTATAATCATGTACTTCTTAGATAGAGTCGGTCATAGAGCTCTTATCAGCACAATGATGTTGTTAGGTGGAATATCCTGTTTGGTGGTGGTGGCTCTGCCTCATGGTTCGTCAACTGTGACTGGAGTGGTCATGGTCGGTAAAATGTTTATTTCTGGCTCATATTCAATTATCTATAAGTATTCCGCTGAACTTTTCCCAACTGTAGTGCGCAGTTCTGGCGTGGGTCTCGGCAGTATGTGCGCTAGTATTTCTGGAGCTTTGACTCCATTGATCAGTTTACTTGATACACTGAATCCTAAAATACCAACGATAATTTTCGGATTTCTAGCTCTCTTATCAGGATTTTCTACATTCCTTTTGCCAGAAACAATCGGTCGCGATTTACCGCAATCAATTGAAGATGGCGAAAAGTTCGGTGTTGGAGATACGTGCTTTACTAATTGCAGCGGCCGAAGAATGAGCGACGATTCCGTGGATATTCCTGAAACTATGGTACCACTTGAACCGATCGAAAAAAAAGGATAATGACGTGATCATGACATAAAATGCATTTAATAGTAAAATCTTAAAAGAGTCTAACTATGTAAAGTTAATGTCGAAGGCTGGTTGAAATTAAAGGGAGCAAACAATAATTTTATTGTATGACAAAATTAAATGGCTTGATGACATGATAGTAGATTTAAGTTTAGGTAATAGGTAACTTATCAATTGAGTAATTCTTGTCGTTGTAATGGGTCGTAATAATATTTTCGTGGCTATTACTCTAGTCAGCTGTTATGATGGAATAACCTGTGGATTACGTGCACCTATGTGTACCTAGGTGTCCCCTATATTTAAGAAATGATTCTTAAAGATCGCATTAAAATATTTTCAGATAGGTAAATACAATCATGTTATACCTTACAAAACCATTTCACAAGCTGTACTGTTTTACGAGGGCGGCACTGAAAATTTCGGGAATCAAGGAAGTGAAACAACATTACTATTTAAAAATGTATTTATTGCTTTTTAAAGTATTCTCCGCGAACTTTGACACATTTTTCCATACACGAAACCAATCATTGAAGCAACCATTGCATTCGGAAGTTTGGGTCTCCAAAATGGCCGTTTTGTAGGCTTCCACAGCTTCTTCAGGTGATGAAAATCTCTGACCACGCAATTTATTCTTAATTTTAGGGAAAGTATAGAAATCATTAGGGCTTAGGTCGGGGCTGTACGGCGGATGGACTAATAATCCTATGTTTTCTTGCTCTAAAAACTCTTTTGTTCAGTGCGCGGTGTGAGAACTCGCATTGTCGTGATGGAGGATGATGCGGCGGTTGCAGTTCTCTTTACGGAGTTCAGAAACGACCTGTGGCAAACAAATGCTAGCATACTAATCTGCATTAACCGTTCTTTGTCCCCCAAGAGGAATAGTCGCAACATGGCCGGTTTTGGAGACAAACGTGGCCACCATTTTTTTTGCAACACTCCGTGAACGAACAATTTTTGTTGGCTTTAATTCATTTTCGAACACCCAAACTCGTGACTGGTTTTTTGTTTCGGGTTCGTACGCGTATATCCATGATTCGTCACCTGATACGATGTTGTATACAGCATTTGAGGATCCTGCATGTAATCTCCCGAGAGTTCTGACGCACCAAGTAACGCGAGCCGCTTTTTGCTCTTCACAGAGCGAATGCGGTATCCATCGGGAAAACAACTTTTTTACACCTAATTGTTCATGCAAGATTATTTGTATTTGACTCATGCCAATGTCTAAAGTTGCCTGAATTTCGCGGTATATCACATGTCGATCTTCTTCAATCAGCTTACGCACAGCATCAACGTTTTCTTAGGTGACTGCAGTTTTTGGACGACCTTGACGGGGATCATCACTGAGCTTGACACGTCCACGTTGAAATTCAGGAAACCAGCGATAAATTGTGGTTTTGGATGGGGCTTCATTACCAAATGCAGAAATCATCCGGTCAACACACTGTTTTTGTGTTAAACCACTTCAAAAGTCATAATAAATCATCGCTCTTGAATTTTCTCGAGTCAATTCCATTTTCTCAACGACTAAACAAGTTTGACAAGACCTTGTGATACGACCGAGAATCTTTTTTTAAATAAATAAATGGTATACGATTTTTAAAACCCTGGAGTTTGCAATTAAATAGATTTTAATATGACTGGAACAGTGGAAATATTCCATTCCCGATACTTTTAGTGCAGCCCTCGTATAATGTAGGTACACCCACATTTTTATTTGTGAGTTAGGTACAAAACTATGTAAGTAGATACTTCCATTAGTAAGTAATTAAGTAGGTATGTTGTTTTTGTAGCAAAGTAAATAGTAGCGGCTTAATATTGAAACTACGCTCAAAGTTAATGTTTTTCAATAATGGTGTGAAGTCTAATGATGTTAATACTTAAGTTAATTAAGTCATTGACTGAAGCAAATCACTGTCATTCAGCATTTAATTAAAATTAAGACTGATGCCAAAATGCATGGTCAAAAATTTTTTATTTCCTTACATCTAGACCTACCCTGAACAAAAGTTAATAGTTAATCTTGAATGTAAGTACACAAGGAGTTCCAACATTTTGGTAAGCAGCAAATACAGTGTGAGTCACGTTAAAGTGTACCTACATATGAAAATAGATGAAACTAGACCTATTTTTATCGACAAAAAAGAGGTCAAAAAATTCTTGAGATTTTTTATAGATTTTTTTTTCTTCCAATTACTTATTGTAAAGAAAACGTTATAACTTTTAAACTAAGCGGTATATCCTGATAAAATAAAAACAGTAATAATGCTTAATAACAGGCAATACTAAAAAAATACACAAACAAGACCAAAAAATAATAAAAAAATTCACTTTTTGAAAAAAAAACAGCTTTTAAATTCGTGTTTTTTTGGTTATTGGATAAATTTCTCCAAAAAATGCCCCTACAACCGGTGGTTTTTATTACTTTGTATTATTCTCTATCGTATTACCTTTGTAATACCAAAAATCGCATGTCCCTATCCCTATCACAACATTTGCTATGATCGTTTGAACAAAGGCCTGCCACAACATTATTCTCCGCTACAGGTAGAGACAATTTTAATTTTAACTAAAATGCTTATTTTACTTCGAAATCTTTTGTTTTTATTTGAAATCTAACTTGTCTTTATCAAAATTACAAATCTAGAGCCATTTTCAGTTTCGTTGTTAACGAAGCGTTGAATGGCGCGCCCGGAAAGGCTTAGTTCAAACGATCATTGCAAACGTTGTGATAGGGATAGAGACATGCGATTTTTGGTTTTACGAAGGTAATACGATAGAGAATAATACAAAGTAATAAAAACCACCGGTTATAGGGGCATTTTTTGGAGAAATTCCAATAACCAAAAAAACACGAATTTGAAAGCTGATTTTTTTTCAAAAAGTATCATTTTTTATTATTTATTGGCATTTTTTGTGTATTTTATGTATTTTTTTAGTATCGCCTGTTATTTAGCATTATTACTGTTTTTATTTTATCAGGATATACCGCTTAGTTTAAAAGTTCTTACGTTTTCTTTACAATAAGTAATTGGAAGAAAAAAAAATCTATAAAAAATTAAAAAAAAAGCTCAAAAAAATTTTGACCCCTTTTTTGTTGATAAAAATAGGTCTAGTTTCATCTATTTTCATATGTACACTTTAACGTGACTCGGTAAGTCAAAATACTGGGTGTAGAGAAATATTTTTTCATAAATTTTTGAAATAATATCCCTTAACGTCCCGTAGGTAGTCAAAAATATGTAGCCAATATTCTACTAGCTTATAAGACGATTGTATTCCATTAACTATGTAAAGTGGAATAAATAAGGTGCTATTAGACACAATTAGGATAAATTAGTACAAAAGGTTATGGGGGAACATTGTAATTTGTAGATGCAGACTAAGTAAAATGACCTATGTTCAGTGGTAGGATTAAAGTACTTACAGAGGCCAAGATGCATAAGGTTTTATAGACCGAATGTTTTATAATAATTTTACAATGCATTATTTTATACGCAATATCAATAGCAGAAAGTTAAATTGGTGAAAAGTGCCCTGAAAAGGGCCCGACACATCCATCCATATTAATAAACAAATGCTTACTCACTATAAAAAATATTCACTGTTAGTCTAGTTACTAAACGCAAGTCCATAGCACTACTCATTGCATTTTTAATACCTTACTTCTAAGAATGATGGAAACAACAAAATAAAGCTGCCAGTGTTTTTTTTTGTCATTAGATTGTAAGAACAAATAATGTCAAGTTATTTACAAACTGTTGTTTAGTTTTAAAGTATTTACTTACAGTTTAAGCCTCTCGGCCAGACATTAGATGGTAGGTGGCTTGGTTATAATACATTTGTTTATACAAATTCGTGGTCGAGGGGTTATGTGTCCGTGGAGACTGAACCCAATAAAATATAGTTAGTTTATATTTTGTATTAATAACGTTAATGAAATAGGTAAGTAATATTCTAAAATACTGAACAAGACAAATTCAAACTACCAACTAGTATCAAGCGGTTTTAAATAACTGGATTTGAGACTCGAACTGAGAACTTACACTTTCTTATTGCTCTTCATTGGTCATCTTCATTGTGCTAATTTATTAAAATCTTTTTGAAAAGTATAATATTTTGTATCCTATGCTCTACAGGGTGTTAGGTAAATGGGTAGGTATATCAGCCGACACTAGCCCATGTTAACATGGGCATATAAATGGTATGGTGAAGTCAGAAATTTGATATCTTCATTTTAATTATTTTAATTTTCATACAAATCAGATTTTATAAAATTTATTTTGTATGAAAATTAAAAAAAATTAAAATGATGATATCAAATTTCTGACTNCACATGGGCTAGTGCCGGCTCATATTCCCATTTACCTAACACCCTGTATAGTGTAAGCGACACATCTAAAATACCTACTATAGAAATCCTTAGCTTATCTAGTAAATGGCAATCAGTGTTTTCTTGTTTTGGGCTTGTTCAGTAGCTCGGGATACCCGGTATAGAATCGATATTAATTATTAAATAAATGTCAAAGCTTAAAGTAGGTACAATTTTGTAACTCACCAAAATACATTCTGGGTCTAAGGCCTAATTCACACGAGAGCTTTTTTAACGTCCGTTAAAAAAGCGTTCAAATAGAACATATGCATACCCAAGTACGTGTTCACACGTCGGCGCTTTTAAAACGCGACGCTTTTTTATCGAGCAGTGTTGCATTTTCAACGCAGAGCGTTGGGAATAGGCTTGGGTATGNTGCATACCCAAGTACGTGTTCACACGTCGGCGCTTTTAAAACGCGACGCTTTTTTATCGAGCAGTGTTGCATTTTCAACGCAGAGCGTTGGGAATAGGCTTGGGTATGCATATTATGTTCTATTTGAACGCTTTTTTAACGGACGTTAAAAAAGCTCTCGTGTGAATTAGGCCTAAGTATGTATGTTTTCAAAAATTAAAGCTGGTCGTCATAATGCGCAGGCGCTTAGCAATTTTTGCATGTTACAAGTAAATATAAATAAATATTAGCTTCTTAGCTGGGCTAAATTATCTTACGGTGTGATCCTCGCTCGCTTAAAGACATATTGCCACGAGGCTTATAAGACCAGTGGTGCACGCATCGGTCTCATAAAAAGGCATATCACGTAATAAGTTAATAAGAAAAGGTACCTAAACCTTACCTCAAGTTACGAAGATAAGTACCTAACGACAATAGTCAAATATCTAGAATAGGTATTATACAAAATATACAAATACTCTAACAAAAGACACACTAACTATAACTATTCCATATTTATTTTCCTAAATATTACTATTTGAAGTCAAGTGTTACAAAAATATCGTCGCTACATGGTTGCTACTCATGGTTAATAATCTTCAATATTCCGAAAGGCTGTTAAAGCCGTTGAAAATACTACTGTTGAAGATTATAGAGCCAAGAAATTAAGATTTTCTAATTTTCAGCGCGACTCTACAGCCAAACTCTACTTTTAAAAGTCCTAGCCTATAGTATACCTTAAAGGTACTTTGACTGATTGT
Organism: Ostrinia furnacalis; assembly: GCF_004193835.3. Classification (NCBI taxonomy): domain Eukaryota; kingdom Metazoa; phylum Arthropoda; class Insecta; order Lepidoptera; family Crambidae; genus Ostrinia; species Ostrinia furnacalis. The sequence goes on from NW_021131019.1 coordinate 102,573, forward strand.
ACACATTTTTTTGAGTGTAAGCTTTTAACTTATACGAATATAAAATAGGTAGGTACATTTGTTATTTAGGTAGAGTGTCTTTTGCTGAAATACAAAACTGGTATTTTATACACAGTAATCATTCTGAAGACTATATTGAGTTGAGCTGCTAAGCAGTTCGTGAATATTGCTTAACTTAAACCTCATCAAATTGTAACTTTCTATCTACCTAGTGATTTATTGATGTAATTTTTTTTTAATAAAGTTTTCATTATAAAATTATATTCTTTTTATTTCCTAATTAGAGTAAATATAAGGACCAATCTCCTCAAAATAAATGATAACTACTTGATGAATCCCAAGATGAATAAGGTAAAATGTAAAAACATAATTTATTACATCACTAGCTTTTGCCCGCTGTTTCACCCGCGTGAAATTTAGTTTGTCACAGATCGTTATAAATTATAGCCTATATGTTATTCTGGGTTATAAACAATAATACTGTAAAGTTTCATCAAAATCCGTTCAGTAGTTTTTGCGTGAAAGAGTAACAAACATCCAGACATCCAAACTTTCACTAAGTCTAATCCTACTAATATTAGAAAAGCGAAAGTTTGGATGAAAGTTGCTTGAAAGAATAACAAATTCCAATTAAATATATCCGTGTAGTAAGTATTACATATATATGTTACGGTCAAAGTGATAAATGTGAAAATTATGAATAATCGCCGGTTATTATGAATAATTACCGCATGATTTGGTAAATGTGATTAATATGAGGTCATTTACGTGTGTATAAAACTAAATAGGCGGCTTAGGGGTGGCCCAAGGGCCACCCCCGCCGCACCTTAACCTATTTTTCACTTTAAATTAAAACATTACGTTATGGGCATCATAGAAAAGTAATATTATGCAAGAAACATTCCAAACTCATTATGCCAAATTATATTAATATATGATATCAAAACGTTCAAAAGTTTGGTTGTACACGAGCACGTACACAAGATGTTGTTCTCTTTCATGAAATTTGTTATATACTAAGGTTGAATTATTAAATAATCACTGTTAAATGTGATTAATTTATCACTTTTACCGCGAATGTCGGTAATTATTCATAATTTTATGGAATTGGGAAAGAAGTACCGAGTTTGAAGCGTTCATGAGCAGACATTGCAGTTGAATATTCAAGTTCTGAATTTGATTATTGATGAATAATAAAATAAATCCTACTAGCTCGATTGGTGGTTTCATTTAATTTATTTAAACCAGGTTACCTTTAATAATATTTTTCGTTCATTTATGAAAATATCAAATTAGCCCGTAATCCTGAATCCTGATACATAAATTTAGCCTATTAATTTAACACATGTACGACTGTACTCAGTGTTGCACTATCAAATGCAATTGAAGCGCCTCTATGCCAGGGTTTTTATGTTCCTGGTCAGGCTATAACAGATATTCATGTCGAATTACATTATGATCGCACATAATAACAGGCAAACAGATTATGGTGTCTCCATCCGAAATTTACTCGAAGGTAATTTTTTATTTCAATTAATCCGTATGCACATATTTCGTAGTAGTCTTTGATTTTTTTACTGAACTTTAATAGAAGGCTTAGGAATAGGAACTTAGGAATCTCTAAATAAATCTTTTTTTATTTCAACTGTAAATTTTTTATTAGATTGTGGTTAAAATAATTTTTATTAACTACCTATCTTCCATGTAAAAATTACAAATTGTTCGAGTTCACAAAATATAACTCCATGCTTCTACTAGCCTTTTTCGATAGTCGAGCTTTAGTCGAGTAATTTATTAGAACTCGCCTTTATATTTATCTATCGCTACCAGTCGCTACTGACAAAATATCCGTTCACATTTTGGTCGAGTCGTCGTCGTTTCAGCCAAATGACGTCCACTGCTGGACAAAGGCCTCCCCCAAGGTTTTCCACAATGAACGGTCCTGCGCTGCCCGCATCCAGGCTCTTCCCGCGACCTTTACCAGATCGTCGGTCCACCTAGTAGGAGGCCTGCACACGCTACGTTTTCCAGCCCGTGGTCGCCACTCGAGAACTTTCCTGCCCCAACGGCCATCGTCTCTACGAGCTATGTGCCCCGCCCACTGCCACTTGATTTTAGCAATTCTGCGAGCTATGTCGGTTACTTTGGTTCTCCTACGGATCTCCTCATTTGGTCGAGTAAGTAGGTGGTATTCTACATGGCTTTTATTATGAACTAGCTTTCCGCCCGCGTGGAATTTTGTCTGTCACAGAAAAACTTTATCGCGCGCGTCCCTGTTTCAAAAACCGGGATAAAAACTATCCTATGTCCTTTCCCGGGACTCAAACTATCTCTATGCCAAATTTCATCAAAATCGGTTCAGTGGTTTAGGCGTGAAAGAGAGACAGACAGACAGAGTTACTTTCGCATTTATATTAGTATAGTTTCGAGTTTAGCAGGTGAGCGAGTGAGTAGGAGGGATCTGGTAGGGACGCGTGGTGGGGGGTTAGTCGAGTTTATATATAAAAATTTTTACATAATTACTTGGATACAAACTGTACGCTGTACGCGACAAAACAGCTTTTTGGTCAATAGGTAGCGAGTAGTTTAGTTACTAATGCCTTATCACACGTACCAAACAAACGGGCAAGACAGTGCTCTCGGCCACAGAGCACGTAATAGCTCTCGGCCGAGTACTCGGTGTGTATGAACATTACGCCGAGTTTTTTGGGGAGACAGGTACTCGACGACTCACCCAACTCTCTCGGCCTAGTATCATTTTACTGATTTTACTGTCTCGCCCCCGTCCACTCGGTAGGTGTGATCAAGGCTTTAAGGCGAGTTAGGTACTCTATTATTAACTACTCGTCAGTAGTCGTCAGTGTGAACAAGGCTTTAGTAACTTACTCGATTAAATTTTGTGTTTGAACATGTTTTAGATACTAAATTGATCGCCTCTCGACTAAAGTATATTATATTATATTATTGACGAGTTGCACCCCCCACCACATCTCCCTGCTCACTCCCGCTCTCACTCTCTGGACACGGACCAACCCTATGACATATTTTAGAGCTTTTTGGCGGGAAAGTGAAGTCATGTTGTAAGTTTTTTTTCTTGGTAGTACCACAGAAATTGTGTACTACCACAGGTAGTACCTACAATGTTGCGTAGTCTAATAAACTTTCAAGTGTTTTCTGTCTCGTTTTCACACTTGGTAAGAGCGAGGTAGCTCTAGCTAGTGTACCTAAAGATATTTGAACTAAAAGTGTGTGTGTTCTGTCTGTATTCAAATATTACATCTAGTCAGTGTTCGTGGTGTTCTTATTGATTTTTCCTGTAAGGGTTGTGCAAAGAAAACAAATCGATGAATAAAATTGTTTTATTTCCACTTTCGTTACACGAGATTTGTTAACATGCTTGCAAAAATATTATTATCTTTACAATTAAATCATTAGACCAATATTATTATTTCATCTGGTACAATACTGTGTTAAAAATCTGATGAATGATGAACACATCTATTGCTATATACTAAAATAGAAATGGGGTAACCCAACCTCCATTGGAAGCAGTAAGTAGGTAGGTACATGCAAGTAGGTGGATTTAGGTAGGTACTAACCATTAATTTAAAATTGACCATATTTTAATCATGCTACACAATTTCCTTTTAACAAACATTTTAATCGCAAAATAGTCCCTTTAAATTTTAATTGAGCGAAATACTACAATAAATGCCAAATAAAATTTATTATTAAAGTAACAATATTGTTTTATTTTCCTTTTAATATAAATCTATAAAAAACGTACATATAAATTAGTTATGGCATAAAATTATATCTAAACTAAATATTTCGATTAAACCTAATTTAAGTACAAAGATCACGGCGCTTCAATAAAAAGTAACAAAATGTGATGACAGATCTGGCAAACACCTTCGTTCGAGTTGAACATCTGTATTGAAGTATGTATTTATATTACAAGTATTATTATGTTGTGCATAGAATATTACTTTCATATCACTAACATTGCATGTAAAAATAGTATCTCCATGTAAAATACCAACAGACTAATAAACAGATTGAAGCCTATTTACAAGTAATCCAAACAGTATCGTTCCTCTACTTCGTTCAAAGCTGTTACAGTCACGTTTATAAAATTTCGATATGCCTCTATCAATGTATACTTTAATTTATGTATTAATACTGAAATAGTCAAATTTACGCGTAATCTATAATAATTAAGGCAATCAACGTTTAACATTAACCACACGGTAGTCATTTAACCTCCATTAAAATATTAAGCCAAAACGTCATTATCACATTTCGAACAGAAATCTGCAATGTTTTTGTATCAAACACCGTCTCTGGCGAGGACCACGTTTGCGTTGCTCTTCAGTATCAGATAGTGCTGGCAGTCAACATGAATTGAAATATAAATGCTGAACGTTCCCGGTATTGGTCGAGTGTGGTGTATGGCGGGTCGACGGGCAGTCGAGCGAGCGGCCGCGGCGCTCGCTACAATCAGGAGGAGCCGAACTCGTCCATCCAGGCGAGGTACTTCTGTATGTCGCCCTTGGACACCGACTTGTTGCACTTCGACAGAGCCTCCATGAAGTCGTGCTTGGTGACCGGCAGGTCCAGTTCCTCTTTCGCGAGTTGCTTGATCTGCTCGGGCTTGAGGCCGGCGATCTTTCGCCGCATCGACATCATTGATGCATCCCTGTAATAAAAAAAATTCAGGTTAATATTTTGGTTTCGGACTTTTACGGGTCTAGAATTCGCGGAAATTAATTAGTTCTTCTTATGAGCTAGCAAATCTTTTTTGGGCTTATTTTGCTTGGGGGCCAAAACGAGATGCCCTAACCTTAAGCAATTGCCTAATTTCATTATTTGTTAAAGGGTTAATCCAGCAGTGGTGTGTATGTGCGCACGCGCAGGTTAGCTAAGGTACGTGCATAACTTGCAAACATTGGTGATGAGTCCGCTCCAGAGTAGCCATCCAGCTTCTTGGCGACCTGCCGCAGGTCAACATCGGCATCCAGCTTAACATCTCTCAGACTGATCTGTAGTAGCGCCTCGCGGCCCTCCTACGCTTAAGCATATGAAAGGACTATGTTTTCTCACCTGCAAACTTTGGTGATGTCAGCTCCAGAGTAGCCATCAAGCTTCTTGGCGACTTGTCGCAGGTCAACGTCGGCATCCAGCTTGACCTCTCGCAGACTGATCTGTAGTAGCGCCTCGCGGCCGTCCTGCGCTATAAAGCAAGTGTGTGTGCGCTTGCGCATTTGAAAGGAGTATGTTTTCTCACCTGCAAACGTTGGTGATGTCAGCTCCAGAGTAGCCATCCAGCTTCTTGGCGACCTGTCGCAGGTCAACGTCGGCATCCAGCTTGACTTCTCTCAGACTGATCTGTAGTAGCGCCTCGCGACCCTTCTGCGCTATAAAGCGAGTGTATTTCTTACGCATATGAAAGGAGCATGTTTTCTCACCTGCAAACGTTGGTGATGTCCGCTCCAGAGTAGCCATCAAGCTTCTTAGCGACTTGTCGCAGGTCAACGTCGGCATCCAGCTTGACTTCTCTCAGACTGATCTGTAGTAGCGCCTCGCGTCCCTCCTGCGCTATAAAGCAAGTGTATTGCTTGCGCATATGAAAGGATATGTTTTCTTACCTGCAAACGTTGGTGATGTCCGCTCCGGAGTAGCCATCCAGCTTCTTGGCGACCTGTCACAGGTCAACATCGGCATCCAGCTTGACCTCCCGCAGACTGATCTGTAGCAGCGCCTCGCGTCCCTCCTGCGCTATAAAGCATATGAAAGGAGTATGTTTTCTCACATGCAAACGTTGGTGATGTCCGCTCCGGAATATCCGTCCAGCTTCTTGGCGACTTGTCAACATCGGCATCCAGCTTGACCTCTCGCAAACTGATCTGTAGTTCTCTATATAGCGTGTGTGTCATATTCTTTCTCACCTGCAAACGTTGGTGATGTCCGCTCCAGAGTATCCGTCCAGCTTCTTGGCGACCTGCCGCAGGTCAACATCGGCATCCAGCTTGACCTCTCTCAGACTGATCTGTAGCAGCGCCTCGCGTCCCTCCTGCGTGGGCAGCGGGATGTAGATGCGCTTCTCGAGGCGCCGACGCAGCGCCTCGTCGATGTCCCATGGGAAGTTGGTTGCCGCTAACACCATCACCACCTGGGAACGTTGAACGAGCCCCATTAGATTAGTATAATCGCACCTTAGTTTTTAATTGGCTCAATAAAATGAGCTATATTTAGCTGCAACACGGTTGCTGACAACATTGCGGCTATTTATTTGAAAATACAGTGCGTGGCCCAGCTGGAAAAGAGTTAGTGATTTTTTTTAGTTTAACAACAAAATATTACGTTAAATCACGTCTTATAAATCAGCACTTCAACGAGCTATAAAATTGCCACCGTTTCAGCGATACAATCGATGTAGTCGCGTGATTGTTAAGGACCACCAACGCTAACGTCTTTTGATCGTCATCGTCTTGCCCAAGCGCCTGCGCAGCGCAACTCTTAAGACGCTAGTGTGAGGGAGGCCATAAATGACCGTTGCTTCTGGGTTCTAGAATAAAGTTCTCCTTATAGACTAATAATTGTCGCAACCTTTATTACCTTGTTGAGTTCATCAGTAACGGACCCAATAGCAGCTCGGACTTGACGGAGTAACACTAAACACCTTGCTGGAGTTGCTAGGCTCGTCAGTAGCGGAACCAAATTCCCATCAAGACAGATAATGTGGTCTGTAATAGTTACTTTTCTGAGCTCATCAGTAGCGGACCCCAGCCCATCCATCTGCACTAGCAACTCTGACTTGACGCGGCGCGAAGCCTCGTGCTCGCTGTCGGACCATTAAACGGAACCGCACTAAACTTGTCGGCCGTTTGGTGTAGTGGTTCGAAATGGACTGCTATTCCGGAGGTTGCGGGTTCGATTCCCGCACAGTACAAACATTTGTGTGCATGAACATATTTGTTTGTATTGGACTGGGTGTTACTGGGTTCTATGTATAATATGTAGTTATGTATTTACAAAAAAAAAAAAAAGTATTTAAGTATGTTTATATTCGTTGTCTAGTACCCATAGTACAAGCTTTGCTTAGTTTGGGACTAGAAGCGCAGTGTAAAACGTCCAAGGATATTTATTATTTTATAAACACTAATAAATAAATGCAGCAATTACCTTGCTGGGCTCATCAGTAGCGGCAACCGTCCACACACATTAAAAGCTCGGCCTTTTGGCGGAGTTGCATTGAACATAAATGCAGTATTTACCTTGCTGGGCTCATCGGTGGCGGATCCTAGCCCGTCCATCTGCACGAGCAGCTCGGACTTGACGCGGCGCGAGGCCTCGTGCTCGCTGTCGGAGCCGCGGCGCGAGCACAGCGAGTCGATCTCGTCGATGAAGATCGTGCTCGGCGCGTAGAACCGCGCCTGGAATAATTAAGAAAGAAAGAAACATTTATTGCCATGGACATCACAAAAGACAAAAGAGGTAAAATAAAAAAAAAGCAAATAAGACAGAGGTGACATAAAACATACAATGAGAGAACAAGTAAACTAAGCAGTGCCACCCTGTCACACAGCGATGCCCATCGCAATGGGACCCCACTCAGCATATGCCGTGGCCCCCGGTGAGGGAGGCCACGACGCTGGTTTTCAGTGTGCCCCATCCCGAGTGAGAGTCACGGACACTAACCTATACTGCATAAAATATACATACATAAATAATAATAATAGTGCGAATTAAAGATTAAATACAATTGTTTTCTTAGTCTGTAGGCCTTATTCAGGGTACTTATCACGTCATCATAATAATATAACTTACACCATTCTGGAGAAACGTATTGCAACAAAATGCACTTTTTGATCGAATCGAAAATCAAATCCGTCAAAACTCCATACAAAAAAAAGGCATTTCGACCACTTTACGACTGGTTTGCGATTATAATGTGCACTTTGTCTAGACCCACAGCTGGTATTGAGACCTTTGGCAAATGATTGTTAAGGGTTCTCATGGAAAATAAGCAAATCATAACTGGGACACAAACTTAACCTTCACTAGTTGGGTTTTTATTGGCGGTCAAGATGTAGATCCTGGATACACAGGAGTTGCAGCGGTGGGAACTAGAGGTGGGAATAGTCCTAACCTTTCTTTTTTTACAAATTAATTTCATTGCTTATCCAATGACAGTTCAATTTTCCCCCGGGACAAATCTTTATCTGTTGGTCAACCTGTAGATTCTGAGTGCACAAGAGTTGCAGCAATGGGGACAAGAACTGAAATAGTGCATGATCGGCAGGTAAGAGGATGTAGTGCAGTAAACCATAATGAAAAATTTTGTAAAGTTACAAAGACTACCTACTACAACTTTGTCTAGGGGGCAGAAAATTCCAAAGTTTATGCTATAGTCTGGTTTGCGAGCACGTAGAATTTTGTCCAATGACCCCAAGCTACCCATCCTTATCGCTCGCGCGTAATTATGTTGCTGTCGCGCTCGCACACTCACTGCGGGCGCCCGTCGCACAGTCGCCACGCGCGAGCGATAAAGATGGGTAGCTTGGGGTCATTGGACAAAATTCTACGTGCTCACTGACCGGGCTTTAGCTGCGAATACATACCATCTCAAACAACAGCCGCACCAGCTTCTCCGACTCTCCGCGGTACTTAGACGTGAGGGTTGACGAGGACACGTTGAAGAAGGTGGTCCCGCACTCCGTGGCCACCGCCTTGGCCAACATGGTTTTACCCGTGCCCGGCGGGCCCACCATCAGCACGCCTTTCCACGGCCGCCGGATGCCCTGGGGACGAATTAAAATAAGTTATATCATCTTGGCGGATTCAAAAATCACAGATTTCTCTGGCTAAGACACCTGGAGAGAATGGGAGAGGATCGTGTGGCGAATCTAGGACGACCAAGTGGCCGTTGAACGGTTAGTCGTCCCAGGTACCGCTGAAGAGACGAAATTGCGATGGACCTACGTGATCTCTACATCGATAACAGGCGAGAAGTAGTGGAACAGACCGGATGGAGTGGGGATTCTTAATGTCGGTAGTCAAGACTTTATTAAGGTCACTACTATCCTTACTTAATAATTGATATTTTTTAATTCCATCCAAATAGGGTCACGCAAACTCAGTAATTTCTGCTATACACACAAAATATAAATAGTGGAAGTAAAAGATACGAGTGTTTCCTAACCAGAGATAGGATAATTTCTACCTTTGATATTTGGACGTAATCTTTTATCAATATTGCAGCGATGACGTCATTTCGCTGAGATTTCAAGATACACAAAGTGATAACATTTCCTGATATGAAAGATAAGTATCTACGTAGAAGATAGCATATGCTTGCGTAAAGATTATTTAGTCGTATGATTAAAATGTATTTAGTCCATTTTACTATGTGGTGGTGAGTAAAGGTATTAAAATTAAATTTTAACACTAGATAATTTACTTTCATCGTCTGTCATCCGGTTTGCACTGGAGGAAAGTCGAACCTTAACTTCGAACTCCTCATATATTCTTCTGATTAATTTCTTTGCAGGTCCAATGACAGTTAACTTTCCCCCGGGACAAACTTGATCTTCACTGGTTGGGTTTTATTGGCGGTCAAGCTGTAGATCCTGCCTACATAGGCGTTGCAGCGGTGGGAACGAGAGGTGGGAATAGTCCCGTCAAACATTTTTTATTTATATTTTTTCCAACAACAACGTACTTTTACAAAGAGGGAAACCTGTTATTGGCTATTCTATCAGTCTAAATCTTATAACATGTTCAATGTATCGCTGTAGGTTTCTAGATGTAATTAAATAATTTACTTTGAAAAAATCTGGCATCCACATTGGCAAGACTACGGCTTCTTCGAGCAGCCGCTTGGCTTCGGTCAGGTCCGCGATGTCGTCCCACCGAATGTTGGGGTTCTTTTGTACGATGTCCCTCTCTGTGGACAAAGTATATTGGTTACAAATAAGTACACATACCTACAGATTTAACGTTTTTTATCCATAACGAGGAAGCTCCTGGCCTGCATCCGGCTCGAAGGACCATAAAGATGTACGAGCTGCTTACTGCACATCTTTAGAATTGACAGAAATGATACGATTTTGAGTACACGCCGTAGCGGTTGATTGTGCACTGATTTGATGGTATGAAAAGTGATACAATTCGGGTGAAAATGCTGATTGCGCGGAATGTGCGGTCAAGACCGTACACACCTGGTGGAGTGATAATCAGGCTGTAGGTGGAAGCGAATCGGAATCCTCGAACACAGAGGAATGTACAACGTAACGTAAAATTATTAAAACTTTTTATATGAAAAATATGTCGCTCTTTTAAAATTGATAAAAACCAGTTACGTTTTTTCGTGACTCGACCCACGTTATTTTTTACTGCTTGTGTGATGGACTCACCGAGCATATCGACGAGGACTCCGTCGGCGGCGCAGGGCAGCTCGAAGCGGCGCTCCTCGTCCTTGTGTTTCTCATCGTTGATGTTGTGTCTCTACTGCTCGTGTGATGGACTCACCGAGCATATCGACGAGGTCTCCGTCGGCAGCGCAGGGCGGCTCGAAGCGGCGCTTTTCCTCCTTGCGTCTTTTGCTTTTTTTTCTCCTTGGTGTTAGTGTACTTAGTGTAGTTGTGGTAGTGTGGTTTTTCTATTTCTACCTTTTACATCTGATGTCTTTAATATGGACTCACCGAGCATATCGACGAGGTCTCCGTCGGCGGCGCAGGGCGGCTCGAAGCGGCGCTCCTCGTCCTTGTGTTTCTCATCGTTGATGTTGTGTCTCTACTGCTCGTGTGATGGACTCACCGAGCATATCGACGAGGTCTCCGTCGGCGTGTTAGTAACAATTTTCACTTAGCCTATGTTAGTAAGATACAAATAATGAAATATGAAGCCGCTTACATAGCACTGGAGACGTGCAAGCTAAGCCAGCGCCCCAGCAGCGGCGAGTCCCACCTGTCAGCCAATGCCCTCAGGATGCCATTTGTACTGCCGCGGAGACGCTCTAGGAGCGATGCGCTCCGCTTCCGAATTATCGCGTGGAAGCCGTCGGTGTGCGCTTCCGCAAACATGGTTGACGCGCTGCAGAACCGCGGCAGGCCAAGTAGCACCCTGAACGCATTGTTGTACTGCACACGCAGTGCGCTGTAAGCGCGCTGGGTAAAGCTGACCCATAGGCTGCACGTGTAAAGAGACTGGCAGTAAGCTTTAAAAAGCGTGATTTTTACTTCATCCTTACAACGCGCAAACCTACGTGCCAACATATTACAACGCACTGACAGCGCCCTGCGCTCCCTTTCTATGTCTACATTATCCTTTAAGTCATCTGTAACCCAGTGACCAAGGTATTTAAATGAGTTAACCCGTTTCAGAGGCACACCACAAAGTGTTAAGTGCGGAACTGATGAGTATGTTTTAGTCCGCGATTTGAAGATCATGAACTCACTCTTCGACACATTATATTTGAGTCCATGTGCCATCGCATACTCCTCGCATATCTTAAGCAGTTTACGCATAGCTGCAATCGACGGGGTCAGCAGCACCATGTCATCAGCATAACTAATATTATTAATACAAACGCCGTCGATATGACACCCGACCTTGGTGCTGCTGAGCCCCTCGATCAGTCGGTTCATGTACAAGTTGAAGAGGCTTGGCGAGGTCACCCCCCCTGCCTCACCCCGCACTCCAACGTGTACACGTCCGAGAAAGCCCCCGCCCACTTAACACTGTTCTTTATATATTGCTATGCAGCTATTAAGCCTTATTTTGGTTCTTGGCTCAGGCATGAGAATACAGCCTTAAGCCCGGTTTCCACCAAGGCCAAGCGGAGCGGAGAAGTGTTTTGAATAATCAGATTTCATTATTCCCACTTCTCTTCTTCGCACCGCGCCACGCCGCCGCTGCTTTCAAATTCTATAGAACAATAGAAAAAAAAATAAGTTTTTGGGAATTGGCCTTAGGTACTGGTATTCACAATATGGGAGTGCGCAGAATACATAATACAAACCGGTGGTATTTGCGCGGGCTTCCGCGTTCTCATTTATATGTTTTGAACTCCGTTTTTGGGGACTGAAACTTTTATACCTTAGTTATTGTGCTGATTTTTAGTTCAGTTGCCAGAAAATAAGCAATAAACTTCAGGATGATAACGTAATTTATCACTGATCGTAAAATTATCGTAATGTGCATGTGGTACCCCAAATGCAGCGTTATCAGATCTTTGTTGGAGGCAGTTTATTTTGTTTATCAAAAAGATTTACCAACATTATCCGTATATACTTATGATAACTGTTCTAGATTACATAACTCAAATATATTATGTATTTATGGATCAATACAGCATTATTGCTAATCTATAGATATGGAGCTTTAGATATCGATATCACTATATTTTATTTATATCTTTCAGGAAATGAAGATCCATCCTAAAGCCGTGAAGGGCGACAAGAACCAAGTCGGAGCGCCCATGCCTGGAACAGTCCTGAGTAAGTCTTACTTTTATTTGCACATCATCATTATCGTCATTTCAGCCACAAGACGTCTGAACATAGGCCTCTCCCAATGATTTCCACATCGCCCGGTTGGTAGCTGCCATTCAGCGCCTTCCTTTACAAGGTCGTCGGTCCACCTTGTGGTTGGACGTCCCATGCTGCGTTTTTCGGTACGCGGCCTCCACTCCAGAACATTGCTTCCCCATCAGCCGTCAGTTCTGCGTACTATGTGCCCTGCCCATTGCCACTTCAACTTGCTAATCGGTCGGACTATGTCGGCGACTTTATTTACACAAGAATTCATTATCCATTTCCAAGGCGATACTTTCAGTTATATAATTGTTTTTATCGCTATGCGGATGGATCCCTTATTCATCAAAGTTTCGTAGTCGTGGCGTGAAAGACACACCGTTTATACTCACAAGCTTAAAATATAGACTGATCTCTCGTTCTTTTTCCAGCCATCAAGGTGAAAGAAGGCGACCACGTTGAAAAAGGCCAACCTATCGCGGTACTCTCCGCCATGAAAATGGAGATGATCGTGCAAGCGCCTAAGGCCGGCACCATCAAAACCGTGTCCATCACCAATGGACAGAAACTGGAGGGAGACGACCTCATCTGCACTATTGAGGACTAAGGTTGTTAAAGAATACTAGTGACGCGGTTTTACTCTGAAAATACAGCGCGGTTACTCCGAAAAACATTCTAAATTTCGAATATTGCCATCCCTCTCACGCAAAGCGATATGCCAGCATGGGTGAGGGTGACAGATAGACACGAAACTACGTACAGCGTTTCTGAGTAGCCCTGCGAGTGTCTAAAAACTTACCGATCTAATATAGCTTGTATGTTAAAATGATAGGATTTTAAAGAGCAGATTTTATATTAAATTTTGTTACTATACTCGAGAAAATATTTTATCTATAAAAAGGCTATGCGTGTGTGAAATACGATACCTTTTTGGATCGAATCGTTTTAGATACTCCCTGTATAAACCGAATTTAAAACATGGCTAAAGATTTCCCACCTACTGTGTAGGTTATATTTTCCCCTTTGCCTGTATTTTATCAATACTCGAAACGCAGAGTAAAAACCGGGTCACGGATTCACAGCCTTGATTCTAACTAGCTAAGCTGTAAAACAGTGTGAACCAATAAACTATGTTTCGGCACAAATATTACACCCTGTAGCTAGTTCCAAACCATTTTGGCTCTTAGAAACTTCGATTGGCTAGACACTAGAATCGTGGATATAGTTGAGTCTAATAAAATTGGACGATTGATAAGGCTGTTTGAATCACTATAAAATTATTCGCAAAAAGACATTGTTGCACATTATCGTTTTAAGTGAAAGTGGTATGTATGCTATGTTCTGTCGCTTATTTATTTACACATCAATACCTGTGATAATGACATTAAAACTTAGTGTCAATTATAAACTAGAAATCATGAGAATACATCACAGTACAAAGATATTTAAAATATAGATCTATTTTTAGGAAACCTGGAATTTAAATCTATAGTTTAGTCATTCCATCCTCTAATGAATTTAATAAATTAATTAATATGATCAAGTTATAAACCTTGGTATAATAATTTTTTAATTGTTTTAGATTTAGAATAAAACATATGAATTTCATGTTTGTTAATTTTGTTTGATAACAAATCCGTGTGCTGGTGCTCATTTGTTATTATTTTATTGTTATTTTTCACTATGTTTGTATTTTATTTAATAAAAAAAAATGCTATATTCAAACCTTTTTTCATTTGAAATAAAACATGGTAATTTATAGTTCAAAAGTATATTTGTGTTTATAATTAATACAATATCCATCCCAATCGTAACATGATTCTTAAATATTTATAAATAAACACATTATAGAATGTTAGCCATAAGAGTCTAGTTTCAATTGTCAGAAAATATTGTTATATTTCTTTTCATGTACACTTAAATCACAGTCAAAAATTAAAATGCTTTCAAATAACAATTGAAACGTAGACCCTGAATTATGAAATTGTTAAAACACTTAGAGAAACCTTATATTACAACTAAATAGTCTTTAATTTCGTTAATTATTGGCAGAGTAAATACAAATGAGTAGGTCTCATCCTCATAGAAACGCCCGAGCGCGGTTTGTATGTGAGCACGCCAATACGTATGCGGCGCGCACGCACACACTGACAAAATTCAGCGCACCTTCCTGCTAATCCACTCTAAATTTTGTCAGTGTGTGCGTGCACGCCGCATACGTATTGGCGCGCGCTCACTTACAAACCGCGCTCGGTGCGTTTCTATGAAGATGACCTACTCATTTGTATTTACTCTGCTTTTGGGACAACCAATGTCCAACACGTAAACGTCTAGAAGCGATTGCGTTAAGTATAAAATGTTACAATATGGCATGGAAAAGGTACAAATATGTAAAGTTCGGTAACTTCTCTAGGATTACATATTTAACTGGGTAGATATTTCTAATATTTTATACATTTGCCAACTTCTAGTAGGCACTTGAACTCAACTCGGTCCTGAATCGGGCTCACCTTGAACTCGGTAGGTACTGAATTAGACTCGAACTTAAGTACCTACTCAAGCATCGTTTTAGAAAATTTCATTATAATGACATGAAAAAGTAAAAACCTTATTGACGACAGACGGTATTAGTGGTTACACCCTATATGCTCCTAGAATCCTTGTATCATTTTAATGACCTTTACATGTACATTTAAAACGCACAAGGAAGGAATTACTTATCGTTACATATTTCATACATTTACGTTATTTTGTTAAGTAACGTCAATATCACAAACTATGTTCGTGAGGCAAGTGCGAAACGCTACACAACGAGCCACTAAAGTATTATTTGTAAGTTGTTCAAAATTCGCCTTTAAATAACGTGGTAATAGGGTTCCACACTCTGCCCAGAAAGATTTAGCGGTCGCTATAACAGCCCGGTGAGTAAATTATCTTATGTTGCCGCTAGAACCCTTTATTATGTTTAGAACCCATCCCTTATCGAGGTAACTGCGCACCTCGTTGGAATGCGACTCCCTCCCACTTCCCCGCGTTCGCCCCGTCTATACCAGTGTCGATGTGACGTCACAGCCCTAGGTGCGCAGTTAACTCGATAAGGCTGGGTCTTCTGACAGAAAAGGGCTACACTAACTAAAAACATAAGTCCTGCTTCTTGCCCTTAATTTTAGTATGCTAGAAAAAGAGAGCAGCAATCACTTATTCTTTATTATATCGCAGACTTCAACCAAGATCTGCGGCTTCCGTGTGTAAAGCCCTTAAACTAACAAATACACAATTTGGAAATAGAACCGTAAAAAGACAACCATAAAATTTACTATCCAATAACATCACATACACCCAAAGTTTAGGCCTAAATACTAGTTCGTTAGTTTTCATTGGATCTTGTTACTGCAGTAAAAGACTGTTTCCACCAGAGATGTGCGAGGATGCGTATTGCGTAGCGAGGGATGTGTTTGTAAAGAACCAATAGAATCGCTTCATTTGCCGAGGCGAGGTATACTCGCACATCTCTGGTGGAATCGCAGCCTAAGGGCAACATAGTGGGTGTAGCAAAGTTATGATTCAAAACCTTTATAGAAAACCATAGAATTACATTTTCAAAATAGGTTACATGTTCAAGTTACACAAAGATCAAAAATACCATAGACAAAGATACCAAAACTTTTCAGATGTAGATTTCTCAATGAGCGGAATTTACGGCACGTGCAACACGCGCGAATTGTGTGTCATGGACCAATCTAATTCTGACACTAAGGTCATGCATCACATAAATTAATAACACACAACACTCAATGTGAGTGTATTACCTTTTTAATCAAACTCCAATATTCTGTTTTAGGCCCCTAGACAAGTGACAAAAGGCCTTTGATCCAGTGTTGTATTAAAAAATTGGAACACATGTAGAACATTGTTTTAAAATTATGTTGTTCAACGGGCGAATAACTTTTTGTAATAAGCTCCATTGTTTTCAGATTATTCTTGGTCTGTATGAAACTTCACTTTTGTAAGAAATTGTTAATAGGTACTTCTAATGGACATAAAATGGTATGTGATTATTAATTCAGACATTATGAAATAGTTTTTAGTTGTTACATAAATCGATCAGTTTAAAGAACTATACTTATTGAAAAAAACTATTTTAAATTAAATATTAAAAATTGATATGTAGAAGAAAATAAGTATTGGCAGACGGAAACAATAACATTAAATAAGTTTGTAGTAACTAATTGGTGCGTCCATTCGAAAAAATAAAGTACTTTGTTAAAATAATTAAGTTAAAATGTATGTACACAATAATTATTTTATTAAATAGTATTAGTAAGTTTTATTTATTTAAATAGGCTAAAAGACAAATTCAAATTAAAAAAGGTGTGAATCGAACGGAGCCGGGCGCTTTTTCATTCATTAATATTTTTTCGTGAATAGTTTAAAATAAAAGTAGCGATACTCAAATTATTTTTTTGAAGATTATGAATGCAACAAACTGGGATTGATAACTAAAATAATTTAAAACTGTTTTTGTAATAATTCAAAAGAACTATGTAAAAAATTTAAATTTTCCGCGTCTGAAATCGATTGCGACTTGAAACATGCTACACGTGGATTTTTTGGTCATAGTGTTTTTATGAAAAGTATAAAACCATTTTTTTACATAGAAGATACTCATATTTAGATTATTAATCGTAAAGTACTTGTCCGAAAACAGTTTAAAATACCTAAAGCTACATTGGAATATTATTTCAAAATTATAAGACTAGCTTAACACAAAATATAACACATACTATAAAGAGATCCTTTAAAGAAAGACAGAGATCTAAGATAACGTGGCAATCCTGTCTCATTTGAAAACGCTTGATATAAATAAGTAAAACTGCTCACTTCATATATTCATTACATTTGTACCAGCCGAAATATGCATAAAAGGTCACATCGATGTAAATAGAATAGAAACAACCTTTATGAAGTTCGCAGTAATACTATATGGCACATCTACCTAAGGCCTCAGCCTCGAATTTAGCGGGCAGCGGCGCGGGAGCGAGGCGGGCAACGCAGACCCGTTCTCGAAACAAGCGGGCAGCTCGCGCGGCGCTTTAGCGGCGAAGTGTTGTGTTCGGGGTTGTGTTGTCGAGATATTTGTTTTTATTCGCGAACGAAATGTCTGAACAACGGCGACAATTTTATTTCGATTCTAATTTATTCCTAACGCTCGATTTATTGTGGGCAAAAGAAGGAGTGCGCTGCCCGCTCGTTGCCCGCTCCCGCGCCGCTGTTTTCGAGAACCGGTCTATTTGATTTTACGCATAAGATCCTGCCGCTCCCGCGCCGCCGCCGCCGCCGCCCCGCTGCCCGCTAAGTTCGAGGCTGAGGCCTAACGGGCAGACAGTCATATTTTGATTCAGTAAAGCTTCAACCACACCTACGCCGCCATCGCCGGCGCGATCATAGGTCAATCAATATTAAAATCAAAAATCAATCAAAATCAAAAATATTTATTCAGTTTAGACCACGAGTGGCACTTATGAACGTCAAAATGTAGTAAAAAATAAAAAAGAAAAGGTAGCCCTTATGGGGCACTTTACATGTCTCCTTATCTTTTGGGTCCTACCAGCGCTTCGAGACAAACATATGGCAAGTGCTGAGAAGAAACGCCGGAACAAACTCAGTCACCACTAATTGCCAGGAATTATCTAACGGCAAGAAAATGACCTTGGGTGAGGCCTTTGTCCAGCAGTGGACGTCATTTGGCTGAAAAAAGAAAAAAAAAAGAAAATGACAGGTCGCGCGACCCATGACAGTCCGCGCGACCCATGACAGTCCGCGCGACCTGTCATTGGCCTATGATCACGCCGGCGATGGCGATCAGCACGCGTTGTTGTGGTTGAAGTATTAAGCGTTTATTCTATACAAGTCGCCTGTGTTAGCGACAGACGCTGTACAGACGTTTTATAAATTATAACTTATACATGAATGGAAATATTATATCAACATCAATAGCCGCAAACTACTTAGGCCTCCATAAAAAAGGACAGTCCACCGTGCGATTGGACGTCCTACGCTGCAGTTTTACCGAATATCCGTCTCCAACTCTATTCAAGATATTTTCCGACTTAAGATATAAAGGAAATACATAAAACATTAAATCTTTTTAGAGACTATAGCAAAACCATTTGTTCATAATTTCACAACAACTAGCACAAGCGAGCCTGTAATTTTTTACATTGTGTATAGATCGTTTTATCCACGAAGACGCGCCCCACCAATTTTTGGTCGAGGGAAGCGCGGGGTGCGGGGAATTAGATCCGAGCAATCCGAGCGTCACTATTGTAGTGTGCGTGTGCACTCATTGATGATTTAGCGTGTACCTATAACACTCAAACATTAGCGGAAGAATGGCGGGGCGCGTCTTCGTGAATGAAACGATCTATAACCAACAATTTTTAGAAACTAATGCTGCTGTCAAACAGCTCTTTAAGTCTTTATCGTATATTAATCAATTTGTTAAAATTTGCTTCGCTATCAAGAAATTTAGTCTACATCACCTGGATCCAACAAGGACTTATCGACGTGCGTATGCGAGAATGTGTCCACGAGGTCTTGCTGTGCGTCGCTGGTACCAGGCTTCGGCTCGTTTAAGTCGTGCTCGTCCAAATCGTTGATGGAGTTGACCGAGTTCTCGCTCAAACTCAAACTGGAGTCTTGGTCGTCGCCGTAACACCGCCGTTTGTGGTCCGTAGGGAAGTTGTGGTAGGAATGTTCAACGCGCACCGCCTGCATTGTGTTGCTGGGAACACATTGGAACATTGTACAACCTGCGCAGATAAAAAATGGAATTGGAAATAAGACGGCTGTTGACACCTCTCGCTATGACGACAGACCGGTGGGTTGTGTCGTGGCGTGGTTAACGGTGCGTGAAGATATTCAAATCTGAACAAATTGGAATAATAGAGGTTCAAATTATTTAGCAAACATTTTATACAACAGTACAGAACCACCACCAATATAAAAATTAAAGTTTTGCAATGATTCTGGCGCGACAAAACACAAGTTACTGTGAAGATACTGGTTCGAAAAGCAACCATTTTTTATAGAAACGTGTTGAATTCAGCGTTCACAGTGTCACAAGTGAGCGAGAGGTGTCTAAAGCTGTCAAGATGTCCAATTCCATTTTCACTCAGCTGTGAGAATGATATTTTGGCATTTTTCATTTAGGTTCTTCTGGCCACCGTATATGCTAGCTTAACTGTACATCTCGGAAGGTAGATGTATAGCAAATGATGCAGCAATAATAAATCAAAAGTGCTAAGCTTGAACAAAGTTTCAAGTTGAAGTAAACTATCCAATAGTACCAAATTAGATGAATTAAACCTAAAAATCTTATTATAACAAGTCATAATGAATATGAAGTAAGTTATACTGTATACTACTGTATAAGCATCAAAACTGTGCATTCAACGCTTATTGCTAACTTTGTGCCAAGTCAAACAAGACAATGTTTGATTTTCTTTGCAAGTTGTGCCTCTAAACTGATTTATTGACCAATTATAACAGCAGCTAATTATGTAAGCACTGCAGTGTTTTGCGCCAGACGTGAATTCTTTAAAATTCAACCATTTAAGCAGAAAGGCTATGACTTACCTAGTCTTTCTTAGAATTGGCCTGCCCATTTCCACTTGCAGTTTCAACGAATACAGCTTGGCTAGTGATTCTAACTTCTCCTTTTCCTCTGGATCATGGAAACTTGGGAGCTTCAGCTCTGTTTGGCAAGAATCTTGTAGGAATTTTGAGAGTTGTTCATTCGCAGCGCTCAGGATAAGGAAACCTGGTCTCTCTTCACGTATTCTCCTGCACCCGGCTCTTATTTCTCTCACTTCTGTCACGGCATTGCCCATGGAATGCTCACTGTAATAATGGTCGCTCTGTGGCGATTTCTCGCTAACATTCAAGTCGCTAGACGACGTTTTCTGCAACGAAAAGTTTGTCCGAGGCGTCTGACTGAACGTCTCTTGCTGACTGGCTTTCTCCTGAAACGCCTGAAAGGACTGAAAAAACGTCTCATTCGCGTTCTGACCCGACACACCAGCGTTCTTTATATCGCTAAAACTGGAAAACGACGAGTGAGGCTGTAAAATGTCCCTATTCTCTTTGCTAATCGCCTCGTCCTCTACGTCGACGACGGTTTTTGAATCGGACATCATAGCGTCATCGTCGTTTCCCGAATCAACTTTAGGCCTCTTCTTTTTAAATCTATTCTTACAACTCGCCCAGCCGCTTTTCACTAAATGTTTCTCTTTCTTCAGCCGTTTCGGTGGAGGCATGTTAACTGAATTTGGAGAGTTATTGTTGTTGTTATTGACGGATTTCGAAGATTTAAACGTGAGGCTTTTATTGAACACTTTCAGTTCTTCGATTCCGGGCCAGTCGGTCAGTTCATCGTCGCCTTCTCTGTCGCTGTCATTTGTCACGACTCCATCCGAGTCACTGCTGCTGAGCGAACTAGATTCATTTCCCGCGCAATCCATGCCGCTATTCGAATCCTCGAACAATAGAGGATTCCTCAAAGAGTGTGACTTGTTCAGGAGTTTAAACTTCCGCGAATGATATTTTCCAGTACTGGTTGTAGGACTGAATACCGGTGGTAGATCTGTGGTGATTTTGTACCCAGTTACCTTTGAGAGGAATGGTCCGTTCTTTCCGGAATTTTTATACACAAAGTTAAAGCTTGAGCTACCAGGCAGTGATGGGGTGTTCGTGAATGATGATGCCATGCCTTCAACGTTTTGAGACTTGAGTATAATCTTCCCTGGCTGTAATACAGACTCCTTTCGTTTCTTTTCCTCATACTTCTTGCATTTAAAATCATTTTTAAAGAATGATGACTTGGATGAACATCCTCCGCTGAATGATCTTTCTCTCATTTCACATACGTCTCCTTTGTCTCTATGGGACCATTTTCTTTTGCCACAAAATGCATTCCTGAAATTCAATAATAATGTTCTTAGTTGAAGGTTCAATATGCTCCGTAAGTAATAAAAAATAATGATTTATAATAATAATTACCTTTCTTGCTTGTGTTTGGTAATATGTGGAATTGACGTCAGGCCTTGGGTCTGCATAATTATTGTAGCTGGTAAGGCTGGCTGTAAAATACAATTAAAAAGTATATCATTTGATTTGACTATATTTTTGATTCTCAGCTTCTGTACAACAGAAACACACAATACAAACAAGAAAAACTTGACTAACAAATAACCAAGATTGTAACACTAAGGACAATAAAGTTGGACAAGACAATAAGTCATCTTTATTGTTGAGCAACAATCAAGTGAATAAAGGTATTACCTATTCAGTTTACATTTACCATCATATCCATCCATAGTGTTCATTAAAGGGGCAGGATAAAAAGCTATTACATTCAAAAAAGTATATTATTATGTTCATAAGTGCCAAAATACTGGTCAAACCAGAATAATTTTTTTGATTTTTCTTTATGTAATAATAAACCATTATAATATTTTTCTTTACAGTTTTTATATGGAGTTTTACTATCTAAAATTTTTTTTAGCTAACTGAAGTTGAGTAAAGAGAAATTATGTAGTTAATAATTCATTAACTTCCTTTATTAAATTATTTTGAATAGATGTGTGTTGTTTTGAAATAATTAACTAAGTAAAAAAGGGACTAACCTCTGTAGTAACACTTAGTATTTCGATGGGCGGAGAGCGCTTTCCATCTGGGTATTCGACAGGCATCTTTTTATACTTTCTCTTCCTCCTTGCATTTGCTGGTCTTGTTGGGGAGAAGTTTTCGTTAAACGAGTCCGACTCGAAATTGCCAATTTGACAATACTGTCTGGACTTCATACTGCTTGATTTGTGCAGGTTTAGATGAGGGTCATCGGAGTCTGATAGTGGTTGCGTGATGAGTGGGGCCTGTGGAGGGCTGCTCGAACTACCATCTTCAACCAAACTCACTGCTACGGCGGCCGCTGTAACAATAAATTATTGTATCATTTCAACTGAACTTCCTAATAAATAAAAATTATTTTCAAAGCAACTAACACCTTCATTAGATACTATAATGTTGAAATAATTAAACACAACACTATATTAATTTTATTATCAATAGAATTTATGCAATTTTAATGGAAAGGTTTACCATGTCAAAGATTTTGAGGTTTTTTAAATAATGAGTATTGGGCTGTACCTATCTTTTTAATGAATTTCTATTAGTTACTCACGCAAATTTCCAGCGGACCTAGTGCGTCGACGGAGCCCTAGTTTCCGCCGCTCTTGCCGGCCGCAATTACTCTCTTCTAGAGCCAGGTTTAAGTCATGCGACAGCCTTTCCATCCTCTTAAACACCGCGAACAACTGCACCCATTGTCAGAACCGTCTAGAACATCTGAACTATGTTTATCTCAAACACGGAACTTCGACAACTTTTCACACACATTAACTTTATTAAATGAGTTCGAAGTACTCTCACAACCGAGACTGATGTTTGAAAACAAAAATTACTAGTTAAAGTACTCGTAAACTGCCCAAAATTGATACTTAAACATTCACTCGCTAACACAAACAAAAGATTTAATGCCCGTAAATCATTTATAGTAACTGACTTAACTCTGAGAACAAAACAATTAGAAAGTTAATTCATAGTGCGATGAACTTATTTGAAGCAGTTTTGGACATAATTACAAAGTTCGTCAGATCACTTGTGTGAAAATATTACTTTTCCATTCACCAGATTTTGACAAAATTTACGGCCACGAAAAGGGCAACAGTTGACAGAGACACAGACAGAGAAATGACAGATATCACAGCACAGATAAATATAGATGACCCACGCTGAACTGTCCCACCAAACTCAATGACAGGGGGGCGCTAGCATCGTTCAACTTATGGTTTCCAACATGGCAAAAATCAGAACCAGCGATCTGTGGGTCTAGACAAAGTGCAAATTTTAATCGCAAACCAGCCGAAAAGTGGTCGAAAAGCCCCTTTTTTGTATGGAGTTTTGACGGATTCGATTTTCGATTCGATCAAAAAGAGCGTTTTGTCTAGGGGGGCTGGTATTGACGGTGGCGCCCTACTGTCAATGTCATGGATAGGACAGTTCAGTATTTTGGAGGCTGACACCTTGACTTTGAGTTTTTGATTTTTTGATTGAGCTCGATTTTTTTGAAAATTTATCTAAGCACAGGCTGTTCCAGTCCAGAATGGATGAACACCTAAAATAATAAATAGGCTTAATTAATTTAATTTTATGTTTTCGGGGAAAACCAAATTATTCTAGGTAGGTTTTATCAAATCTTTCTTAAGTGCCACTTGTGGTCTAAACTGAATAAATATTTTATTGATTTTGATTTTGGTTTCCTCAAAAATGAAAAATAATGTTAAGAAACTTGGTTGGTTCAATTCGAAAATTATAAATCGTACCCATAATGGATTGGTTTGTTCAGTTAATTGAACAAGGATATTTGTTTCAATCAAAGCAGCATCACTATTGACGACCGTTGACTGTCATTTTATATCCGTACGCATCTGTCAGTTTTTCCGCCAATTTCTGTTTTTGTAAATAACATTATTTTAGTGTTAAAGTTTGGGTATATTTGCTGAGAAGTGCGTGTTGCAGTTGTAAACAGGTAAATATATTCAACATACATTACAACGTGTATAGATTTCCCTATTTTCAACACATTTATGCACGTTAATGAGACGCCAAGATGGTTTCATACTGAAGGTAAAAGTTGTAACTTATTACATTGATTTTGGCCTTATTTCTAAGTATCTCAATTAAAAAATACTAACAATTATATGTTGGAGATGTCGATTAATCAGTAGATAAAGGATTAAAAAAGCGTTTTGCAGTTTGTATGAATTTCAAACTGTCGTGTTTCTTTGTATGTTAACTAGAAACGTTAGCTTACAATTTTGATAAGGTAGGTACCTATTGCCACAGATCAGAATGAAATATAATACTGATTTCCTTTAAAAGTTGCAACAGAAGTTCACAGTTGTTTCATTGAGATCCTATCTTCTAAGATTAATGCTAGAAATATGAGCAAAGAGCTACACTTATCAAAACAGACACCTTTAGAAAATTTCAAAATGAACTCATCTTGACCCAGGATAGTATGTTTTCACCCAATATGTTTATAAACAGATTTAGTATTCTAATTATAATAAGTATTTAGTAAGTCACAAAGCCAGTCTGTTGACTTGTCTTATAATATATTTTTATAACAAAATTTAGAATTTTTAACAAAAATAACAGTTGTAGATAGAGCATACCTACAGCATACTCATAATAGCTCTTCATACAGCAATCTTTTTAATGTAGAATATTTAGGCATCCCAAATTAAAGTGAAGGTCACAGATAGTAGACACTTCAGTTAGCTGATTGTATGTGACCTACAAAGCATGTTTATTTATTGTATTAAAATAATAAGACTAGCTTATTATTTTAATTGCATATTTTCGTCTTTATTTCATGTTATTAAAAATTTGATTGCCCTTTAAGTTAGAACAAAATTAGACTTGTTACAATAGAAATAAATTGTTACCGTGCAGCCGTGGTATCATGCTATCACTTTGGCTTCCATGAGATAAAGTGGTTTATCTATCTATTTTTAATTTAATAGTCAAGAGGAAAGCAGCATTTACATTATTGTTGTAAAATAGCACGTATTAAAAGCACACAAAATGCTACAGTGTTTATGACTTGGCATTGTGCATTCGGTGGTGAAAACAAAACCTTAAGCCTTAACTTGTCGAATGATTCTCAAATTCTTTGGGTGCACGAAACAGTTGACCTTGACAGACAAATTGCGTGAAGATTGTATGAAAGGAGTTCGTATACTTACACGTGACAATGCGATAAAGCCCAAAGGCGTTAGTGTTGGATGGCCGACTCCGAGCAACGCTGGTTCGAACCCCGCTGCTGAACTACGATAAATCCATTCTTAACATTAGCATATTAGCAAGAGTTTAATGGGATTATTTGTAAAAATTACTAATATTCTTTATAAACAAAAGTTGTAAAGCCTGGTCCGTGAGCACGTAGAATTTTGTCCAATGACCCCAAGCTACACATTCTTATCGCTCGCGCGTAATTATGTTGCTGTCGCGCTCGCACACTCACTGCGGGCGCCTGTCGCATAGTCGCGACAGCAATATAATTACGCGCGAGCGATAAGGATGGGTAGCTTGGGGTTATTGGACAAAATTCTACGTGCTCACGGACCAGGCTTTAGCCATTTGTTTAGTCCTAAAGCAATGGAGGGCGCGGTGACCCCCGAAGGCGGGCGTCGCACCCGCGCAGCCCTCGCCGAGATCCCTGCGCGCCTGGATCGCCTGCGGGTCACGCCGCTACAGCCGCTCACTAACACGCGCGAGCGCTCGCCCGCGCTGCCCGCCGGGTACCTCAGCCCCGCGCCGTCGCCTGACGAGCTGCTGATACAGCAGAGAGGTAGGAGAAGTCTCCATAACCTGCAGAGTATCAGCCTCGTCCCATCACCTGACTGGTCCCTGCCAGAAGCTGCAGATGCCTGTTGACTAACCCATCACTGTGATGAATTAGGAGAAGCATCTAAATGCATGTTAAGTATCTCAGCGCCGCTCTCGCTAAGATTCCCGCAAGACTGGATCGCCTGCGGGTCACGCCGCTACAGCCGCTCACTAACACGCGCGAGCGCTCGCCAGCGCTGCCCGCCGGGTACCTCAGCCCCGCGCCGTCGCCTGACGAGCTGCTGATACAGCAGAGAGGTAGGAGAAGTCTCCAAAACCTGCAGAGTATCAGCCTCGTCTCATCACCTGACTGGTCCCTACCAGACGCTACAGCCGCTCATCACACGCGTGAGCGCTCGCCAGCGCTGCCCGCCGGGTACCTCAGCCCCGCCCCGTCGCCTGACGAGCTGCTGATACAGCAGAGAGGTAGGAGAAGCCTCCAAAGCCTGCAGAGTAGCTCAGCCCCGTCCCATCACCAGACTGATCCCTGCCAGACGCTTCAGCTGCTCACCAATATGCGCTCGCTCGTGCTGCCCGCCGGGTACCTCAGCCCCGCGCCGTCGCGTGACGAGCTGCTGATACAGCAAAAAGGTAAGAGACCGGGACTATTCCCACCGCTGCAACTCCTGTGTAGTCAGGATCTACAGCTTGATCGCAAATAAAAACCCAACCAGTGAAGGTCGAGTTGTCCTGGGGGAAAGTTAAACTGTCATTAGAACCGCAACGAAATTAATCAGAAGAACATAGGAGGAGTTCGAAGTTAAGGACGTAGTACTTATTATTATTCTGTGGTTAAGGTTCGACCTCTCTCCGATGCGGATGATAGGTGACAAAGGTTTAGTAACCTTTAAAGAGAGAAGTAGGAGAAGCCTCCAAAGCCTGCAGAGTAGATATCTCAGCCCCGTCCCATCACCTGACTGATCCCTACCAGACGCTACAGCCGCTTACCAACACGCGCGAGCGCTCGCCCGCGCTGCCGGCCGAATACCTACCTCAGCCCGGCGCCGTCGCCTGGCGAGCTGCTGATACAGCAAAGAGGTACCATTATCTTTTTAGTGAAGCCTCCAAATGCTTGTCGTGCTGTGGGAGTCTTCCTGCATCTTTGAATGCATTTCCAGCTGCTGATACAGCTTAGGTAAGTGCCATCTGTAGAGCTAGTCTTTGTTATCAACGTCTGTTTATCTTTAACCTAATACTTTTGTTTGCGTTACGTCATTACTACCGACGACTCATTCTAACTGCGATTTTCAACCTAAATATGTATCTCCCTACGTTGATGACGCTGAACGTGTATAATTTTTTTTTTTATTATTATTATTGAACAGTATTTGTTTGCTCATTGCTTTCAGGGCGTAAACGCCTGCCAACAACATGGTCGCCCGACATCGACTTGAAACGCAACTCCTCATTCCATTCTTTAATACGCACGCCACCCAAAAATACGGGTCGTTTCTCGCCCCCAAAGCTCGGGGTTACTCTGCGATCCACCCCGCGGAAACGCTTACTCCTGGGCGACGTGGAAAGAATCCCCCTGACACCAGAAAAGATTGACTTCTCTGACATCAGTACACCACAGAAGTTCAAAATAACCAGTCCAGTTAAAGCGACACCGCCGTCCAAGAGGTCCAGGGTCGAAAAACTGACAGAGTTCAAAGGGCCTATTGATGTCGCCCTCAAAGGACTCAGTCCCACTCAACTTATCAACATGATCAAAACCATCACGTACAAACATCCCGAAGTGGAGGATGAGATCCGCAAGGACATGCCAGTTCCTGACTTGTCACCTTTAGAAGAGAGGTTAAATTATTTGAAGTCGAACATCTTCAAGAGTCTTCCGACCTCCCGTCTCACGTCCAAGACGGACTCACCTGCGTATTCCCGTGTGGCGACTCACTTGGCCGCCTTCAAGAAGTGCGTTGTAGACCAAGGGAAGGTGTTAGTGGAATCTCAACATTGGGAGTCGGTATTGGAGTATGTTTTTCTAGCGTGGAGTTACGTTAGGGCAACGCCGGTGTGGGATAATCAGCCCCATAATGCTCAACGCAAACAGTGCTTTAGAGCACTTACGAATTACTGCATGACCGCTCTGAAGAAAGGTGGGATGAGTCCAGACGTTTTGATTGATGTCCAGGACAAACTGCAGGGAATGGTCGCAGACAACGAGGAAATACAGTCGTGTCTGAAACTCATCCAAGGACAACTGCAAGGATCTGCATAGGTACATCTGTACCTGACTTGATTTGAAATGCAAACGAAAAGTGTAAAATGGATTTGGAAGGCAAAATATTTCTAAAAAGTTAATACAATGTTAAGGCAAAATTATCAAAATCAATGTATGACTAAATATAATTTCTCGATTCCTTTATATTTAGATTTCACGTTATGTTGTTTTTATATACCTTAGCTTATAACAAGACCGCCATTTTAGTGATAAATTGATCATTATTATCATAGGACAATTATTTTAGACTGATCTTGAAAAGAATCAAATTGCAGAAAAGTAGTTTTCATATGTGTATTTTTGTTATTTATAGGAATGTAACTTGAACATCAAATTATTTGATTCTTTTCAAAGCTGTGAGTAAACCAAAACACATCTAGGATTAAGCTCATGTACTGATAGGTAGGATTATAATTTTATTAAGTATTTTATTGTTTACAACGTTTACTTTTAAGAAATACATCATGTTGTTTGTTCGATTACTATAATATTATGTACACTTCACGTTTAAGTACGTAAACTTCTCAATTAAAAACATTTTTGACCTTTATCCAGCGAAGGAAAGCTATATTAAAATATTTTCCATTAATAGTGATCAATATTGTTTGATAATTGAATTATTAAAAATTGAATTGTTGAATTACTATATTTTCTGGCGTATTAGATGATAAGATTTATTTTGTGAATTTTTACATTGGTTTACGTAAAAATGTGCCTTAAAACTGTAAAGCTTTGCCTTATGAAATTCAAAGTGACTTAATATCTCGCGATATTGTATGTTCCAGTTTTTGTAGTATTAAGCATATTTTACGCTTAATAAATTGTATTTTTGATTATTTTTTGTTTTCCTTTATCGTTTCAAAAAACCAGGGTCCATTGATTACACAGCAGGACTACAAAAGTTTTTTTTTGTGCAGCTGTTTTTGTTTAGACTGTCGATAAAATGAGTAATGTAACAATATATTGACATACGTCATAGATCGAATCGAATCTAGACAAAGTGCACATTTTAAACCTAATCGCAAACCAGTCGAAAGACCTTTTTTAGGTTTCCGTAGTCCTGACAAGGAACTCATATAGTTTCGTTATGTCCGTCTGTCTGTCTGTCCGAGGTTTTGCTTGGAAACTATTAGCTCTAGAGAGTTGTAATTTTGTGGAGGTATGTGTAAATTATTCACACCGACAGTGGTAGAATAATATTTAAAAAAATATTTTTTTAGAGTGTTAAGATAGGTAGTTCAGTTAGTTGAGTAAGAAATAGTCATGTATTATAAAATTTCATCAAATTTCTTACTACCTAACCAAAAATCCTTGGAAGAAAATATTAAGAGTGACTTTTAAATGAAGTAATTGCTTGCTTCTGAAATATTTATGGTAACGTAACGACTGACAACTACGGAAATGCGCACTGCGCTTGGTACGACACGCACTTTGCTAATTTTTGGAATTGAATTTTGACGGATTCGATTTTCGATTCGATTAAAAAGTCCAACTTGTCTTAGGGAACAGCTCTAGTTTGTCGACCTACCTACCCTCATTTTTACTTTTTTTTCTGCCCTGTTCGCAAATAGTCATCATTAATACATTTTATTACGTACGTCCAGAGGTTGTGATCGTCTTCCAAATCCTGATTCATTTTGATAAGTTTGTGGTGAATACTAGGTACATGTTTGTTTTTTCAATCTTCCAGAGTGCTCTCCTGCCTTACCTACTATTCGATTTCGTTGATGATCCCTGCTTGTTCAGGATTTCTTTTTTGATTCGTCTGGGTTTGTCCATTTATTTGTTTTTGTTGCATAAATATGGCGTAACGGGATACCGTGTTTTTAATTATTATAATCCAGGTAACTTTTCAGTTTTCATAAGTTTCTCTATTTCAGTTATTCATTTTCCTATTGGCATTTGTTCGGCTTGTAAGAATACTTACCTACTTAATTGACCAAATGGTAGGTAGGTAAGTACACGTAATTTATGAGGCCACTTTTAGCATTAAACAATTAGGCAGTGAATTTGCCAAGTGGCTTATTGATAACAAACATTTTAAAAGGCCAAACGAGAAACTATACTTAGTTGTGAAACAATCTGTTTGAGGTGTGAAGTTTTTCGAATAGTTCGTTGGCGTGCTGGCATGATATTTCGTTTCTTTTGAACGGCTAAGACAAATCATTTGGTATGTAGGCTTCTGGGTTTGTATTTTTATTTTCTGTAAATTTTTAATGTAACAAATGTATGGTCTGGAAATAATTTGAAACAACGCGCTGCCTATAATTGTAATATTTTTGTATTTCCATTCTATTGGTATCACCTTGTCATGTGGGTTGACCAAAATCCTGTCATATAAATCACAAGAATTTTTAAGGTATTCAGGCCTTTTCTTTTGTTTTCATTGTTGTTCTATTGTTTGCATACTTACAATTACATTATTATCTCTTACCATTACAGGTAATCCTTATCTGTCTATGTGTGGTAATAACCAGTTACCTACATAGAAATTATATTAGTGAAGAGGTTTCACTTTCTTTGATGAATATTTACTTTACAATGTCGCTTATCGTTAAGATCTTTTAGTTTCGTAGTTATTCAGTAGCGTCACGTAGACACAAGTTGTTGATACTCAGCGATTCAGAGGAAATGATTTATTTTAGGTTTTAAGCGTCAAAGGGTTTTTAATAATGTTTTTTGAAATGTTAACCTACCTACGAAAAGTTGTTCTAACGCCTTTTTTTAATAGGAATCTACTTAACAGATACTGAAAATCCCAGGGTCGTGATCAATATTAATTCATTTTATATAGGTACTTTTCGGTTCCGTGAATGTGCTAAGATGCTCAAGGCTACCGAACATTTTAAGGCCATATACATAAAATTGTAAGTCAATCTTTTTTTTATTGGCGGATTAAGGATTTGAAATATAAACAACAGAATGTAATACAATTTCAGTTTTACAACTAAATAGTTCACACAAAACTTAAAAACCAATACTATTTTTATTCGTAAACAGTAAATTACTTATTACATAAATACTTACTAACTTAATATTACTACTTAGGTACTACAATTTTCTACTAAATAGGTACATGTGTCATAAAAATAAATAAAAAAAACATTTTAATTTTTATGAGACATGTAACAATAACAATGTACAAAAGGTGTGCAAGTAGGTTGTTACATGATATTGTTTACAATTGATACTGTTAATCAAACAAATTACAATACTTTGGTTTAGTTCTCACGTAATAACTTTAAAGTCATTAATATTTTTAGATTTATTAAAAGTTTGACTAGACTGTTTTAGTGGCTTGCTGGCCCATTTCCTTATCAAGCTTTTCTTAGCTGCTTTGGCTTTCCTCTTTTTGGTCTTTTCTGAAATAAAAACAATGTAATAAGTACTAGATGTGATAATGTAGTAATACACTATCAACTGTTCTTAATATTGAAAAGAGAATTATTTTCGTAGATTCATTTTCGTTTTTGGCAGATTTGGCAGTTTCTTCTGAAAATCCAAGAATATTGTTAAATAATTCTGATAAATAAATAAATAAATAATAATAAAAGTTAAATAATCAATGCAAAAATAGACCAAAAATTTTCCTTCAAATCTTTTAATCCACATGGTTTTTGGCTTGAAGAAGCGTGCTACTTCCACCTTCACATTTTTGTCTGGATTCGGTAAAGGAACTTTGTTCTGTTTGAGCACGGCGGTAGCATCTGGAAATAGACGATATATCTATCTATCTATGTCAGCCTTTGGGTTCGCCTTCGAACATAGGCCTCCTCTTCAACCCTCCACCGTTTTCTGTCCCTGGCCACACGCATCCAGTTCACTCCAGCCTGCTGCCGGATATCGTCTGTCCATCGTTTAGGCGGTCTTCCCCTGCCGCTGGTGTTGTTGCGGGGTCTCCACTCCAGGGTCTTTCTGGCCCAGCGATCCTGGTTCATCCGTGCAATGTGTCCTGCCCATCTCCATTTACGGCTCTCTATCTTTTCCACCACGTCACGGAAATAGACGATACAGTATAATTATCTGGAATAAATATTATTTCAATTTGTCAAAATATCGTAGGGAATAAACACAGACATTTTGACTGTCGTTGACTTAGCTTTAATAAGATTCGACTCGGGGCTAATTCGCGGGTACTTCACGAGGTCGTCTTATCTGAAATTCAGGAGAAGGATTTTTGTTTTTGTGTCGTTGATTTTGAGTCCCACTGTTAGTAGAAGATCTTTGAGACTCGTGAAAATTAGTTTCAGATGACTTGGTTTCGTCCCTATTATGATTAGGTCGTCGGCCAACGACAGGTAAATGGGAAGGCTTATACGAATCTTGATTTAGCCGGAGTATTGATATTTCTTTTTGGAGTGTTTAAAGGACGTCATCTATTTCTATGGTGAATAAACGGGGTGACAGTGGGCAGCCTTGTTTTTCTCCTTTTCTTTTGGTGACGAACCTGGTTTGCTGCCCGTACCATTATTTTGATGCATGTGGATTCATTCATGCAAGCTTTAATGATCCTATTGGTCAGAGTCTTATTGGTTCTGGACACAAGAATATCTTTAAGGGCATTTAAGTCTACAGTGTCGAAGGCTTTTTCTATGTCAATTGCCATGACGTACGTTTTTGTGCCCGCTCTCTATTTTAACCGACTTCAACGCCATCTATCAACATTAGGTATCTAACCGGGGTAAAACGAAGTCCACGCGTACGAAGTCGTATGCATTTTTTTCTTGAATGGTGACCATACTATGTTCTACTTGAAAGGGTTTAATAAAATAAAAGAGTACAGATTTTATGAATACTTAATAATAATATTATCATTAAACATACAATATTAAAAAAAATACAACATAACAAACTTACAAAATAACTACAAATTAATACATTCTAATACGAGTAACTGTACGTTCCAAATTAACTTAATTATAGTTATTCCTCCGGCACATCGAAGTCAATTTTCTTAACTTTTGTGATTATTATCGTATAGTATAGTCTCCTTCGGAATTGCCTCCCCTCCTCGGCGTAGAGCCAAGAGGAGGCAGGGGCGCCGGTTTGACCGGGGCTGGAGAGCTCGGACAGCTGTCAGTACCTGTAACAATAATTCAATTTGTTTAGAGTATGCAATAAAAAGGAGTTTTTCAACTCTAAGTACGATAAACAAACAAACAACATGGACGAACTACATATGTGGGAAATTGAATCGAACACAGGACCTCCGGGTCGAAAGAGCTTCTAATAAGATTAAAGTGGCGAATTGTGAAAAATACTTACAGAGTGTCTTCGTAATTGTGAATTTGAAGTCAGCTGCCACAGGTACGAGTCTCGTGGCAACTGCTTGAGTCCAATGATACGGCGGCTCTAAAAATGAAATAAAATAACCACAGTTTAACCTCTTGCGCATCATAAAATTAATAATATAAAAGTATGTAATATTTACCGCTGATAGGTGAGGCCACGGGACTGACGGGGTAGGTCTCGGTCGAGGTGTCATCTTCATCAGGCTCATCTCCAGAGCTTTGCAAAGACTCCGTTGTTATCACTTCACATTCTGCGAACACAACATAAAAATTAAAGAATGAAAAACGTATTGCAAGATAAAAAATGCAGTGTTAAAGTATAAAAAAATATTACCTTCAACAACGTCATAGGCGGGCACGGCCAAATCATGCGGTTGGAAATCTTCCAGTTCCAAGGGCAGGCAAGTGAAAGGGCACATGCCCTTGTACTGGTAAAAGAAGTACTCGTACTCGGGAAACATTTTGGACAACCTTCCACTCTGGGCTCTGCGCTTCGACTGGCTGACAAGCTTTCCTCGTGGCGCTTAAGTATTATGCTTATCTATTATGTTCGATTACAATGCTTAGGTGATTAGATCTAATGACTGTAGGTACTCATACTGAAGACTAAACGTATACAAATAATGTTTTCTAATAGGGATAGCGATTATTTTCTGAGAATTGCTAATATAATTAGTTAAGCAAATGTTTGTGCAAGGATGATCTAAAAATAAACGTTGGTCGATGTTGTGGAGTACTTAACTATTATCGTTATTTTATTTAAACTTATCAGATTTCAGCAATTATTAACGCCCACTATTTGCAATATTCTCCATTTTAAAACAGTGAAAAAATATTAAATCACGTTTAAGTGATGGTTTTCGTGAAGAATCTATCACGGTTTTAGACTTACTTAAGCTACAAGCTCCGAGGCGCTACGAGCCTACGGCGTAGCAGTAGACTCTGCTGCTACGAAGGTGCGTCGCGCGATTACTGTATTTTTGTAGTAAATTAAACCTTCTACAAAAATATTGCTTTCTCAAAGTTTATTATTTGCTCTTTATCATTATTATTAATGTTATTGAACGAGAAAAGCACGTCGCGTGCGATAAAGAATTTTTCAACAGACTGAAGATACATCATAAGATATCATTTATTGTAGGTGTTTCGTTTGCTTTTCGCTATACCAAGTAGTACTAATACGTCAGTCTTCAACCTAAGCTTTATGTATTTAAAATAAGTTCTATGAATACAAAGTTCTTTTTAAAGTTTTATTTTCTGTAAAATTTTAATGTAACAAATGTATGGTCTGGAAATAACTTGAAACACCGATTTTTTTTTTGTATTCCCATTCCATTGTTATCACCTTGCCCTTGTCATAGTGGGTTGACCAAAATCCTGTCATAAGAATCACAAGATTTTTTAAGATATTCAGGCCTCTTCTTTTGTTTTCATTGTTGTTCTATTGTTTACATACTTACATTTTTATCTCTTACCATTACAGGTAATCCTTATCTATGTGTGGTAATTTCCAGTTACATAGAAGCTATGTCTTTGATGGATACTTTTAAAGTAAATACTTTACAATGTCACTTATCGTTAAGATCTTTTTGTTTCGTAGTTATTCAGTAGCGTCACGTAGACACAAGTTGTTGATACTCTGCATCAAAGGGCGTGAAATATAAACAACAGAATGTAATACAATTTCAGTTATACAACTAAATAGTTCACACAAAACTTAAAAACCAATATTATTTTTATTCGTAAATAGTAAATTACTTATAACATAAATACTAGCTAAATATTACTACTTACTACAATTTTCTATTAAATAAATGTCTCATAAAAATTACAAAAAAAAAATACATTTTCATAAAGAATTACAATGTACAAAAGGTGTACAAGTAGGTTGGTACATGATATTATTTATAATTGATACTATTAATCAAACAAATAACAATAATTTGGTTTAGTTCTCACGTAATAACTTTAAAGTTATTAATATTTTTAGATTTATTAAAAGTTTGACTAAACTGTTTTAGTGGCTTGTGGCCCATTTCCTTATCAAGCTTTTCTTGGCTGCTTTGGCTTTCCTCTTTTTGGCCTTTTCTGAAATAAAAACAATGTAATAAGTACTAGATGTGATAATGTAGTAATACACTATCAAGTTAGTGTTCTTAATATTGAAAAGAGAATTATTTTCGTAGATTCATTTTCGTTTTTGGCAGATTTGGCAGTTTCTTCTGAAAATCCAAGAATATTGTTAAATAATTCTGATAGATAAATAAATAATAATAAAAGTTAAATAACCAATGCAAAAATAGACCACAAATTTACCTTCAAATCTTTTAATCCACATGGTTTTTGGCTTGAAGAAGCGTGCTGCTTCCACCTTCACATTTTTATCTGGATTCGGTAAAGGAACTTTGTTCTGTTTGAGCACGGCGGTAGCATCTGGAAATAGACGATACAGTATAATTATCTGGAAAAAATATTATTTCAATTTGTCATAATATCGTAGGGAATAAACAAAGACATTTTGACTGTCGTTGACTTAGCTTTAATAAGATTCGACTCGGGGCTAATTCGCGGATACTTCACGAGGTCGTCTTTATCTGAAATTCAGGAGAAGGATTTTTGTTTTTGTGTCGTTGATTTTGAGTCCCACTGTTAGTAGAAGATCTTTGAGACTCGTGAAAATTAGTTTCAGATGACTTGGTTTCGTCCCTATTATGATTAGGTCGTCGGCGAACGACAGGCAAATGGGAAGGCTTATATACGAATCTTGATTTAGCCGGAGTAGAATATTTCTTCTTGGAGTGTTTAAAGGACGTCATATGGTGAATAAACGGGGTGCCAGTGGGCAGCCTTGTTTTACTCCTTTTCTTTTGGTGACGAACCTGGTTTGCTGCCCGTACCATTATTTTGAGGCATGTGGATTCATTCATGCAAGCTTTAATGATCCTATTGGTCAGAATCTTATTGGTTCTGGACACAAGAATATCTTTAAGGGCATTTTAGTCTACAGTGTCGAAGACTTTTTCTATGTCAATTGCCATGACGTACGTTTTAGTGCCCGCTCTCCATTTTAACCGACTTCAACGCCATCTATCAACATTATATCTAACGGGGGTAAGACGAAGTCCACGCGTACGAAGTCGCGGGCGGCCACTAGTATTATGCTGTTTATGCTAAAAGTGGCCTCATAAATTACGTGCACCATTTGGTCAATTAACTCCAAATATACCATGATTGATATTTTTAGAGGAGTTTTGAACTTCAAAACGCATTAAAAGTTTGACTAAACTGTTTTAGTGGCTTGATGGCCCATTTCCTTAGCCAGCGTTTCTTGGCTGCTTTGGCTTTCCTCTTTTTGGCCTTTTCTGAAATAAAAACAATATTTCTTCTTGGAGTGTTTAAAGGACGGAGTTTTGAACTTCAAAACGCATTGATGGGCATTTTTTTCTTGAATGGTGACCCTACTATGTTCTAATTCTAATTGAAAGGGTTTAATAAAATAAAAGAGTACAGATTTTATGAATACTTAATAATAATATTATCATTAAACATACAACATTTAAAAAAATACAACATAACAAACTTACAAACTAACTACAAATTAATATTTACATTTTAATACACGTTACAAATTAACTTAACCAAGGATATTCTATAATATCCTTGGTTAAGAAAATTGTCTTCGATCTGCTAGAGGAATAACTATTTATTCCTCCGGCACATCGAAGTCAATTCTCTTAACTTTTGTGATTATTATCAGTCTCCTTCGGGATTGCCTCCTCGGCGTAGAGCCAAGAGGAGGCAATAATTCCATTTGTTTAGAGTATGCAATAAAAAGGAGTTTTTCAACTCTAAGTACGATAAACAAACAAACAACATGGACGAACTACATAATTATGTGGGAAATTGAATCGAACACAGGACCTCCGGGTCGAAAGAGCTTCTAATAAGATTAAAGTGGCGAATTGTGAGAAATACTTACAGAGTGTCTTCGTAAATGTGAATTTGAAGTCAGCTGCCACAGGTACGAGTCTCNATACTTGTACAGTGTAGATGATTTTACAAATCTCTACAGCGTTAAGAAACGCAACTACATTGAAATTTTCGTAACGCATCCGAATACACTTACCCCCATTGCAAAAAGCTCAACTCTAGTTTTAAAAAGGGAAATCTGTATAAAGCCCCGAAAGTTTGTTGCTAAAAACGTTAAGACGTTTTATATTTTCGTAGATTGGTAAACGATTTATTATGCATAGATTGCATGACGAAAACAAGTAGTTAGTATAATAATTGATAATTAACGACGCAAATACATTTAGTGAAAGAGTTAAGTACCTGACACTTACGAGGCTTCATTAGTAAGTTTTGAGAAAAAGAGCTTATCATTGTTTAATTACCCATTCTTAAATTCATTAGCACAGGAATTTGACTTCGTATTCATGAACTTGAATAAACTATTGAATTAACTACGTATTACAGAAGCTTAGGTTGAAGACTTACGAATTAGTACTACTGGGTATGAGCGAAAAGCAAACGAACACCTACAAATGGTTGGAAACATTGTAAAGTAAATAATCATAAAAGAAAGTTAAACCTCTTCACTAACGAAGCTTCTATGTAACTGGTAATTACCACACATAGACAGATAAGGATTGCAACATGTAATGGTAAGAGATAAAAATATGAATACCTATGCAAACAATAGAACAACAATGAAAACAAAAGAAGAGGCATGAATACCTAAAAAATTGTTGTTGTTTTTATGACAAGATTATGGTCAATCCACTATGACAAGGTGATAATAATTGAGGGGAATACAAACATATTACAATTATAGGCGGCGTTGTTTCAAGTTATTTCCAGACCATATACATTTGTTACATTATAACTTTACAGAAAATAAAAATACAAACCCAGAAGCCTACATACTACGTCGGTCGACTACACACTACTAGACAATACAGTATAATTATCTGGAATAAATATTATTTCATTTGTCAAAATATCGTAGGGAATAAATAAAGACATTTTGAGTGTCGTTAATTAGGTCTTTAATAAGTTTCGACTCTTGGCTAAATTCGTGGATACTTCACGAGGCCGTCTTTATCTGAAATTCAGGAGAAGGATTTTTGTTTTTGTGTCGTTGATTTTGAGTCCCACTGTTAGTAGAAGATCTTTGAGACTCGTGAAAATTAGTTTCAGATGACTTGGTTTCGTCCCTATTATGATAAGGTCGTCGGCAGGCAAATGGGAAGGCTTATATACGAATCTTGATTTAGCCGGAGTATTGATATTTCTTCTTGGAGTGTTTAAAGGACGTCATCTATTACTATGGTGAATAAACGGGGTGACAGTGGGCAGCTTTGTTTTACTCCTTTTCTTTTGGTGACGAACCTGGTTTGCTGCCCGAACCATTATTTTGACGCATGTGGATTAATTCATGCAAACTTTAATGATCCTATTGGTCAGAGTCTTATTGGTTCTGGACACAAGAATATCTTTAAGGGCATTTAAGTCTACAGTGTCGAAGGCTTTTTCTATGTCAATTGCCATGACGTACGTTTTTGTGCCCGCTCTCCATTTTAACCGACGTCAACGCCATCTATCAACATTATATCTAACCGGGGTAAAACGAAGTCCACGCGTACGAAGTCGCGGGCGGCCACTAGTATTATGCTGTTTATGCTAAAAGTGGCTTCATAACATAAATTACGTGCACCTATTGTGCACGTAATGGATCGGATGGATGCACGTGGTCAATTAACTCCAAATATACCATGATTGATATTTTTGGAGGAGTTTCGAACTTCAAAACGCATTGATGGGCATTTTTTTCTTTAATGGCGACCCTACTATGTTCTAATTGAAAGGGTTTAATAAAATAAAAGAGTACATATTTTAAGAATACTTAATATAATATAATCAATACACATACGAAATTAAAAAAAATACAACATAACAAACTTACAAACTAACTACAAATTAATATTTACATTTTAATACCTACGTTACAAATTAACTTAAGTTTATTATTTTATTAACTTAACTTAAGGTTAAGAAAATTGTCTTCGATCTGCTAGAGGAATAACTATTTATTCCTCCGGCACATCGAAGTCAATTCTCTTAACTTTTGTGATTATTATAAGTCTCCTTCGGGATTGCCTCCTCGGCGTAGAGCCAAGAGGAGGCAGGGGCGCCGGTTTGACCGGGGCTGGAGAGCTCGGACAGCTGTCAGTACCTGTAACAATAATTCAATTTGTTTAGAGTATGCAATAAAAAGGAGATTTTTAAGTCTAAGTACGACAAACAAACAAACAAACAACACGGAAGAACCACTTATGTGTTAAATTGAATCGAACACAGGACCTCCGGGTCGAAAGAGCTTCTAATAAGATTGAAGTGGCGAAGATTTTAATGTGAATTGTGAAAAATACTTACTGAGTGACTTCCTAAATGTGAATTTGAAGTCAGCTGCCACAGGCACGAGTCTCGTGGCAACTGCTTGAGTCCAATGATACGGCGGCTCTAAAAATGAAATAAAATAACCACATTAAATAAGTAGTAGTCACTATACGCAACTTGCCAAGGTTCGCACTAGCTTAACCTCTTGCGCATTATAAAATTAATAATGTAAAAGTATGTAATATTTACCGCTGATAGGTGAGGCAACGGGACTGACAGGGTAGGTCTCGGTCGACGTGTCATCTTCATCAGGCTCATCTCCAGAGCTTTGCAAAGACTCCGTTGTTATCACTTCACATTCTGCGAACATAACATAAAAATTAAAGAATGAAAAACATAATGCAACATAAAAAGATGCAGTGTTAAAGTATAAAAAAATATTACCTTCCACAACGTCATAGGCGGGCACGGCCAAATCATGCGATTGGAAATCTTCCAGTTCCAAGGGNCTCTGTTTGTGTTATCGATAAAGTGTTCAAGTATTCTGTGGTTGATGGGAGAGGGCAAATACACTGTACAAACATAAATATCTCTAACTCTTTTACCAGCTGTCAGCGATAACTTAACCCAAACGTCATCACACGAACTTTCAAAGTGAAATAATCTGTGCGATTTGTACCTATTGGACACAGCAATCAGTACGCCTCCCCCATTACTTTTACAGTTGAAAATACTAGTGGCTCGATCTCGCCTATAGATTGTGTATTGACCATCAGTAATTTCTGAGTCATAAATATCACCTATTAACCATGTCTCTGTAAACATTATTATGTCATAACAACAACAAGCAATTTTTTGATAGATATCATTAAGTTTCGTTCTCATTCCCCTGACATTTTGATAGTAAATTTTAAGACCCTCGAAATTTAGGCAGTTATAGACTTATACAATATTAATACAGAAAAAAATAAGTTTATATAACTATCTTAATCTAACTTATCTAAGGCGTCAAAGTCTCTGATGTATTTGTAGTCGGCACCATCCGTTTTCCTCACAAAGATCCTGCCGCTGCGTATCCACACATACTGGTAGCCCAGTTTCTTCGCTTTAATCCTGGTTGCAGCATGTAAGTTCTTGTTTTCTGGAGACAAATGTTCGACGATGTAGATATTTTCTCTTTTGCCCGCAATGCCGAGCAGACTGCTGTTCAATTTTTCTTCAGGATTTTTATTTTTATTATATTTGATGGATGCAGCCAAGAATGTGTCACGCACACGTGGGCTATTGAATTGCACAACAATAGACTTGGGNTTTTGGAACAGTACAGCATTTATTTATGTTGATGAGTTAATGATGATGTAAATGGATTCTAAAAAAAACTTTCAGGATTACCTTAGAGAAATAATATTCGAGGTTTACACAAATGAAACGTTTAAAATTGAAACCCTTTATCTACTTTTTAGGATATGTACGCAGACATTTTAAATGTAATTCAATCCATATTCTCAATGTGTATAATTCCATTTTTAGTACCAAATAAATATTTTTTCTTTCTTTTAAAATGGGTTTTTCGGAACATGAAAAAAAAAATACTTTTCAGTTTGTTTTGTTAATTGCAGGCTTGAATTAGTCTGATGTTTCCGAAAATATTTCAATAATATTTTTGTAATTTTGCGTAAAGCCGCGGTCAGTTCGATTCAGCTATATCTGATGCACCACTGACGGATTTCGGATTCGACACCACTTAAGTATGACGTCAATTTAGATACCACAATCGATAGAAGAAAGAAAACAAAGTTTGAACATACGAGAAACTAAGCTGTGCCCGCGACTTCGTTCGCGTGAAAATAATTTGAATAAAATTTCCCGTTTTTGCAACATTTTTCTTTACTGCTCCGCCCCTATTGACTGTAGGTGATGTTATATTAATAAATAATAATATAGCCTAAAGCCTTCCTCGGTAAATGAGCTATTCAATACAAAAATATTATTTCAAATAAGTTTTTTATTATTTGTTTAATATAAAACTATAATTTTACCAGGTCTAATTTAGCATTTTTTTCTGCTGTCTTATAGAGTTGTTAAGAAACTAAAGTTGCAAAGTCAGTACCTCCATTAAGTTTGCTTTAATTGTACCTACCTGGACGGCTGCCAGACAAGGCTATTTCTTAATCACTTTATTTTCAAACTAACGACTAGAGTCCAAGTTTTCTTTAAGCCACAGTAAAGTTTATTCAATTTCATTTCTAAGTTTTGCTATTTTAATTTATATCTGTTCAACCGTTCTCTTTTATCATTATTAAAAATGTTGTCTACTTTTTAACACAGAAAATGTACTACATGTCCAAATAATGTTTAACTTAATTGTAGAATATAGAAATTGTGTCGAATGTTAAAGCTTTGATCAAGAAACTGAGACAAATTGAATTCTATAGATTATGTACAGTACACGAGGCCTGAAGAAATAGAAATATAACAAGAAGAAAAACATAAGTAGGTATTCCATGGAGGCAAGGAGTTAAGTACGCGACATTCTTTTGTTTCAGAATTCTAATTTTACTAAAACAGTAGGTACAAAATGAATTTTAAACTTTAGCAAATTATAGCCCACGTGCATAAAAATAAACGAAACGTCATGATAGGATTTGCCAAAATTCCAGTCAGAAATAATCAAATGACTAGCAAGCTAACTTGATGAGCCCATTCATATTCGGTTTATTAGTATTCCCCCGCCGTTTCTATTCCTTCCGCTCCCCATACAATACTTGGAGCCCGTAATATCAGCAAATGGCGGATATAAGGAAAAATGGAGGGAAACAGAATTTAAATATTCATTAAGGGGCACTCACCAAAAATATTGTTTTCACAAACGCAATTAGAATTGCACTTAAATTATTTCTAACTCGATACTTTTTGTGTTACAAAAGTTGGAAATACGAGTACTTAAAGATGGCTATTATTGTACAACACAAAAAGAAGACTTTTTGCAGAAAATTTTGACCTTTATGTCTCTAGTTTAAGGTTCAAAATAATTGTATTTTTTTTTGGCTCGACTCTACAAGAAAAATAAGAATTCCTGCTTTACGCTCCTCATAAACAAGGTGATGGTGTTTTTATGTGGTTGCTTGTACATTCGTTATAAAATTGTTGCAGCTGGGGTACAAGGATTTTCTAGAGATACGCAAGTCATTGCTGAAATATTATCCTGCTTGCCTTTCGTCTGTATTATACAACGAGAAGGTTGAAGCTAGAATGAGTAAGCAAGAGCTGAAAAGTGTGTAGTAATTGTGCAAACAGATTTCTGTTTTGATTTAGGTATTATGATATAAATTATCATAATAAAACAAAAAAGAATTAATATTTAAGGGCAACACTACAAAATTTTTTTTAAATTCATCTCTTTACTTCTGCACTGATAACAAAATGTTCATCACGACCCTTTATTCATTTATCTGACTCTTTATAAGCCTCAAATATTAAGTACGGGAATACTGCTAGGACTATCTTAAGTAACCTTCCATGAATTAATTGCTTTTAAAAATCTAACAAATACACTAATGAAGTCCATTCTCCTCCCAGGTAGCCTAACGATGTTGGCGCGCTGGCTGGTCGCCTGCTGCGTGGTGCTGTGCGCGCGGCCGGCATACCCTCAGGGCGCACAGCAGTGCCCCGCGCCCAACACCATGACGCCTTGCAGCTGTACCGTCAAGAAGAACGGGCTCGACATCCTCTGCGAGTTCACAGAGCAGCAGCATATACAGAAGGTGAGGCTGTCACTGCAAGAAGCAAGCTTGCTCTAGGGCTCTTAGATCAGAGCCTCAGGGCACGCAGTAGTGCCCCGCTTTCAACATTCTGACGCCCTGCAGCTGCATCGTCAAGGAGAACGGGCTCGACATCCTCTGCGAGTTCACAGAGCAGCAGCACATACAGAAGGTGAGGCTTGTCACTGCCAGAAGCAAGCTTGCTTTAGGGCTCTTAGATCAGAGGCTGGTACATCCACAGGGCGCACAGCAGTGTCTCGCGCCCAACACCATGACGGCATGACGCATGCACCGTCAAGAAGAACGGATCGACAT
This sequence comes from Ostrinia furnacalis, assembly GCF_004193835.3. Lineage (NCBI taxonomy): Eukaryota > Metazoa > Arthropoda > Insecta > Lepidoptera > Crambidae > Ostrinia > Ostrinia furnacalis. Next base: position 146,611 of record NW_021131019.1, read on the forward strand.
CCTCTGCGAGTTCACAGAGTAGCAGCATATGCAGAAGGTGAGGCTGTAACTGCAAGAAGCAAGCTTGCTCTAGGGCTTTTAGATCAGAGCCTCAAGGCACGCAGTAGTGCCCCGCTTTCAACATTCTGACGACCTGCAGCTGCATCGTCAAGGAGAACGGGCTCGACATCCTCTGTGAGTTTACAAAGCAGCAGCACATACAGAAGGTGAGGCTGTCGCTGCAAGAAACAAAGTTTACCTCCTTGGAAGTAAGGCTTGTGTGTGTAAACACGGAGCGAAAGTGAGATAACTAAACGATAGTCAATAGTTCGTGATTTCAAACGACTTTCCTGTTATAATAAACCTTCCTGTTACACGAGTAGGTTATATTATAGTAATAGACCCTCAGAACACCTTTGTTTTTTAAACAGAAAGCTTTTGAACTGACGTCGTAAAGGGGTTTATTATTTATCAATTACCAAATCTGACCTTGCCCTGGCCTTGGCTCACGTCATTAGTCACATGGAAACAATATTCGTCGACATTTGAATAAATTATTGTTTTGCTTGCAGGCTATGAACACACTTCGCTCCAAACCGATGATAATTTTCTACTTGAAGCTGCGACACAACAACCTGGCAAAGCTACCGGCGTATATCTTCTTGGGCCTGGACATCCGCCATCTTACAGTTCACAACAGCAGCTTGGCTGTCATCGAAGATTCCTCGCTGAGTTCTATCGGTAAGAGTTCACACGTAGTTTGGAAATTTCAGATGTCAAAGTGCATTCAATGGAAGGTTGATAATAAATGTCACTTTTGATCTAACATTATTTTTTACCCGACTGCGCCAGGTTACGTTTTTAGATATAAGTTTTTGCATTTGTTTGCTGGATAAATATACTTAAACTACGCAAAATAGCACAAATTAAATAAATATTTTTCTCCACCATTCGATTGTTAACAAATCAACCAATTTTCTTGTCAGCGGACTATAATCTACCAGATTCTAATTAAATAAAATCGTCAGATATGATAGCCAGATCTTTACAACTATTAACATAACAATTTGGCGTGTAATTATATCGCTCACTCATGCAAATTGGGATTAACCAACAAGGCTCATTACGCGCTGGAAAATTCCCTGTAGTGGCTACGATGATCGGAAAATATTGGGCAGACTGCGGTTGTGAACTGAACACGCTATTTTAATTGATGTTTGTTACTATTTGGTTTAATTTTACCTTTAATTATCTATCATTTATTAAGCCCGAATCTCCAGTCTAATATTATTTAGTAGTTACATCATAAATAACGTAAGCTAACAGCTAACCAAGCGGTAAATGTAACTTACGTATTTTTTCAATTCATTAGGAACAGGAAAATGTAACGCAGCAGTGTCTTTTGTCCAAATTACATACATCACAAGAACCCGTTGTTTTATGCTGGTACTTTGTTTAACAAGGATGTTTGACAGACACATTGTGTTGTGAAACAAGAGTTATGTAACATTTATTTTTCCTGGTGTACGTCAACATAATTATACATTTTTTTCATCGTTTTTGGTTATACCTAGTTGTAAATTAAAAAAAATGTAACAGGCAGGTACAAAGTTTTGTTTTCTTATCTCTTTCTATGTATTAAGCCTCATTTAGGGACCATATTTATATGTATAGGAGAAGTGGCAAATAGATCTTTAGTCAGCCATTTATTTTGCCATAGTTTTACTATTAGTTAAATTAAAACGAATGTGAGATCACCAGTAGACTACTGGCGATAAATAATAACATTAACTTGCGTGTACGTACATAATTTACAAAAGCTATATTTATGGATGAAGTCACTCAGACAGAATAATGTCACTCACATAAAAAGGATAGCAGGTTTTTGTCACTAACATAGAGAAATATCCAGTAAAATAACGGAGTGATGCCGTTTGCTCTGCCGTGACAGTGATGAAACGCTGTAACATTCCTCAATTTCAGCAGGACGACGGGCAAAGCCTGTTAATCTGCAAATAGCTTTGATGTCAGCATTCTGAAAGCGACAAAACATAACAACGGCTTTTGGCATAGAAAAACAACCGGGATAATCCAAATGTGTCAAAAATAGCGCGTTTGAATCACCAGTTTACTGTATATTTATCTGAAAGTTAAAACAAAAAGGTATAGGTAGTATTCATTATAGAGTTTTTACACGTACCTTCTCGTACTTAGCGTATTTGATATATTGCTATTCGGTACTTAACTATGAAATTAGCGTTTATTAGGGAACATTAAAAAACAACTCATTCGACATCTGGATTTTTACAAAAGTAACATGAAAGTAATTATAAATAAACAGTATTAATTACGACTTAATTATGAAAACAGAAGAAAGAACTGCTCTTTAAAATGTAAATTTAATTTTCAGTGGGAGGCTGTATCGAAAGTAGGTTCATTAAATGAACCAGTCACTTTAAGAGTCCGAATTCCAATGGTTTTCAAATAATTTATTCGTTGATCCAATATGCATGTGATAGCTGAAAGCTGCGCTATTCTAAGCTTAATTGACTCCAGCTGATTGGTTAATAATGCAGGAATCCGTTAGCTCGCCTGTATAATCTAATCGGGCTCGTGTTCCGAGATTGTTTACTCTATAGTTTAGTGTTGATTAAACTGCACCGTCTAACTGTGATTAATGACAAGGGTCAGATGTCGCTGTAGGTCTAGGAAAGTTATTTGATTAGGACATGCAGTTGGTGATTAAAATTTATTTTTGACTGTAAGAAGAGGCAACGACATATTGAGATAATTTCAAACAGTTGTAATAGGCGCAATTTTGAAACAAAAATGTTAAACTCGTATTTTAAAGTGTACTGTTACAACATTGATACAGATCGTAGTTATAGCAATGCCAAATCAAGCATTTCAAAATTTTGAATAAGATTTAGGTGGTTCTTAAGGGACATAAACTTTGAGAGTTGACGGGAATTTTGCAGAACAAATTAAGCTTTCGTCTTATAGAACTATTCCAAAAGAATTTAGATGGAAAATCATCAAAATTGTTAACCAAATCGTTATTCCCACAGGAAACAAGCTGACGCAACTGGACGTGTCCCAGAACAGCCTGGCTACGATCCCGACCTCGTCGTTCACGCATCTCAACCACTTGCTCATCTTGAACATGAACCACAACAAGGTATGTTTTTTTTACTCTTATATTTGACTGAACAATGCATCTATACCACTTTTATATTGAGTCATACTCGTACGAGTAGATATTTCGAATGCAAGAGTTTAATGCCCGTTTTCACCATCAATGCCTAATTTTTAAGTGACACCTATGAAAACAAAATTCCTGTTATGTGTTACCATAGGGGTCACTTAAAAATTAGGGGATTGATGGTGAAAATGGGCATAAGACTTTCATCTGGAACCCTTTTTGGTATTAAATGGCCAGAAAAATGGAAAACTCTCTTTAGAGGATGTCCGACCCCTTCACCGTTCGGCTATCATGGCTTTAATTTTATTACATTACTAGTTACTACACTCAAACATAATACAACTACCGTGTCACAGAAGTCTTCCATTAAAATAGTCATCAAAATCCACGTCACTGATAGCAGAATTACCTATTATGTAAATATTTTTCAACAGAAAAGTTGCGTTAACGCCGTAGCATGTTAATCTTTGTTATTAATAGTCCCTAAAACCTTGACTTAAGACTTCAGTCATTAAGCCCGCCGTGTTCATTTAACTCGCTTTAATGACTCCCATAATTGCGTGTAAGAGAATCCCTGAACACGATGCCTCACACTTCGGTAATTATTTACTGAGTGATTTAACTTGCATAAAGTTTTTTTGCCGTTACCAACCGGTCAAAATAGAAATCATTGCAGGCATTGAGGCCTATGTTCAGCAGTGGACGTCCTGTGGCTGAAAAGAAGATGATCAAAGTTTTTGTGATGAAACGAAGGCAGCCATTGCAATACAAACATTTCTTTACCTACAACGGAGAAGCTTTTGGCCTGCATCTCACCTGAAAAAAACTGAACCCAGTTTAATACCTTTTGCTTTTAAAAATTCATGTGATTTTAGTGAATTATCAGAAACATAAATTCGTAGCAGACCATTAGATTATGAAAATAAATGAAAGTTAATATTGATAAGCGCTTTTACAAATTATCACATTTACTATTATCACCGAAAGCAATATCCTGGGACTGTGAACTATTCTAAAGATCCAATACGATATTCTCTTATTTTCACAAAATAATTTATCGCTAACAAACTTCAACCATTTCAGCTAGAGTTGGAGTAGCAAAATGGCATCAAATATTTAACCTCAAAGTCCTCAAACCTACCCGTTCTGTATTCAATTAATCTGCCTGTCAGTTGGTTAGTTAGTTACAGCTTAGGCTGAGTTGCACCACCTAACTTTGACCGTAACTATAACTATAACCGGCGTTTTTTGTATGGAGATTGACAGATTTTTGACGTTTGTCTCAGTTAAATTAGGATGGTGCAGCAACCCAGCCTTAGCTTTGACCGTAACTATAACTATAACCAGCGATTTTGTATGGAGTTTGACAGATTTTTGACGTTTGTCAAAGTTGAAGTAAGATGGTGCAACCCAACTTAAACCCAACAAAACTAAAATTTTTCAGAAAACTCTCAAAAGCTAAGTAACAAAAGTTAGTCTATTGAATTTATTGAGCTTATGATACGGGATGATAAAAAGAGGATAAAAGGATGAAGTCTCTAAGGTCACAATCTTGAAAGGATGTCCAAGCATAATGATGTGTTCATATGCTTGAATATCGACTCAAGAATGTTTGTAATCTACGCTGAGTTTAACTAAACATTTGAGCTTCATTTCCTAAAACCGACAATAAAGTAATCGTATCGTCCTCACAAAACATTTCTCCTACACTCATTTAAGGCTGGGTTGCACCATCTTACTTTAACTTTGACAAAATGTCAATAAGCTGTCAAACTCCTTACAAAAAAACACCGGTTATCGTCATAATTACGGTCAAAGTTAGCTGGTGCAACTCAGCCTAACTTTCCAATAATAAGTACAAGACCAAGTGCACAACACAACAAAACCTTTCAATAAATACAAGTACCTATAAACTAGGTATGTACCTATTATATAAAAGTACATACCTACAATATGTTTGTTTGTTCAAAGGTAACCGCGGTGCACAACCGCGCCTTTATGGGGCTAGACACGCTGGAGATCCTGACTCTGTACGAGAACAGGATATCTGTCGTCGACGGCGAGGCTTTCAAGGGGCTCGAGAAGTAAGTACCTTCTGGAATACCTTTCAAGACCGCGTAAATGCATTTTATGTTGGGTATTTTCTTGTATTACTCTACTGAAGCTGTTAGTTAAGTTGGTTACGTTTTAAGAGCTGTATTATTGCAATTTCACCAACTTTGCTTAAAAATACCCAAGTTTGACGTTACTCTTAGGGACTTTTTATGCAATTTATAATCGGATACGTACCTATAAGAAACAAATTAAAATAACTAAGATTTTGCTTGCAAACTACATATTTATTGTCTGTTTCTAATGGTCTCCCGATAACTTCATACTACGCGTAAAATTTATTGATTTTAAAATTCACAAAAATACTGACGATTTAAAACTATGAAAATATTTTGTTTTCCAAAAAACATCATATCATAATCGTTTACGGCCTACACAGGCACAGTATCTATACACAAAAATACACGCACTTGCCACGTAAAGTGCCCATTACATTTTATTGAAAGATAAAAAATCTCGAAACAACAATAATGGTACCTACTACAAAAAATCGCAAAGCGTAGCACATTAACTTGAGATATTAGAGGAGTTTTATATGTAATTCAGGATAAGCACACAGTAAAATGGAATGACAAAAACTGTTCGTTTCGAAGTGGTCTCTAAACATTATCGACTCGAAAACAAAATGTTTGCTGTAAAGCCACACGCTGTCCAATGAAACGTGAAATACTACGATCGAGTACGTTACAGTCTCAACAAACGACTGTTTAACACCAGCATGTATGGAGCCGGGTGTCCCTAACGGTTTTAAAGCAAAGCGTGTCACACTTAACTGGTCAACATCAAATTATACGACAAAACCAATGAAAGGGAATGCCTACAGCCCTTACAAAATAAACATACTTGCGTGGAATGAGACACTAAATAAATAAGTTCATAGTTTAGTTGGACGTTAAGCATTTTTTACTGTTGTAGCTTGTTGTTAGAAGCGACAATAACCCAAAGATGTCGGGTCAGATCCAATGAACGCTGGTTTGAACCGCTCGGCACCGCTGGACTATTGTGGTGAAAGCGTAACACAAATTTTTAGCTAACCATGCCCTCGTGGTTAGCTAAAAATTTGTGTTACGGTTTCATAGTCCCCCCTGTTAACCCCTGTAAACAAGACTATTCTTCGAAAAAAAAACTGTAATCGATTTTTTTATTGTCAAGTCTATTGTATTTGAATAACATCTTGATCTTTTAGGTACTTACCGTATTTCTACAGTCTTATTGATTTATATTATAAGGAATTCCAATTAACTTCATACATTTATTTACTTGTAAACGTATTAAGTATCTTAATCAAAAATATTGTCAGAGGTACTGGCAACTAGGAGGAATAAATTACAAGTCAAATCAGCCGGATCTGTCTGCACGAGCTCTTCAAATTGCGTCGCAAAATGTACAATTTGCTCAAAGTTTTATGGCGGCAGAAATGAGATCGCGGAGTTTGGACGTTGCTCACCGACATGCCGATACTTGGGGAAAATTGTCAAGAAAACTCACGTAGGAAATATACAAGATGCTTTTTGATGTTGTTAAATCAAATTCGCAATGAAGAGGTCTGTGATTGCTAAGAGTATCTATACCTAAAGGTACTCTCAGTATTAATACAATTTATCTTTCCAACTAGAAATATACCTACATTTTATTTTGTCTGTGATTGATGTTACGAGTACTACGAGTATTTAGGCAGAATATCAAAATATGGAAAATCTAAAATGTTTTGATTACTTAAGTTCTAAAAACCTATTTAAATGTTACCTAAGGAGGTACTCGTTTTTGTCAAAGAATTCTCAAGTCCTTTAAAACGAAAGCTGAAACACAAAAACTTTCAAATGCATTGCAATGGCGCTAAACCGTTTATCTTGTTCCTAGGAAGCTGAAGCGACTGAATCTTGGTGGTAACGACCTGACGGCGGTGCCGCAAAAAGCGCTCGCCTTGCTCGAGAACCTCAAGAAACTGGAGATGCAGGAGAACCGTATCGCTACCATTACGGAAGGAGACTTCGCCGGTATGATTTAGGAATAAATTATATTATTACTTTTATTATACAGGGTGTTTGGCGGAAGAAAAACTTCTTGGGTGTATAGGTAAGGTCATTTTAAAAATACAATTTTCGCCCATTTTACCCTAAGTGAGCTTCGTGAGAATTTTGAAAAAATAAAAACAAAAATATTAATTAAAAAAACATACGGGTCGAATTGAGAACCTCCTCCTTTTTTTGAAGTCGGTTGAAAAGTAGGGCACTTAGAGTCAAATGGGCGAACTTTTATTCTTAAAATGACCTTACCTGTACAAGTGTACACCCACGAAGTTTGTCTAACCTTCCGCCAAACATCCTGTATACTTCTCTAAAGATACCGTCTATTGGGATACCTACTGAAATAATATCGTAAACTTGATTTTTTGTATTGAGTTGAGATATTTTATTCGGTTTTTATATTTTGTACCAAATACCGTATAGTGTACCGTATGTATACACGTGTATCGATCGACAACTACTGAAATTTCAAATTCAGACCACTAACCTCTAGTTACTCCAAAGTCGACATCTTTCGTAGGTATATTTTTTCCAGGAAATGAAAGCCAAGCATTTATATACAATTCTTATTCGCTATGTTTTGATTAGTATGTTTTTCTCCAGAAAGAGGATATATTTGCAGACACTGCTTTAAATAATACCCAGAAACCTAATGTTATTAATTAAGCAGCTGAGCTTTAAAAAATCGACAACTTTTAAGTACAAACAAATATCTAAATCTCTGTTAAAGTGTTCGTGATTATCTATATATATAAAAGAAAGTCGTGTTAGTTACTTCGCTTATAACTCAAGAACGGCTGAACCGATTTAGCTGAAAATTGCCAGGGAGGTAGTTTAGAGCCAGGAGAAGGACATAGGATACTTTGTATCCCGTTCGAAATTAAAAAAAAAGTCTGCTTATTTATTGCCATTAGGGCGGAACAAAGTTCGCCGGGTCAGCTAGTGTAAGTATAAAATTCAACGTCTTCCCTAAGTAAACACTTGTAACTATCCGAATAACTTCCAAAGCAAATTGAAACGTGTCCCGAAATTACTTCGCCGACATAACATTAAAGTGCCGTCGCATTTCATTAAATCCTCGTCAAAATTAGCAACTTCAACTCTCAAATAAAACCTGAACGGAATTCATAATTAATGCAAATTTGTTCCAGGTTTGCGTAACCTAGATTCTCTGGGGTTAGCACACAACCAGTTGCGTGAAGTGCCGGCTCAAGTGTTCTCCCATCTGACATTTCTGAACTCTTTGGAACTCGAAGGAAACCTAATTCAGAGGATCGATGAGAAAGCTTTTTCAGGACTGGAAGGTAATGTATTCTGCCTTCGCATCTTTGATATCTGAGAAAACGATTCGGTTTTACCAACAATATTTAGATGCGATATTTCAAATCGACTATAAATACAGCCTTTGTCTTTGTTTTCCCGTAATGTAAACTATTCTGCTGTGATTTGTTATTAAAGGTTGTGTAAATAACAATACAACAATTTTAGTTGTACCTAACCGTTGCGTTTTGTGGAAACATTGATTAAAATATGAGAACTGTTTTCATTCTAGTTAAAATATTCACGGAACTGTAATTAGAAATGCATAATGTTATAATGTAATCACTAACATAACGAATACCTAACATACCGTGAATACAAAACATTCTAAACTTTGTACAGGTATTCAAAATTGTGCGAAGTCATTCTAGCTTTCAGCTAGTTAAAATTCAAAACGGGTTTTCTAATTAAAATTCTAACGGTGGGCTGGCCAGCCTACGTGGCATTCTGAAAAAAGAATGAATTCAGCTTTTATCTGTTGTGTGAGAGTTTTAACCGACTTCAAAAAAGGAAGAGGTTCTATGTGGCACTCAGCATGGGGCACACTGAAAACCAGGGTCGTGGCCTTCCTCACCGTGGGCCACGGCATATGCTGAGTGGGGTCCCATTGCGATGGGCATCGCTGTGCGACAGGATGCCACTGCTCAGTTTACTTTCTCTTCCATTGTTTATTTTATGTGTTACCTCTGTCTTTTTAGGGTTTTTTTATTTACCTCTTTTATTTATTTATTGATAAAGGTACACCAACAGCAAAACACATTTAAGACATTCACAGCATACAACACATATTAAGGTTTTAGTTTAAATATGTTTGCCAATTACAGGTATATACAACAATTTCCAAAACATTTTTGTCTTTTGTGATGTCCGTTGCAATAAATGTTTCTTTCTTTCTATGTTTTCGATTGCATTTTTTTAGAAAACCTTCAATATCTCCGTCTCGGAGACAATCGGCTGCACGAAATCCCCTCGGAGGCGCTTCGTCCGCTGCATCGCCTACGTCACTTGGATCTTCGCTCCAATAACATTACCTACATCAGCGAAGACGCATTCACTGGATACGGGGACTCTATCACGTTCCTCAACCTGCAGAAAAATATGTAAGTTTAAATGATTATTTATTTATTATTCCTATATAATTATTCTACTTCTAATATGAGGGAATCAAAAGTGGCTCCAAGTGGCTCGTGTACCTATTTTCGGTAAAATTTGGTTTCGTTTCCTTTTGATAAAATCCCTCAAAAAGTTATGAATATTTTTTACGAAATCAGTCGTTAAGACACTTTAGGCAAGCACCTACTGAAGCTAAATTAAAAGGAATTCAGTTATTCTGTATTTGAATGAGGAATAAATTTTCTTTCATTACCTCAGCTTTAGGATTAATAAATATTTCTCTGCCTATTTTGTTTGAAATAAATTGTGCTCTTTGCCTTATTCATCAAGGAAATTATGCCGGCAATGGTTCACAGCTTTTATGATTTAGTTCATCAAGCAATGAACCTTTTTGTATTGATATTGATAAAAGTTATTTTTAGAATTTCATCGAATCCCCCGCATTTTTTCAAAGCGGCAATATCGACTGCTTATTCAGCCAAAACCATAATTTTGAACAGAGGCGAGACTTTTCTGGTTCAATGAATTTCGTTTAAATGAACGAACGATTAATTAAAACCTTACTATTTCCCCGTACGGTCCCAGTCAGTAACCGTTCAACACACTGTCAAAAGTTTCACTTGCAATTTTGCCTCTCCGTAACGAGTTAAGGACTAACTTCATCCTTTGTAGTGCTTCCCTAGTAACCCTGCCCACATTATAATAATTCATAATCAAACTAATTTTCCCTAAGAGATCGCTTGCACCAAAGTTATTTTTAATGGTGAAATGAAACACCCTCAAAGTAATCCGCACTCTCACGATAATGGGTGAAACTTCGAAGAATTCAATTTTCTAAGAGTCTGCGTTAACGACATAAGTACTTAGTAGGTACATCTCGTGTACTTTAATTAACTGCTACCTACGTGAAAAATAGCCTATAATACAGGGTCCTTCTAAACTAGCTACATTCCTTTTAATGGGGGCATCTATACGGTACACTGNAATATACATACTTCCACAAAATTACAGCTTCCTAGTGCCAATAGATTCCAAGCAACACCTCGACAGACAGACAGACATATCGAAAGACTACGGAACCCTAAAAACAGTTACGCAATGTCCCTTTATTTCGTAAAACTTCTGCCCGCGAATTCGTCCGCGAGGAATAGCCTTCATTGACAAATGGACGATCTGACACTGAAATAATTTTTCAAATCGGACCAGCAAGTAGTTCCTGAGATTAGCGCGGTCAAACAAAAAACTCTTCAGCTTTATAAATTAGTAAGTATACGAGTACGAGTAGTAGGTACCTAGCTTGACGCACGTCTGGGATGCAAAAGTCTCTTTTCCAAAATCCTTGTCCTGAAGAACTGAAGCACAACTGAAGCAACATTACAAATTATAGTCAAATTATACTCTATATCGATTTTATCAGTCCTGTAGTAAGTCCACAGCGCTTTAGTCACATAATAGCTTCCAATTTGGATGCCAAACGTCTCATTTCCAGAATCCTGGTCCTGAAGACTGAAACACAATGTACCTACCATGAGTTTACGTTAGGTACGCTCGCTAGCGAGTACGTCAAAAATCTCTATGAAGATTTTGTTTCTTGAAAGTAGCCGCTAGGGGCGCTGCACAATATGTCATACAATTAATGTAATTTTTTTACGCAGTCGCTAGCGAGCTCACCTAACGTAAACTCATGGTAAGCCTACTGAACCAACGTTACAAATTATAGCTACCTCATAAGCTCGATCTAATGTACCAGTCCTGTAAATTCCTGTAGTAAATCCACAGCGCTTTAGCCACTTATCCAGTTGTTTCAATACCAAACTGGTGTCATGTGAGCCGGTCGAAGTTTAAGTTCCAAAGTCATTAGTCGGTCGAGGCGTGCGCTTGCAACTTGACAAGTTTTCTTGCATGCAGGGCTGAACATGAGTACAAGGAAACACATTGGTCGTAAATAAATAATTTGACACACCCGTATTCACAAACTTTGCTTGCTTAAGTGAACGCACAGCGTTGAATAGAGCTCTGTGATTGGTTCGTGTGTGACCCTGTGCGTCCACGCGCACTGTGAGACCTCATAATATAATGTTTGTGAATACGGACGTTAAAGTTTTACTTTGAGTACGAGACAACATAATAATATTAGAAAGAAAGAAAGAAATATTTATTACGATGAACATCACTTTAAGAACAAAGAAAGTATACGGAAAAAAGACATAAAGCACATAAATATTACAAGGAAATAAAAATATTTAACCTCGTAATGCCCACGGTCCTACCAGTAGTACCACTAGTAGGACCTTGGGCTGCAACTACTCCCTGCAGTCACGGCTTATTATAGTTCCAAAATACTGGACTGTCCTATCGATGACATTGACAGTGGGGCGCCACCGTCAATACCGGATCGCTGGTTCCGATTTTTGCCATGTTGGAAACCATATAGTTGAACGATGGTAGCGCCCCTCTGTCATTGAGTTTGGCGGGACAGTTCAGCGTGGGTCATCTATACTGAGCAGATGCCATTGATGTCTGTTGTTTAGTCAGAAGTTGTTGTTTTGTTTGTAATAAATACTTTTCTTTCTTTCATTCATTTATTACGTGGACCTAAGGATGCTCTAAAAACATGAATCCTATTTGAAGCTCAATTCATTGGAAAAACTGTAGTTTAACTAGCTCTAAATAGTTTACAAAAACAAAAAAGGATTTAGTGTTAAAAGGCTTCTCAAAATACAAAAGGAGGTTTTAAGTTAAATGGAATGCCGTTGCGACGCTTTAACGACATCTAGTGAAAAGCTCGAGCGAGATACGGGACTAATTTCCACCTCTTTTTTCCACCACAATAACCCTGTATAGCTAAGATCTAGATCCAAAGGAAACCCAACCAGTGAAGGTTGAATAGTTTCAGGTTTCACCTTACTGTCTTGAAACCGCAATATCTTTAATCAGATATCCGAATGGGATAGCCAGTGACCTAAAATTTAATGGTTTTCCAAATTGCAACACTGGCAACCCTGTTGAAAAGCATTAAGAACGGATCAGTCCTGATGCAGTGGCGAACTTAAATCCGAAACGAATGCTGCACTTTGCAGCACTAACGAATGCTTGCGGCGAAAGTGTTGCCAGTTGCGAACTGGATTGTTTATCACGAGATTTTGGCTTAAGCAGAAGTGACTTAATATTTTTGAGTAATAACGAGTATTATTCGTTATTAGCTACTTTTATGAGAAGCTACTGAGTTGCTATAGTAAACTTTAAAAACCCAATAGCTACGAGTAGTAACAAATAGTAGAGACTCAATTAAATGCCATCAAAGTAATTGTTATGTAAGATAAGTAAGTAAGGATAGATTTCAAATCTGTTTTTACCTACAACTTCTTCGAGTCTGAGTAGGTATCTAATTTAGTCCTTACATTTCAATCAATTTTGTAGGTGATATTCGCCGAATCGTAGCAAATTAAATTAATAGTAAAAACCCGTGAAATTTTCAGGCTAAAATCCGGTAAATGGTATAGGTATTATTTGCTGGTACTGTTTATAAATATAACTAGTATTTTAAAATGTAGTTCTGCAATTTTATTTTTGGCTCCACATCTACAGTACAAGGTTAGGAGTAATAGCGTGTAAACCCATCAATTTGATGTATGTGCTGAATGTTTGCGAATGCTTTCAATGGCTGAATGAATTTCGCGATGTTTGCTGCAAACGTTGGCCCCAATGTTGGTCTCATTCTCATGAATGCTACGTCCAACGTGAGGATCTAGAAAACAATATTGTCACGAACGTAGAGACAGGCTATTTTCTAGTACACACTTTGGACGAGTGGCGTTGGAACCAACATTAGGGCCAACCTGTAGAGCCGGCCTTAATTTAGTTCATCTATCAAAGCGATGTGTTTGAAACGTCAACGGATTCGATACACTCGTTCCATGGCCTTTGAAAATGGTAATTCATTTGTATTGGTTTTGAATTTGAATTTGAAAGAATTTGAATTCGGAAATTCATAACAATATCCTCATTAGTCATGCCAAGGCTTAACTCTAAACTACTGTATACAATTACACCCACTTAATGGCTACTTCAAATTGACATGCGGATTGAATTCCATAATCGCTTTCAAGGGAAAAACGCGTTTAGGGCCCTCGCCCACAGCGACTTTTTGTAGCGATGCAGTCGCGCTGCTGTATGCTGCGCGTTAGTAGCGCGTTGGCATCACTTCTGTAGTGCGTTGCAAATGCGACTAACGCGCGTTAGTAGCGATACTCTCGCTCATTTACGAAACGCGCGAAAAAAGTCACCGTGGGCGAGGGCCTTTACATAACGAATTAAAAAAATATATTTGACCAAAATTGTAATCCTAGTTCAGACAGTTTGCAACTACTCGTCACTAACTAACTACTACTACTAACTGCTAACACATCCAAAAAGGAAAGATCACGATACATGATCTCCGCTCCAGCTATTTGATAAAACTACATAACAACAAAAGCAAAGCAGCAAAAGTTTTCCCAAAACAGCGTCCTGTTCCCGGGCATACTATCAGCTAAAAACGGGCACCACTCACCTAGGCAAAGGGGTCCATTTGACGGATTTCAATCATGAGATGCAGAGATACCTGCCTTTGGCTAAGTAAAGAGCGCTGTGAAACCAGTGCAGTGAAATATACGGCAGATAGTTCGGAGCGGGATCTTAAATCTGTGAAACCCATCTGTGAATTTTGTATTAAACCTAGTCCTGTGAGTTGTCATTTAAAATTAGTGTATTTATGTATGTTTATTTTATTAATGTAATAAATATTTGTTCTTAGACAGATCAATAGAGTAATCGGTGTAAGTACCTGTCAGGTAACAATCACAGATGTAACCATCATTACACAGCCACTAAAAGAATACATGTATGTATATGTATCCCACCGCCGCTCGACTATTGTATTGAGCCCACTCGTAACACAAGCTTATTTAGCTTACCACGAGGGGCTAATGGGACTATTAGTAATTTGGGCAATACAAATTGGTAATAATCTTTAAAAAAAAAAAAAAAAAATGTATTTTAAAGAATATACGATCTACATTCAAGAGCAGATTAGCAATTAGCAACAAACGTAACGTACTAAATCATTAAATCTATTAACTACTAAAAACCAGTCAATACTATGCATCAGGCCCGAGCTTGTGATTCACTGCCAAGAACACTCTACATTTCTATTCACAGTTGGATAATGTTTTCGTAATCCAATCCAAAATATTAATCAGTCAGTGAATGCATCCGTGACGTCATAGATTTCAATGTCGATGCGCTGTTGATACGCTGCGCTATTTCAGTCTGGGAGATTGGATTTTTAAACATCCTGAATGCAACGTGGGTGGGTTTAGTTCGCTCCAATATTATGTATCACGATAAGAGTTTGTTCATTTGTACAAAGTTAGCGAATTAGATATTATACGAATACTTTAATAGAGCATCTCTGTTCACGCAAGACGTAGGTATAGGTATTATTTGCTGTAATTTTTCAACAAACACAAAACAATATAGAGATGAAAATATTTAAGTTAGATTTTGTTACTAATTCATTGTATTGGGGTTTTACTTGGCAAGTAACTTATTTTCTTTCAAGTAAGTAATTGAAAGGAAATGTTGGCGCATTTTCGTGTTAAGAATCATTACTGACAATGATAATGATTCAATGTTCAGTTTTCTTTAAAACAATTTTTTTAGCGGTTCAGTCCGCAACACGCGGCCGTGTGTTTACAAAATTTGTGTTTCGTCAACCGTTCAACTGCCGAGTAAACATCGTCCTAGACTGAAACTGAATTTGTGAAGCGATGGAGGACCCGCTATCGGCACTGGATCAAAGAGGTGGCGTGTGCGCTTCACTATTCACTTTTGACATTACTCGTAGATCTATGTAGAGTGTATACAGAGTTTAATAAAAAAGTTTATATGTTACAGAGCGTGTCTATGTACGAACAGCACATTAGCTAAATACTGTGTGTTATGTATTGATTAACTAACATTAACTTTATGTATTGCTATTTTTCATCAAAATGTGTTTGTATGTATTTTTTATGAAAAATATTTATTCCAACTAGAAAACATCTAAATTATTACTTATGTATAAACGCCACTCTTGTAGCAGAGTTTTGGGCTGACACTGTGTTAGAGTGGTGGTGGTAAAGGTAGCAGGGAAGCGCTGGACGCAGGCCGCTACCAATCGATCAACGTGGAAAGTATTAGGGGAGGCCTATGTTCAGCAGTGGACGTCCTATGGCTGAAATGATGATGATGACTATGTTAGAGTTGACGACACGACAAGTAGAGGAAGAAATTATTACAAACAGATTGTATCATTAATTACACAAAGTCGAGTACTGTGTGGAGACCAAAGTGACATCCAGCATAATATTAATATAATTAATAGCGAGAATAAATTTTATAATAATACATTAACTTAAAATGACTTAAAAACTAAAATTTAAAAATTAATAATTATAAAAACTATTTACAAAATAAAAAATACTTCACCCCCAGCGCCGCAGTCAGGAATGGTGCCCAAAAGGCTGGCAGCATTGCCACGTTAAATGGCCAGGCTAATTCTCTGACCAAAAGAGCTGCCAGCCTTTTGATCACCGGTCACCTCGGTGAACCTCTTTGCCAGTTCCTTATAAAAGGAACGAGCGCTTGGACCCCATGGTCCCATAGTCTCAACCCCAAACAGCACATATATATAACTCTCATTGAGAGCTGCATATTTGCGCCGCTTGGAGCACTCAGCCGAGGCCGCCGCCGCGCCTGCAGCAAGGGAGGTACCTCCTGTATGAGACGGAGCAAGCGTATCCGCGCATGTTGCGTCCCACACAAGAGGATGTCCCTGCTTCCAGGGAATGAGCGTCATGCCGTCAGGTCTCTTGTCGTCGTATTAATAGCCGACTTCTCAACCGCTAAATAATATTCCTTCTTATAATATTATTCCTTCCAAGAAACATGTATAAGTAATTAAGTATTGATCATAGGACGTTGACATCCCATTCTAAGGAATTGTGCCCTGAAATTCAGTACATATAGAGATTCTTATTCTTAGACCAGTTCCAATTAGACCTCTTTCCCTAAATCGATGAAATATACATATATCTTAGAAGATTCAATATAGGGGAGAGTTCGGTATATTGTACCGCCGGGTAAATTGTACCACCCTCATATTTCGTAAAGTATTTATTGAATGTCTGTAATTGCAACACTTAGCGATACACAACTAAAGTCAATTAATATCGGCCATGTGGTTTTTGCCGTGACAACAAACACGTGTGTTTTATTTTGCAAAGTATTTTTTCATTGTTTTCAAGTAACTTTTGACAATACATGTTAAGTTTGTAATTTTGTTAAATTTAATCACATGGTGTTTCTAATATATTATTTAGAAGCGTAAATTAGTCTGGATTACAATTATTTGAAACATTTTTCGGTATAAGCTATATTTTTTACCGATTTTTTAAAAGCACTATCACCTAGTCGGCTAAATTGTACCACATCAAGTTGTATGGAATTTTACCAAAGGATTTTGAATTTTTTTTTAGTAAATCATATTTTGAAGTTATAATAGCGTAGTTATGTTTGACTAACAATAAATGAAAGCAAAAGACTGGCAAAGTAGATTAGGTACAAGTGTGCGTTACGATAATTGGAATTACAAAACTTGTACTCAAAATCGTGATAACGTGTAAGGGTACTTCTCATTTACACTCAAATGTGATGGTCACACAATAATAGTTCATAAACTGTATAAGTTAGGACAATAACTTTGAAATCAGATGATAAAATATCTATTTAGCTACATACAAAATGAATTTTATCGTAATAGAAGCAAAACTAATACGAANCGGCTACTGGTAGGTGATTGCTTTGCAGTTCTTGTTACATGGTGTATATTATTTTCAGACAGCTCACAAGATATGACCCTGCTGATATTCATGATGGTGGAAACAAGATTTTCATTCTTGTGCTCTGGAAGGCATTGTATTTCCAAGTTCGATGAGCGCGCCTGTTGCTCTACCTGGTTAAGCCTCAAATTCAAGTCCTTCACAGTAGCCCTGAGTTGTTCATTCTCCTTTTGGACTTCGTGAATAATATTGATTTTACTAGTAACCTCAGACTTCATTTCCTCGTACTTCTCGTTCATAAATTCCATAGATTTCTTGACTTCATCTATGTTCTCCTTAATCACTTTTAGTTCTTTGTTAACGTAGTTAGCCAGAGTTTCGTTGAGATGCCGCATCAAATCGCTAATTTCCCTTTTGATGATGCTGGAGACTTCACTTGACGTCACTGGAGCCTCATCCGCCCTGACAACGCCGGCCTGTGCGCCCTTTTTCCTATGCGTTATATTTGTATCATGTGCCTGCCTGTTTCGTATTGGTGTATGGTCTGCATTGCTTGTCCTCGGTTTACAGGTCGGGCACAACCAATTTCGCTCATCAATTTGCTGTTGCACACCAGCCAAAACAGTGCTAAAGCAGGAGTGATGGTAAGATTTTTTGCATTGCGAGCATTTCACAGCAGCGCCCTCCTCCAAAATAAACTCCAAACAGCATTCGCAGTTCATCGTGTTGGCAAAAACAATTTCTATCCTCCACACAATACCCCGTAAATAATGTTCTCCGCAGAGTACGGCGATAGGCGCACTGTAATAATTGCTCCGCTAGAAGTCGACGCGGTCCGCGAGAAGAAGGTCGTAAGCGCCAGGCGATGCGCGTCGCTTACGCGTTTCGCTCCGCAATGCGTATTCACTATTTTCGCACCGTTATTGACGGTATCTTTATATTGACAATAATTAGTTCTTGATTTAATTCACTGATTTACTTATAATTAAGAGTTACCGTGTTGTGTATTATAGATTATTCGCTTGTCGCAATCTCCGGCTTTCGATACACCGCAGAAACAGTTCACAACTATCACTTTTGAAGACGATATGATTTATTTACTACGGAGGAAACAAACACAGATGTTGCGCGTACACTGTCCGCGTGAAAAGCCATATACATTTGTTACATTATAACTTTACAGAAAATAAAAATACAAACCCAGAAGCCTACATACTACGTCGGTCGACTACACACTACTAGACAATACAGTATAATTATCTGGAATAAATATTGTTTCTATTGTCAAAATATCGTAGGGAATAAACAAAGACATTTTGATTGTCGTTAATTAGGTACCTTTAATAAGTTTCGACTCTTGGCTATATTCGTGGATACTTCACGAGGCCGTCTTTATCTGAAATTCAGGGGAAGGATTTTTGTTTTTGTGTCGTGGATTTTTGGGCAAATGGGAAGCTTAATATTATACGAATCTTGATTTAGCCGGAGTATCGATGTTTCTTCTTGGAGTGTTTGAAAGAAGTCATCTATTACTATGGTGAATAAACGGGGTGACAGTGGGCAGCCTTGTTTTACTCCTTTTCCTTTGGTGATGAACCTGGTTTGCTGCCCGTACCATTTGATGCATGTGGATTCATTCATGCAAGCTTTAATGATCCTATTGGTCAGGGTCTTATTGGTTCTGGACACATGAATATCTTTAAGGACATTTAAATCTACAGTGTCGAATGTTTTTTCTATGTCAATTGCCATAATGTACGTTTTTGTGACATTTCCATTTGTCATCAAGGATTCTTCAAAGCGTAAAGATGTGGTCTTCTGTGGATCTGTGTTCTAGGAATGCTGCTTGGTAGTTACCAAGGCTCTCCATCTCTTTTCAAGCAAGCAACTACTGATGTGAAGTTATTCCAGAATTTGCCAAGTTGCATAATGAAAACAAACATTTTAAGGCCAAATGAGAAACTATAGTTGTGAAACAATCTGTTTGAGGTGTGAAGTTTTTCGAATAGTTCTTTGGTATGTTAATGTAATATTTCGTTTCTTTTGAACGTCTAAGACAAATCATTTAGTATGTAGGCTTCTGGGTTGGTATTTGGCCAATTTTTTTAAACTAGAGTTTAACTTTTTGTAATAAGGGGGTAAGTGTATTTGGATGCATTACGAATATTTTAAATGTGGTTGCGTTTCTTAACGCCGCGCTGTAGAGATTTGTAAAATCATCTACACTATGTAAGCTACGCCGTAGCGTGTAGTTAGTTCGTAGCGCGTCAAGCAAACAACTACTGACGTGAAGTTATTCCAGAAATGTTGTATAGTCTAAACTAAACAAGTGAGGTCTCCCAGTGATCATAACATTATTTAATTTTGTAATAATTTTCGGTTTCAAAGGACAATGACCAAAAATGTATGGAGTGTGGTCCAAATGTCCACCACTAACGAGACTTATGTAGTAAAATAGTCTACTAAATACTGATTCATTCTAACCAAACCGCAATCAAAAATATGCTGTCAGTAAAAAGTTATGACAGAATGAAAAGTCATGTTTTTTACCTTTTCATCCGAAAAATGTTCTTGATATCATTATATCCATCGCACATTTTGGATTAATCTATGCATTTTATGTCATTTCGCTTAGTGTGCCGTATTAGATTCTCGCTAAAAGAAAAAAAAAATCTCAGAAGAAAGACAACAATATTGGAATTTTGGTTGGGTGGTCGCTGCTTCGCCCCTGTTGGTTGTAGGGTGATGTTATATAACCTAAAACCATCCTTGGTAAATGGGCTATCCATAACAAAAATAATTTTTCAAATCGGACCAGTAGTTCCTGAGATTAGCGCGTAAACTACTACAATTTTTCAAACGGTCATAACTTTTTACTGACAGCTTATTTTTTTTTCGTCCCATACTGAAAGTTAATCTCTATTTAATGGACTATAAGCCAATATAGGGGATTACTAATGTTTGGCCAAAAAACGTTTCCCAAATTATCACATCGCAAACAACGTTTCGCAAATTTTCATTTGGCAAATTCTCATTTGGCAAAGCAACTTATTGCAAAGTTTTAATTCGCAAATGTTGTTTTTGGCATATTATTGTTTAGCAAATTATTGTTTGGCAAAGTATGGTTTGCCAAATGTTTCATTAGGCAAAAATGTTTCACGATAAACTATTTACAAAATAATTTGATTGGTGCATAGAATGGATACAAATTAGCTTGTGGTTATTATTTTGTTTAGTGGGTAGTTAATACAAAATTTGTTCTGCATTAATTTCCTTATTTCATTCTTTTTATCGAAATTTCCAAACGATTCATTAACAATAGAGGTGATTCTAGCGCTCGGCGGCCGCTACCGCGGCACGCTNCACGATTATAAAATACAGGGTGGAAACGATAAAATTATCTTACTTGATCATTTCTAAACCATACAAGATATCGAAAAACTGGTCACTGATCCTGAAAGTGCTTAATGAGCTCTGTCTATCGGTATCATTAATAGGGTACAGAATTAACGGAATCTATCAAAAAATTCAATGTTTCCAGCTCCCATACTAAATGTATGCCAGCCTTTGGTAAAGTAAAGTAAATATAAAGTTAATATACCTAGCGAAATAGAGCAACTCGTACTACCTATAAACAATACACTTATCTCCAAGCCGAATCGCTATAGACCTGCCGTAACATACGAGTATGTTTAAACTTACAATTTAGGGTGCCGCAAAAACCGTTTAACTATCATTAGAGGCGTAATCTACAGGCCCTTTGTGCAAAAACGTTTATGACTCGGATAAATACGAGTATGTACCAGTGTACCTAGTTACTATCTGTGTAATTACGCGTTTAAGGTCAACGAGGTGGTTGGAACCTTAAACTTTGCATTGTTTTTGTAAATTGATGTTATAACGGCGTAATAAAGACTGTGACGTAATAATGTGGCACTATCATTTTGCCACAGATTTGGTAGTGTGATTTTCGGTCTACGTAAGGTCATGGATTTGTCTTTTTTGCACTCTTTCACTATCTCTTATCTTACTTGATTCCAAGGACTTGTTTCTTGCTGAAGTCAGATTGAAGAAAATCTGATAAGATTGTAATGATAAAATTTTTTTTTCAACTGTTACATAATAGTAATAAAAAAATTAACTTGACTTAGGCTGAGTTGCACCACTTGTCTTACTTTAACTTTGACAAACGTCAAAAATCTGACAAACTCCATACAATAAGCACCGGTTATAGTTATTGTCACGGTTAAAATAAGGTGGTGTAACTCAGCCTTAATGTAATAATCAAACTGCAATGATTTAAAAGTTAAGCTACTTTTTAGTGTTTTTCCAAACATAGATAGTGAAGGGATTTTTTTTCCCTTATGTTGTAGCATCAAATTCACCAATAAATCTATTCAATTTTTCCAAAATATCTGCAGTATTCATCCAAGAAATAACTATCCACAATTACTACTCATAACTTGAAGTCTGGAAGAAACTCGTCTTGTTATGATCCCGAAGGTTTTTCACTTACAAAGACAAAAGTTTCAAGTCAAAGACAATTTTCTTCAAGTGAAATAGTCACTTGAAATGCTGCCCAACAATACCAAGTAGCATCGAAAAGATTTTACATTTAAAATATTCTAGACGAGGGATTATTGATGTTTTATCGATATTGACAATTAGGTTGGCAAAAACATAAACAGAGAACTCAGGTTTGTTGTTTTTTCCTGAAAACGAACACTAAGAATTTTCCTGAAACTAAAGGTATTTGTTGATTTTGTTTCACTCATTGTTTCTTCATAATAAAATTTTGGTAGGTAAATGTGGTCTAATGTTTATGTTAATCCAAAAAAGATCACCACGAAATTACAGTGAAACCCACTATCTATAACTATTTCTCTGTCTCTTACAATCTTTATGATTAAGTAGTTGTAAAAGTGTACTTTAAAATTGAGGTTAATTTTTTTTTATCTAACACAACACAACTATGTAACAGTCATGTCCCTAGTTGTCAGTCTATTGTGAACTAATTAAAATATCTTTGAACGAGTTAAAACTAAAGTTATCGATACTTTCCGATACAGCCCATCCCTATCCTCTTTGTCTCGACTTCGATCCTGTTTAAATCGGAAACATTTTTATTAAAACTCTTTTAAAATATTCAGAGTCCGATTCTAAAGGATAATAGTCACGTCTCTCAAACAAACTGCGTTCCTGGAGTCGACAACCGGTTCCAGAACAATCTGGAATATAGGGACGCGAACTGGAATCTTATTGGTATGGAATAAAAACGTGCATTGCCAATTTAAACACTTCTTGTGAACTGCAACTTCCAGTGTCAGACAAGTATAGTCCACGACGATTTTTGTTACAAATAAAACTGGAGGTACAGTCAGCGTCAAATAATTCGTGTGACCAAAAAGGTGACAAGACAACCCTATTTCAATTGTAACAAAGACGTGTTGCGAACTTTTTGGCTACTTAGGGTGTCACAAACTATTTTTTGCTGACTGTACGATCTCTCTCTCATCTCTAGTAAGGAGGTAAACCTATCTTTGAAAATGAATAATGTAGGTAAGTCAGCACAGAAATTATAATTTAATTATTTTTGGACCCTAAAAATAATAACCGTAAGGTTCAAAATATTATCACAGGCTAGTAACATTTCTAGACGAGAGTAAACAAACCGACTCTATTCGTAAAAGCTTTTTAGAAATTCATAGCAAATATAAATGCCAATTTGCATAGAAAAATGTAACGTTGTTTACAAGTCTTAGCTGTCGAAACCCCAGATTGCAATGGCCACAAAGAAATAGATGATAGTAGACTTAGCATGTCTTGAAGAGAAAGGCGCACAAAATCATGTGATTATTTAAATTACTTCTTATTTCAAAGAGAGGTTTGTTTGGAAGAGATCGCTTCTTAGTGACAAAATGTAGTGTTACAATTATTTTAATTCTTCTCTAATTCAATGCAGGGTACAAGAAGGGGTCTAAACTTGGACGTCATGGACGTTTTTAATAATACATGTAGGAGCTGTGGTCACCATAGACATGACGTTAAGCTTAGTTAGCATCATCATCTGATGATGATCACCTGATGGAGCACGACTCTCTTCTTCCCACACTGACCAGACAGTTGGAGAGACTATTGCCCGTTTTCACCATCAATCCCTAATTTTTAAGTGACCCCTATGGTAACACATAACAGGAATTTTGTTTCTTTGGTTACTTAAAAATTAGGGATTGATGATGAAAAAGGGCATAAGTAGTAGGGCTTTGTGGACACTATGCAATAGGGTTAGGTAGGTAGTTTCTCTTGCAGTTGGTACAATCTACAACTATAACTTTACATTGGCCCTACTAAACCCACTTCAACTGTACTCACCTATACCCTGATATTCCAGGAGTTACGAGCGTGTTTATTCAAGTTTATTTCAGTGCCCCGTCATGTTTACCCATTCCTAAATGAAAAACGGTTTACCTGATCTATTCGTATAGAAGAAACATTTGCTTTGGAATATTGCATGAGGATTTTTTTGCAATATATGAAAAGCTCTTTTATATTTTTTTGCGATCTGTTGTTCTAAGGTCACATGTAAACATTTTCTTTAGATCTATTTTTTAAATAAGTACATCTCTTTCATCGTTTGACTGAAATGGGGCTGTATGATTAACGGTATTTAAAAATTAATGTAATTTATTCTTCTATACTAATTAATTAGTCAGTACATCAGTTCTATGAGTTAAATGTATCACCCACTGCTACTAAAGTTTGGCAATTCTCCGGGCTGCACTGTGATGATTTACTTTGGTTCTCTTAGGCTGAGTCTTAGCCCTATTTGTTTCGATCGATCACAAAAACTAAATGACTAATAGTTAAGACAAATAAAAATGGTACCATTTTAAAGGTAATATCATGAACCTTAAATTGATACCACAGATACATACATAGTCATTCAGTTCTTAAGATCGCTCAGAACAAAACACAAGGTTTTGCTCGTAAGTTTAAAACGATAACTGGTGTTTTTTGTATGGAGTTTGACAGATTTTTGACGTTTGTCTAAGTTAAAGTAAGATGGTGCTTACAGCAGCCTTAAAGATCGCCTCATTTCTGAAGCTGCATTCTTTAGGCAACGTAATAAATAAATTTAGTTAAATTAAACTAAATATTGTTTTATTATTTCAGGTAAACAAAGTGACATTCGCCCCCCTAGTGGTATCGACGCTATTCATCCTCTTAACATCTCTGCTCGCGCACTGCGCGCGAAGATTAGTGCAGAAGGTCATCAAGGAACCTTTTATAAAGCTACTTCTAGAAGAGTGTATAGCCGCTGCAGAATTATGCGGGTGCTGCTTTGAACTAATTATTGGTGAGTTAAAAGTTAAAATGATATCTTACTAACGCCCGTATTCACAAACGATGCTTGCTTATGTGAAGCAGCAAATCGAACGCACAGCGTTGTATAGAGGTCTGTCATTGGTTTGTGTGTCACCCTTTGCGTCCACGCGCACTGTGAGACCTCATAGTAATGTTTGAGAATACGGGCGTTTGAGTACTAAGGATACCTACTGTATTATGAGGACTGGGTAAGGAAATAAAGAACATAGTAAATAAATGCTTCGGACTACTTTCAAAGAGCATTACATACTATATTAGATCAATTGAATTAGCCATGTCAGACGAGCAACTCGTAAAGTCTGATTCCAAGATTGGCAAGACATGTAGACAAAATTCTCTTACAACCGAAGGCTAAGAATGTCTTATAAAGTATATTAAAATTTTGTGTAGTAAGGATAAGTTGTGAAAAAATGAAATAGGTACCAACCCTATTGAATACATTGATAGTTAGTTTTTATCCCAGTTTTTGAAACGTAAGCGCGTAATTTTTCTGTGACAAATAAAATTTTAAGCCGCAGTCAAAAGCTAGTACTATATGAAAACATAGGTATCACAATGCATTAAAGCATGGAACCCCAAACAACAATACATGTAGTATATACCTGCCTCAGTTTCAGTATGCATTATCCCCTGTAACTCAATTTCCTAGTGCCTGAATATTTTTTATGAAAAACCCTGCACGGTTTCCCTACAGCACCAAAAGCCTTTTAAATTTATTTTTCAGGCCCGATAACCGTGTTTTATTGAAGCCACCACTGAAACCATTAGTTGATTGTGTGTACCTACCCTAAAGCTAATGATGCATCCACACCAGTAAATTTTTGTGGAATTTTGAAGTATGATCAATGAAGGGTTAAACTTTTAACTGTCTAGACGTTTGGAAATATGATAACGCTACGAGTAAAGTAACTTTTTATAACTTTTGCTGCCACTTTTTACCAATTATAAAATTTTGCTCATCGTGTTCATTAATTAAACTAGCATTTTATTCATGGGATATGGATGTGTCTGTGAGTGGCATTGCAACTCCCAAACGGATGAACCGATTTTGATCTAGTCTTCTTAATATGGAAGCTGATTTGGTTGAGTATGTTCTGAACAAAATCTTTCTTCATGAAAATCTGTTCAGCCGTTTGAATATCATCTATTTTTGCTAAGAGACAGAGAGAGAGTGAGACTGCTCTATTTTCCCCCATATGACCCTTGCCCCTGCATAGTCTATTTTGCCTCATGTGAGCCTTGTCCCTGTATATTTTATTTTGCCCAATGTAATTCTTGCCCCTGCATAGTCTTTATTCCCCATGTGGCCCTGCATTGTCTATTTTGCCCCCAGTGACCGTTGCCCCTGCATTGTTTATTTTGCCCCATGTAATGTAAAGCTCCTGCATATTCCATTTTGCCCCATATGACCCTTGCCCCTGCATAGTCTACTTTGCAAATGACATCTTTTTGGCACAATACTTTCGCTGCGAGAGATAAATATATTGTTCTATTCTCCCCATGTATTCTATGTTCCCCGTGTGACCCTGCCCCTGCACAGCTTAGCACGGAGCCAGGCTCCCGGGACAAGCATCTCATCTACATATTTGACGCTATCATGAGGAGCCAAGAGCAGGGCTGACGAGCTCTGAACCACCAACGCCATCTGGCCGTGGTTTTGAATAGTTCAGATACATTTGAATGAATGCAGTGCTTAGCATGTTGTTCCCCAAAAGATCACGAAAGATATAATGTTCCTTTTTTCTAAAATAGTTGTGCCCATCTGAGGCACTAAATATACCATTCAATTAAATAACATTATGTAACCTAAAGAATTATTGAGTGAACTGTTACCACATCTTACTGGGTAGTTTGGCGAGTAAAAGATTTTTGAGGACTTCATTGAGGAAACATAGCCACACTCCTAGGCCGATTTTTCCTGGCAACAGACCATACGTTTTACAACAACTTAGATATTAGAAATTGAGTATTCTTAATGGAATTCAGGAAAAGAAGGATACTTAAGAAATAGGTAAAAAACTATAGTGTAGGTTTTACTTTAATCTTGTATTTAACTTGTTAGTCTAGTACATTAATCCATTCAAACTGACTTCAAAACACCCTAAATTCAATCTCAATCTGTTAATTACTCCAACAAACGATCCAATCAATGAAATCTTAATTCCTTCTAATAGATTTTGCTTCACTACTTTAAGATCTTGAAAGCTAAGATGGGGGTGAGTTCGTAAAGTTTTTAAGAGCTGCACAGCGCTGTCTGATAGCATTTTACAGCTTATTTGTTGAGTTAAGTTCAGGTTTAAAGTTTTCTTACTCAGCTCCCAGTTGTATGAATATATTTTGCAACTACTTTGAAGAGTTTTGATTAGGTAACCAAACCATTAATTTAAATATACTTATGTAGTTGACACATTGGACTCTATAGCCTGGTCTCTATTTTTTAACATAATTTATTACGTACTTGAGTTTCTATCTAGATGTTTTCGGTGGTCAAACCTTTGACAGTTAAACAATTCATCAAAATTACCAATGCTTTCATTATGAATTTAATTCTAAAACGACATCGTTTACATTACAACCAATAGGTAGGATATAATGTTGTTATTGTAGTATTTAATTATATTTTTAGGTTTTGGAATGGAGCAAAGTTCTGAAATGAAGGACACGTACCAGCCATGCGCAGCATGGGATGTCTATTGTCTACCCACAATGTGGTCAATGGACCTTTTATAGGTTGCAGTTGCAAACGCTGCAGCCGCCCTATCTGGAAATCATTGAGGAAGGCTTTTATGTTCAGTAGTGGACGTCCTACAGCTGTAATGATAATAATAATATTATGATAATGATAATAACTACTTGTTTACATCTGATATTTTTCAGTTGCGGATAACTTCGGAGTCGGGACATACGCAATCTTCCTCTTCGCGCTCACGATCTGGTGGTCGCTCAACTGGGGCGACGCCACTGCCTGCCCTTACACCCACATCGAGGATGTCATCGAAGGTAAAATTGTACAATACAAATTAGTAATATTCTTAAAAAAACTGATGAAAGTTGAACTTGTGACAAAATTAAATTTTCATCAGGGACACATGTCGAAAGTACCTGACTACTATTTAACAATCAGTAGCCGGGTGGATGGATAGCGAGAATTGTAGGATAGGACCCCACCCTCCAAACGGAGGAGAGGGACATTGTCGAGATGTCGTGAAAGGTCTACTGCCTCCCCAACCCGTCTGATCAGGATATGGAGTGTAGACCAAATCCTTCATTTACTTCTGGTAAATTATAGAGGGCTATCTTCTGCAGGGGAGACGAAATGAGCTAGGCTGATTATGATAGTAATGTCCTAATACGTTATATATTATCAACCAGGCAAAGGCGACGTCCGAAAAGCGCTTCTCAAGACATGGGCCGAGCTGACCGGTGGTCTATTGGTGTTCAAGTACGTGCAGATGTACTGGGCCCTCGAGATCTCCGACACTCATAAGGACAAGGCATTCGAAGACTGCAAGGCTGATTTGCAGGTCAGTACTTTGGCATTTGTGTGTGAGGCGATAAAGTTTTTGTGTTACATCTATGTAATGTTTTGTAAACCAAGAATATTTTTTAAGCTTATGTTAATTTAAAAGAAAAACAACTGCGCCTACTTCTGATTACAAGTATCTCTACCTATCTGATTAATAGAACGTAATATTTTGATAGTAAGCAACTAAAATGCATGTGCTCTAACTCAATCCAATGTGCGTGTTTTGTCTTAAAATAATAGTTACTGTTAAAATATTATATCAAAATTCAATTAAATCTCCACCAGCAAACAGTGCGACTCCATGAGAACGTAATTTTTTGCTGTAACCGTTACATTCCCAACCACAAATCTATAAAAGCGATTGACTGAATGACTGACTCACTCACTCATCACGAAATCCCAGAAACTACAAGTGCTAGGAGTCTCAAATTTTGCATGGGGGTTCCTTTTAGAACATAGGTGCTCACTAAGACGGGATTTTGCAAAATTCAACCCCTAAGGGGGTAAAACGGGGGTTGGAAGTTTCTACGCGTAAGAAGTCGCGGGCGGCCGCTAGTAACGGATAAAGTATAGACTTTGTAAAGATTCAGTGGACCAAAAAAAACACGTATCATAAATTAAAATCGCTTGATAAATTTTATCTCCAACACATGCTTCAAACGAGTCCGAAATCCCCTTTGTCCGTTTTTATTATTTCAGTCCCTTTCACTAGCAAAATTATCAAAGTGAACTTTAAATAGAAGTCGGGCTTCGAGCTTCGGGACGAGCTTTCATTACGAACTTCGGGGCTAAGTCATGCTTTCTTTAAGTGGCGAAACTCTTAGGACAATCGGCTGTTGAAATAAGATATTAAATTCTATTGAGTGTAGGTACATTAACGTCGAAGTTTCTGCCGCAGATAAGAAACCAATTATTTCGAGATGAATTAAGTAAGACGGATCAGACTTTAATGGAAACGAGATCGTATGATGAGTGATCGGTAGGTACCGATATAGGTATAGGTATACTAACGTTCTCTTGACTGTGAATGTATACATATTATAGGTAAAGGGTTTGTAGATGCTCCATTATAATACGTGGACTGAATTACCTATCACATATTCCTAGACATTAGTCTGATTAGGCCACGTGAGGCTAGTTTAGGGCTAATAAAGGCTAATTTAATCTAGCCCTTAATTTGACCTCAGTAGTTACAACTGTTAAAGAAGATTGAACTATGAGAGCCACTGGTTATATGTATTTCTAACATTCTCAAAATATTATTCTCACTCAAGCTTTGTATTGCAATTTAATACTTTGACTATATTCGAGGCTTTCATCTATTCCCCATTGTAAATATTTATTTAGGTGTCGTTTCACATAATATCAAACTAAGATCCCATGGGAACTACTTGCTGAAAAAATTTACTTGTGTGCGTTTTTAACCAAGTTTGTGTGTTTTGCTGATTGCTGTTTTTGAGACTAACATTGCACCTTAATCCAAATGTAGGTCATCAAGATCTAGGTTTGAACAAGGGGTGCCACATTAATTTGTCCTCTCCAGACAAGGCGGCGTTTCTTTGAATGCACGCACTAGAGTCCGTTAGGGCACATGCATTTATTGTTATAATACCATTACAACAAAATATTAGGCTGGGTTGCACCATCTTACTTTAACTTTGACAAATGCCAAAAGTCTATCAATCTCCATAAAAAAAGCACCGGTCATTGTTATTGCAACTCAGCCTTAGTTATTTCGAGTTTTTGTTATACTTAAACTTATGACACTACTAAAATGATATTCATAATTCAATCCAGGATTGGCCAAAAGGACAGGGTTATGAGTGTAGTCCCGAGCCTCCATTGCTTCTGGTAGAATAGAGGTCTTGCTCCTTTTGTAATAGAGCCTATAAGACCTGATGATGATGATAATGATGTCGTTGATGATGATAACGAAGATAGTAATGATAATGATGATACATTTCAGGTGCCAGTGCTCTACGGCGCTGTCGTCGAAGGTGTGGCCACATGCATGTGCAGGCTGGCTTCAAAGGCACTGGGAGACCTCAACCCCCGCTTCGCGACCGCCATAGATTCCTTCATTGGAACCTCCTTGGTGGTGGCTGGTGAGAATTCTTTATTCTTAGTTAAAAACGTGGTGTGCATGGGTCCTAAGTAAAAAGGCCGTGATGACAAGACAACTATCTTTTAAATACACCCATTAAATGATTCCAACAAAATTTTTACAGAAAAATGTATTTGATATAATTTGATGAAAGTAAAGAAATTGCTGTTTGTTTGTACTCGTACATTTTACATAACAAACAGATTGTAAAGGTACTCAAAATGTTAAAACGTATAGAAGATTCCATAAAAACATGGTATAACCTTTTTTTTGAGAGAAAATGGAGTTTAAAAAAGTCACCAAGATACTGAAACAATTTCTGTTCTTTCAATTTACTTACTTAGTTGAGAATGCAAAGAGGATTAAAGAAATAATTGTTTGGCTCAGTGTTAGCTCGTAAGCGATATATTAGCTTAAGCCACTTTTTCTGGGGCATCTACTTAAATTAGTGCTCTTATAAAAGCTTGTAGAAGTTTCTTGCTTTTAATTGTAAAAAAGGAAGAAAATCTATTTGAAGTGCGTGAAATAGCACTAGTTTAAAAAAGTACTAACGATGCTTGGTCGGTTTTAAGTGGTTCATTAAAAACAATTACCACGTTAACATTTTTAAAGAAAATTTTAGAATTTTAAAAAGAACTGGATAGGAGAAAATACGACTTTTTTTAACTGTCTTCAAAAATAATAAGAACTTTTTATTGTATTTATTATAAACACACTGTAATAATTGATTATTAGATTTGGATTATTCACAATATTACAATTTTTCCTGTAAAGTCGTAAAAGTACAGAAGAATTATAAAAATTTAAAATTATTCTCATAGATGGCTACATCAAAATACCTTTATTTTAATGGCGTTGCTCACAATTAATAATCATACTAACAACAACAAAACTACTCTGTAAACTCTTATAATTCTTTAAAGGTGAAATAGATTTAAATGTTTCGGATTACTCGTTCATTGCTTATTTTTCTTAAAGCGTTTATTTCATAGTGTGTTTGCTCACATAAATTTAGTTGCTGTGTATTTCGCCTCTAGGTATTCATACCTACATTTAACACACCTTTACCAAAGGCTTCTTTATACAAACGACAGCATATCAAGCTAGGCATTTTTCTTGCAATATCTCCCTTATTACAACTACTTACGACACCACAGTGTTTTGGCTTGATGTGCCGTCGTCTGTACATAGGTAAATGCTACTAGAAAGGCTACTCTGAACTAAGATATTGCTCATTCTACTGGCTATACTGTCAACAACTGATTCTAAGGTTCTGAGTGAGCAAGGAATACGAGTAGATATGCCGTCGACAAAGTATAACTCATAATATCGTTTATTGAGACCGATGGCCGCATGTTATATTATTATTTACTTTAATTTGAAGTTTTCTTTCACTGTGGTTTTACCTTGAACAGCTTATCTAGTAGCATACTTAGAAGTCTCTTTCACATCACATTCACATGTCTCACACGCGGGTTCACTGTTGCAGGGGTCCTCACTAGGCACAAGGTATTCGTCTACCGATATCAGGACAATAGTGCCAATGCGGACCTAAGTGTGTCGATCTTTTGCAAAGTCCATTTAGGAAAAGGTACATCGTTATGTAAACATTAAATGTCAACTAACAGAACTGCTATCAAACATGCATGGTCACGCATTAAACAACATGCATCGCTCTCGTGAAATGTTCATCAAATACGCTCTTTTTTACACAGCTTTTTGTTTTACAGGGAAATTTGTGCAAAATTATGTATTTGATCTGCATTTTCATTACATCTCAAACTGTACAGTATAGATTGTTCAAGTGAACAAAATCTATTTTCATGCACAAATGATCGTCGTTAGAAACAAATTGCAAATTCATCTCGATAACGTAGAACTCATTCTGTATTTAATATAGTTGTAGGTATTATAATGTTCCTCAATGATCATCAAGTCAAGTAAATTGAACAATAAATCATCCATATACATTATAAAAATTTTACAACTTCATATTCATTTTTTGAATTCTGTTACAGCGTTCGATTACTCCGGGGGGTATTTCAACCCAGTGCTCGCCACGTCTCTGAAAGCTGGCTGCGAGGGTCACACCATGTTAGAGCATGCAGTCGTTTACTGGATAGGGGCATGTGCAGGATCCATCCTGTCAGTTTATATGTACAAACTACCAGTAGTCCAGAAATTCATTAAGGGCCCAAGCGAAGCTAACGGTGACAGCATCTGGGCTGACAAGGAGGATTAATATTTCTCAACGCTTTTTAAGATTTTCTTACATATTCCACTTTCTTGTGTAGTCTATTGAACTGTCTGAAATTAGTTCTGATATCGAAAAAATACCCATTTAAATCATAATTTGGAATTTTGTAATTTAATGCCTAAACTAAATCTTAAGAAGTCCCGAAGACTACAAAGAATATTACAATAATAATAATGCTACAAAGTGATACCTAATCTAGTCAATTATAATAATAAAAGCTTGTTCAATGAGATCCATATAAATAACTTTGTTTGTATACGAGTGAAAATTCCTTGAGAGAGTCATAGAAAATAGTAATGTAACTGTTTGTAACCAGTGTAACATTCTAATTCATAAAAAATAAGTTCATTCATTGTATATGTCGAAGAAACCTTATTTTTATCATTTTTATATTTTTCTGTTGAATCTTAT
The DNA here is from genome assembly GCF_004193835.3 of Ostrinia furnacalis. NCBI lineage: Eukaryota > Metazoa > Arthropoda > Insecta > Lepidoptera > Crambidae > Ostrinia > Ostrinia furnacalis. The sequence continues at coordinate 179,910 of NW_021131019.1, forward strand.
ACCTACATGTGTTCTAAAAATATAATAAGTGCTACGTTCTCCCGTTGTAAATAAATAAATTGTTTTATTTATTAAACTGTTATTTAATTTTTGAGACCAATAGTAGCTCTCAATAAATAATGTTTATCTCAGTTTGAAATTGCAATATTTTCCGTCCTTCAACATTAAATGCTTACCACACGCTGTAAAACGATAAAATTCCATTAGCCTGTAAAAGCAACAAAACGCAGAGGGCAGCACCGGCGAGCGGGTTTCAATTAAACCGCGGCAGGTCGCTGACGACCTAATCAGTGGTACTCAAAGTGGTCTATATCAACCCCCATAGGTCCGTTGCGACCTCCATGGAGTCTAAAATGAAAATGAAAATCTTTGAAATGGAATAGAGAACCAACTTTGTGAACTGAAATCAAATAAAACACCTTAACTACACAAATACATAGTTAAAACAGAAGTGATCAATGATCATGAGTTTTTGAACCCTTTTTTCCCGAGTGCTCTTTTACCCAAACAATCCTATGGGAAGGTTTCCAGCGAAGTGATCCCAACTAATATTATAAATGCGAAATGTCCTGTCTGTCTGTCTGTCTGTCTGTTACGCTTTCCCGCTTAAACCTCGCAACCGATTTTGATGAAATTTGGCATAGAGATAGTTTGAGTCCCGGGAAAGAACATAGGATAGTTTTTATCCCGGTTTTTGAAACAGGGACGCGCGCGATAAAGTTTTTCTGTGACAGACAAAATTCCACGCGGGCGAAGCCGCGGGCGGAAAGCTAGTATAAAATACTTCTTTACCCAGAGGTAGCCTGAAACTTTTTTCACTTTAGAAAAAGTAGCTATGTGCCTATAAAGTTTGAGAAACTTTGATCTAAATGAAGCGGAATCTTTAATTCCAAGTTGCTAATGAATCCCCAAGGAAATCGCAAGCTTACATTTTTTACGCGGTTTAGGGTTTTGATGAGCGGATATTTTTTATTGCGATTGAAATTTATCTTCAGCAGAAATTATTCCAGTAGTTGAATAACTATGAGCGTCCTAACATTTTTTTCAGCGGGTTACCTACGAGTACAGTGTGCGATTTTATGACTCGATGACGCTCAAAATTCGATCTAAACTGAATCTATTCTTGAGTTAATACTCATAGTGATTGTTAAAATAATTTATTATATTGTTATCCTCAAGCCACAATTTTCACCAATGATACTAAGTAGTTAAATAAATCATAAAAAGATTTTGTCTTTCCAGTAAAGGAGTGCAGGTATCCTACTAATATAATAAATGCGAAAGTTTGTATGGATGTCTGGATGTTTGTTACTCTTTCACGCAAAAACTACTGAACGGATTTTCATGAAACTTTGCAGTATTATTGTTTATAACCCAGAATAACAATGATGGCTATAATTAATGATGATCTGTGACAAATTAAATATCACGTGGATGAAGCCGCGGGCAAAAACTAGTGTAAAAATAAATTTAACGGTTGCAAGGTAAGAGTAATCATACCTGCGAGCTATATTTCATGAAAATAAAATCAAGCTTCATTTTCATAAGATAATAATTCACTCACGCCGTAGTAAAAGTCCGAAAGATAAAATACTGTGTTCGTACATTTCATGATTTATGTGGGAAAGTAGATAACCGGCTATAAAACTTACATAAAAAGGTACTTTACTCTTCGAGTAATTAGGTAATAAATAGGTAGTTTCCAATGTCGACTGGGTGACAAAATATTTATTAATAAAAAAATCCGTTACAGGCATTTTACACAATAATTACACTTTTCAACCGACTTCAAAAAAGGAGGAGGTTCTCAATTCGACCCGTATGTTTTTTTTTTTTTTCTATGTTTGTTACGCGATAACTCCGCCAATTATGAACCGATTTGAACGAATCTTTTTTCGACGTATAGGTTATACCTCAAGGGTGGTCCCATTTAAATTTAATAATAAAAAAAACAACCCCCAAGGGTGGAAATTGGGGATGAACTTTTTTATACGCAATATCTCCGCCGAATATAAACCAATTTGAACGATTATTTTTTTGTTGAATAGGTATTATCAAAAGGGTGGTTTCATGCGAATTTGAAGAAAATATTTCACCCCCAAGGGTGGAAAATTGGGGATGAACTTTTTTATACGCAATATCTCCGCTGATTATGAACCAATTTTTTTTGGTCTCAGTGTACTGCCTACCTTCAGTGGTAACATCAAGGTAATAATTAGTTAACTAAAAAGCAAGAAATAAGTAAAATTTTATAAAAAAAATAATAAAACCGACTCCAAAAAACCTACACTAAAACGTAGAAAAATAATTACTAATTACCTACTTATTTATTAGGACGAATTATTAATATTTATCTAGGTATACCATGATTGATACTTTTGGAGTCGGTGCAGGCAAACTTTACATGTTTCATAATCTTGGCACCGACTCCAGAAGTATCAATCATGGTATACCTACATAAAATTCGTCCTAATAAATAAGTAGGTAATTAGTAATTATTTTTCGACGTTTTAGTGTAGGTTTTTTGGAGTCGGTTTTATTTTTTTTATGTTATCTTATTTTTATCTAACATCATCAGCTTCCATATAAACAAAGAAAACAACTATCGGTATTTAAGCTAATAATTATAAAGTTATCCTCCAACTCCTAAGCATTGGTTTGTACCTTTTATCACCAGTACTTAGTTATTTTAAATGCTAATGCTGGCCACTAATAAAGCTTGTGTAATCAAAAATATTATGAACTACTCATTCATTTACTTGTGATGCGAGAGTATACCATGAGCGAACCGGTTAGTGTACAATTTGGTGGGCTTAAGCCCAGAACAGACGGTGAAACGCAACTGCAACGAAATTGCAACTTTCTGATGATTCTGATGAATGAAACTGAAATTGAAAGTTTCAATCTGGTCGCGTCATGTCTCTCTCAAACCGGACGCTATGGCAGAAACTTAGACTGTAACTGGCAGTTGCAGTTTCGTTGCAGTTGCGTTTCACCGTCTGTTCTGGGCCTTAGTGAACTTCAACTAAGCTTCAAGTTAATGGTACAAATACCAGTTTTCTCGGTGCCTGACTTATAACTATAACATTAAGAATGTTGGACAAGCAATATTAATTTCTTAACTAGCTACACAATGTCCATATCCGTTTCTGGTGACCGTATTAATACAAGATTTTTAATATCAATTGTATACATACAAGACGTGTCAAAATTAAACCACAAAGTGCAGAAAATTCAAACACCTTATATCTAATGTCTTGCACAAGTCACTCAGCAATACAGTTATTACGTAAATCACAAAATTGCATCATTATTTCAGTAGTTAGTTGAAGACAAAATGTGATGTCATCGATATAATTTTTCTTTATTAAATCAGTCATTGTATTTTAGAACAACTCGTTTCTCACCGTAATTGCGGATCAAATCCCTCTTCGCTGTAATTTCAATGATAAAGACACAAAATGACAGTCCGCAGCCAACCATCCACATATAAAATGCACCAGCGCTCTGCAGCAGTGTGATACTACAACCCAGCACACAGCTGTAACTGGAGCTTAGCATCTTCTTATTTGCGCTCTCTGCCTTCGCCTTCATCAGTATTCCCAGAGCTTCGGCGTACAACCGATCACCAATTCCAGACTCTCGTAATGACACCATCAATCTCTGGAAATGATATACTATAGGCAAATCCTTTCTAAGCAACATCTCATGATAAACGGTCAACAAATTCTCATTCACTCTTAGGACTATTGCTTCACCCTTTACTGCAGTATCGGCCTGTAGCGTTAAAAATGAAGAGTCAATAACCACCGTCACTCCGTTGTACTCCAAAGATTTTATTTCACAATCATGAATCGACTTGCAAATCTTGGATGTATTCGCGAATTTAATGTAATAAGTATCCTGTATAAAATACTTATACCTCTCCATCAAATATAGCGGCAAACCCGACTGTACTATCGCCGTGGTTGTCTTATAAGTCGTTGGTGGTGAAACGATTGTTAGAAACGAGTACATCTGTATACTCACATACGCTGACAAATATATACACAGGATAGAGTAAAATATATTCAAAATTTTCTGTTTGAATGTAGTCCCTTCATGTATAGAGGACGTCCCAGTAAGAGCTCCCCAGTTATCCAGCAGCAACCTTCCTATTGGCACCGGTTTTCTGTCAAATATGCTGAAAAATTTCCAAGTGAAGGAGTACACAAAATAAAAAATAACAAAAATATAGAGTCCGTTCGCCTTTTTGATTAAATCCTGCCATGATCGGGAGTCTCTCTTGGCTGCGTATATCCAGATAAACGCCTGTCTGCTATACACTCCTGAATATTCTACCACGTCTCCATAAATCCTGTAAAGGCCTCCGGCACACAAATCAAAGGTACCGTTCAGAAGGTAATTTAAAAAATCATTATCAAATTCTGTAGTAATAAAATAAAAATCTAGAGTAAAATTAAATTTCTGAGCCATTATTTTCAATGTTTCCAAGTCCGATCCATGGATTTCGTTTTCTTCTATATGTTTGTATTTTTGCAACTCACTTTTGTTCGTTATAGTTGAAAATGGAAAAAGTGCTGCCATTCCGACTTTAAAAGGGCATTTCATGAGGTTTCGGAGCTTTTTTGATGGGAACGCATTGAAATTCTCTTTAGAACTGCAAGATGACAAAATAGTTGGTGGTAATTCCTGTCGTGCTGTGCAGGAGGATGAATCCATTTCTGGCATAAATGTGAATACGTTGTAGTTCTCAGTAATTTTTGCAATGAATGTGACGTCATACACACTTACATTTAGACTAAACTTTTGAAATATCGTTTCACATAAATTTGTGGAATAATGAAATATGATGAGTAGGTGTTTAATTTCTACTTCATTCCTCATTTTAAAGTTCGATAATGTTTCGCAGTCATCTACATAATGAACCGATAAAATGTGCCCTTCTTGCATGTATATTGATGTCATATTAAAATCTTGAGCAATGACTCTTGGTATGTTACTATTCACAAGTTCTTTTGCTAATTCCTCGTCAAATTCATCTTTGATTATATCTTCTTCACTAGGGTCATTGTGATTCATAAGAATAGTTGGTGTTGAAATGAAGTTTGTATTGATTATATTCAAAACACATGTAGCTAATATTGTAACATCATCGTGGTGATCTTGAATTCGATCCATGATGTTAGTAGTATTAATTGAATTTTGCATGCAAATGGATAAATGAGGTAAAATGATTAAAATTATAAATATCATTTTGTGATTTTAAGAACTTCAGACGTCGTGTGACTTTTCGTCTGCTTCCTAATGACTCAAAAACTGTTCTGAAACTCGGACACCAAAAGTAAATTGTGTATGCTGTAGAATTTAACAAGCATTTATCGCCTTTAAGTCAAATACTGTAATTAACCTGAAATTTCTTAGCCGTAAACATACGCTGGTAATTAAAATAAAATGAAAAGCATGTACGATTGTGACATGTATGATGTGTTTTGACTTTAGTATGATAGTGAACAGAAGGACTCAAGTTAAACATTCGAATAATATTGCAAGTGGTCTATGAGATAAAGAGTTTGGGGAACTTTGATCTAAATGAAGCGGAATCTTTAATTCCAAGTTGCTAATGAATCCCCAAGGAAATCGCAAGCTTACATTTTTTACCGCCGATTTAAGGGGTTGGGGTTTTGTTGAGCGGATAATTTTTATTGCGATTGAAATTCAAATCTTCAGCAGAAATGATACTAGTGGTTAAAAATAACTTTGACAGTTATATTTTGTCATCGGGTTACAGTGTGAATTTTTTTTAGACCGTAATCACAATATAAAACAAAGTCGCTTTCCGCTAGCTGTCCTTATAATATCTGCTTAGATCTTTAGAACTACGAAACGGACATTGATGCAGTTTTTTAATAGATAGAGCGACTCCTTCCTCTAAGGTTTTAGGTAAGACATGCAAATAGAAGAGAAAAGCCGGGAAATAATTCTGTAGCAAACAGTTTTTGTGTTAATTAATTAAGCGTTAATTACGAATTATATAAGCAATGCCGCGGGCGATTGTTGGTTCAATAATTCAATACGGACGAACTTTCGGTTCAAACAACTCATTAGAAAGTATCACGTTTTTCCATTAAACCGACCATGTAAATAAATTCTTTCAGTCATTGTGTGTGACAAGCTGTCTATTGCTACATCATCATCATCATCATCATCATTTCAGCCATAGGACGTCCACTGCTGAACATAGGCCTCCCCCAATGCTTTCTATGTTGATCGATTGGTAGCGGCCTACGTCCAGCGCTTCTCTGCTACCTTTACGATGTCGTCGGTCCACCTTGTAGGTGGTATTGCTACATAGACGTACCATAAATGTTGTGTTACACAATGTTTTTTGAAGTGGTAGTAGACCTGACAAAGATAGAGTCCTGCAGTCTCGGAATGATTATGGTGAGACACCAATATCGTGATTTGGTCATTGTGTTGTGATTAATAAAAACCTTTACAATACTCATTAACCAACCGAATGCGCTGAGATTCCAGAAAAAATGACGAAAGTAATTATTTTTGCAAATAGGCTTTAAAAAAGCGCTTTTACTACGCTTTTAATTAGCCTATATTTACCAACGATACTTGCCTTAGTGAAGCAGCAAATAGAACGCACAGCGTTGAATAGAGCTCTGTAATTGGTTAATCTGTCATCATGTGCGTCCACGCGCACTGTGAGACCTCATAGTAATGTTTGTGAATATGGACGTAATGTATAGGCATACAAAAGGTAATGCAAGGAATATTTTTGCCGAAGTGGGCGTTAGTAGTAGTTTTCAAAACTATTGCAGCTATTATTTTATACGCTTTTTATTTAATTTTTATTACCAGCGCATGTTTACGACTAAGAAATTTCAGGTTAATTACAGTTGATAATAGTTCTAAAAAGGCGGTAAATGGTTCTTGCATATTTTTACCTTTAATTACCTACATATCTTTTCACATTTGGTGTCAGATAGTTCCAGTGCAGTTTTTGAGTCGTTAGGAAGTACAGATGGAAACACACACAACGTCTTTAATTCTTAAAACCCCAAAATGATGTTTATAATATTAATGATAATGTTACCTAAATCCATTTGCATGCAAAATGCAATTAATACCACTAATATCATGGACCAAATTCAAGATGACCACGATGATGTAACTATATTAACTGAGTGCGTTTTAAATATAATTAATACACACTTCATTTCAACACCAACTATTCTTATGAATCACGATATCCCAAATGAAGAAGATACGATCAAAGATGAATTTGACAAGGAATTAGCAAAAGAACTTATGAATATCAATATACCAAGAGTCATTGCTCAAGATTTTGATATGACATCAATATACATGCAAGAAGGGCACATTTTATCGGTTCATTATGTAGATGACTGCGAAACATTATCGAACTTTAAAATGAGGACCACTGAAGGAGAAATTAAATACATACTCATCGTATTTCATTATTCCAAAAAAATATGTGAAACAACATTTCAAAAGTTTAGTCTAAATATAAGTGTGTTTGACGTCACATTCATTGCAAAAAATACTGAGAACTACAACGTATTCACGTTTATGCCAGAAATGGATTCATCTTCCTGCACGGTACGACAGGAACTGCTACCAACTATTTTGTCATCTTGCAGTTCTATAGAGAATCACAACGCTTTCCCATCAAAAAAGCTCCAAAACTTCATGAAATGCCCTTTTAGAGTCGGAATAGCACAATTTTTTCCATTTTCAACTATAACAAACAAAAGTGCGTTGTATAAATACAAGCATATAGAAGAAAATGAAATCCATGGATCGGACTTGGAAATATTAAAAATAATGGCTGAGAAATTTAATTTAACTCTCGAATTTTATTTCATTACTACAAAATTCGACAGACGTTTTTTAAATTTCATTTTGAATGGTACCCTTGATTTGTGTGCCGGAGGCCTTTACAGGTCTTACCAAGACGCGGTAGCATATTCAGGAGTGTATAGCAGACAGGCGTTTATCTGGATATACGCAGCCAAGAGAGACTCCCGATCATGGCAGGATTTAATCAAAAAGGCGAATGATCTCTATATTTTTGTAGTGTTTTATTTTGTGTACTCTTTCATTTGGAAATTTTTCAGCATATTTGACAGAAAACCGGTGCCATTAGGAAGGTTGCTGCTGGATAACTGGGGAGCTCTTACTGGGACATCCTCTATACATGAAGGGACTACATTCAAACAGAAAATTTTGAATATATTTTACTCTATCCTGTGTATATATTTGTCAGCGTATGTGAGTATACAGATGTACTCATTTCTAACAATCGTTTCACCACCAACGACTTATAAGACAACCACTGCGATAGTACAGTCGGGTTTGCAGCTGTATTTGATGGAGAGATTTAAGGATGATTTTATAAACGACACTTATTACATTACATTCGCGAATACGTCCAAGATTTGCGATTCAATTAATGATTGTGAAATGAAGACTTTGGAGTATAACGGAGTGACGGTGGTTATTGATTCTTTATTCTTAAAACTACAGGCCGATACTGCAGTGAATGGTGAAGCAATAGTCCTGAGAGTGAATGAGAATTTGTTGACTGTGTATCATGAGATGTTGATTAGAAAGGATTTGCCTATAGTATATCGTTTCCAGAGATTGATGGCGTCATTAAGAGAGTCTGGGATTGGTGATCGACTGTACGCTGAAGCTCTGGGAAAACTGATGAAGGCGAAGGCAGAGAGCGCAAATAAGAAGATGCTAAGCTTCAGTTACAGCTGTGTGCTGGGGTGTAGTATCACACTGCTGCAGAGCGCTGGCGCATTTTATGTGTGGATGGTCGGCTGCGGACTGTCATTTTGTGTCTTCATCATTGAAATTAGAGCGAAGAAGGATTCGATCCGCAATTACGGCGAGAATGGAGTTATTCTAATATACAATGACTGATTTAATGGAGAAAACTAGAAATTGGAGCTAGTTGCAATTTTGTGATTTACCTTAATTGTATTGCTACGTGGTTTGTGCAAGATATTAAGGTAAATAAAGTAAAATTTGACGGTGCTTGTATTTGCTTTACTTTGTCATTTAACTTAACACTAGTATGTTGTAAAAATTCATAAAAAATCTCACCATGTACAGAAACGCCATCAGTGTGCTTACCATGAGTTTACGTTAGGTGTGCTCGCTAGCGACTACGTTAAAAAATGACATTAATTGTATGACATAATTATTGTGCAGCGCCCCTAGCGGCTACTTTCAAGAAACAAAATCTTCATAGAGATTTTTGACGTACTCGCTAGCGAGCACACATAACGTAAACTCATGGTAGGTAGGTGCACAGTAATAGATTTAATAGAAATGCAAGAAGTGTGCAGTCGCCATCAGATATATTGGTGCAGACAAAGTGACCAAATACTTCTGAACAGTTTAAAATGTCAATTACTCGAAGTTTAGTACTTTCTTACCCGACTGCGCCAGAAGGAGGGTTATGTTTTCATGAAAGTTTTACAGCCGGTTATCTACTTTCCCACATAAATAATGAAATGTACGAACACAGTATTTTATCTTTCGGACTTTTACTACGGCGTGAGTGAATTATTATCTTATGAAAATGAAGCTTGATTTTATTTTCATGAAATATAGCTCGCAGGTATGATTACTCTTACCTTGCAACCGTTAAATTTATTTTTACACTAGCTTTCGGTCCGCGGCTTCGCCCGCGTGTAATTTTGTCTGTCACTGAAAAACTTCATCGCGCGTGTCCCTGTTTCAAAAACCGGGATAAAAACTATCCTATGTCCTTTTCCGGGACTCAAACTATCTCTATGCCAAATGTCATCAAAATCGGTTCAGTGGTTTAGGCGTGAAAGCAAGACAGACAGACAGAGCTACTTTCGCATTTATAATTTAGTATAGATCAAATTTGAAAATTGTGGCATAAGTATAACGATATTATGGTAACCTAAAAGAGTGTTTGTGGGCTAGTGTCGTATTAATAACTTAATATTTAAAAGGATGGAGTCCATTAATGACGAATCTTCTAATTTTATCTTTGTTTACTACAGAATTACGGATGTATACTAGTTGATACATTGTACTGTCCTGACAGCAATGACTCAAACAGTACCCCAATAGACAGCAGTAAACTCACGGTACTGTAACACAATATTACTAAAGGAAAATAAAAATATGTTTTTGTAGCTGACAAAAGGAGTAATTTTTCATGTAACGCCAGTAATTAAAATTGTGTAAATATTTTTAAAATTTAAAAAGATACAATTAATTTCACAGGCTTGAATTGTTTATTATAAAATAATATCAGTATTGTAAGTACTTATTCCTAGGTATAATTTTATAATAATTGAAATCACACAGAACTCGCAGAAGCTGTATTATTATTACACACAAACATTAAAGAACATTAAATTTAGATGTAAACTATGTAATTTGCTGAGTAATAAATAAGTGCATTATTTATAAACAGTTCAAATTGTTCGTTATCATTTTACGAATCTCTTAAACTTTAGAATAGTTGAGTGAATATTACTGCCAGATTTAATTAAATATTCTTTTTGACCAAGATTTCAATAATAAAGGCGCAAAAGGAGAACACACAGCCTAACATCCAGGCATAAAATGTACCAACACTCTGTTTCAATGTAATGCTACATCCCACTCCACAACTGTAGCTGTAACTCATCATGTTCTTACTAGCACTTTTAGATTTTGCTGTAGTTAGTATACCTATTGCTTCACGTATCAACCGGTCACTTATCCCTGAATCTAAAAGTATTGAGGTAATCTTCTGGAATCTCTTTACGATGTAAATATCTTTTCGTAGAAGCATCTCATGGTATATTGTTAACATATTCTCATTTGCTCTTAAAGTAGTTGCCTCATCGTTAACAGCAGTTTTCGCTTGCAGCTCTGTGAACATATCATCTAAAACGAGAGTCATCCCATTGAATTTCAAACTCAGTTCTTCACAATCATAAAAGGATTCACAATCTTCTGCTGTCTCAGAAAACGCATGATAAGATTCATCATTTATGAAATATTTTAATAACGGCACCAAATATGGCTGCAAGCCTGATTCCATGATATCCGCGTTGGTCTTATACATAGTTGGTGGCGATAGGATAGTTAGAAACGAATACATCTGTACACTTACATACGCTGACAGATGAATACACATAATCAAATATACGAATTGCAAGATCTTCTGTTTTAAAGTTTTACCTTCTTCAAGCGAAGAGGTACCAATGAGAGCTCCAAAAGCGTATAGCAACATTCTTCCCATAGGAATGTCTTGCTTGTCAAACATGCACATCAATTTCCAAATGGAACAGAAGATGGCATAGAATATCACGAATATGTATACTCCGTTTACATTTCTGATTAAGACTTTCCATGACCGCTTATCCCGCTTTACTGAATACATCCAGACAACTGCTTGTCTTCCATAAACTCCTGAATAGTCAACTAAGTTATCATAGACCCTGTAAAGACCACCAGCGCCAATATCGAGACTCCCATTGATTAAAGAAGCCAAAAAAGAATTATCTAAGAAAGGATTTTCTTCATATCTGTGAATGTAGTAAAATTGTGGGGTAAAATTGAAGTATTCGGCCATGATTCTCAATGTTTCCACATCAGACCCGTAAAAAGCATCTTCATGTAACCGATCGTTTGTCATCATTGAACTCTTATTTGCAATTGTTGCGAATGGAAAAAGTGATGCTATTCCTAATTTCAGAGGACATTTCATGTAGTTATTAGGCTTTTTATCTGGAAAGGCATTGAAGCTTTCAGTAGAACTACATGTAGATAAAAAGTTTGGTACTAAATTACGATCCAATTCACAAGTAGTTTCATTTATTCGCGGTATAAAAGTAACGACTTCAATCATATCATCTGCGTTTTTGGTGATATATGTAACGTCATACATGCTTAAATTTTGACCAACTTCTCGAAGTTTGTGATCACAAAGTTCGTCAGAGTAATCAACTATAATAAACAGATATTTTACATGATTTTCAAAATCAGTTTGTGACTCAGTCAATATGTCACAACTGGTAATATATTTAATCCTCAAGATGGTCCCTTCTTGCACGTATATTTTATTTGTATCAATATGATCTTGGGAAACAATCGGAGTGCGCCGTCTGCCGAATTCTTTCAGTATTTTCTCATCGAATTCACGTTTGTTTATTGTATCGTTCGGGATGTTTTGGTTAGCAATTATTGTTGGTGTATTATAAATAAAATTCGTGTCAATAATTTTGAATATACAATCAACTAACACGTCATGTTTACTTGTATCAATATCATTAAAATTATTCATTATCCCAGTTTCTGTTATTTGCTGCTTGGCAAAAGTTTGTTTAAGTAAAAATATAAATGTTACCACTTTAGCCACATGCATGTTCTTTTAAAAGTATAATAGTGACTTATTTCTTGAAATTTATATTATTCTTAAGAAGGTATTTTATTTTATGTAAGTACCTAGGTGATATCAATGTTTAAGTGGAAAAGGAACGTAAGAGAATGAACAGAAAATTCATTCCATAAAACAGAAAAAATAAAAGCTTTTAAAAACCTACGCAACATCATAATTATATCGCTTTAAACACTATCATTTGCCGCTCGATTCCATGCAGCTACAACATAGTTAGTAGTAATGGTTTTAAGTAATACATTTTGATTTTATATCTTCTTTACAAATTATTATGTAATGTTTAAATAGGGTACCTACATCAGGGGATTTTTATTATTTTCTAACACGTGAAGTGCCTCAATTTTTTTTTGAAAAATGTCAGGAGTGTTTTAGAAAATTTTTTTGAAAGATATACGGAATCCTCTGTGAGTAAGTTTGAACCGCTCTTAGCCAGTTTAATTTGCTTTTAGGCATATTATTCGCCACTACGGAATAATCCTAAATGTTTTTAACTCGACTCAATCAGAATTTTTTCACGAATAAAATACACTGACACTAATAACCTTCATTCAAAGTAAAATAACGCCTCAAACAAAGCAGGTACGTAGTAAAATAACATTATGATTTCTGTCGAACGTAAATATGATTATTATCGTAACAAACATTAAAGGAAATGGAATCTGTGATAAGACCCGTTCAATTTCAGTACTTCGCGCGTTCACAAAATGGCCAGACCCACTCGGAAAATACGTTTTTGTAACTGGATGTTTTTAATTTCATGTAAGAATATATTTTGAGATTCGTGAACTGGACTGACCAAATTACCTATCACTTGTATACCTGTATTTGTTTAACAAAATCTTTTCATTTTCATCGGCTATTCCCAGTTGCCCCCATGCCTCCTTTGAAGGGGCAACTGAGAATAAAATTTTAAAATTTTGAAACGACCCAGTCTCCCCCACTTGCCGTGATGGATACTGAAAACTGCTGTGACAATGATATTTGTATTGAAACAAAATGAAACGAAATAACTGGTTTTCAGTGGCTTATATAAATGCAGTCATAAATTCATTCGTCTGCCAATAGAACTAGATAAGGCTTACTGACGCTAATTAATTTTGCAGTTTACCCCATAACTCAATCGGGTCCCGCCGTCCCCATAGACATAGTGACGGAAAAAATGACAGGAGACGTCACCTTAAACCCTGCTGTCATCCAGCTCATCCCGGACAAGGAGCCACTGATATCCAGGAGGTACCGTCGACCGTGGTGGAAGCCTACTACCACAAAGAGATACGCCCTGTTCCTCAAATACTATGACAGTGGATATCAGGAGTACTACGATTTCCCCTTCGTGACAATCAGGCCGAAGTACCCGGTTCCAGGGGTGGAGTTCGGCATCCAGCTGGCTAAAGCTCAAATACCCCCGCTTTTGTTGAAAATGGCCGTTGGTGGCCCCCGCCGAATGCCCAAACCAGGGGGCACGTTCAAACCTCCTCACCTCATACATATTCCTGAAGAGATTGAGAACTACACTCATGTTAACTTCCATTATAATCGAAGAGAAAAAGACTTTGAGATTTATAATCAATAATAAGACAACAGATTTACTTACATAAAGTACGGCCAACGAGAAGCGATACCAAATGTAAACAAACCCAATGTCATGGTCATTTGGAATAGCAGGGGTTTGACTTTGACATATTTTGGCGGGAGAACGAGACATTACGACAAATACACAAGATGGGAAGAGACAGAATAGATTGTCAGTTCGACAGTCGAATCGACTTTTTGTATCGCTGCTAGTTGGCCGTACTTTAGTTTGTTTTTTTTTTCCATCGACAGTCTTTTACCATTTTTAACCAGTCTGTAAAGGGTAAGTAGTTATTAACTGAGTAAGCATATTCAATCTTAGACCTTATCATCAAATAGAATTAAAGTAAGTACATAGTAAGCAAAACTTTCATTTCGAAAAAACAGATTCATACAAATCCTACATAGAAGATCTTTTAAAAAGTTTAATTAAAAGATATCTGAGTTACTTCAAAGCCAATGGGGCGAGGAGATCTCCCACAAATAATGATGCTAAAGTGTCGATAGTTACGATATCAAAAATAAAATTAAGTAATAGGTACGTTGTGTCCGGGAACACACGCATTTGTTTTGAGGCTCGGGCTGCTGATGTCATGTAAGAGCTTAAACTATGTTAATCCCCTTAAAAGTAGAGCGTCACTGAAGACCTAACCTAACCTAACCAGTTTTGGATATCTTGTATAGTTTAGAAATAATCGAGTGAGATCACTTATCGTTTCCATCCTGTATTTGGGACGTGTATGTACCTATAAGTGCTCTGGAAAAAGCCTTTGTACTGAGTAAACTATTTGATTTTGATCTCTCTCCTTTCTCTCTTTCTATGTTGTCGCGAGTGAGAAACATCGATTTTTAAACGTAAACGACCGAAATAGCTAATATCGATCATACCAACAATATCAAGGGACATCACTATCTGCAACTTCTGAATTAAACTATTTTCTGTAAAAGTAAATTTGACCGGATACTGGGCTTAAACTTCGATCGAGGGATTTCTTCAAATGACCAGCTAGAAGATGGAAATTCCAAACTTTTAATAAGATTATGAGTAAGTCTTCTTCGCTTTATAATTGAATGTTTTCAAGGATTTGTGTCTAGAAGCTGATGGTTACAATTTAATTATACCTAAGAGATTTTTGTATAGTTTAATGCTAGAATTGTAAGTAAATATCATAATAAACAGAATATTATGTAGGAAAATTTACTTACAAGGCACTTATGCATCCCTTTTGGACATGGATTCGCCCACGTGAAATTAAATTGATCACAGATCATTATAAATTATAGCCTAATAATGTTATTCTGATGTATAAAAACAAGAATACTGTAAGATTTCATCAAAGTCCGTTCTGTAGTTTTTGCGTGAAAGAGTAACAAATAAATACATCACATCCACACAAACTTTCTCATTTATAATAATAGTAGGATATTCCTAGATTAGAATAATTATTATTATAGTACTTATTTATAGGTACTTATATAATAATATATTATTATAGTACTTAGGTTTGACATCATACACGTGTTTCAACACTCGCGTAACATAAAATTAATACATAACTACAAAGTAGTCTCCAATAATACTCTTGCTCGATTCAAAGGAGTATATTCAAAGGCTTTGCCCTTGAAACATTAAATACCTTACACACTTAAGGACCAAGTTGTCGCCAACAAAATTAGCCGGCTATATGTATAGGTATTTTTAAAAGGTTGAAAGACTTCCTTGATTACCTACTCTTTGAGGGACGATCAGGGTGTATGGTCTTTCTTCTGTATCTACTTAGGTTATATTGACATATTTTTAGTTTATGTGGGTTTATTTTTGAAAGTTAAGGCTATTAAGTTGCTGGAGCCAAGGATAAGTATAAAGTATGCGAACAGTGTTCCACTAACTGCCGCCTTATGGAAGGTTTACTTGGTAAACTTGGCGCATGTGACTGCTTGCCATTGGTTAAGACATACCTACCTCAGTCATACTCGTACCTGCCTAAATCTGAATAGGTAACCTAGCATTTAATGCTACCTTCTTAAGCATGTAACAGCAGTCTACACCCAGAATCCACCCACCCGTCAACGTAAGTCGTCAACTTTTGACATTTTATCAAAAGACAGCAAGATCAAGCCACCCAAGCAAGCCGCCGGCTTTGAAATGTAAAGTCCTAAAAGCATTAGCGCTAAGCATTTCCTCCTCGATTTAAGGAAAATAAAGATTAAATTTCTGAGGCTATTTGTGTCAGTGTGCAGCCGTCTTAAGCTTACAAACTGCGAGCGTGATCCAAAAGTCATTAGTGTCTCGTCAAGCGAAACTTCCAGATTGCAGGTAATGCATACTAACTCGGTGTAAACTGAGCCGCGAACCAACTAGCTGTCTCCTTGGTTTGTTGGTTTTATTTGAGTTGTCCTTTACATTACGATGTAGAGCGTCGTGGTTTATTTGATTGTGTCGTAAGTCGCAATAAATACATTACAGATATGACACGATGTATTAGTTAGTAGTAAAGAGTCGTAGCTATTTTTAAATGACTTCAACAAAAGGAGTGGTTATCGTCGTAAGTCACAATATAATAATTACATTGATATTTGACAGGACGTATTTTAGGATGTTCGGTATTCGCTGGGTGCGAAGTACTAGGTGGGGGGGACATAATCTATCGCAGCGCTCATGGTGGTCAAAAGTAGAAATAATGTAAGCTCTGTCATCAGATGTATCTGTCAATGGCAAAGCGATTCTACATAATACATTTTAATATCATTAATTAATCGCATGAAAAGGGTCCTACTGGGAACTTAAATAAAAGAGTGGACTGTATTTCGATAGGGCTGTTTTAATAGCCGTTTACAATTTGGAAATACCTAAACTATACAACGTGGTAGTACAAAAATGAGTCACAGTAGTTGTTGTGCACAGATGTTTGCCTTATGATGAGAGCGTGAATTATTGAACTCTGCCCTTGTTTTGTTCTTAATTCTTCTACATCTCGGACTTGTCCAGCCAATACCAACAACTTTCCTTTAAATACGGTTTGTGGTTGGAATTTGATATTGTAACCAATTGTAACTCTCACAAACCCGGTCTTCAAAACGATACTCATTTCGATCTGAAAACGATATTTAATTTATTACTAGCGATACAGAAACATTTAAATATATTTACTGTTATATAATGAAACCGTTAAAGTAGCTTTTTCTTTTTGTTTTACTGTAAAACTACAACTATAAATGAAGTAAACAAACCCTGACACAATCAAAATTAAACACACTTTTTGGACTTACCTCATTTGATTTGAATGACCAAAATGATTTCAAAACCTTTTTTCCACCCAAATCGTGGTATCACAACAATTTATTCGTTGAAAATATTTGTTATTTTTTCATTTCGATATTTTTTCACAAATATACGACCTAAATGTCAATGTGACAGAACCCACAAAGTTGTGGACGCTAGTTGGCGCTGTAATCGTGCACGGAGCCAATAGTTAGGAGAAAAATGTTTTTCCTCGATAGAATTTCTTTTCTAGAGCTTCGAATCTTAACTTAACTTATAATAAATCTGTAGAGAGGTCAATTCTGTACATGAAATATATTTTCAAAATAACCATCAGGGGGTGATTAGTGATCGATACTGATGCCAAAAATGCAATCAGTAAAATCTTTGTCTGTCTGTCTGTATGTTCCTTATAGAAACAAAAACTACTCGACGGATTTTAACGAAACTTGGTACAATTATTCTTCATACTCCTGGGCAGGTTATAGTATACTTAGGAATTCCCACGGGAACGGGAATTAGAGGGAACATCCTTTTGTATGAAAAATCTAAACCGCTTAAGTTAGACGCTTGAAATTTGGCATGCAGGTACCTCAGTAAACTTAAAGCTTAGTTACAACAGGATATTACAAAATACGGGAAAACGGGATCCACGCGTACGAAGTCGCAGGCGGCCGCTAGTTCTAAATAAAAATTGATTCACTTTCTTAATAATTTTCCCTATGTTTGATACAAAACACTAGATGTACACGACTTTATCGATTCGATCTCTACACAAAACATTACATTGTAGACAGCACAAAGCCTCTGCTACCCAACCCGATTAGATTTCTCATAGAGACATATTTCAGGAGCACGGTCCCAAAAGTTATTAGCGCTTTATCTGGGGAGCCTGCAGGTAATGCATACTAACACAAGTTACACCGTCTGTCTGTAACAAGTAGGTATTTCGGGTCTAGTAATTATAAGAAACAAAAGTTGGAAGGCTTTCGAAAGTCATACCATGGGTTGCACCATCTTACTTTAACAAATGGCAAAAGTCTGTCAAACTCCAACACAAAAACATCGGTTAATGTTAAAAAAAAAGTAGTTTGACTGTTTTCTGGTAATGGTAACTTATTTCTCTGCAAGTTGGCTTTTAAAAAGCGCTTTCACACGTTCCAGTATTACTTTAACCCTACCACTGCTTCGGGACAATATACATAGGCCAGTTCTGAAAAGAAGTAGCGCAAGAAACTCATGCTCGTTTTCACCATCAATCCCTTATTTTTAAGTGACCCCCCCTATGAAAACAAAAACTCCTGTTAAGTGTTACCATATGGGTTACAAATTAGGGATTGACGGTGAAAACGGGCATCAGTCTCTTTATTCATTTACTATCGAGAAAAAACCTATATTCTTAATTGTAATCTCGTAAAGAATTCATAGTAATTATAAGAAAGTTTACTCAAATAAATATCTACATTTCCTGAAACATTCAAGCGCCAAGGAACATACAATCCTCGTGGGTGTTATTTGTATTAAGTTTCCGAAGTTCTGAGAAACGAGGAAGGAAGGAAAGGGCTTAGGGCTTATGTGTGGCTCGTGTACAAGTTTAATCCTTTCATATAAAGCACAACATTAAATGTAGGTACTCGCATTTCCGCGAAAATTATACCTTTAATAGTTACTACAAAAGAGAGAGATGAATTAACCTATTAAGGCTTACTACAAAAGCTTATAGTAGAAAAGAAAATCAAAGATTCAGAACAGGTTACAAAAGGTTAAGGTGCGTATTAAGAACAAAGCTCAAAACCTGAATTTCAGTATTAGACCAATCACTAGGCTGAGTAGCGCCAACTTACTTTAGCCGTAACTATGACAATTACTGGTGTTTTTAGTAGGGATTTTGACAGATTTTTGACGTTTGTTAAAGTTAAAATAAGATGGTGCAACCCAGCCTACGGAAACTTTGGCCAAGTTCTGAACGTTGTTTCGTAATACAGACCTTATAAACTTTAAAAACCCTAAAAAACTGAGTGGAGTTCTCAAAATAACTCCCAGCTGACTTTAGCCTTAGGAGTCTGACTTTAACCGGACTTTATTTAACCTGCAGCACTGGATTCGTAATTTAGACCGCCTTCGTTCCGTAGCTACACAACTCGACTGCAATGTATTCCGAAGCACGAACTGATTATTTGGCACCAATGTCCCTTACAAACAGATTCAGAAGGTCCGTAGAAGAAACACGCAGAAAATGTAATGTAAAAAAAATACCAACCGAATTGAGAATCTCCTCTTTTTTTATATCGGTTTAAAAAACTGTACTTACCTACTAATAATGTGACGTCACAAATTCACGTCATGTCATTAATTTAACAAGCGTTATCGCTTTGTAATGGAATCAAAAGATGTTTGGTAAAGGCGCGCTAAAAACAATCCTATACTAATATTATAAATGCGAAAGTAAATTTGTAAGTCTGTGTCGCTTTCACGCTTAAACTGAACCGATTTCGATGACATTTGGCATAGAGATAGTTTGAGTCTCGGGAAAGGACATAGGACATAGTTTCTATCCCGAATTTGGAAAAAGGGACGCGCGCGATTAAGTTTTTTGTCACAGACAAAATTCCACGCGGGCGAAGCCGCGGGCGGAAAGCTAGTTTAACATAAATGGATAAAAGTAGCAACGTGTTAATAATGCACTGACCAAAATAAAATATCTTAGTTTGTCAAAAATATTGCATTATTCTCTGTGTCTGATGTGTTATGTTGTATTCCTGTTTTATGCGCTAAATAAAAAAAATACAGGAAAGTGACCAAAAATGCCATTTTAGACCCACTGCATTTCAGTTCTACTGTAGGAGGGTTGAAAGGACCACGCTGTTTGCAATCGGTCAAATATACAGTAACTTTTGGGGGTAAACAAATTTCGAAGAAAATACTTTTTTGTTTACTTTTGTTTACAGGCCGAGGATCATTTCACGGGGCGATGCGTCTTAGTTATGATCCAAACACTTATTGTTGGCGAACTTTGTTAGAGCTGCAGTACCTAATATTTTGTATAAGTATTTAAGTTGTAAGTACCTAACTGATATGTTTTTTTTTACAAATATTAACTTTGACGAGACAATTGCAAAACAATATTTATCTCTTTCGTACAACTAAAAAGTCCGAATATAATCCATCCGCACCAGCGATTTAGCGAGCATTATTTTGCGCCTTACTGAAAACTAGATGCACATAAGGTCGATTCGACCCGATAACGCAGTGAACGTGTTAATTGTCTGGTATCCAAAGCACAAGTTTTACTTTGTTTGATACTCCTAGATGGGGCAGTGCAATGTCCAAAGATATTTGTTTATTCCTAACTAAGAAACTCAACCAAATGCGAGTTCGGCTTTTGACGAAAGGTTCCGTCTATCTTAAAAGATTCCTATTGAAATTTAAAATCAAACAAAAAGTACTGGAATGTGCACCCATTAGCTAAAGTGAATATATTTAAATAAGTAAGTAGGTAGTGTCATTTAGATTGCATGTTCAAAACTACACATTATTGAGTGAAATATTACGTAGCACAATGACTGGTAGTGCAATTAAGTATTCCAGCAAATGATATTGTGTACATTTGCTTAATAATATTGGCTTCTATCAGAGTAAATACAAATGAGTAGGTAATCTTCATAGAAACGCACCGAGCGCGGTTTGTATGTGAGCGCGTCAATACGTATGCGGCGCGCACGCACACACTGACAAAATTCGGGGCAACTCACCGCTAATCAACGCTAAATTTTGTTAGTGTGTGCGTGCGCGCCGCATACGTATTGGCGCGCTCACATATGAACCGCGCTCGGGCGTTTCTATGAAGATGACCTACTCATTTGTATTTACTCTGCTTCTATGTAGTGCAGGCTAAACAAACCTGTCGGCAAATATTGACGGGTTCTGATGAAATTCGATTAAATTTGTCAAAGCTGTGGCGCACTGCGGCTGATTGCCGAAAACATAGGGTTAGACATTTTGGACAGGGTTTTCATTAGACAATGTTATTTCACTAATAATAACACCACAGCTGCTCGACTGTTGTGGTGAAGCCACTCATAATAAGCATCTTTAGCTTACCACGAGGGGTTAACGAGACTAATTTGCTAATATTCTTAAAAAAACCTTAAAACCTCAGCATAGAGTTACTTTTTTCAAAACAGTAGTTTATAACACATCTCTCAAGTATAATTTTGACTAAGTGCCAGTTTCATTATAGTCATAATAAAGATTCAGACATTATCTATCAGAAAACGCTATATTACTAATTACCGGATTTATCTGCAACATTATTGTCTCTATTCCAGGCGACATCTAAATGATGCAATTTTCGTACATATTTACAAAAAGTAACCCGAAATTCCTTTTTCCCTAATTCTTAGTTTGGCCCATCAAACATAATTTTAAAAGTGCTTAAAAGACAAACTCTATGTTTTCTTTCAATAAAATATAGTGACTGATTAGTCTGCAATTTACGTATTCTCAAACGATGCTTGCTTAAGTGAAGGACCAAATCGAACGCACAGTGTTGAATAACGATATGAAAAAATACTTATTGAATATTTTCACTGACGAAAAAATCTAGTAAGAGATTTTCTACATGAAATGTGACTGTATAAAAGTGCAAAATTGTTCAAATATTCAAAATTTAGTGCAAGCTTTGTTTTCATATTTTCCGTGATACCATAACTTTTCAATGTAACCGATAAAAGTCAAAAACAATGTTACTCACTGTATCATCCATTTTATGCCTAAAAATGTTTACTGCGAGCGATTGCTAACTCTACTTTCATAAAGATAAGGTGCAATATTACATAAGGCATTTAGAATACAAAAATGCATAGAATGGCTAGGCAGGACGAAACTGTCAAACATTAAATCAGTGCATTATAGCATTTTGGATGCGATTGGATACCGTAAACAAAAAGCCAAAAATATAGTTAAATAATGGTCACACGATCAGTCTGTTCCAAAATGCAACTACGAGTACTCACCTACTCTGTGGTTTCTTATAAGTCCGGAGTTAGATTCCCAGGTGTGGTGTGGTGATGTCAATATCTATGGGCAAAGAAATAAGATACTTAATACTAAAATAATGTAGAGATTAGAGACACAGATCAATATGTCTGGCTATTGCACTATTGGATTTTTTAAAGGAAATTTACGAAGGAAGGAAAAAGGAACTACTTAAAATAGGGCTCAAACCCACCCAAATATATTTTTCCTTTCTCTCAGATAAATGTGTATGTTTTGGCTCATGAATCTGATTACAAGCTATAGGTACCAACCTTAAAAAGAGTACCTAATACCTATGTAATGAAAAAATTAACAATGAAACAAACCTATTCAGCAGACTGCAAAGAGCTAGTGTCAGGGGTCTCCTTAGTAGATTCCAGGGCAGTTGAGAAACCATGACCACTGAGGACAACTGAGTCACCCTGCTCATGACAAAGAACAGCTTGCCCTACAGATTGCCGCTGGGACCACGAATATAAGAGAAAAAAAAAACAAATGAAGGCTTTAACACGATTGCAAATTGTAATGAATTCAATTAATCCTTTCACAGCATGCTCTCGTCCCATCAAGTGATGTAAACGCTTGTAAATTCTCTTTTAGGCTATGTTCACATGTAACGCGCGTTAACGCAGGTCAACGCGGAATTAAATTTATAAAGAGTTCACATGACAAGCGCTAACGCGCGTTGCGAGGAGCTCGTCATTCTGTTTCAATAAAGCTTAGAAAATAGACGTGGAATAAGCTATTGCGATAGAAGCGCGCGCTCAACTGAACAGTCAACGGACGTTACATAGCTTTCAAAGCGCGCGTTAAGGCCGGGTAGCAGTGAAAATGGCGAAAATGAGGTTTTCATTTTTGATTTTTGAGGTACTAAACAGTAAAATTAAAGGCTAAGATTTTATTTGGGCATAGTTGAGGATATTTTCTAGGGCTATTAACGGATGGAAACACGATTTGATGAAGTTGACTCGATAGAATAAATTCCCAAAGTTACCTCTATTCGTTTTCTATTTATGGTTTTATTTTTTAAATAAGCGATTTGAGATTCTGAATCTTTTACTAAACTAAAGTTCAGAAATAACTTGAGGGCTTTTAACGGATGAAATTTTTATATTGGCTCTTATTTAGTTACTATGTTAAAAAATGTGGAAAAAATCGCCCATGACGGCTTGGACAATCTCAATCAGTCGCGCGGTGGCGCTTACGGAGGACGGACGCGTGTCAGTTTTTTGGTCGTGACAGTTCGCGATTTGTCAATATTTTTGACAATGATGACTTTGATGAGTCACAGTATAATAACATCAGTGTTACTGGAGAAAGCTAAAATTTTTGATAATTAAGAATTATGAATTTTGTCTACCTATTGAAATTTAAATCGTTGGCATCCTTTTAAACTAAGACCCTACTCATACATAGTACATTCCTCAAATATGAGACAAAACCAATGAGTTAAAATTCCATTTTTATAGTACCTACATATAATCGTCTTACACTCTTTAGAAGAGCACAATGACACAAATAAATAATAAAAATTAGGTCAAATATAGGGGCAGCTGCACGTCACTGAAAGACGATTCTGTACTCGGCATCTGGGCTGGAGAACATGAATCCTTGCTTACAGATGCAGATGTAAATAGAGTTATAACTGGACAAATTTTACATGAAATGTTTAACAGAAATCAGTTAAAAGACACATACATGGAATACCAATAAGGTTGCGGAGGGAAAGCTACCTATTATAAACTAGCGGCAGCCCGCGACTTCGTTTTACCCCCGTTAGATATGATGTTTTACTTCGTTGTTGATAGATGGTGTTTCACGGCTTCCCCCGAATGAATATTTACGAACGTCATACCGTAGTTTGTCCAGTGCTGTAGATTTTAACCAATGACGATAGATGGCGCTTTTTAGACACGTCTTATTTATTTATTGAAATTTATTTGCCACATATCGTCATAATGTTAATCTGGGTTATAAACAATAATACTGTAAAGTTTCAACAAAATCCGTTCAGTAGTTTTTGCGTGAAAGAGTAACAAACATCCAGACATCATGACATCTAGACATCCAAACTCTCGCCTTTATAATATTAGTAGGATATTTCACAATCCAAACTAATATTTACTATTTAGCATTTACTTACAGTAAATATTAGTTTGGATTGTGAAATATTTAAAATAAAAAAAAGAATAAAACAAAATAGGGTTTCAAATTACCTATCTATATCTAATATTATAAAGAGGTAAAGTTTGTGTGTTTTGTATGTTTGTTAAATTGTAAGGGGTAATCTCGGGATCTACTGAACCGATTTAAAAAAAATCTTTCACCAATAGAAAGCCACATTATATCTGAGTGTAATAGGTTATACAACGTGTCCCAAAATTCAAGGATAAGCCGGCGCCGCAGGGTGGACCTAGTCATGACTGCTTTAGGAAAAATAAGAAAAAAAAAAATATCTCAATTATTTTTTAAGTTACACAATAAATTATGAAATGCGTCGAAAATTGACACCCCTTATGATATTTTACATTACCACGACTACAATTTTTCAAATACTTCAGTTTTTTTGTTTGTATTGGCAAATTAAGTAGTGCTGCTGTCCACCCCAATTCTTAAAACCCTCAGAATCCTTGCAGTTTTTACACAAAAGTTAATCAAAATATGATATTTCCTTAAAATTTTGAACGATTTTTACTTACATTTCACTTTGACTCGTCGTTTTGTAAAAAAAACAGTATGAACACTACTGCGGCAAGTTTTTTATAAAGTTGACGCAACTATCCAAGATTCCGAAATGGTATAATACACTAAGAAAACAAGTCGCAAAAAAGATATGCGTACCATTTTTACAAGCACTTCGCTTATTAGTTAGTATGGGATAAATCTTGCAACTGAATTTAAAACCAGTTATCCTTAACCAATTGAGCTGAAATTTGGTATACTTGTGTAAGTACGATGACAATGCAATATTATGGTACCATTGAGCTGGATGGAGTATGGAGGTGGCCATAGGAACTCTTAACGAAACGGCGGAATTACATCTAGTTTGGGTTCGTTGGACTTGTCTTTTCGAGCACTTTAGTGCTAGACGATGTTCAGGGTCCTGATGATGAAGTCAAGAGGTGGCAGGAGCTGGCCATAGGAACTCCTAAACGAAACGGCGGGTTCGTTGGATTTGTCTTCCCGAGCACTTGGGCCATGAGATTGAGAAACAACTAAAAAGCTTAAAATAAAGTTGTAATAAAAAAAACTTATTTAAAAACAAGCTTGACTTCGTTTGAAAATTATAATTGACTTCATCATCAGGACCCTGGACATCATCTAGAATTTTGGGACACGTTGTATAAAAACCGAAAAATTCCACGCGGGCGAAGCAGCGGGCGGAAACCTAGTTTATTTATAATTATGTAAGAGCATAATTATTAAAGTCGAAGTCAAACATTATTTATTTGTGTGGACCTATATTAACGAGAGATTACAAGGCGTCAAATATTTCAAGAAAAAAATTAAAAACTATATTATAATGCTTAATTTTGCTCTCATGGAGCCTTTACCTACTCTCACAAATTAAGACTTAGAGAAGAAACTAATAATAAAACCATTTAACTGTCCTGCAATGAAAAGCTTGATCGGGTACAACACCTCAAGTTATTTCAGAACTTGATTTCATTAAAAGACTCCGAATATCAAATCACTTAGGTATCTAAAGTCAAACGATTCTGAAATGTCAAGTGGCATAAAGTTGGGACTAATGAATAACCCATTAAGATAGTAGCGCCCTCCTGTCAATGACATACCTGGAACGATAGAGTATTGGACAACTAATGAAAATGCTTTGTCCTAAATGACTGACGGATATCGTAGAGACCTGAAAGTTGGAAGGTGTGTTCTTTGTATGACGTAGGCATCTCATAAGAAAAGATTTTCCGAAATGGGGTCATGAAATGAAGGGGGTGAAAAAAGGGGGCAAAGTTTGTATGGGACAAAGTGATTCCTTGGTTCAATCTACTTGAAATTTAGCTTAACAATTCCTTAATATAATTCATGAAAGACGTGTGGAACGGGTAGAAAGTAATTTTGGCAGTCATTTTCTTCGAAGTTGATATCAATACTACTTAGTGCCTTTGATTTAATTACTTTTTATTTTTACAAGTGTTTGAAAACTCCATGTCAGATTGTGTTCAATGTCAAGTGAAATCTCAAATTGAAATGTCTCAATCTCAATGAGGAGACTCTGTATTTATTCCTAGAATTCCCCTAACACCGTCAAATTGCCCTTTCGAATTCAAGACAGTGCAGTTTCCCATCAGTCTGCTTCGTAATGACTATAAACAAAGCTCAAAGTCAAACTCTAGGGACCTCTGCTTAAACTCCCATGAGTGCACAGAGGTAAGCAGGTAACCGCGTGTGATGCTCATAATAATTTTCGATACAGAACCCCGTACATACGTCATACATATAGAAAGAATACACCCAGACCAATACAAACAAATATGTTTCTGCAATTTTAGTATGATATTTTTATTTATTAATAAACAAAGAGACTGAACAAAACTAATGCGTGTACTGATTAATGTTATTAACCACATGCAAAGCTTCGTGAATTGCAACAACTATAATTTATTATCCAAGCTCTAAATAATCGCTACTAAGAGTAACTTATCATAAAATGTTTTTCCAGTCGCTCAAGCTTCCAAGGGCCTACCGATAGGTCGGGTGACGTAATCTTGAAATTCTTTAAGCCGGCGCAGAACTTCCAGAAGGTCAGGCGACGCCACGGCCACTTTGAACCGTGTTTACTTCTGCAGTTATATTTCATATTTATTCGATTCTAGAATATATTCCCAAAAAGTCTGTAAGGTGTTTTAATTTGTATCACTTGGATATGATTTGTATTAGAAAGTGTTGTGAGTGTGACGCTTGAAGGGAAGGAAGTCGACCTAACCTAACCAACTGCGTATTTCTATACTATGTAGCTGGAAATTGTGGCGGGAGCTCTTTGGCGCGCTGTCTTCGGCGAAGAATTGCGCGCGCAGATTTTGACAGCGCGAAATACCTACTTTAGCAGAAATACCAAGCCTTAACGCGCGATCTACTGCGTCTATACTCTGATTTTTAATTCAGCATAATAAAATTGATGAAACATTCCCATTATGAATGGAGAGCATTTTCACAAATTAAAAAATAACCCTTTCTTGAATTTAAGGTTCCACTTGAAAAACTAGGGCTTAAAAATGTACTGATCATTTCAAAATGGTTATTTGAATTTTTATTATCATATTTTTGAAGTTACAAAAAAAATTGGGAAATTATTTTTCTATTACTGGACTCCCTGGTCAGTAATCCATGGGTTACAAACCTTTTTTATGAAAATCCTTTTATTAATAAAATCTTAGCTTCATAAAATAACCAATTTAACAAGATGCCAATTTTATAATCCAAGTTGATTATGATGACGATAATGATGATTGATGATCAATACATATTTTCGTTTATGATAATATGTTGTTTTACTGTGTTAAAAACACGTTTTTTTCTATTTAATCTCTAAAATGTACATAATGATTAGTATACATTGAATTCACAAAACAAACAATAGTTCATTCTTGTAAGTTGTACTTGATGAAATTTCATTTCATATTATTTATTAATAATTCAAAGCAAAAAAGGCTGATTACATCTGAATTGTCAAAAAATGACAGCTGTCAGAATTCCGTCGAATTAAAAATCGGACTTTAGAGACGTTTTCTCTGAGTCTCGCGTCAACGCTCGCTGACGCGCGTTAACGCGCGTTCATGTGATCGGTTGTATGTAAATACTACGATGTCTTTGTTAAAAATTTTCAATCTGAACATAGCCTTACCCCCACCACCACCACTACGCCAAATATCGTTAACCCCTCTACAAATCCATCCACTCAAACAATAGTCCGCCAGTGTTTGTAATTACGCGTCCAACTGTTTCGTATGCGATCGGTTGACAGCACCGTATATTGATTTTACGCGTCTAGATTGCAGAATCTAGTGTTTACAGTTGGTTTTGAATGCGTGGATGAGCTTAAAAGCTTTTGACCCATCCAAAATGGTTGTTGTTTTATTGAAAAAAGTTAGTTAAACAGATCCAAGTAGGTATTCAAGAGACCATTTTGTTATTTTTTTAAATTTCTGGCGTCGTATTGTTGATATGATTATACTCAGGCTGAGTTGCACCACCTAACTTTGACCGTAACTATAACGATAACCGGCGTATTTTGTATGGAGTTTGACAGATTT
Source organism: Ostrinia furnacalis (assembly GCF_004193835.3). Taxonomy (NCBI): domain Eukaryota; kingdom Metazoa; phylum Arthropoda; class Insecta; order Lepidoptera; family Crambidae; genus Ostrinia; species Ostrinia furnacalis. The sequence goes on from NW_021131019.1 coordinate 208,531, forward strand.
TTGACGTTTGTTAAAGTCAAATTAAGATGGTGCAACCCAGCCTTAGAATATTGTATGCTCATAAACTATGGATTTCCCTTTTTTCACTAGTATAAAACATAACGAAACATTTTTTTTCCAAATTTCAGCGTCGTTTCGCTGCGAGATGATGATGATAATAAATAGGCCAATAGACCACACGCATTCGACACGTGTCGCGGCCCAATAGTGCCACATGTGGACCTTGTGTTTGCCAATTGGTTGTGCCAAATATGTCACGGAAGTTGTATCTGATTTGTAGTAGCCTTGCTAGGGTATTAACTGGAGAACATTAAAAAAAGCTTCCTGGTCATAGATTAAAAAATACAGCTACCAATACAACTACCAAATTAGATTAGATATACAACTATTTAAAGAAGTAAAATAGGAATATTTATCTAATATCTTTTTCGTTATCTTAAACCTACGTCTAGAAATATTGATCTTAAAAATGTTAAAAGATAAAAAAAAAGATAAAGATAAAGATATTTATTTACATAAACATGTGTGAAAACATTTATTTATTTATTTATTGTTGAGTTTATTAATTCCCAAGTTTACCTTAACAGTTTCAGCTCTATAAACAAACATGGAAGCCAATCCTCTATAGAGTTACTAATTAAGTATTGCAAATAAATAAACGAAATAGTGCCCTTATTTTTTTCTGTTTCACGATAATTTTAGTTTTGGAGTCTATCTATCTACATACTTTGATCCTTTGTGGAAGTTATACCTAAACAGAGAGCTAACCTATCCAGGGGCTATTACAGTTCATATTCAGTGACAGGGCCGGACTCTGTTGATTTTGTGTCTGCAAAATACATAGGAAGGACCTAAGTAGTTAAACGTTGTGAATGTAACGTTACAATATGTTGTTTATAAAGGGCTACTACCTAACGCCGTTTACGTAGTTTCAGGTCAATCATGATGAGTGAATGAATGATGTTTACAGTTTCAGATCTATCTATTACAGTCATTCATTCTAATATCTTGCTTTGTGTGAGAGGGAGATAAACTAGGAATAACGTTGGTGGGAGTAAGTGGAGATGCAACTGTTATTTTAACAATAGACAGGCCAAGGGGAAATCTGCAGATAGAAGCTATAGGCACGAACAACGACACGTAAGGTAAACACTTACCTCCTTACTAATAAAAGAAAAATAAGTTGAAACCTAGTTTAAAGTGAACCTAGTTTAGTATAGAAATTACATTTTAAACTACTGATCAACAAGTGTGTAATTTTATATTAATGAGGGGGCTTAGTTTTAGGTAGTTGTAATAGATGCTATTTTGCTACAACGTTATCAACTGAACATACTTAGTCCGCCAAACCAATTTATGGTCAATTTTGAGTTAAAAATCTCTTGGTCTTGACTACTGATCAGGCCGAAGGTATACTCAAGCGAGGATTTTTTTGCATTTACATTTTCATCCCCTAATACGGCCCTGCACAAGAGGTGTTGTAAGAATTTTTATTTCCCAGCTGCAGCTTCGGACTTGGCATCCCGGGCACGCTGCAGCAATTACCCTCCTCCTCGCAAGCAGCCAGGATTGTTGGGATTATTAGGGAGAAATTTATTAATTTGTGCTGGTAACACCGCTTTGTTAGTTGCCCACCCAGTTTGGGAACCGCAAGATTAATTTTTGAGTTGGAAAACTGTTCACGTTTCTAGATTGAACTCTTTTCTTTTGGAGAGCAAAGTAATTTTGTAAATATTTTTAGTTAAAACATATAAAAACATTCAAGGTTTTGATGGTGTCCTTCTCCTCCCGCTGCAATAGGTATATCTCTAAACCAAAATTCATCAAATAGGTTCTTTATTAGTATGTACTCGTAGGTATGTACGTCCCAAATATAGCTTGCCCTACCACCACTTCGGGACGGCTGGTACTCAGAAGCAGTGTCGGAAGAAACAAAGTCACCTTTGTCAAAAAGACTATCACTTTTTTTTTACAGGAGGCAAACAAGCAGACGGATCACCTAATGGTAAGTGATTACCGTCGCCCATAGACACCCGTAGTCCCGGGGGCGTTACAGGTGCATTGCCGGCCTTTAAGGTGTAAATACTTCTTCTTATTGCGGTCAGCGGTCATGGTCACGTTGAGGCGTTGTTCACATCGGTTGTAGAGGCGGATACAACTCTCCGCACGATCTCCCGCCATCTCCCTCTCTATTGGCAGACTGTCTGAGGCAGTCACATAAGTCGTCTCCCACTGCTGATTGGTGTAAATACACTCTCTTCTTAATCGTTATGGAGATTGGTGCTGAAGAAACTCAAGTCTTCTACTTCTTCCTAAAGTACCTATACTTTATTAAAACATACTTTTGCATAGTTAATGACTACCCTACTACTTCAAAGGCGCCGCTTTGGGCAAAGGAACTTGTGGATTCTTGCCGCTAATTTCACTTACCAAGAAACAACTCGCATTTTAACCGGAATATTTCTGAAGTAACTTAAATTGGATATGTTTTTAAGGAGTTAACAGCTTTGAATAAGTAGCTGTTAAAAGTAAGTATAAGAAATTGTGTACAGTTAACACATCAGATGCGGTTTTATGAATGTTTTAGGGCACGTTCAAACGACAATCCAGCTTTGCGGGAATCAGTAATACAGTATCCCACAAAACGTGTAGGTACGGGCCTTTTCAAGGCGAGAGTGAATAGGCACTTACAGGGCAGATATGTTCCATCCTAGACTGCATCTCACTTAACACCAGGTGCGATTGTGGTCAAACCTGCCTTGTTATGCATATAAAAAACGTGTACAACGACTGTCGTGTAAAAACACATAATGTGTGTAAGTGTGTTTGAAATTCGAATTACACGTTCGAACGGATCGGTTTTTGGCGGGACTCTGCAAACGGGATGTTCGTGTGAACGTTAACCCGGCGCCAATGACGTGAAAATAATTGCAAAGACGATGACCCCGGGTCATATTGACCCACATTTCATCGATCATTTTTCAGGAAATTGTACAAGTAATCTTAAATTTAATTACTGTCTATGTATATAGAGTTCTTTACTGATAGTCCAGTCAAATTAGACATGAACCCTGCAATAATTCGCATACAGCTGAAAATTGGTACGAATGTTCGGAGCACCATTATGAATTAACTGTGAAAAGTCCCCATCGATCCGACGTGTGCTAAAAAAAAATTCAAGGCCAAACTTAAAAAATACGGGTTTTTGAGATTTTCAGCCAAACGGTAAGTTTTATCACAAAAATATGTATGACAAGGTTTAAGGCCATACAATTATCTATCAAAATTGTCTATACACTTTCTCCTAAGAGTCAGCGTTTCTGAGATTCGATGATCCGAAGAGTCAAAAAAGTGTTTTCTTCATAACGGTCTTACACATAAATCCAATGTGATATCGCCTCGTGCCACGACTCAGCATTGTATCATGATGTGTTGTCGACGTCGAATATAAAATGATTAACCTCAATGTCATTTGTCATCTTTAATTGTCGAAAAATGTTTGCAACTTAGACGAAGGACTGCACCGTGAGTTTCTAAGATACGAAGTTTACGTTACGTTTAAGTTATACGTCACTACTCTACTTGTAACTCTATGGTCACTCTTTTAGACCGGTCAAGTCAGAAAATCCAGGTTATAATAATTCGCATAGAGCTGAAAATTTGTGTGATTGTTGAGAACACCATCCTTATTGAAATGTCAAAAGTCCCCAGCGATCAGTCATTTGAAAAAAAAAATTACGAAGTCCAAGTTTTTTGCATTTTTCCGCCAAACAGTAAACTTATCATAAGAAATGATAATAAATAGTAGTAGATCATAAAATTATCTATTAAAATTGTCTTTGCCCCTTTTTCCTAAGAGTCACCGTTTATGTGGTAACGATGCAAAAAGTTGGAGAATTCGCATTCTGTTAACTACTCCAAAAGTCCACAACTTCAACTCTATTAAAATAGTTTTGAATTGAACAGGATAAAAAATACATCTTTAAAAAGGCCTACTGGGGAAACCTGGTAAAAAAAATACGCCAAATAACCCTCATAGGTGTTGTGGAAACATGTGCATATAACGAGAACATCAAAACTAACTTTTTGAATCGTTCTACCTCATAATCGGTGACTCTTAGGAAAAAGGGGTAAAGACAGTTTTAATAGATAATTTTATGATCTACTATTATTTCTTATCTATTTTTATGATAAATTTACTACTTGGGCAAAAAATGCAAAAAACTTGGGACTTCGAAAACTTTTTTTTTAAATGACGGATCGTCGGGGTCTTTTGACATTTCATTTAGGATGGTGTTCTTAACATTCACACAAATTTTCAGCTCTATGTGAATTATTATAACCTGGACTGTCTAACTTGGTCGGGCTAAAAGAATGACCATAGAGTTACAAGTAGAGTAGTGACGTGTGCATATAAGAGCTCTTAAACATAATAGACACGAAAACTTCGTATCTTAGAAACTCACGGTGCAGTCCTTCGTCAAAATTGCACCCATTTTTCGACAATTAAAGATGACAGACGACATTGAGGTTGATTATTTTATATTCGACGTCGACAACACATCATGATACAATGCTGAGTCGTGGCACGGGGCGATATCACATTGGATTTATGTGTAAGACCGTTATGAAGAAAACACTTTTTTGACTCTTCGGATCATCGAATCTCAGAAACGCTGACTTTTAGGAGAAAGTGTATAGACAATTTTGATAGATAATTGTATGGTCTTAAACCTTGTCATACATAGTTTTGTGATAAAACTTGCCGTTTGGCTGAAAATCTCAAAAACCCGTATTTTTTAACTTTGACCTTGAATTTTTTTTTTAGCACACGTCGGATCGATGGGGACTTTTCACAGTTAATTCATAATGGTGCTCTGAACATTCGTACCAATTTTCAGCTGTATGCGAATTATTGCAGGGTTCATGTCTAATTTGACTGGACTATGAGCTAATAAAACAAAAATAAAACGAATACATGAAATAAATATTTTTTGATGAATTTTTAAACAAAACATGAAAAACCTTGAATTTTTTTTTAGCACACGTCGGGTCGATGGGGACTTTTCACAGTTAATTCATAATGGTGCTCTGAACATTCGTACCAATTTTCAGCTGTATGCGAATTATTGCAGGGTTCATGTCTAATTTGACTGGACTATGAGCTAATAAAACAAAAATAAAACGAATACATGAAATAAATATTTTTTGATGAATTTTTAAACAAAACATGAAAAAATCATGTATAGAAACACATTTGAGTCTATATTTTTTGTTTTTGGTAAAGATTTTTAGTATGAATAGGAATCAACAATGTTATATAGTGAAAAAGAGATAAAATCAACTTTTTACATGCAGATACAATGAGATCAGTCTTCTACTTCATCATTCAGAGCCATGGAACTGCTGCAACTGGTGCAGTATGTAATCAAATGGTCTGGGCATGTAAATGTGACATGACGCACTTGCCGGCGTCGTACTAATTCAAGTTCGAGATTATCCGAAGACTGAGTCCCCATTACTTGCGTTTTTTTCACATTCGTTGCCATTTCTAAGTTCTGGCTATTACAGCCTGAAATTCTTCAATCTCGGAATCCGACACTTCCAGCAACGCTACATTCTTGCTGGGTCATTTAAGAAAGACGTTTTGACTAAAAACTTAAAAAAGAAAAACATAAGCTAGCACTAAACACAAAATAAGCGAATAAAAGTAAGTCACAAAATCACCGCGCCACCGATGACGCCGGGTCATAATGACCCGTTTTAATTTGAAACCTGTGTATCTCGCTACGCAAGCGGAGTCACAATACGTTAACTAACGGAATGGATTTAGGGAGGTTCCATCTCCAGCTATACGAACGCTCGAACTACAAAATGGACGCAAAAAAAAATTATGAACGTTTGAAAATGCCTCGGGTCAATATGACCCAACGTCATTGACGCCGGGTTAATATTAAAACACGTATATTAATAAACGGGATCCTGCAAAAAACGGGATGTCGTCGTGGGAGCAAGCCCTTAGTTATACGTAAATACATACTTGAACATAAAAAGCCCAATCTATAGCAAATAAGAAGGTTTTTTTAACCTATCACATGTACAATTCAGTCTCACAAATGTTTGTATTGTACGAAATTCGAACTAGCAACCTTTGAAAAATAATCACTTGAAGAACTCTATTTAATTTTAACAGCAGAGAGTGTAAAATTCGCAGTCACACAAAATAAATATTTTAAATTCCAAATGCTTTAAAAGGTAGCGAACGATTCATGCATTAATTAAATTGAAAGGTACAATCACGATTCACTAGTCAGTTAACTACGCAGTTAACCTCTTTTCAATAAAATGACTAGTAAAAATATGAAAGGCTTGATTTCGGTTGGCGTTGTGTCTTTTTTTAGGATAATAAAACCTTTTTCGACGACCACTTCACTTGGTGGTAAATCAATTAATAGTGGTTGAAGTATGAAATTGCCGAATAGTTCCTTAAAAAAAAATCGAAAAAGATGTTTGTGTGAAAGAATGCATTTTCGTTAAATTCTCCATACAAAACGGCAATTTCACACTTTAACACCTTTTTGTTAAATAATAGCATAGTAATATTTATGATCCTTTCATACTTAACGTGAAATTCTAGTTCTTTAATAATATTTATTCGTCTCGTTATACAGATTGGTCGGTATTTCGTATCAAGCAATACACACACAATGTGTTCATTATCTCCTCAAGTGGTCTAAACAAAGCACCGCTCGATCGTAGCAAAAGTTAGTTTGTATCGCTCTCACTAGATGGCGCTTCAAACGCTCTGCATCGCGGTATTTGAGTATTTTTTCCGTTCCTTAAAGCCCCCGAGTAACTTACAACCGTCACTCTGGTTTCCCTTCAATACGTATAAATCTTTCGCCTTTTACTAAAGATTTCCGTGGAGGGGAACACTCAAATGAGTCTAACCCTATTTTTGACACCTTGCCTCGTGCAAGGTATAGAATTCAACAAAGTTATGTAATTGAGAGATTCCATGGATTGAAGTTTTAATGGACATGAATTATTTTTCCATACGAATATTATAATTTGATTGTTTTTATGGAACTAACAATTAACATACATTTTGAGTTTATCTGTAAAAATAGTTAAAATATTTTTAGTATTAATTTAGTGACACCACTAAAGATAACCACTAACGTTAATGTTTTTTTATACCTACACGTCCTACATAGATAAAAAAAATAAAACTCAACTTTAAAAAAGTGTTCTTTGAAGTGCTAAACCATATTTAGTTTTAGAACAAATCTGCAATGTCTCTATTCCTAACCAAACTGCAATACAAACACACAAACTGATTAAACGCCATGTGTGACCCATTTAGGAATCGAACTCAGTACCTCTCGAGTCGAAAGAGTTTCTCTTTAATTACCACTGGAACGACCAAAAGGAGGAGTTACTAAAGTATCTACTTACGTCAAGAATTCGTCTTGATATTAAAAATGATACTAAAAGTAAAGACAATAAACATTTCGCCTAAAAGCATCCCCCGCAGTCGTTTCCGCGGATTTTCAAGTGAATTGCATTATTTAACGTTACAGCGGCATAAAAATAACGATTCGCGTTATTATTATTATCATAACGGAAAATTCTCAGTGAACTTTCATGAAAACAAGAATTCTTTGTGAAAAATGGTTCCTTTAATGAAACTACGAAAAAGAAAGAACTTCAATAAATAACTCGGTAATGACGAGCTACAAGTTACATGGTTATGTTTCAAACTCGCACATAATAATGACTCTACATAAGATAATATTTGATTACTAGTTTAGGAATAAATAAATAAATCTTTGGACAATGTCACACAGCGCCAGCTAGCCCCAAAGTAAGCAAGTTATAATATGCTTGTGTTATGGGTGCTAGTTTAACGGTTATACTACGTATATACTTTTTTTAGTAACACCCAGACCCGTAATTAAAATTCCTTATTTCAATTTCTGCTCGGCCGGGAATCGAACACGGGACCTCTCGGCATAGTAGTCCGTTCTGAACCACTACACCAAACGGCCGACAAAGCAAAGCAACCCTTCTATTAAACATAAACCAGATTACCTGCAAAGAAACAAGTGGATTTAAGATGTAGTTGTATATCCATCTAGGTTCTTGAATAAGGAAGAAGACAATTTTTTTGTTAAAAATTACATCTATAGTTATTCTTAAGGGTACTTGTTATGTGACACATACCTCCTATTACATTCATTATACGTTTTATGTACGCTTATGTATTACAATTCACATTACAACTCCGTATAATTGAGCAATCGTGCAATGATTAGATACCTCGTAATATAATACCCACGTCCGAATCCATACTTGTCCATACTAATATGATTATTCCGTCGGGCCGAACATTATGCTAGCAAATTGTCAATGGAGTAGCTTGTTGCTTCGTGGACTACGATAGTGTTGGACAAATATCGATACTTTAAGTATTAGTACTGTCGATAGATCACCACTTATCGATACTACTAGATCAAAAAAGCTTCAGGAACAATAAAATTTATTTATGATTTTACAGATTGCAGTCCCCCATTGCTAGGTTAACGAACATAGGTCTACCCCAATGGCTTAGTATTTAAATAGTAGGTACCTACTTATTTTTGGAAAAATCAAGTCATATCTTTAGTAAAAGTAGATACGATACTCGTACATACTCGTATCAAGAACTAGAACTTCATAGCACCAACCCATGTTGTCCTGAAATGGTGGTAGGATAAGCTATAAGTATTTGGGACGTGTATAGCGACCTAAAAAGGGACTAATGCCCGTTTTCACCACCAATTCCTAATTTTTAAGTGAACCCTATAGTAACACTTAACAGGAATTTTGTTTTCATAGGGGTCACTTAAACATTATGGATTGATGGTGAAAACGGGCACAAGCTTACTAAATAAAAGCTTAGACTTTAGCTAAGCTAATAATAGTGACTAAGTTAGTTGAGCTACTTTTTCCCTAAACCAGTGTAGACTTTAAGTTATATGAAGAAGTGTAGAAGTTCTTCTGAAAATCTTTTATTAAATTTGTCAGACTATCGAGAATGTTAGCAACGAAAGGATTAACGCTGATTTGGCTATCAAATTACACCTGAGGAACGCGGGGAGTCGTACGGGATAACAAAAAGATATTCCTTGTGGCATTCGAACGTTGACCGCGGGCTAGAACGCCATGACCCGAGAGCCTTCTAAAATACGAGTGTGTTGTGTACCTATGATTGATGGCTTGAATTGGCAAATTATGTTATTGGTGAATAAGTTGGTTTCAGACTATTTGTATTTAATATCCAATTTGTGAGTGAGTATGTGTACGAACCTAACATATCAGAAGTGAGTCCGACGCCCATTGGTATGTAAATTATTTTTATTATTATTGATGCAGTTGCATGAAACAACAAGTGAGTTTTCTGGAAGTGACCGCTCAATCAATAGTTGACTGGCAGAANGGACAGCAGTGCAGTAATGACAAAGGCCGATTGTGAATCTAGCGAATACTAGAATTGAGACTAAAGTGAATTTAAAATTAGAGATTTGAAATGTGAAATAGTCACATCACCAATGGATACTTACTTTATAATACATTGAAAGTTGAGACTAGAGTGAGTCTAACTAGAGATTTGACAATGTGAAATAAATAGTTGTTACCAATGGATTTGACAATGTGAAATTAATATTTGTTACCAATGGATCCTACTTTAGGATATAATGCATTGAGAGTTAAGACTAGACATGTGGACCATCCAATTACTANTTGATTAAGTGATACTGATAAGTGTAAAGGCATAGGCCTTTTGGTGGGCGGTGTATGTTAGTTCAAAACGCCTACGCGCCTGTATAAAACTCGTTGTTGATTGTAAAAAGTCAGTAGTCAATAATACAAAGCTAAAGGATCATCACGTCTGTGTTTCAATTCACTAGTTACGCAAATAACAACCCTAAATCAAGCTATCGGAAAGAACAATGTCTAAAACTAATATTTACAATTTAGAAAATTATATTTAATTTTGTTTTAAACCTATATTATACTGATTTACTTTTTATCGCCAATCAGATGGTATAATTTGCTAAAGCCAATGCTTTTTATAAAACATATCGGTGCGAACGATTCAAATGTAAATTATACTTAGTTTAATTTTTGTTCTCAAGTAAGTGACAATTATGTTTTTATTGAGAAATAAAGAATCTTTAAACCTTACCTTGATGGAACAGTCCAAGCATTGGGTGTTGAATAAAATTTGAGGGCAGATTTAAATACAATGTGAATATACCACAAATTGCAACACCAATCATGAAACGTAAAATTTTATCTGATACATCTGATCAAACTTTTTGATCCCCTTGGCTGGAGTTTAGCTCCAAGTACAGTCATGGCTAAGATTCTAATGGAAATAGAATAGAAAGTATTTATTTTTTTCAAAACAAAAACTTTGGCTGATAAAAAAATAATAAGGATAGAAAGATAAGTAACTCATTAGAAAAAGATTGGATTAAGATACGGCAGGATTTGATTCATATTGACAAAATACAGATATAGATTGGTATAGATAGAGAGAAAAAATACGTCAGCATCATCATTTCAGCTACACTTCACGTGTACTACACTTCAGTGGACGTCCACTGCTGAACATAGGCCTCCCCCAATGACTTCCACATCGCACGGTTGGAAGCACATAGTACGCAGAACTGACGGCCGATGGGCCATCAAGGTTATGGAGCCGAGGCCACGTACCGTAAAACGCAGCGTTGGGACATCCACCGACCAGGTGGTCCGACGACCTGATAAAGGTAGCTGGAAGGCCAGATGCAGGCCGAGTAAAAATACAATAATTATAATAAATTTAGCGATGCCTCTGTAAGTGCATTATACTGCAGCCGTTCACATAAGATCAACTAGATCAAGGCTGCTCAACTCCAGGCCCGCGGGCCACAGTGTGGCCCCCAAAAGAATTTTAAGTGGCCCGCGCATGTACAGTTTGAAAAACTAAGATCTCTCTGAAGTTAGCTGTCAAAAATGTAGGTGGCCCGTAGTTAACGACTGAATCCACCGTTTGGCCCGACTCTTCAAAAGGTTGAGCAGCCTTGAACTAGATGAAGTGTTTGAAACTAAATTAATTGCTAAAAAACTCAAGTGCTCTCTGAAACATGTTTTTCTTTTACTACGTCTTGAGCTACTATGTGCTGCTTTGAGTAAACTGGATGAAGCAAATGAGAAGGAATAATGTGAAGAATACCAACCTTACAGATGTTCGCACACTATGAACAGATTTTTCTATTGTGATCGCCTAGCCTAGCTGTCTGGAGACATGAATAGGTGGAAATCTATTGTTGCAAACCGCGTCGTGGAGATTNGAGTGACTTCTTTCCAGAGCTCCTTGAGTTTGTGGATGATACGGAATGGACCATATCTGTTTTATTTTGAGGAAGGAACAGGTCTTTTTAAAGAGGTCAGCGGTAAAGTTTGTGCCTTGGTCAGTGAGAATGGAAACTGGGATGCCAAATAGGGAAATGAAGTGGACCAGACAGTCGGTTGTTTCTTCGGAAGAGACACTACGTAAAGGATAAGCTACTGAGAATTTGGTTAGATCATCCTGTATTGTTAGAATATATTTAAGTTTTGCGGGACCTGATTCGGGAAGTGGACCTACAATGTCCAGGGCTATTCTTTGAAAAGGGCTAGTAGAAGTGGTGGTTATCTGCATGGGCGCCTTGTTAGTTCGTCTTAGGGCTTTGTTTTCCTGACAGGAAGTGCAGTTTTTAATATATGATTCTACGTCGCTTTTCATTCCTTTCCAGTAATAGCGTTCTTGGATTCGGCTTAGCATTCGATTGCAACCCAAATGGCCAGCAATCGGGAGGTCGTGATTTTCTCTTAGGATTTTCTTTATCTCACTAAGGCTTGGATGAATTATATTGTTGTGGTAGATATTTACTGTAATATTAGTGTCGTGGAAAAGGTAGACAATGATGTTGTATATTTTAGCAAAAGAATGTTATTGGAATGGATTTTTAAAGTCAGGAATGCGATTTCGATTATGTCATCTGTTGATTCTAATAAGTGGTTTCTTACAGTTTTCAATGTTTGGAATATTTCTGGGTAAGTACACTCGTCAAAGTGGTTTACTTTCGGATAGATGAGATAAATTGATTTATTGTTAATGTCAGGGATTTTTTCGAATGAGTATAGTTGTTTTTCTGAATACAGTATTTTTTTGGGGTCTGTAGCTTGTTCAAGAATTTCGGAGATATAGGCATTCGATTCGTCTAAATCGATGGACGTAGGGACTAGTAGGATTTTGGCATGAGATTTCAGAAGGGATTGATTATGTTCTAACACCTTTGTGTTATAATTTCTGTTTTTATTATTGATTTCTTTCAGAAATTTGGAGTAATCATCACCGAGGGCTACGTGTTCTGGACTTGAAGGTAAGTTGGGACTTAGGTTAAGTGTTTCAGGATCTTGCAGGGGAGAGTCAGGCGTTGGGAGGAGCTGAGGTAAGGTATCTTGATTTCCAGGTGATGGATCGGGAGCGTCTAGGAGTGGCTGAGGAGGTAAGTTTTCTTGCATTTCAGGATTGGATTCAGCGGGAATATTTTTACTTGTAGAAGGTCTAGGGTCAGGAGTAGTTGTAGTAGGAATTGCAGGTTCAGAGGATTGAGTCGGGTTAGTTTCTTCAGGACTGGATGGGAATGTGATTTCACGATCATCATCTAATAGGTCAATGTTAGGTATACTGTCACTATCATTTTCAGAAGTATGCGGGAGCTGAATATTTAGGTCATCCAGCGTGAGCGGACTAAAAGGTAAGTCATTGTTTCCGTTATCAGCGGATTGGACAGGATCAAGTTGATTTGGAGCTTCTAATTGCGGTGGAGAGTCGGTAGGGATTATTGGATTTACAGGATGTCGAGATAATGCGTCAGCATTGGCGTTTACTTTGCCTTTTTTATATTGGATATTATACTCGAACTCTTCCAGTTTTAGGCGCCACCGGACTAAGCGAGACCCGGGGTCCTTGCAATTAAAAAGCCATTGAAGGGGTTTGTGGTCTGTGATGATTGTGAAACGGGTACCATAGAGGTAAGGTCGGAACGTTTTAGTGCCGAACAGGATTGCTAGGCATTCCTTTTCGGTCACACTGTAATTACATTCCGCCTTATTGAGAGTGCGAGATGCGTATGCAATGGGACGGTCTCGTCCCACGGGACCTTGGGATAATATCGCGGATATCGCATAGTTGGAAGCGTCGCAAGTCAGAAGGAAGGGTTGTGTAAAGTCTGGATAAGCTAAAATCGGGGCTGAGACAAGTTTGTTTTTTAGGGATTCGAATGCGAGTTGTTGCTCGTTTTGCCAATTAAAAGGCGTGTCCTTTTTAAGGAGGGAAGTTAAGGGTTTAGCTAGTTTTGAGAAATCTGATATGAATCTCCTATAATAGGAAACTAAACCCAGGAAAGATTTCACATCTTTTGGAGATTGGGGTACTGGAAATTCTGTTACGGCGTTGGTCTTGTCGGGGTTAGGCTTAACGCCATTTTCACTGATGATATGGCCAAGGTAAGCCACTTCCTTCCGGAGGAACTCACACTTGTCTGGCTGGAGTTTTAAATTGAAATTACGGATTCTGTCGAAGACGATTTTGAGGTTGTCAATTTGGGAAAATAGGTCAGGGGAGTACACGACGATATCGTCTAAATAAACGAAGCATCGTGTACCCTGAAGGCCAGAAAGGCAGTTGTTCATGAGTTTTTGGAAGGTGGATGGCGCATTTTTAAGCCCAAATGGCATCCTATTGAATTGGAAATGCCCCTGAGGGACNCGGATTCGTCAGCAGAGTTAAAGCCCTTAAGTTTGAGCTTTTCCTCGTTCAGCGGAGTTTGAGGTTTGATACACGACTTTTTGAGTAGGCTTATTGAAGAACCTGTGTCAATTAAAAGCGACAGTGGCATTTCAGAAGCGGCTGTGTTGATTACAACATGTGGTAACGATTTGATTGAGGGATCAAATGATATTTCGTAAATTTGTGTGTTTTTTTCAGTTAGCGGAGTCGTCAGGGAAGGCCTGCGCTTGGGTGTAGTGGATTTTGCATTTGATACAGTGGTTGACTTTGACTCAGCGGATACAGTGGATACGGTGGTTGGCTTTGATGCAGAGGATACAGTGGTCGCCTTTGGTTTGGCGGATACAGTGGTCGCCTTTGGTTTGGCGGATACAGTGGATACAGCGGTCGCCTTTGGTTCGGCGGATACAGTGGATGCAGTGGATACAGCGGTCGCCTTTGGTTTGGCGGATACAGTGGATACGGTGGATACAGTGGATGCAGTGGATACAGTGGATGCAGTGGATATAGTGGGTGTCTTTTCATTTGGAATCAGGGTTGGTTTGCGTTTTGGACTCGCGGGACACCGCCGGGAGTCCACTACTCGTTTAAATTTTCTGAGGGATTGAAGTCAACTTCGTCATGACCCTCGTCGTCCTCCTGTTGGTCCTGGTTGAAGTTGACCCTACGGAACTGAGGATTTGGGGTGTTGAATGGAGGTCTTTGACCCNTGGCTGTTCTGAAGTATTGGCGACTGTTATGTTAATTTTATCATTTTCCTTGACTTTTACTAAGCAGTTTGATATTAGTAGGTTCTGGGATATATGCTGATCTAGAATGACACCTTCTTTAAGGTCAGGATTAGAAACTGAACACTCTATTACTTTCTCTGAGCGTGCTGGAACGGTGTAATAAGGATCCGTGAAGAATAACTTCAGGATATGTTTTCCAAGTTTCAGGGCTTCGCGCGTGAAATCGATGCTGCCATTGAATTGGTTAAGGAGGTCGTTACCCACGATGCCGTCGTAGGGGAAATCAATGTCTCCCACTACGTGGAATTTGTGCTTGATGGAAACTTTGGGTTTGTCTTTTAAGTATAACGCCAAATTAAGTGAGCCCAACGTTGGGACGGATTCGTCAGCAGAGTTAAAGCCCTTAAGTTTGAGCTTTTCCTCGTTCAGCGGAGTTTGAGGTTTGATACACGACTTTTTGAGTAGGCTTATTGAAGAACCTGTGTCAATTAAAAGCGACAGTGGCATTTCAGAAGCGGCTGTGTTGATTACAACGTGTGGTAACGATTTGATTGAGGGATCAAATGATATTTCGTAAATTTGTGTGTTTTTTCCAGTTAGCGGAGTCGTCAGGGAAGGCCTGCGCTTGGGTGTAGTATATTTTGCATTTGGTACAGTGGATACAGTGGATGCAGTGGATACAGTGGTCGCCTTTGGTTTGGCGGATACAGTGGATGCAGTGGATACAGTGGTCGCCTTTGGTTTGGCGGATACAGTGGATGCAGTGGATACAGTGGTCGCCTTTGGTTTGGCGGATACAGTGGATACAGCGGTCGCCTTTGGTTTGGCGGATACAGTGGATGCAGTGGATACAGTGGATGCAGTGGTCACCTTTGGTTTGGCGGATACAGTGGATACGGTGGATACAGTGGATACAGTGGATGCAGTGGATACAGTGGTCGCCTTTGGTTTGGCGGATACAGTGGATACAGCGGTCGCCTTTGGTTCGGCGGATACAGTGGATACAGTGGATGCAGTGGATACAGTGGATGCAGTGGGTGTCTTTTCATTTGGAATCAGGGTTGGTTTACGTTTTGGNTGTCTTTTCATTTGGAATCAGGGTTGGTTTGCGTTTTGGACTCGCGGGACACCGCCGGGAGTCCACTACTCGTTTAAATTTTCTGAGGGATTGAAGTCAACTTCGTCATGACCCTCGTCGTCCTCCTGTTGGTCCTGGTTGAAGTTGACCCTACGGAACTGAGGATTTGGAGTGTTGAATGGAGGCCTTTGACCCCTCATTCTGTTATTGTATTCTCGTTTTCGACAGACGTCGATAGTGTGCCCTGGGGCTTTGCAGTATCGACATACGACAGCGGAGTTGGAACCCGAAGGTTGAGGTTGAGATTGAGATTGAGAACTTTGTTGTTGGTTGTTGAAGTTCTGACGGGGTCTCGTGAATCGATTATTGTTATTGTTGTTGGGTCTTTGGTCGGGAACAGGTTTTTTGTATAGAGTCTGTTGTATCCGTTCTTCGGATACGGCGAGGTTTACGGCTTCGTTGAGGGTTGATGGTGAGCGACAAATCACTATANCTCCGTGATTTTTATTAATTTAATATTACCAAAACTCGACATAGTGAAGTAAAATTGTGACAAAAACGTAAAGTAGTCCACGAATCATGTGCACAAGTGTTATCTCCCGGATTCCTGTAGGCGAAACTAAGAAAAACAATCCAGAAGTGATGTGAACAAATGATAGTGGAAAAGACCAATGACTTGAAAATAGTGAAGTTTGACTAATTGTGACCAATTTATAAACAATAAACAATAAGTGAATCTATACTACTGTGAATAAATTACGGCATAAAGACATTTAACAAAATTAATATAATTGTGGCGGTTGATTTTATTCAAAGAAGTGTGACCACTAGTGGGATTCTCGGTTTCATTGCGGTAAACATAAGACCTATTATCGCATAAACGCCATCTATTGACTCAGACTCTTAATGTCAATAGTGAGTGCCAAATAAATGAGACAGTGCTGACATCTGTTGGAAATCTGTGAAACTAAAAATCACGATGCTTTTTACTTGACTCATAGTGATCATTGATTTCGTCACATCAAGCAGCGTACATTTGGCGCAGCGGCAAATACATCGCACTGGATAACCTGCAGAACCAGGGTTCGAGTCTCATCATCGACATAATTTTTTCTTGACAAATATTATTTATTAGAATCTTGACTTGCAATATTTTCATAAAAAATGGACAACTACGGAAATATAAATACACAGAGACGAGGCACAAACTTGAACTTTAATGATAGTGAATTAGACATGGAGATGGATATGTCATACCAAAGTCTACCAACTGAGACTGGGTATAGGGACGAAATTAACGAAACAACGACTGAAGAAAAAATGAATAAACTGAAGATTGAACTACAGATTGCACATAACCAGGTTGACAACTTGATTCTGGAAAATGGTGTTCTAAATAAACAATTAACCGAGTACAAAAATAAGATAGNTTCTTCGGATACGGCGAGGTTTACGGCTTCGTTGAGGGTTGATGGTGAGCGACATCTCACTATATTGGAGATACGGGGATGTAATCCCATTAAGAAATGGTGGAGAGCGAGATCCTCCATTGCGGCTGTCCTACCAGGAATTTCTTTGNTAAGATAGAACGTTATAAATCGGTAGGCATCGGAATACCTTCAGTTAGTCAGCTTAGCCGAACACCAGTAAGATTTTACTCACCTCAATATAAACGGCGCTTTCAGTACACTGCCATGAAAGTTAGTCTACCTAGAACATCTTTACGAGAACTAACTCAAAATGCTATTAGTTATAGTCCGTCAAAAGAAAATTATGGAAATAAGGTGAATCCTGAAAGTACATACCTAACACACACCAGTATTAGTAACCCATCGCCGGGGGCGAAATCTCCAGAAATTGACACTCATAAAATGAATAATAACAGCGTTGACATGGCCACCTTAATAGACTGTGGTAACAGAACGACCGCAAATACCTCAACTACAGATAGCGCGCGACAGCTGGCATACACCCAACCCCCTGAATTAAATCCCAACAGCAATATTGAGCAACCTACACCTAAACACCGCGTTATGCTGTTTGCTGATCAGGCTGGACACGGCATGAGGAAACTTCTGCAAAACTACTTGGGAAGCAACTTCCTTGTAATGTCTTTTATTAAACCTAATGCTTTGATATGCGATATATTGAATTCATGTGAAAACTTCTGTAAAGATTTTAACGACTCTGACTTTGTGATTATTTTGGGAGGCGCTAATGACACAAGTCCATTGGAACTTCAATCAATTTTGTACTATAAATTAAATCAATTGAAACACACAAATGTTATAGTTGGTAAAGTCTATAAAAATAAATACTTGAATGTTCGAATGTTGAATGACTTATTGAGGCATACCTGTGACAATTGTTTAAATGCATCTTTTGTAAGACTTGACCAAATACACCAGAATGACATAGTACCTAGATTTGTAAATAAAGTAATAGCAAGTAGATTATTACACAAGGAAGTGTTACATATAATTAATAAAATCAATTACTCGAATTATATTTCCAAATCGCGAATGATGAGCGAAAAACACGCATTACTAACCAGTGATAAGTACACGCAAACTGACATAGAAACTCCTGCTCAACTTTCTCAAGCGAAAACTTTATCTGTAAATAACAATTCCACTGAAGCTGAGGAAGATTTTTTTCGTGAATCACCAAAATCCAATTTCAACACATCTGACTCAGAATATTCACCACACAAGTAACAGTTTTTGCGTGTATAATCATATTTTGGTAATGCATCAAAATATTAATGGACTATTAAATAAGTCCGATATATTGAGTGTACATCTATCTAATACGGCCCAGGAAGGAAGGTTAATTGACGTGGTTTGCATAACAGAACATAATATGAAAGAGGATGATTATGAGTTTCTTAATATACCTAATTATACCCTTGCTGCAAGTTTCAGCAGAAATAGTCGTAGTGGTGGCTCCTGCATTCTGGTGAGAAACACTCACAAATTTTGTAATCTGGATGTCAAAGAGTTTAGCTTAAGTAATGTTATTGAAGGGTGTGCCATTGAACTTCTAGATCACAAGATTGTAATAATATGTATCTACCGAATACCCAAAAACAACATCGACTNCAAAATGACGATTTCGACAAAATTGACAACAATGGCGACATCGCTCACCCCGTTGTCCCTGTCACGCGCCAGTAGGATTACCCCATAAGTATATTAATGCTTCATAGTTAAACCGTCAAATATACTTATAATCCGATACACAGCCAGTACTTATCCCTTCAAAAGGTATCCGCCCCGAAGCTTAGAAAGCTCTTCCGCTTACAAAGCGAACCATTGATTAGCCGCGCTTTTGTGCTTTGCATTAGTCGAATAAACCTTTGTGGGTTAATGACCTTGGCGAATTAGTGAGGGGAAGTGTCGATAAATGAGCCTAAAATTAAACGGTACTTACGGAGTAATTTACCTGTAATATTTTATTCTGTTGCTTTTATCAAGTAAATTAGTTCCAATTTTATGGCGGTACAAGAAATTATTTGACCTCGGTTTACAAGGAATATTGAAAATATTTTTTGATTCTCAGAACTGCTCCGGAAGATCTTATGAGTTAAATATACTTCACAGAAGGAAGAAATTATAAGTATTTTTACCCTTAAGATCAGATATCAATGTCTTAAATTATAATTAAACATAATTGAACTTTATAACGATGAAGGAAGATAAATAATAAATGGTAAACTCGTAACATCTTTTATTGTTATAACAAAGTGAACATTTCATTAGCGATCGACATAATGAAGCTCGATCGGTGCGAATTCCACCATATTTGTTCAAATAATTAATCAAAGTTCGGCTTCCCCTAATAATTTCTAAATTAAGCCGTATCTCTCCAATGAATTTATTGCCAAACCAATTTCCCTCAATTAATACAATTAATAAATTAGGTAATTTCGATCGCAAAGACAAGTCGTTTGTCATCCCGCCTCACAAGCGCCGTCGAGGCAAACCGAGTAACATAATTAGGTTGTCGGGTTATTGTATGAAATACATCAAATTTTGATAAATCGAGCTTTTTGCGTGATATGAGTTACTTTATTCTATTATTTTCATATTTGACAAATAAGAATTTTTAATATTATACATAGTTGACTGACATGTTAAATCTGGTTTTTATATGAATTGACATAAGATGAAAACTTTATCAATAGACTATCCTTATTTGAATTTCATGACACTTCTTCTTCTTGTAGTGTCGACAACAAACCTACACAGCGTCAGCCCAAAACTCCGCCACAAGAATAGCGTAGTCAGTAGCCTTCATTTAATCTTCCTTCGTGCAGTTGTTTGGGCACCCAGGGCACGATATCACGCGCTTCGTCGACTGGAGAACAAAACCACACTTGCACTCCAAGTTTGAGTCATCCAAGAATCCCCACCCGAACAACTGATCTGAATGATATAAATGATGAATCAATTTTATCGACATCGACACAACTAGCTGCCCATCACTAATAGTACACCCTTCCGTCGCCACAATCAGAGCCGATAAGTGTCTGCTCTTTCACCACAAATGGGCAGAAAAACCTGGTTACTTCTCAGCCCAAACCCCCAGTTTTACCATGACCCACTTTGGGCAAACTACGAGCTGGCGATAAACGAGGTAGGCGCTAACAGCTAATGGTAGTTCCTTCTTTGATAAAACTTGCCATTCCAAACTTCATGTTCAGCAAAGTTAGCCATTCATTCTCAGAAGAAAAAATATACTTTTGTATAAAACATTCTACGAACATTGTGGAAATAGTTTAATGCGCACTGACCGAGTTAAGTTATTTTCGTGAAGTTTTGGGACAAGATCGGTGTTTTTGTAAAAAGCTTGTTTTTATAATTTTTATGCAGAACAAAGGTATTTGACCACACCACACCTGATGTTAAGCGAGGTGCAGTCAGTTTAACCATCACCTTGAAGATACTTTATTTTTCTGATGAATTATTTCGTTGCCCCTGAAATTTTCTACTCAGTTTCAGAGTCTGTTGTTGAACTATAACCTTAAACTATGCGTTCGACAACCCACACGGCTGGTGAGTGGTACCTGCATCGATAATATCGCACACAACATTCGAGGCAGTAAAGTAGAAGTTATAGAATTAGCTCTATCTGATCATACAGCACAAGTCATTAAGTGTCCTGTTAAGAGAACATGCTCTATTTCTCATTGGTTTACCGAGAGACGAGATTATAGTAAAGAAAATTTACTCAAATTTAACAAGCACCTCAGGAGTCTATCGTTTCGTGACGTGTTTGAGTCTTCTAATGCTCCCGAAGCTTTTAAGGCATTTTATGATATCTTTAAGCTGTTGTATGATCTCTGTTTTCCGGTTGTTAGGTTTAGAAACTCAGTAACAAGAAAGCAAAGGTGGATATCTAGCGGCATACGGAAGGTCTGTAGTCGCAAACGTGATATGTTATGGCATTATAGACTACATCCCAGTAAAGAAAACTTAAATAATTTTAAACAATACTCAAAAAGACTTAAGAAAATTATATCACTAACAAAAAAGGCACAAAACAATTATTACATAAATAACGCGAAAAATAAATCAAAAGCAACGTGGACAATCATAAACAAAGAAAAAAGACGCTTCCCTACCGAGAGTATTTCAATTAAGCAAAATGATCGAGTAATCAACGACCCAAAATTGGTAGCGGAAACTTTTAACAACCATTTCATAAACCAAGTTGCTCCTCTATGTAAGCCAAATAATAAAATAATACATTGTGTCAACAACAAAAATAATAGATCCTTCTTTATGGTCCCAACTATCCCATACGACATCGGCGTTATTATAAAGTCTCTGAAAAACACTAATAGTTGTGGGTATGATGGGATTACTACTAAAGTCGTGAAATACGTTGCACCAGCTATTGCATCCGTACTTAGTCACGTTATAAATTTATGCATTCAGAATGGATACTTTCCTAACGAATTGAAGATATCGGTCATTAAGNGAGAATAATCACGTTCTTTTTTTAATCTAGACGAACGCCTGGTCACCTTAACTTTTAACACTGCACTGATAATCACAAACTAAGGCAAAAATAGATGGCAAAAACGGTTAGAACGCGTGGTCAATCCCACTTCTGATCTTAAGGATCAGAGGTGAGAGTGCTTTTTTAAAAGTAATGAGCGGCACCAGCAAATATCGATTTATAAAATAACCGAAAACAATAATTCCACAAATCAAATTAACGTAATAAAGAAATATGCCTATGGCAGAAATAATGATCTAGGTCACCAATTTGGTTTCAGGAAAAACAAAGATATTAATATGGCAATATACAACTTGATTAACCAAGTACTTACTTGCATGGATAGGAAATTGCCCGTCACAGCAGTATATATGGACATGACTAAAGCCTTCGATCATTTGGATCATGTCATTCTGCTAAAAAAATTAGAGCTTTATGGTATAAGAGGTAATAATAAAAAAAATAAATAAAATAAAAAGTATTTATNTTGGATTTTTTGACGTCTTATTTAACTAACAGATACCAAATAACCAGTATTACTAAAATTTGTCCTAAATTAAAAATAGAAAAATGTTTTTGTTCTGAAAGAAAACTGGTAAAGTATGGAGTCCCCCAAGGAAGTATCCTTGGACCATTACTTTTCTTGATTTACATTAATGACATGCCTAAAGTTACAGATTACTCAATGACCCTATTTGCTGACGATAGTACAATATTATTTACTGGAGATAAATTAGAATCCTACAAANGACGGATTTCATACATTTCCTGTAACATATATACACACTACAAAATGACTCTGTCATACATGTTTCAGCTAAAGGACGCTCACTACTGGACAAGGGCGCCTTCTCCAAAGATTTTCATAATCGCTGTCTTGCGTTGCTCGTATCCACAGGATTTTTGCAGGTACGAGTACATTCATGTTTTTAACAAAGACTTTCCTATTTACTTGATAACTAAGGATTCAACACCATATTTATCCTACAAATCTGACATAAATATGACACTTTCTAATGTAATTGAATGGCTTATTTCAAATAATATTAAAATAAACTTAAGTAAGACGCATATCATGACATTTAAACAATACACAAATAAACTAAATCTGGACATTAAATTTAAACAAACGAAAATAGAAGAAACCGACAAAACAAAGTTCCTAGGTCTTTGGGTGGATAATAATTTGACATGGAAATTTCAGACAGAAACAGTGTGCAAAAAGCTAAACAAATATTCATATGCTTTATATAGACTTGCCCGACTCGTTAATCAACCCACTGTTTTAATAGCATACCACTAGAGATGGGTTATACTAGGTAAATTTGATACTAGGTGCACCTATTCCAAGTATTTATTAATACTTGATCCAAATACCTATTCCACCTAGTACGTAGTAATTTACCATACTTGACGNTGTTTCTCGTCGTCGGTGTCGCCGTTGTTGTTGTCGCGGTCCTGCTTGTCCTTGCCGCCGTTGTTGTGTGTGTCTTTACTGCTTGTGTCTTTTGTTTTTGCTACAACACACGAAAAATCAATTATTTGTTTGTTTTATTCGGCTCTTCAATGATTATAAAACACAGGGTGACATACGAACCAATCACAGAGCACTATCCAACGCTGTGCGTTCGATTTTCTGCTTTACTAAGCAAGCATCGTTTGTGAATACAGGCGTAAGGCTGAGTTGCACCATCTTACTTTAACTTTAACAAACGTCAAACATCAAACATACAAAAAGCACCGGTTATTGTAACAGTAACGGTTAAAGTAAGTTAGTGAAACTTAGCCTAAATTACAAATAAGTAACCAGATGGCATTCATTAATGTCATAACAATTGATTACCTATTGTGTCTAGATTCGCGGGCCTTGAAGGATTAAAAAAGCATCAGAATTTTAAGACCAATTAGTTCTCAATGAAGTTTAAGCTAAGGGTAGTGTTTTTTCGGAAGTAGTGCTTTATAATTTTGCGAGCAAGCAATTATGTTATGAGCAGGAAGCATGATCGGTGTATTTCAGTCTTTACACGTTTAAAAACGCACGCCTTTGCTTTAATGATAGAATGTAACTACATTTTGGTAATGGATTGGCTGGCAGTTTAACGAATGAAAAGTCAATTACGAGGATACTTTAATGATTTGTTTGTCACAATTACATGGCTTGTTTCACTCACGGGAAGTGAGGTTTACTGATGGTTTTGGTGATTGATTACTTTTAGCATTAATTATTATGCACACTTTTCGGTAAAATTTTGTAGAAAGTAAGGTTGTAACTGTATATAATATTACAGTGATTAAAAAATTATTACGCTGGCATTATTAAGCTTAAGGATTTTATATTTATTGTTGTAGTCACAGTCAAATTAAGTCCTCACTGCAATAACGCGATACTCTCCAATTTACCAGAGGCAAATGGATTAGGTCTACAATGCCCACGTTAGCTTGATGGGTTGGATAGGGTTACTGTAATATTGTCGCGGAAGTCTAAGACTACCCCTTACGGCCGGACACTCGCGAAACCTCCACTTGGGCGATGACGGAACACCGCGGAGGTTTTAGTGGGTATACCAGCGACAATAATTAAGTTTTAATTTGTAATTTTAATGTGTTGTGCCAAATAAAAAAAAATATTTATTTATTTTTTTACTATAGTCTGGTCGCTGAGCATGTAGAATTTTGTCCAATGACCCCAAGCTACCCATCCTTATCGCTCGCGCGTAATTATATTGCTGTCGCGCTCGCACACTCACTGCTGCCGCCCGTCTCACAGTCGCGACCAGGCTTTAGTCACCCGGCTGTGTTGCGGCTTGTGTAACATAATATAAGGTCAAATACCTGCCTTGTTATGCATAAAAAAATCCACAGCAGGAGGACGACGAGGTGAGGCAAATGGTGAATATATTGGCCTACACCCCCCATGCTGGCCAGATGGTAGAAGCACTAATACCACAGAATAATAATAAGTACTACGTACAGAAGTTTTACTTCGCGAAGGTATTTAAAAAATGTATGCTCAATGTCATTAACAATATGGTGTAATTTAGCTTGTCTCAAGAGTCAAGCACCATTTTGTTGACAAACGTCAGTGATCGGCACTGCGCCGAAGCTATAGGGCTGACTTCAGTAAAATGATGTGACGTGAGGTGCCAAACTGCAGAAAATGGCGGAGGAAATTTACATGATTTAGCATGAATTATCATGAATAATATTAACTACTTATTTACCTCTCAGTGTCTTGAGGCAACTTAAAAAAGTACATTCTGTGTTTTTATTATTATTTAGGCAGTTGAATACTGCACAGTATTTAGTACACCATTTTCTTTATTTTCTTCCATCATACACAAGAATACGCGTGCGTGAGTCAATGCTCGCTCGTATGTGAGGCCTTGTCAAATAGTAATCCTGTAGTGGGCCATCGTGCGTGTTTTGTTTTCGATGTAAACTCGTGGAGATGAACAGGCCTGCTAATACTTACCACTATGCGCCTTGTTGGCGGCGAGCTTGGGGTTCCTAACATCAGAGGTCTTGCGTTGCGAGGTGGTCGCGGTCCGCTGTGTGGTCTTCTTGGGGTCCACGCGCGCGGTCCGGGGATTGTTGCGGGCTGACTTCATGGCGGGGGGTCCTCTGTGGGGGTCACATGATAGGGCGAAGTTTAATAATCTGGTGTAGTCGAATGTCAGACAGATAATTTTTCAGAGAAGATTTTTTCTGTAATCTTGAAGCCACAGCAGGTAGGCCAATTTAGTAACTACTTCAAAAATTGTTAAGGACTAGAAATGTCAGTCGAGGACTCTTGATTAAAAAGTCCCTCTATCATGAATCAAAATCTGTAGAACAACTAACTTCAATATCTGTATAAATACAGTTACTAACTTGTGTTCGACGCTGGTGGGCGGGGGCCACGCGTTGGGGTCCCGGTCAGGCGGCGGGGGCCATATGTCGGGGTCGATCTCGTGCGGCGCCGGCGCCCATATCTGGTCCCGCGTCGGCAGGTCCTCGTAGTCTGCAACAAAAGCATAATCAATGAGTCTTTAGGGGACTTGGCCCACTTTTAGCTTGGCCAACGGGCCAAGTCACTGGATTGAATTTATAAATACTTTTTCTCCTAGTAACTCGCTCCGGCGAACTCTGTTCCGCCTTAAAGGCAATAAATAAGCAAATTTTTCCTTATTTGCTCACCGTTTAGACCTACTCTGGACTACGACAAACATTTTAACACCAAAATCAGCTCAATCGGCCCAGCCGTTCTCGAGTTTTAATCAGACTAACGAACATCAATTCATTTTTATTTATATAGATAGATTAAACACCAAATCAACAAAAATCTACTCTGGAAACTTAGAGTGGGCCCAGCTACTGGAAGAAAAAGTTTACAAAAATTTAATCTAGGGACATGGCCCGTAGGCCAAGTCACTGGAAGACTCCAAACAATTTCTCTGCCTGCCCTGTCAACTTTTGTTTTTTTGTGCTATATTGAGGCGGCGCACTGTAGCGGACGAGGCGAAGAAGATCGGCAAGACCTGGAGCGAGATCAAGCGAGAAGCTCAAGACCGAACGAGATGGAGGACTGTTGTGGACGCCCTCTGCCCCATCTAGGGGACATAGGACCATAAGTCAAGTGCCATATTGACAGTTACATTGTATACCAGAGGTGGCGAACCAACGGCACGCGATAATATACTTTGGGCACGCTATCGGTTGGATAAAAGTTATTTGTCATCTAATAGCAACAACCGAGGCAACAGAAGTCACACTAATGCTACTTTAATTAGACGTACAAATGATAAATGTATTACTATGCCGTGCAACGTGCTAAGGAAAGGAGAAGAATGAGCCAAATTTGACACGTTTATGTGAAATAGTTTTTGAGTTATGAGGGGGTCAAAAGTGGCTCCAATTGGTTCGTGTATTACACACGATGGCGCTTGCCGGTTTAGTTACATGAACTTGGCTTTGACACGCTGCACAGTGTCTAGATACTTTAGAAACTGGGACACCAAAAAACGGCGACGGTATGGATGCAAATACATGTGGGCACCTTATATCAATACATATTATTCTAGCAAACATTTGCTGGCTATTGAAAAACGTCCGTAAAAGGATTTTCTTCCAAAGTAAGGGAATCTAAAAACCTGTCAAACTTATAGTAATCAATACAATAAGTAATCAGTAGAATCACAACACAGTAAGTACCTACTTATACACATCAAAAATACAATACACACAAAGTTGGTATTGAAATTTTTTCCACATACGACTTCCAACTTTAATAATATAACACAGAGTTTATTGCACTCTGCTTTATGGATATCGTTCCGTTTTTAATGTGAACGAACTTATGTGACATTCGGTTGTGAACCAATTAAATACCATGTCTGGGCTATTTTCAAACCGCTATTAGACATAATCAATATGTTAGCAATTTGGAAACATATGATCCCAAGCCAAAGTTCGATAAAGTTGATATTGAAATAACAAGCTTTTTAAACTCGAATCTTTTATGTATCTATTTAATTTTAAAATAAATATAGTATCGCAATGCAAAAATACACATTAAGACATTCGCCAGTAAATCAAAACCTATAACACTTCTAGTTGACCTCGTATCATGAATTTGGCAAGCAAAACTCACAGCACAAATATAGGAATAAGTCCGAATATGGTAGATTTATTAACTCTAAATATTTCTAGGTCAGGGACTCCAGGAGAGACAGAATTTGGTAAAGAAAGTTTTAGAAAAGGGTACTTGCTGAAAAAAAAACTAACCAGATTGAGGGAGAATGCGTGTATAAACCACGTAAGAATCAGCTTTCTTTTCTTCCTTTACCAAAAAATTAGACATGTAAGTTAAATGAGACTTGCCATTCGTTTAAAGCTACACCAATGATGAAGGATCAAACGATACAATCAAGCTTACGAAACCAAGTAGTATGAAACTAACAGAAAAATTAATTCTTTCAACATCAGGAAATATGATCAATACCGTATAAAGATATACCGAACAGATCGGTGTCGTTTCAATATTCAGTAGAAAGCAATAAAGCAGTAATTACGGCAAGGTGTGAATTTAATCAATATGATGGAAAGCCGATTTGTACGCTATCTACGAATTGGCTTCGCTCGATTACGTGTGGATCGCTGCGTTACTTACGTAAAGCCAAAAACTCCTGCAGGGTTGTCTATTTGGACCACTAACACCTACAATTTTCTAGTCCTAATAGGACTATTCAGTACATAGACCCTTTCCAGATAGTTTGACCTACCACCACTACGGGACAACATATATGGGCTGGTGCTGAGAAGTGGGGAAGTAACTCGTCACTCGTCTGGCGGAAGAACAAAGTCAACTTTGTAGGGTAGGGTGTAGACATTCACAGGATTTTACAAAACTCTACCCCTAATGGGGTAAAAGGGAGTCCACGCGTATTATGAAGTCGCGGGCGGCCGCTAGTTATTCAATGTTTTGCAAATGGCTTTATTAAGATCAGTTTATGCTAATCGTATGCACGAAGCTGGAATTACACCTGCCTTTACAAAGCTGGTTTTATTACAAGAGCCACTTAAAGCAATGTGACATAAAATTGATAAAGGTTTCTTAATACTTAACAAATTGCATTAATACACGTTTTAGTAATAAAACCTTTGAGTCTACTCAAAAACCACAGCTTCGGTACAATAATGTTTCTTAGAATCGTTGGCAATAGAAAATGATACTCGAGCGCTAGCAATAAACATAGTACCTAATAGTCGTTTTACAAACTTGTTGTTATGTAAAAAAACATAAAAAAACTTAAGTTGCCACCCCTGACTTATCGACGCGTCGCTTATTGTAGCGTAAGCGAAGTGACACCTAATCCACCGGCGTTTTACGTTAGTCAATGGTAACATTGGTAACTGGTATACGGTAAATGTTCCGTTAAATAACAATTCGTGTACCATGCCAAATGTTTTCCTAAAATTAATTTATTTCCTCATTAGATCACATATTTTATGTAATTAGGATATATTTAGCAAGAAAAACTTATGCTGTCGATTATTAAAAACTAGCTTTTGCCCGCGGCTTCACCCGCGTTAAATTTCGTTTGATTCTGGGTTATAAACAATAACACTGTAAAGTTTCATTAAAATCCGTTCGGTAGTTTTTGCGTGAAAGAGTAACAAACATCCAGACATCCAAACTTTCGGATTTATAATATTAGGAGGGTTTTGTGACAAAAAGAAGTCAGAAACAAGACTTGAGTGAGGATTTAGTGTCCATAACAGACTTTGGCCTGACAGACAGATCACCAAGCCTCCCCTCTCGATCATAATAATCACATTATTAAAATTTGTCAACGTTACGTTTGTATTTGGCTATCTTCAGAAAAGTAACCGTGTTTCTGGTTTTACCAAAGCGTGACATTAAATGAGGCGAAACGGTAATTAGTTCGCTATGTGAAATCAGCCTACTAAACTGACAAAATATGATACTAATTAAGTTTACGTACCTACTGTGTAAATATTTGAATGAAGTTCAGTAGGTTATCTCCATACATAATTTGGATTGGATACAGCACAATATTCAGAATAACTTTAAAGACCTCGCCTGATAGAGAGCATTGTGAAATGAACCTCAATTAATACGTCATGAGACAAATTAGAGTTCTAGTGACTGCATAAACGGGACTATTCCCATCTCTCGTTCCCACCGCTGCAACTCCTGTGTAGCCAGGATCTACAACTAGACCGCCAATAAAAACTCAACCAGTGAAGGTAAAGTTTGTTCCGAGGGAAAGTTAGTGTGACTTCATGAGAAAAGTATTTTTTTTCCTCAACGAAGAAGCTCTTGGCCTGCATCTCTCCTAATGGAAAGTGATGATAAGGTATCCAAAGGTATTATTAACAAATCATTTTGGATTATGAACCCTTAGCAGTGCTGTGAACCTACCGTAAATATTTATACTGTGGCTTCTTTACATAATATTAAAAATGTTTGTACAATAAACATTAATGTAGTGCAGGTCGTTAAACTGATCTAACCTTCTGAAATCTAATTATGTAGTTGCTTTGTTGTCGCTCTTGAAATAATACTTTACTGGAATATAAAATGCGGGTTTGTCTCAACCAGGATGTGCAAATTAGCGTCTTGAGCTGGTGGTTAATTAATGAACTACTGAGCCACAGTTTAAAGAAAACAGCCATATAATTATGGTAATAGTACTCAATTTTCAAAAATTGTGGGAATTCTATTATTAAGTACCAATTATTACACCAGTTATGTAATATAATTATTATTATTATGCCAGCGTTAAATAATAAAGCTATTTAGATAGAGATAATATTAAATTATTGTTACATAAATAGAACCGACCCGATTATTTACGCGGAATGAAATAAGTTTAATTACATACCGACCGACCAAATAAATTCGACCTGAAAACGATTACGCATATTTCTTATCGAGCAATGCCCTACTAAACTTCAGCCGACCGTTTATTTTCTGAAAAGGTAGTGTGTACTGATTGCATACAATCAAGGTATGATTAAAATAATACTAGGACACGTAAGAGCTTAATGGGTAAGATAGACAGTTCCTCTGTGGTTTTAAGGGAGATTCCGTGTGAAGCTCGCTTCCACCAAGCTGATCATCACTTTCTATCAGATGAGATGCAGGCAAAAAGCTTTCTCGTTGTGGATTAAAAAAAAAACAGTTGCCTTCTGGATAAAATGATTTAAACCAAGTACAGCTGATTGAATAGTCTGTTCTCTTTGGCTTATAAGGTGTATGTACGTCATTGTGGACATGTTAATCGACTCCGGCCTTCGCTTGGTGCCATTTGGTGCCCGATAAAGGCTGATACAGACCATTATGTCATCGGTGCCCGACACAATAGACGGCGGAAGGGAAAGGTCTCATCGAATCATTACCGAAATTTAATTAAAGATTTTCGGAAGGAATGACGGTTGGTTTATTCAGAACAATAGCCGAGTCTCGGCTGGTACTGGGACTGAGACTGACCAACCGTTAACAGTTACTTATTGGATTTTAGGCCCCTCCTTAAAATAATGACGACGATGATTGTGTATTTTTTATGACAGTCATAACTGAAACGTATGTCGACCTGGGATTCAGACGTGGGTGGTGTTACACAATAAGTGACTCGTGATTGTCACAGTCTGCAATTAGTAGTAAGAAGAACGGTCATCTGTGACCCAGGCCCGACAGAAACGAGACATATCTCAGTTTTTTTGTCACGTCTTAATTAGTTAAATTATATATTTTTTATATTCGAAATCTATGTATAACACCAAAATATTACCCTTTGTTTTTGTTCAGGCGTTATACAAAAACTCATACAAAATGCCTATTTATCACCAAAATTGGTAAATGTATGTACCTAAATGTCTTTTACAGCTGCTATGGAATGTATCTAGGTGACCTGGAGATACAGCCGGATTATACAGGGTGGAAACGATAAGTGATCTCACTCGATTATTTCTAAACTATACAAGATATCGAAAAACTAGTTAATGATTCTGAAAGTGCTTCACGAGCTCTTTCAAATGGTACCAAATAATAGGTTACAGATTATGTAAGCTGCTAACATAGAATTTTTGAATTTTGTAACTTCTCGTTTCCACCCTGTATAATCCGGCTGTATCTCCTGGTCACCTAGATACATTCCATAGCAGCTGTAATAGACATTTAGGTACATACATTTACCAATTTTGGTGATAAATAGGCATTTTGTATTAGTTTTTGTATAACTCCTGAACAAAAACAAAGGGTAATATTTAGGTGTTATACATAGATTTCGAATATAAAAAATATATAATTTAACTAATTAAGACATGACAAAAAAACTGAGGTATGTCTCGTTTCTGTCGGGTCTGGGTTTTTTTTGTATGGGGCGTGACCGTTCTTCTTTGTGAGAAAAGAACCGTTTAATGTGGGATAAATAACAGCAGATTTTTATGAATAGGTCTGAACAAATAGCTAATTAAATTTGCTGTAACAATGTTGATGTTCGTCGGCTGACCCAAATTAGATGGTGGAAAAATAACAACAATTCAGTCTCAAGCGTCTCCAGTAGAATTAAAAATTTGAAACTAGTTTTCAAGAACCAGTTCAACATAACTTGTCACTGCCTTCAGTGCGAGGAGCACCCAACAGCGTGTGACCGTTTATAGTAACTACAAGATTGTCCAGTGCTGGGAGGAAGTCAAACAGGTATCACGACTGTTTCCTTGGTCTATAATTGTCATATAAGGGAATAACCTTCACTGCAGCCGCGAATAGATAAGGAAAATGAAAAGCTGATCTATGTGGACGTTTGCATCGAGTTAGTGAGATGGCACTGATGGGCATTGTCCATTAGAAATCAGAGTAGTAGGGCCGTGATTGCCTTGACAATTAAATCAACACTGCCGTGGATTAATGGATACCTAACATCATTAAATGGTCACATTATCTTAAACGACGTCATGTTCTGGGCAATGACTTGACAATTTTTTTTAGGTTTTAGTTACTAGAAGGTTCCGAGTCCGACGATACCTTTGCAGCCTCTACCGTCACTTGCAAAATACTCAGCGTGATTGCTTTGAACTTGTTAATGATATACAGATAGTATATTTGCTACTATGATAGTAATCTTTCCTTTGTTTCCTATATGCTAGAAACTTCTGGAACGTGTATTATCATCTCTATCAGCAGCTGCGTGCTAAAAGCAGATGAGGTGCCTAAACATTTATTCTGGATTTTAGTAATGATACTAAGCTACTTACTACCCGCCAGGGGTGTGATGGTCTCGCCTTCGTGGTGGAACTTCTTCAATATGTATAGATAGACACCTCTATCAGCTGCTGGAACTTACGAGCTATTTTTTTCTGGTTTTGTTAATTATTCTAAGCTACTTACTGCCCGCCAGGGGTGTAATGGCCTTCTCGCCTTCGTGCTGGAACATCTGCAGCGTGGCCACCGTCGCCTTCAGCTGCTCGTATTCGCGCGCCATTTGCTTCTGGACCTGGTGGAAGAACAACATTTTAAACTTAGATTTTTGGGACAGAGAAGTTCTCGAGTGGCGACGTAGTGGGGGCAGGTCTACCACCAGGTAGACCGACGATCTGGTGAAGGTAGCGGGAATAATCTGGATACGGGCAATGCAGGACCCAAAATCATTCGCGGAGGTCTTTGTCCAGCAGCAAACGAACGAAAGAAACTTCGACTTATTTTACATTCTACCTATTAAAATATGGCCCAAAATTCGCTGATAAACGAAATCTTCCGGAACATAGATTAGTAGTAGATAAAACATTGAAGTAGTGTAAGAAAAACAACAACGTATCTAGTTCTATCAGTAATCGGGTGCTAAATATACCATTACACTCATTACACCGGTAATAAAAACCTAAAGATCTCTATAATCACGTTAATGCTTAAATTAATGATCGTAGTAATGGTGTTACTTCACGCCTTTCTCACTCTTATGGGAGATGCTTTTTATGTGCTTTTTGCTTAGCAAGTATATCTATATCAAGCGAGAAATTTTCTAAGACTATCGCTGTCTCTGCAGGTTGTTGTATAAGGGAAAGAGATAAATAGAACTGATTATCGAGTGCGTTTTCCAGGGTACACTCCTGTCTTTTGTTTTTTAAGCGGCATTGGTTTGTTCCGTTAAACGCGGTGAAAATGTTTGCATAGTTGTATTACAAAACCCATTAATAATTCAAAGCGTGTGGTATGCGCTAGTTTGGGAAAACGTGCAGAGGCGTAATAATTTACATGGTTCATTTAAACTTTACAGAACTGCTATCTCATTCGAGTCTAGACGTACTAAAATTCTATGCGAATGTATAACTGTGTTTTATATGTATCTAAGCTGCTAAACCATTTTTGATGAATCTTGGTACTTAAAGAGGTAGATTAGATCATTTACAGAGATGTACTTACGATACCAAAAGATACCATTTGTCTCAAGGTATTGCAACTATTGCAAGGTATGAATAAATAGAAAATACGTCACGTCTATCTTTGGGAGGGATATAAACATTATCATAATGCACCTTTTGATATAAAAATAAGCGATTTAAAATAGATTTTACGACCGTGTTTTGATCGCGTGATAACAATTTATAACAAGTTGAAATGCAGCTAGTTATTTTATAAAATGTTTACTATTTTACAAAGTTTGTAAACAAAGTTACTGGCGCCAGTTTGTCAAGTTGGTCAACTAGTTTGCGACTAGTACGCCTACTCTTATATCCGGTCACTTTTCCTTTTTAAGATCTCATAAATTGATGTTAATGTCAACATAATACCAAAAGTTGTGAGTTTATAGACCATGCTTAACTCAGATCTTCATAATATCATATATCTTAGTCAGATAGAGGTTGATTCATTTAAAGTTGTAGAAGAATACAAAAATCACAATACACGTACCTATTATAAAAACGTCACTCTTTATGAATCTACTGTGTGATATAAAAAAAATATAGGCATAAATCTATACTTAACTAACTTTAAGCTTTGTTTCATAATAAGAGAATGAAGAAAAACTGACCTGAGTTTAATCATCTCTGCTACGTTTAATTAAACGTTAACAACATTTTAACTTTCAATTTTAGAGATGCATCAGCAGCACATTCACAATAACTAGGAATCAATTCTACCAGATGGTTTTCAAGTCCATAAAAACTGCACTAATCTAAAATGTAAATTGATACGTCACGGATACAGTGCTTGATGCAAGCACAAAAGTGAAATTCCGATCTCTCACACCGATTAGCACACAATGTTCTCGGATAAACAATAAAAATGTTAAGCACTTCCCACACAAATATCAAAATCGGTTGAGTAATCCGCGTCGGGACATAACATTCCGATTTTCACCTAATTCTGAGTACTAAACGCCCTGACCCCGTTTTGTAAGGTATCACAGTCTCACACTGAGGCCGTTTGCTTGTAGGAAGGTTGTAATTAAGAAAACTACCCACATTCCTACCGAATATTGTGCTACATTTACTAAAGTTTGTACAATGTGCTTTATCGGCTGAAAAATAGGGTGTATTATGGCGTGAGAATCCCAGCATAAAGAGTTTAGAATTCACCCCAAATGCGTCATTAGTTAAGCCGATATTTTTGCTATTGAGGTAAGTTCAACGAACTAGGTCTACCTCAAAGCGACCGCCCAGAGAGAAGACCTAGATCCGTACTCCGCATAGGGTTGCCAGGTGTCCGGCTTTAGCCGGACATGTTTGGCTTTTTACGGTCTTGTCCGGACAAATATTGGCTTGTCCGACCTGTCCGGCTTTTTATGTGGCTGCTGCGCCAAGCGAAAGTCGAACTACAGAATAATATCAAGCGCACGCATCAGGATGTAGGAGGAAGCAACCGATGATGATAGTACTCACACGTGAGCTATGACACTAATTGCTTTAAGTGACATGTCCGGTCCAATGAAGCACAGAGTCCGGCTTTTGTGTTTTTCGACCTGGCAACCCTATCTCCGCACAGAATACACTTAAGCTGCCTGATTCATTACAAGATAAGTTATCTTACAAAACAATTAACAGAATCACCGCACTATAATCTAGATATTGCGAGAGTATAATGGTGTTATTGTTGAGTTTTACACTATTAAGAGAAGACACAATACAAACAACCCTTGAGTAAGTCTGATAAATTGAAATACTCATGTATAGACTCATGTTAATAAAGC
Source organism: Ostrinia furnacalis (assembly GCF_004193835.3). Lineage (NCBI taxonomy): Eukaryota > Metazoa > Arthropoda > Insecta > Lepidoptera > Crambidae > Ostrinia > Ostrinia furnacalis. The sequence goes on from NW_021131019.1 coordinate 243,910, forward strand.
CATTTAGATAGCTAATTATAATTGAGTCGTTATCAGCAAGATTGCACGAATGTTATTTTTATCCAAAAGCAATGTTTGCATTGGTGACACGTGAATAGGCAAAGAAATACGTTTCGATAGTCCGTCATTGTTTGAAACCCTTTCCATAAGCTTACACTAAACACATTGTAACATCAAACTGTGGTTAAAGGAAACTGACCAAAAAAAGGTGAAGTGGACAACGTACGTCTCCTGCACTGGAATGGTAACATATAAGCATGACAATATAAAAGGAACATGACGTATCGACAATGCGATAGGACAAATGCTTGGCTGGCATCCAGTCACCGGAATAGAAGTGACCTAAACTCCGAAAGCCTGCCCGTTTCAGGAGGGCTACTCCAAAACGATGTTTACGTAATTTCGGGTCTACTGTCACTGTCGCTCATGCCAGCATCTCGCTTTGCATGAGAGGGATGACAAGTATGGCAACATTCGAAACTTCGGCTAACGTTTTTCAGAGTAGCCCCGCAGGACAATAAAGTGTTCATCACACGATCGTTAGGGGCCGATGAGTCTGAAGACTTTAGTATAGTCTTATGATGCGTCTCATTAAATCGAAACTTTACGATGCACGATGCGGGACTCTTGAACTACACTATTTATGACGTTCTTAGAGAGAAACATCAAATTGTTTTCTTGTTATCTTCTACAAATACATGCAGTTCGTTAGATTCAGTTATAAGGAGCCGATGCATGTTTCTGTTATTGTGAGGATCAATTAGCCAGTTAAAATACCTACAACTGAATACAATACTTAACGTTTATTTATAGCCGCGATAGCCGAACAGTGAATGGGTCGGACTGGCCGACTCAAGATCCAAGGAACGCGGGTTCGAATCCCACCGCCGCTCGACTATTGTGTTGACACAAGCTTATTTAGCTTAACACGAGGGGCTAACAGGACTATTAGTAATTTGTGCAATACAAATTGCGAATAATCTTTAAAAAAAATAAGAAAAAAAAAATAGTTAAAATATGATAGGTAGGTATATTTATTGTTTCTTTTCATGTAATAACTATTTTAGTAATTAATTGAAACATTATTTCAGTTCTTATAGAGGTGTGTAGATTTTTTCTATTAATGATTGTTGCATGAAAAAGTCTATTATGGCGAGGTAAGTTTTTCTAGAAGACTTGATTGCTTGTGTGAAAGAAATAGTGAAAGATATCTTTTAGATATCGATTTGTATTTCAAGTGGCTAATTGCACTATTCATTTGTCGTAAAGGAAAGTTGTATCAGAAACATTTCAACAAATAATAATAAAGCGACGGCCGGATGGCTCGATTTGTGATACAATGAGAGTCAGGCACATTTAATTCAATTCTAACGACAATAACGAGTCCGCAAGAATGGCAAGTTTAATTTATTTTTCCTGGTCCAGTTGGAAGGGTGAGTGGACGCATGAATGGCAGACCTGTCAAATTATTTTTACTGTCGTAACAAGTTATTGACGTCACGGATGAGTAGCTAGCCCATTCAAATAAGAACAATCGTGAAAAATACTTAAAATTAGATAACAGATCTACTTTGCGTGCTATAGGATTTCAGTTGTAATTTGTGATTGTATTTCTATTTCTATGCCCGTAATACTATTAGGTCAAACTAGTAAACTTTGCATTGGAACTGCTTGCGGTTCACAGTTTATTCTAGCTATGTAAATTGAAAAGAAAAATCGCATTGTAACGTTACGTCAACTCAAACAGCTAACGTAAGAGGCCCATTTATGGTAAGTTCCAAACCGGCAAGTATTGAAGCAAATCCCAAGTCAATATTATCTTTACGTTATTATCATGTTAATACCTTAATGCCTGTTGATGGAGCGATGAAACTAAACAAATATTCATATGCTTTATATAGACTTGCCCGACTCGTTAATCAACCCACTGTTTTAATAGCATACCACGCATATGTCGTATCAACGATCCGTTATGGAATCATCTTCTGGGGTAACTCCACGGATAGAGAAACAGTCTTCAGAGCACAAAAGAAATGTGTTCGAGCTCTCTGCAAATTGCGACCAACCGATAGTTGTCTACCACACTTTAGGTCATTGAAACTGCTGACTCTGCCGTGTATTTATATACAGGAAATCTGTCTTTTCGTTAAAAAGAACTTATCGTTATTTGAGACATTAAATAGTAAACGTCATAAAAACAAAATATGCTCGAAAACACATAAGACTGCTTTGTTCACGAAAAATGTCACGGGCATGGCACCACGTATTTTCAATAAGTTACCGGACAACATAAGGAATAAAGAAGAATTAATTTCCTTTAAAAATGCACTATTTCTTTTTCTGGTTGAGAAGGCATACTACTCCATTAACGAATTCCTCCTGGACAATTTAAGAATGTGATCATAAAATTTTTGCATGTAAAATTATAAAATGAACAGGTATTAGTATTAAGTAACCATTTATATGTATATTGCACGCCATCTGCTTGGCAAATTGTAGCTGAACAATTTTACGTTTAAATTTAAGATCCATCAATGTATGATATGTACCTACAATTGCAATAAACTAATTTGATTTNCCTCCAGACTCCATCCAGCTCAATGGTACCATAATATTGCATTTTCAACGTACTTACATAAGTATACCAAATTTCAATTGGTTGAGGAAAACTGCTTTTAAATTCAGTTGCAAGATTTATCCCATACTAACTAACAAGCGAAGTGCTTGTAAAAATGGTACGCATATCTTTTTTGCGACTATTTTTCTTAAAGTATTATACCATTTTGGAATCTTGGATAGTTGCGTCAACTTTATAAAAAACTTGCCGCAGTAGTGTTCATACTTTTTTTTTACAAAACGACGAGTCAAAGTGGAGTGAAAGTAAAAATCGTTCAAAATTTTAAGGAAATATCATATTTTGATTAACTTTTGTGTAAAAACTGCAAGGATTCTGGGGGTTTTAAGAATTGGGATGGACAGCAGCACTACTTAAGTTGCCGATACACACAAAAAAAACAGAAGTATTTGAAAAATTGTGGTCGTCGTAACGTAAAATATCATAAGGGGTGTCAATTTTCGACGAATTTCATAATTTATTGTGTAACTTAAAAAATAATTGAGATAGATTTTTTTTCTTATTTTTCCTAAAGCAGTCATGACTATGTCCACCCTGCGGCGCCGGCTTATCGTTGAATTTTGGGACACGTTGTATGTACCATCCTAGACTGCATCCCACTTAATAATCAGTGTGATTGTGGTCAAATATCTGCCTTGTTATGCATAAAACAAAAAAAAAAAATAGTTTACAGAGACTCCCAACTTCTTACTTCCAATATTAAAAAATCTTTTAAAATATATTTTATTTTGCTTCTAGGTACTTTATTATCATAATAATTCATATCATTACAGCAATCGATCAATATTACAATCAATTTGCATAATAAAATAATGTAATTTAATTATGTATGTTATGAAATAATTATAATGATTAAACTTTTTAAAGTTCTGTTATTAAATGCTTTTAATCTATAAGTAATGACAAACAGATTGTGAGTGAGAGATCCAAATTATTAACAAATAATATTAATTAGTGAATATCTACACAAAACATTTGTTTGTCTTATTGTTCATCTTAATTTTAATTAAAGAAAATGCTGAACTTTCCTGTTGTGTAAGTAAATATTAATCTGATTATTCACAAAGAAGGCATGAGTCATGGCTATCATTGGTGACTGGTATGAATATGATTCAAGAGATTTTTAATGCTTCAAAATGTTTTTTACAGTAGAATCTGATTATAACGAAGCTCAAGGAACCGATGATATTATAGCCTGACCAGGAACATAAAAACCCTCGCCATGTTGCGGAAAACTAATGGTACTAATTTCTTTTAATGGCAACAGTAACTGAAAACTTCATTGACATGTCACCTTGCATGTCAGTCTATTGCTGTCAAAGTGTAAACAAACTTTATTTTAAATGTGCGCAATTGATTTTGTGAATTAAATTGCTAAAATCTTTTTATAGTCGTGAAAGAAAAGTGGTTTACAATGTGTTAAAGTATTTGTCGAAGAGAAATACTAAGGGTTCGGACAATATTTTCATTGAATAATGTTTCCGACAAAGGTTGTCAAATTGACTGACATGTTTATCGCATAGTACAGTCCTGTACAGTCCACTATGAAAATTAGCTGTGGTTTGTTTCAACTACCTTTTTTAAAAAATTTTGTCACTTTCTAAGTGTTGAATTTTATGGAATTGGGAAAGAAGTACCGAGTTTGAAGCGTTCATGAGCAGACATTGCAGTTGAATATTCAAGTTCTGAATTTGATTATTGATGAATAATAAAATAAATCGTACTAGCTCGATTGATGGTTTCATTTAATTTATTTAAACCAGGTTACCTATAATAATATTTTTTCGTTCATTTATGAAAATAACAAATTAGCCCGTAATTCTGAATCCTGATACATAAAGTTAGTCTATTAATTTAACACAGGTACGACTGTACTCAGTGTTGCACTATCAAATGCAATTGACGCGCCTCTATGCCAGGGTTTTTATGTTCCTGGTCAGGCTATACATCGTATAATCCGGACGTTATATTAAAGATTTTTTTTATGTATTTTGAGAAATAACAAATCAACCAACCTAATCAAAAATATGTGTCACTAAAAGCGGTCGGTCGTTAATGCGACGTCGTACCAAACGGATTCTACTGTAATAGTATACTGTGAAAAACTGTAAATGAAACCTGTTTTGAGACAAATAAATACTTTCTATTCTATTCTATTTTTCTTTCGACAACACTATTGCTGAAGTAAGAAATCTATATACAGGGTGGAATTTTGTTATGCCACCTGGAGGGAAAGTACTCTTAATACTGCAGATATAAAATTTTACTTGAAGAAAACATTCCTTTATTTTTGAAAAGAAAGAGAACTGCATTCATAGATTTTCGAAAATTTTTGATAAAAATAATTTAAGATTTTATGGATTTCCTTTCATTTGATTTATCAAGTTTGTTAGAGAGATTTCATCTTTATACTTGACCCTAACGATCGATGCAATAAAAATACAGGGTGTAATTTTTAACAGATTTAAGTTGGTTCGATTCCTGGGTGTGGCAAGCAAATTTTTGGAAATCTTTGAATGCAGTTCTATTTCTTTTAAAAAATAATAAAGGAATGTTTTCTTTGAGATTTTTTTTCTATTTTCAATATTAAGAGTACATTCCCTCCAGGTGGCATTACAAAATTCCACCCTGTATAAATAAAAATGAATTGATGTTTGTTAGTCTGATTAAAACTCGAGAACGGCTGGGCCGATTGAGCTGATTTCGGTTTTAAAATGTTTGTCGTAGTCCAGGGTAGGTCTAAACGGTGAGCAAATACGCGCTCGATATTGTTTTTCTGTGACAGACAAAATTCCACGCGGGCGAAGCCATGGGCGGAAATCTAGTTATTAATATTTTGTATCAAGCATAAAATGTATGTGTAGTTTATTCGGGGGAAAACTTGATATACGGCATAAAACAAGTGAACTTATTATTATTGCATTTAATTAACATTATTAGAACATATTGTTAAGATTATCAACACATACCAATTGGTTGTTACTGAATTAATAATAATATACTTTATTTTTTGACATAAAAATGTAATTAAAGAAAATTTATAGCTGGCATTGAAAATATTAGTTAACAGTAGTATGTTAACTGCAATTCAATAAATAATAATGAATTAAGTATGAAATTAAATGATGATCAATTCATACAAAGCAAGTTTCTTTTCACACAAATATCAAGTTTAATGGGCAATAATTTTGTAAGAATTCACTTTTCTCGAAGTGACAGTACTGTTGGAACAGCGATTATAATTTTGGAAAATAATTGTCACTTTCTTATAATGAAAATATAGTGCAATAAATTGAGAAAAATATTCAGCTAATATTACACCTGTTAAGTTTGTAAATGTAGTAATAACCAAACTGTCCCATGGGCAATCTCATCTGTGCGGGTGGCCTTCCGTCTGCCTCCAAAGGCGATACTAATTACCACTGTTATCATAAAAGGAAATGTCACTATTCAAGGTAAGCAACTGGAATTGAAACATTGGAAAATGGAAAACGTAGTGATATGCTCGTAATACTCACCAATTGCCACTTGGACTTCCGCGTGGGGTCTGCGATGGTAATCAACAGCCTGTGGATCATCTGCACCGTCCCTTCGTAATACACGAGCGCTGACTCGTAGTTCCCCATCAGAGCCATTTCCCGGGCCAACTTCGTATTCTCGCATATTTCTCCAACAGAAACTGCCATTATTGTCATTCCCGCTGCGTACATGTAACAATTCCTCCGTGAAAATTTTACGGTTCTTCTACAAAACCTCTGAATTCACCGTGAACTATCGACACGAGATCCCAGTGTACCACTTCGCATTTTTACTACACAACCCTCCAGTCTTTCATAGTATTTAAGCGATATTCACATCATAATTTACAACTGTATGTTTTTGTCATAGATTTCCTTTCTCATGGTTGTTTGAAATTTATAAAATGAGGACCATATTTTTGGAGACAAAACAAACTTATCAATTTCGTTCGACAATCCACAATCACAAATTGCAGGTCAAGTCAACTTAACTGCCAACCTGCCAAACGTTTCAACCAATCGCAAGTGAGCTTATTGAGCTTGGTATTATTGTTATGTTGGTAGTAGTGAAACTAGGTCTGTTCTCATTTACAAAATATGTTTCAATGCAATTAATTGAATGCAATTGATTTAAAATCGATTGAAATACAACAGTTGCAGATGGCGCTTTAGATCTACTTCCGGTATTATTTTTTAATGAAATACTGTCCAAAATCCAATCCATTGGCCTCTGATATTGCTAATTCAGATAATGCATCAAAAGTAGCTAGCAAAGCTAGAAAGTTTTCTCTTTTGCTTGTGTAATAAAAAAACAGGAGTTCAGTCTTGAGTTTAGTGATTTGATTCACTCACATTTATATTTCTGAATAATTAAATCTTTTTTTAATCCTTCGACTTCGTTAGCACACACATTTGGGATTATAAATGAAACAAAATGTTAACAATAAACATTATATTGATAATTCTAAGTATTATATATAGTATGAAACATAAATACAATCTTCAGTTATACAGTAGACTTTAATAAATATTTACATCCATTTTGTAGGTGTGTATGTAATAATTTATGCTCAGACTTTCATAAGCGAAGTATTTAACGTTTTAGTTACTAACGAAAAAAAAAACAGGATGCCATTGGGTGAAAGATGTGTAAATCGTTGTTACAAGATAGGTTTATAATTTTTAAAGGCGATTGATCAATCATAAAATTATAATTTCGTTCGTATCTCTTAAATCAACCGTGAGAATAAACATAGTCATAAATAGTCTCATGATAAGAAATATAGCTAAAATATACAGAAACTTCTCCATCAAAGTTAATATTTTCCGTTAGTTGGAACGAATAAACTTAAGCCTCTAACGTTAGTATTGCAACTATAACACGAAAATTGAGTATATCATTCCTTTAAACACCTACAACTAAAATAATAATTTAAAAATAAAGCACACAATTTTGAAAAATAAATTTCCTACATCAAAATTAAATGTGTTATGAAAATGTTTGCTCAAGAATTCTATATACTCGATGACAATTTTAATATTAAAGCATTGTGTATATCTTTGGGATAAAGAACAGATTTAATTTATTACAAAAAGGCTTTTTCATTATCAGGTCCACAACTGATAAACAACTATTTAAAAAAAAATAGTTTACTTCAATGTAGTTGACTATGTTAGTATTTAAACACCAAGTTTTCGTCAACCAAAATAAAATTAAGGATCATTGATGATACATTGTATGACACTGTTAGTAGTTTCAAAGTTGTATGTGATGAAAATGACATGCAGATATCATTATTAAAACTATTATGACGTTTTTTTCATCATCTCAGCTGAATAACACATCAGTTTATTTTTAAACACATTGATTAAATACATAACAATAGAAACAAACAACATCCAGTGAAGTCATTATATTATATACCTTATACAATATTTTTCGGCATTCACCAGCAAGTAATATTTAAAATGAAAATTGCAATTATACGAAAGTTTAACTTGTACAACTAACTATAACAAGATATACAAAAACACATAAACCTAAATAACCTAAATTAAACCATGTTGCTATAGTTTTATAAAACAATTTGGTGTGACACTTTGTAATCCTAGCACCAAATTTATTATGTACAACTTAAGAAACGTTACTATAAGAGAAGACGAGAAAGAGACTAGCCAAAATAAAATCGTTGTGGCGTCGAAACATTATGGCATTTGAAGATTGGGGCTTATTTCAGTGCTTGTATTTATGCACAAGCCGATCGTTGCAGGTGCACAAGCATTTTTAGGGTTTAAAACAAAATACCGCGTCCCTTAGTCCGTCACTGGGCTAAATTGCGAATTCCTAAAAGTCATCTCATCTCTATACAATAGGGGATCGTCGTTCGCTAAATGAGTGATCTGAAAGCTAAGATTATAAAATGTGGTTTCTGAAATTAATTCTACACAGTAAAAAATTGAATACACAGCGGCAAAAGCTTCATTATTGCTACCCCTCGCTAGAAACGTTACCGCCATGCCGCTGTGTGCCTGTATCATTTCATTACTAATGTAAATACCCGAACCGTACGATCTAAGCTTTTTTCTAGCACATAACTAAGTAAAAATACTAATATCGACTCTTATGCAAGACGACAAAGCTCATTTTCTATTAACACCAATATTACTTTGTCACAATATTAAAAAGTTTATTAAAAAGTGCTGACCCTACGTATCCATTGGCATTGCACAGATAAAACATCGAATTATAGAGAAGTGGGCGTGGATTCCCTTGTTAGCACAAACTCTTTGTGGTCTATGGCTATCCATGGATACATTTGGCAAGCACATAAATGTCGCATTATATTTATTATTTCCTATAAATTAAAGTAGACAACTATGTTTTCATATCTAGCCCAGAAATAATTCAGAAATATTCGGTAATAAATTACATGTACAAATTTCAGCATTTCTTTCGAATTAAATTAGAATAAGTAAATTTAGGACTACATACAATTAGAGCATTTTAATACGCATTATACATACTCATATAACCTTACAAGGAATATACTTATCACAATGTATGGTGGTCCAACAGATTTTCATTTCTGAACATATCACTGGGATGGTGATTACAAATAAACCCTACATTATTTATGTTTATCTGTCGATATTAAGAAATTAATTAAAAAGGTTTACAATACAAAGTTCAAGTTACAACTCTGTTTCGCGATCAGAATAAGTTTCACTTTTCCAGTTACACGTTATTCTAAAATGTAAACTATTTTTCCTTAATAATGTTTTCACACTTGTAGTATTGGCCATTATTGGGCAGAGCAGCTGTTAATTTTTAATTAATTTAACAATTAAGCTACTTAACTACACTACCACATCCAATTACTACTTAAAATTAGCTGGACTGAATGTTTTGAGCTTGTACCTATAAGACAATTTGAATATTATGTTTCAAAGCTTTTTTTATTATTATCATTTGTAGGAGTTCCCATACCGCGTAACTTTCGTTGTCCGCTCATTTTTCTTTAAGATTGCGAACATGTCGCAAAGTGCCGCGCTAGCCATGTGGTAATGCAAATACTTTTATTTCACTTCTCCAGCTTTTATTTTACCTAGCCAATACAAAAACTTTCAAACGGTACGAGCACATAGATGTAATTTTTTTGTTACATTCATTAAACGGTTTTTGAAAATTGTTAAATTGAAGTCTACATTTTAAAGCTATGATTAAGATTATTTGATGGCACTAGGGATTATACATTTCTGTAAGAGATTTGTAAGCAAAGCAGGCATTTAAAAACGTATAAGCTTTTTCACTATTAGGATAGGATAAAAGAAGCATAGCGAGTCGCACCAGTATTTGCTATACTAACTTTAAGTTATTATTATATTTTCTTATTTATGCCAAGCTCGGTTTAAAATTGAATCACTAAACAAATCGTTAACTCGTTTTTTTTAAGAAAACCTTTAACTCAATCATTGCACCCATTATTTCGATCCAATTGCCCGTTTTATATTTCTCTTGAACCTACATTACTGTAACCTATACTAACTTTGTATAATAAAAACATACAATTCTATACAAGTGATTTCCCAAATTCCCACATCTTTTTGAAGATATTTTTTATCGTCACTATCTAATAATATCATAGCTTTCGATTCGTTTTCGCTTCTCTCGATCGTTTCAATCGTAACTTTTCTATAGACAGTATAGTATAGTTAACTTTGACCGATGGCAACTAGGGGCCGAGTCATCAAAACTTTTTTTTATTGATTTTTTTACTTCTTGCAAGTTTGGAATAGTGCACACATATTTGAGATCTTTGTCTATAATTCTCGCTGTCAGAAAGATGAAAATTTTCAACATATTATTATACCCATTAGATAAGACCCGTCACCTAGTTGCTATGGCTACATAATCTCTGGATACCTGGCTATCCCGTCGGGTGTTACATCTTGCTAAAGTCTAGCTGGATACCTAGTCATATCATTTCGTGGTGCAGCTGGATACCTAGCTATCTCGTCGGGTGTTACATTATGTTAGATTCCATCTGGATACCTAGATATCTCGTCGGGTGTTACATCAGTTAGGATGCATGCATCTGAATAACTAGCCTGTCGAGTGTTACATCATGTATGGTCCAGGTGGATACCTAGCTATCCCGTCGGATGTTACATCATGTATGGTCCAGGTGGATACCTAGCTATCCCGTCGGGTGTTACATCAGTTAGGATGCATGCATCTGGATACCTAGCTATCCCGTCGTGTTACATCACGTATGGTCCAGGTGGATACCTAGCTATCCCGTCGTGTGTTATACCAGTTAGGATCCATCTGGATACCTCGTCATCCCGTCGGGTGTTCACGTTGGCTCCAGGTGGATACCTAGCTATCCCGTCGGGTGTTACATTATGTTAGGTTCCATCTGGATACCTAGATATCTCGTAGGGTGTTACATCAGTTAGGATGTATGCATCTGGATACCTAGCTATCCCGTCGTGTTACATCCCGTATGGTCCAGGTGGATACCTAGCTATCCCGTCGGGTATTACATCAGTTAGAATCCATCTGGGTACCTCGTCATCCCGTCGGGTGTTCACGTTGGCTGCAGGTGGATACCTAGCTATCCCGTCGGGTGTTACATCCACATATGGTCCAGGTGGATACCTAGCAATCCCGTCGAGTGTTACATCATGTTAGGGTCCAGGTGTTCCTTAGGCATGGGTGCTAGCACGTGGACTTGTTTCGCCTTGCCCGCGTGGTACACTTGTCCGGGACTGAACGGCTCTAGACGTGGATGTGCGGAGATGTCTTTCTTTGGATCTGCGGAGAGGTATTTTATTGTATTGTAAGATATTACGAGTAAGCAAATTGGTGACAAACATTTGACAAGTGCTGTAACAAACTTAAGGTTCAGCCAAACCAACGCGATCACTTGCGATCAGCCGGCGTGCAGCGATGGCGACCAGACTTAAATGCATTGATCGCCATCGCTGCACGCCGGCTGATCGCGTTGGTTTGGCTGAACCTTTAGTCACAACTATATGCTGAATAAAGTAAAAAAGAAGTAATGTTAGTAGAGTAAGGCACACATTTCTGAATTTTTTGTAGATGCGGTTCTCGTCGTGTATTGTCATGCGATATTGCTATCTCTCTCACATGTATGTATGTATTAATAAATAAATTGTTATTTAAAATTATATCGGTGTTTATCCGAGAATCCTTTTTTTTTAATAGGACTACTAACAAGACATACACTAGAAGACAATCAATCTTTTAGTAGGTTTATCGCTGTCGCACTCGCACTATTACTGTGCGACAGGCGTCCGTAGTATGTGCGAGCTCGACAGCAATATAATTACGCGCGAGCGACAAGAATGGGTAGTAGCTTGGGGTCATTGTACGAAATTCTATCAGCTCGGCGACCGGACTTTATTATTGTTTTTACCTTTGGTATTGGCCGCGATGTACTTGGACAGTCGCACGGTGGGCAGCGGCAGGTAGCCCGCCACTAGTGGCATTACATCTAGCGTCACGCTCTGAGCCTCCGTGCAGTTTGACTCCATTGTTATTACTCCTAGAAGGAAACACTACTTGTTAGCAAAGCTTCATCATCAGGTCATTTTGTCTCCACTGCAGGAACACGATTCTATTCAATATAGCAGATGCAAATGGAGGATTTGGTCTACATTTAATACTAGCGGCCGCCCGCGACTTTCGCACGCGAGGATCCCGTTTTAATCCCTTAGGGTTTGAATTTTGCCAAAGAGCACCTACGTTCTAAAAGGAATCCCCATGCAAAATTTTAGACTCCTAGCACTTGTAGTTTCTGAGATTTCGTGATGAGTGAGTGATTCAGTGACCTTTCGCTTTTATAAATATACAGGGTGTTAGGTAAATGGGTATATGAGCCGACACTAGCCCATGTTAACATGGGCATATAAATGGTATGGTGAAGTCAGAAATTTGATATCATCATTTTAATTTTTTTAATTTTCATACAAAATAAATTTGATAAAATCCGATTTGTATGAAAAATAAAATAATAAAAATGAAGATATCAATTTTCTGACTTCACCATACCATTCATATGACCATGTTAACATGGGCTAGTGTCGGCTCATATACCCATTTACCTAACACCCTGTAGATAGATATTTCCTACGCTAGCCAGACAGTTTAGGAATAGGCCTGATGTTCAAATATTTCTCCTCATACGACATCCCCAAAAGCTACATAAAATAGGTAATTTTACCTGCAGTCCGCCCCAACACAGCCCACATCGTCTGGTCTGCTAACACTTCGTACATAAGCGATGTGTATTCTGTTTCGTTTACCTGTAATCAGCGTGAGAAAATCATCATTTATCATTAATTATCATTTTACGGTTCAGGTTTCAAATAAGGTACAAGTTCTAGTAAGTAATGATGACATGTAACAAACTAGTAGATGAAAAAAGAAAAATATTCACATTGGCTTATTAATGAGGGCTATCGTTTTTATACTTAACAGTTGGCACCCCTGGCGATTGACAGGACCTTACTCTACAGTGGCGTCATCTTGATGAGTGCAAATGCGATAGTCCTCCTACCACTTTCGCGCTCACCAGTTGGTGCCACTGTCTTCGCTACTAGCAAGTGACAGGACCTTACTCTACAGTGGCGCTAACTGGTGAGCGCTAAAACGATAGCACTCATTGCCTAAAGCTCAATTTCACTTTGCAAGTATCTTTAATATTTATAACTTACCCTCTGTACACTCAGCTGCAAACAGCACACTTGCGAAGCCCTACAAAAGTCCGATCCCTTACTAGGCTCCAATTTCGTCCTTATCACGAACAGAGTCGTATAGTCCTGGATATCAAACGGGCAGGAGAACGTTCTGGGCGGTTCGTCCAGTTCTACCAGTCTGTATAGTACGCTGAATGTGGCTTTCATTGGCCCAGCCTTGACTAAAGGGTCTTTAAGGAGCTCCCACATGAAGGAAGCTGTGGTTCCGTCCGATGCTACCATCTGAAAGGTGAGATTGAATGAGTGAATGAATCGAAAAAATTAATGAGCGAGTAGGTGATTAAATGAATGAAACGTTTACGTTTGGTAACTACGATGCGCTGACGTATCGTTGCCGGGCTCACAAGTGCTTTCTGTCTCGCTTGTAGACATTTAAGAAGAGCGAGGTAGCTAGTGTATTCGAAATTTGAACTTGAATGTTTATGTATTGTTTGTGTTCTGTATTTTAAATTTTAATAGTGTACTCATTGTTGAAAAGCCAAAATAAATAAATAAATATGTGAGTACGTGTTCTCCTCAACATTCCTCGAGCGAGCTATAAGCTTTTAGCCCATCATACGTCAGTGGGAATATAGTTCCCACCATATTTTGGACTTTATTCCTTTGTCTTAAGGGCCAAAAACAATGAAAATTTTGTACTTGTTATACCTAAAGGCTAAGCAATTTAGCAATTTAAGGTTAAAAAACCTGGAAGTCTTTAATCCAAATAACTGTGGCACATGGAAAACAACTCACCATTTCACTAACATTCTTCGGGTTCAAATCTGACACGGTATTATTCCCATCACACTCCAGCTTCGGTTCGGTCAACACAAACTGTATGAAGTGCGCCACAGCGGATTTCAGCGTGACGTGTATGAACTTCCTGGTGTTTGACGTCAGCAGACGCCATGACGCCACCATGGGGGGAGAAAAGTGGAGTGGCACTTCTGTCGCGTTGTCCCACCATGGACAGTTGAGCCATACCTGCCGATATAAAGGAGAATTTATTTATTCATGATTGGATTCGACAAAGTTTACTCCACAGCACGTCTTATGAAACGTGTGTTATAAACCCATTCAAGCCTATGACTAGACAAAAGAGAAAGTTCATAATGTATGGACCAAAAACTCAGATTCGATTGGTACTAAATGGGTAACAGCAGTTTCATTATAATGCACATTTTAGCCTACCGATAGCTCAATGTCGAAATCAATAAGTTAGGTATTGACAGATAAAGATTGTATGAAAAAATCATGGGTTACTTTAATTTTTATCAGAACTTGAGAATTTCCACTAGTTCATCCAGTGTAAGTAGCTCTGATGGAAGAGCAGTCGCCCGACAAGCGAAAGGTCATGGGTTCGATTCCCGCCTTATGCAATTCGATTTATATAAGCTATTTATGATTATTATCAGTTTTTACAAATTAATAATTTATTAACGATTTACTACGACATACAACGAATACTTTTCTATCATTAGGTAATCAAAGTACCTAACGTTAAGTTTCTTCCTTTTATCAATGACATTATTTCAAAATTCAAAATGAAGATTAGTCTCGAATACTACGCTAATAGAATAAACCAAATCAGAATACCAGACCAATAACTAAATCCAACAGGTACTCGAGCCAACCCCTAAAACTGTGTGGGTAGTACAACAAATACTTACAGTATGTTCAATACTCTTCTCCCTCTTCGGTTGCAAGCTGGCAAACAGTCTGAGCGGCACTTTGGTGGTTTCAAACGGTTTGCTAGGCGGCACCGGTATCGACAGCTCTCGCGTCATCGCTGTGTCGTCATCAGCGAACCGGATGAGCAGGCCTGCTGATGTCTTGAGGAGGATTGAGGTGTTCTGGAAAAGATTATGCTTTATGAATTTGAATTTAGTTTATTCCAGAGCTTACTGATTAGAGATGAAACGGATATCCGGTAACTATCCGGTAGGCCGGATATCCGGCCGGATACCGGATAGTAACTTACTATCCGGCCGGATACCGGATATTAAAAAACTACGACAATTTCCTATTAATAAAATGAAATACATTAATCTTTGAGGTAAATATCAATAAAATGGCTTACAATAATGACGGCTTTTATTTAAAGTCCAAAAAGTTAGAAAAAAGCCATAATAAGGCCTTTCAAAATTAATTTCTTTTTCTGGGCTATTCACTCTAATGACGAATACATAAATAGTAAATATCTGTTAATGTCGAAATATTGCCAAATAAAATAAGCTATTTTTTCACTGATGGTCTGATGACATGATGCAACTAATTAAATTTTCGCTATATTCAATCACACACGATTGCATTTGCAACCGAAATTGAACTGATCTGCCCCCTAGACAAGTGACAAAATCTGATATTCTATTCGGACGGATTCGATTTTCGAAAAGTGTGACTAGTCTACTAATAGACCCACTGATCGCGTTGAAAGCACCTGTGCGGCGCTATACTCGTCACGACATGCAACGAGACAATGGGCCAACTATCCGGCCGCCGGATATCTGGCTATCCGGCCTAGCAGCTGGCCGGATATCCGGTATCCGGTATCCGGCCAAACAACTATCCGTTTCATCTCTATTACTGATTTCTATTAAAAGAGATAAGTGGTAAGTTGGTATAAAATAGGCTGTGCGCAACGATGCAAACTTGACGCATGTGTGACGTGATACATTATACATTTCTGTACATTTAAAATTAAAACATTATCTTTGATATTGTATGCGTGCCGTGATATCAAGATATAATTGACCCTTTATACGGCAGTGGGAATATAGTTCCCACCATATTTTGAACTTTATTCCCCTGCCTAAAGATCTAAAAACAATGAAAAAATTTTGACCTTTTATGTCCGATAAAGGCTTAAGAGAGCAAAATAATATTGCAATTACAAATCATCCCGGTAAAATCTGAAGAAACTGCGATTTATAAAAGATAGCTTAAGAGCGTTTACGCCGTTTGGCGCAAAAACAGTACTTTTTCAACTCGTTACAATCATTAACCAGTAATACTACAAATATGTTATAGGCATAAATAGTTAGGCAATTTCGTCGTCTAAATAGTTAATTGAGAAAATATTGCGATTAGTTTAGAATTTAAGAATTCTATCAAGATAAGTCCACACAGGTTTTGTAAATTTCCACTTTAGCGTCAGTTTACAAGCTGAAATTTTTATAAAAATTCTGTGAAAACGATCTAACANGGTGAATCAAAGTATTTTGGTTTGACTATAGAGCGTGAGAACACGCACACAGTCATAATTATTTTAGTGTGAATAAAACTAGCATCGAAATTACCTAAACTTGACATGCCACGCTAGACGTAAACGCTCTTAATGTTAACCAACTAACCTCTTTCAACTGCGCACTGCCACTAGTAATGACAAGTTCCATAGAATGTTCTAGACCCGCCACTAAATCCTTCTTCGGCTCTATTTTGTTCAAGTACACATTCACACCTTGGGTCACCACATCGAACCCAACCTTGGTACTATTCAAAACATTTGACAGAAACTCCAATTTTCCCTCGACCAGTAGCGACACCTGTCCCAGTTTAAACGTACCACATTGATTCGCGGTGTATTCCAGTTTTAACTCGTTCAAACCGGGTTTTAGAACAACATTTTCTAGCGCTAGGGAAGTTAAGAAGTTGTTCCTCGTTGTGGCCGAAGGTTTTCTATATTTACTACTGTCAGAACGTTTTAGTGTCACTTTTGGGTTCTGACATTCGATGGTGGCTTTCTGTAGAGTCTTGTCCTCCTTGTAGAGTAGTTTAGAAGTAATTTGTAAAGGGTTTAGCAAAGGATTCTTAGGTTTTAAATCGTCCAGTCTTATGCTGAAAAGATAAACAATAAATTAGTTTTATTATACGTATAATGACGCCATGAATATTAAAAAGATAGATTTGTATGCTAAATTGCTAATAACAAAAAAATATCTACAAATACGTTTTAAGAACCATTTATATATTTGAAGATAGATTAATGGGTGCTCTATTTGAAAGTCATTTAATTTTATTCATTTTTTCCATTTAATGAAACATTACCAATAATAAATATGAATGGTATTAGAAATCGATAATTGCTTGAATAAATAATGAAAAGCATGATGAATCTATCCAATAGATATTTGGAATAAATAAGTAAAATGTTACTCGGAAAAATTGATGTTAAAATAAAACTGTCCCCGCAATTTGCAACATAATTTACATCAGTTTGTTAACAGGTCAGTCGTTAAAAATCTCCAAATAGTTTTAGGCTGGCTTGCACCATCTCACTTTAACTTTGACAAACGTCTATCAAACTCCATACAAAAAACACCGGTTATCGTTATAGATAGTTACGGTCAAAGTTAGGTGGTGCAACTCAGTCTTAGAATGACAGAGCATACAAGTCTGAAGCAAATCTGAAGTCTCGCTAACGTTTGACGTCACAAAATCGCCCATTCCTCAGGCACTAAAGGGAGATGTGACAAGGGGGCGTGGTCGCAGCAATATGCCCAAAAACAGAACACATTGCTCGCGAAAGCAATGATGACAGCAGCGACGTCATAATGTAAACAGTTTACATTGCTTGCGTAGTACTAAAGATTATTCGAACGTTGAGTACTGATACCGCAATGGATAATGAGCACATATTTTAATTACTTTGTGTGTGTGAATTTCTAATGCGACACTGAGTTTCGAACTCGGCGCATTAGTTATTTAATTTTTAGCGTTAAGCATCTCAAATTAATTTGAAAATTATAAATAACTTGAAAAAATCGAACTGCCTAAGACGGGAATTGAACCCACGACCTTCCGCTTGCCGGGCATTAGTTGGCATCTCTCTATATCTCTATGTGTCAGTTAGACCTAAAATACGAAACGTATAGATGACCCAAACTGAACTGTCCCACCAAACTCATTGACAGAGGGGCGCCATCATCGTTCAACTATACAGTTTTCAACATGACAAAAATCGGAACCAGCGATTCGGTATTGACGGTGGCGCCCCACTGTCAATGTCACGGATAGGACAGTTCAGTATATTCGGTCTTTATAGATGACCCACGCTGAACTGTCCCACCAAACTCATAGACAGAGGGGCGCCACCATCTTTCAACTACACAGTTGTCAACATGACAAAAATCGGAACTAGCGATTCGGTATTGACGGTGGCGCCCCACTGTCAATGTCACGGATAGGACAGTTCAGTATATTCGGTCTTTATAGATGACCCACGCTGAACTGTCCCACCAAACTCAATGACAGGGGGGCGCTACCATCGTTCAACTACACAGTTTTCAACATGACAAAAATCGGAACTAGCGATTCCGTATTGACGGTGGCGCCCCGCTGTCAATGTCACGGATATGACAGTTCAGTATATTATGTCTTTACCTGCTTATTAGGTTGCACACGTCACTGTCGGTGGACACGTCTGACGTCTTTCGCTGCAGGTTAGTCTGAGTACTTACACTACCGTTAACATTTAAATCAGTCTTATAGCTTTTGACCGGCGTCTTTTTGTCTTGCATCTCCTCCTATAAAAGAAGAAGACGAGTATATTTGATACAGCCCCGGATACTATTACCTACGGTGTTTATAATACGGCGTGTTAAATGTGGTCGGAATGATAACCCATGAATTACAGAGAGCGTAGTGTGAGTTTACATCAATCGTCGTCACTAGTGAGCGCGTAAAATGACATTAAATGTATGACGGATTATACAGCGCCCCTAGCGGAAACTTTCAAGAAATAAAATTTGTCCCACACTAAGCCCTAAGCCCTCAGGTATAGTGCTTAACTCTGCCAGTTGCTGAGATACAGGAGCGGCACGTGAGAGGTGACATTGACATAATTATGACATGACAGGGTTTACAAATCTAGTCTCGCTGACGTTTGTCACAAAATCACCCATACCGCTCCCATAGCTCACTGAATGGGTTACGCGGTAGACCTATAATTACTGCAGTATAAGTTTTATATGCGGCAAAGGTTATTGCAGCCATAATTAATCAACCAAAAACATTATGTTACAAAGCTAACTGTGTAATACATTTAAATAGGGCGATAAATAAAAAAATAAAATTAAAGAAAACCGTGACTGCTAATCACGCGGCGTGACGTTATAGTTCACACATTTAATTTTATAAACCTTGGGAAGTGACATTTGATTTGAAATAATAATAGAAGATAGCACTTCAGACAGTACATTTTCGTTGCAAAACAGCCCCTTCAACTACATAAAATGTTATGTTTAACTTGATTTGCCGCCATATACGTTTAATAATTATAAAACATTTACCTTACAAGATTCTATGCTGATCGCCGCTCGAGTGCAGTTCACATCTTTCGAGAAATGCGACTCGACGAGCAAGCAACATTGGACCTTGTTCTCAGTGATATAAACACCACGATCGGACGGCACGAGGGTTGTTGAGATTATCTTGAAGCAGTCATTGAGCTCTGTGAGGACAGATTCGGTCCTTTCGTTGAGGTCCACTCTTATTGAGTTCATCATCTCTTCGAAGTAGAAGTTTCTGACTAGAATCTCTAATTCGGCTGTACACGCTATTGTTGCAGAGAGCTTTGTATATCTGGAAAAGAAAAATATTATACATATTTCTATATCGTTTATGAAGAGAAAAAAAACGATAATATTTATGGTTCTTAATATATTTTGGTCTGTGACAGTTAGTCCCAGAACAGACGGTGAAACGCAACTGCAACGAAACTGCAACTGCTAGTTACTTTTGAGTTGTATCTAATTTATTTATTTTTTATCCACAACGAGGAAGCCATAGCGTCCGTTGAGAGACCACACATGACGCGACCAGTTTGAAACCGATTTGAAACGCGCGTCATGTGTGGTCTCTCAACGGACGCTATGGCAGAAACTTAGATGCCATTCAAAAGTAACTAGCAGTTGCAGTTTCGTTTCACCGTCTGTTCTGGGCCTTTGGCAAAATAGCTGTCAATTCTTTAAAAGAGTAATTTGACATTGACCAATAAACAGGGTTGCCATTTTCAATTTCATTTAATAAACAACAGAAGAAAATGGTATTGTCCGATTTTGGAAAAAGACGTCAGTTCCTGTCTTCAATGGAGCATCCACTCTAGAACCTTGCCACTCCATCGGCCGTCAGTTCTGCGTGCTATGTGCCCTGCCCATTGCTACTTCAGCTTGCTAATCCGTCGGGCTATGTTCGTTTCTCAATCTAGTTAGAAGAAAATCCTGACTACAATAAGACTCACCTATCTACATCGTTCATCTTCTTAGCGGCTGCTACCAGCTCGAGCCTGGTCTGGGCTGCCAGGTCCTTCCAGCCTTGTTCCTCGTATGATCGAAGAGCATCCATGAGGAACACCACCGCTTTACTTGTCTCGCCTAGTTCGGAATAGAAGGCTGCGAGGTCCCGGCCTATTAGACGGGCGAATCTGTGGGAGAAAGAAATGGCGATATTATGTATTGTTATAAAAAAACATGCTGCATCTTTAATCAGGTCTTGATTAGGTCCAAGTAACAATATGGTACTGTTTCATAAAGAAATTCAATCAAGGAACAAAAGTAAAAACGTAATCAAAATTCTTGACGACATTATTTTACATTTGATCACGAATATAAGGTGCAAACTGTTTTTGTTGACTCTAAATTGGCAACCTTGATGCCATCTTCGCTAACTCAGCCAAATCAAAAAGGAGCCCCGGACAACGCAATGTTTGTTTTGGACAATAATTAAAGACTAAAGACGAATTACTTGTTAAAAAAAAGTTGAGTTGGCGTCGCGGCGATCGACGCTGCGCGGGCGCTGCCGAGACGTTCGTTCGTTCGTTTCAGCCAAATGACGTCCACTGCTGGACAAAGGCCTCCTCCAAGGTTTTCCACAATGCACGGTCCTGCGCTGCCCGCATCCAGGCTCTTCCCGCGACCTTTACGAGATCGTCGGTCCACCTAGTAGGAGGCCTGCCCACGCTACGTCTTCCAGCCCGTGGTCGCCACTCGAGAACTTTTCTGCCCCAACGGCCATCGTCTCTACGAGCTATGTGCCCCGCCCACTGCCACTTGGTTTTAGCAATTCTGCGAGCTATGTCGGTCACTTTGGTTCTCCTGCGGATCTCCTCATTTCTGATTCGATCACGCAGGGAAACTCCAAGCATGGCCCGCTCCATCGCCCTTTGGGTGACCTTGAGCCTTCTTATGAGGCCCATAGTAAGCGACCACGTTTCAGATCCATAAATCAACACTGGCAGCACACACTGCTCGAAGACTTTTGTCTTGAGACGAGACGACTATGTTTGAAATACGCTAGATTGGGAGTCCCTTATAATGATGGAAGCTGGTCTTTCTGAGCATCGCTTCCTTTAGCCTATTATTTCATGGTAAAATTGCTTTGATCTTCTTTCTACCCGTGGCTACCAGTTTACCTTTCTTTGAAGAAGCATCACGTATCTTAACCTCCCAATATGCTTAAGAAGTCCCCATCGCCATCTCAGCCAACTCCAGATAATACTGCTGGAAGCTAGTCTTGCTGAGAAGCGCTTCCTTCAGCCTGTCAGTGGGCGTGGGCTGCTGGTTGTTGGGCTCGCTGTCGCCCATTCCTGCTGATAGCATCACCACTAGATAGAACTGTTCCAAAGAAGGATTACATACCTTAAGCTCCCAATGTGCAGCTCAAGAGAATACTGCTGGAAGCTAGT
Organism: Ostrinia furnacalis; assembly: GCF_004193835.3. Taxonomy (NCBI): domain Eukaryota; kingdom Metazoa; phylum Arthropoda; class Insecta; order Lepidoptera; family Crambidae; genus Ostrinia; species Ostrinia furnacalis. The sequence continues at coordinate 266,012 of NW_021131019.1, forward strand.
CTTGCTGAGCAGTGATTCCTTCAGCCTGTCACTTCTAAACTTGCTCTGAAGTAATGGCCAATTCAGCTGGCTCCAGATCATACTACTAGAAACTTATCATGCTGAGTAGCGCTTCCTTCAGCCTGTCGCTTCTAAACTTGTTCTGAAGAAAGATCACACCAAGTACACTTGCTGTAAAGAAGGATTATACGTACCTTAGCCTTCCAAAATGCTTATAAGTCCCCATAGCTAACTTAGCCAGTTCTAAATTATACTGCTGGAAGCTGGTCTTGCTGAACAGCACTTCATAAAACCTTTTGCTGTCAGTAAAGCTTATTTAAAGTAGGGTCATGTACCTTAACCTCCCAATATGCTTTTACGTCCCCATGGCCAGCTCAGCTAACTCCAGATAATACTGCTGGAAGCTCGTCTTGCTGAATAGAACTTTATAAAACCTTCTGCTGCCAGTCAATATAGTTTTAAAGAAGGGTCACGTACCTTAACCTCCCAATATGCTTGTACGTCCCCATAGCTAACTCAGCCAACTCCAAATAATACTGCTGGAAGCTAGTCTTGCTGAGCAGCGCTTCCTTCAGCCTGTCGGTGGGCGTGGGCTGCTGGTTGTTGGGCTCGCTGTCGCCCATGCCGGCTGACAGCATCACCACTATATGGAGCTGTTCTGAAGTAGGATTACGTACCTTGAGCTCCCAATGTGCAGCTCAAGAGAATACTGCTGGAAGCTAGTCTTGCTGAGAAGCGCTTCCTTCAGCCTATCACTTTTAAACTTGCTCTGAAGCAGCATCACGTACCTTAACCTCCCAATATGCTTGTACGTTCCCATGGCCAGTTCAGCTGGCTCCAGATCATACTACTAGAAACTTATCATGTTGAGTAGCGCTTTCTTCAGCCTGTCACTTCTAAACTTGTTCTGAAGAAAGATCACACCAAGTAAACCTGCTGTAAAGAAGGATTATACGTACCTTAACCTCCCAATGTGCTTATAAGTCCCCATAGCTAACTTAGTCAGTCCTATATTATACTGCTGGAAGCTGGTCTTGCTGAACAGCACTTTATAAAACCTTCTGCTGCCAGTCAAGATAGTTTTAAAGAAGGGTCACGTACCTTAACCTCCCAATATGCTTGTACGTCCCCATAGCTAGTTCAGCCAACTCCAGATAATACTGCTGGAAGCTAGTCTTGCTGAGCAGCGCTTCCTTCAGCCTGTCGGTGGGCGTGGGCTGCTGGTTGTTGGGCTCGCTGTCGCCCATGCCGGCTGATAGCATCACCACTAGATGGAGCTGTTCTGATGTGGGATCGGGAGAGCCTGGGAGGAGTCCGCAGAGTTTTCCTAACTCGTGGAGCTGTAGAAAAAAAGAGGTTGGGTTTAGTGGGGGATAAAATTGGAAAGCTGATTGTGTTTAAATCTGTCTTTGTGTATCATTACAGCATTCGACGAAATAAGAAGCTTGTCGACCTGGAGTCGTCAAGTTATAGCTTCATTATCATCAGAACGTCATTGGGCAGGAGCATGACCCTCTAATATACCAGAGGCAAATGAAGGATTTTAGACCACGTACCGGAAAACGCAGCGTGGGACGTTTCACAAGGTGGACCGACGACCTGATAAGGTAGCAGGAAGGCGCTGGATGCAGGCCGCTACCATCCGGGCGATATGGAAATCATTGGGGGAGGCCTATGTTCAGCAGTGGACGTCCTGCGGCTGAAATTATGATGATGACGAAATGAAGGAATTGGCCTAAACTCACTTAAACTTACGGGCATTGGCGTATCTAGGGTTATTTTTTATGCAATGACGCCCGATGGATACGTAATACGTAAATAAATGTTCCCAGACTTGCCAAAAACATTGCCTAAACTACCCAAAACACTACAAACCTCACCTTGTCTTTAGCATTATGCAGTAACGGCGCCTGAGTAGCTGTACACATTTCCAAAGCATTATTCGACGCTGCGAGCCTCTCACAGGCCCTAAGGGTCTCCGCACACGCTACGTCAATATTTCACAAACTGCTAAAACTCGACAAATACCTCACCTTATCTTTCGCATTATGTAGTAACGGCGCCTGCGTGGCGGTACACATCTCCAAAGCATTATTGGACGCTGCGAGCCTCTCACAGGCCCTAAGGGTCTCCGCACATGCTACGTAAATATTGCACAAACTACTAAAACTCGACAAATACCTCACCTTGTCTTTAGCATTATGCAGTAACGGCGCCTGAGTGGCGGTACACATCTCCAAAGCATTATTCGACGCTGCGAGCCTCTCATTGGCCCCAAGGGTCTCCGCACACGCTACGTCAATATTGCTCAAACTACTAAAACTCGACAAATACCTCACCTTGTCTTTAGCATTATGCAGTAACGGCGCCTGAGTAGCTGTACACATCTCCAAAGCATTATTCGACGCTGCGAGCCTCTCACAGGCCCTAAGGGTCTCCGCACACGCCAACTGGGCCCAGCAAGCAGCAGCACCCTCTACGACGCTTACGCTCAGCAGAGACAACTCGACGAGCGTGTTTTGGACGGTGCTCAGACAGAGGGAAGCGATCTGGAAAGATGATTCGGAGGGTTATTGGAATTCAGTATCATTTACCTCTTCTTCATGACGATCGGTCAAAAGAGAGATGCAGGTTATGGCGCGAGAGAGCTGATCTCCCCTGCCCTTTTGTCCCTATGTCTGAGAGTCCTCCACCTGGACATGAGCTCCCTTGGCTTACCTGGGAGTCTTTAAGAGCGTTGTAGCAAAAAGTTGGCGTTCGAATTTTAGGTTTTTATTGCTTGACGTCGCGTAGTGAGTGCGCAAACTGCATTTATCTGTACAATTTCAACGCTGCGTCGACTAAACGATCTTAATCCGTAGTTGTATCGTACCTAAGACAGTACATCATACATATTAATAAAGAAATAATGTATAATTTANGTGACAACGCTCTTAAATAGACTTCGGACGCATGTAGGCCGTAGTAAGGACAATCTGGTCAGGTGGGGATTCTTGGACGGTTTAAACATGGAGTGCAGGTGCGGTTTTGTTCCCCAGTCGTTGAAGCGGGTCTAGACAAAGTGCAAATTATAATCGCAAACCAGTCGAAAAGTGGTCGAAAAGCCCCTTTTTTGTATGGAGTTTTGACGGATTCGATTTTCGATTCGATCAAAAAGTGCATTTTGTCTAGGGGGGCTGATGTCGTGCTACTCAGGAGGATTTGATGAGTGCTACTGACAACGCCACTCTTGTGGCGGAGTTTTGGGCTGACACTGTGTAGGTTTGTTGTCGACACGAAAAGAAGAAGAAGTATCATATAGATTTTAGAGCTATGAATAAATAAAATTAAACGAAAAATGGATATCCGCTTATTTTTGTAAGATTATTAGCAATTTGTATTACACAAATTACTAATAGTCCTGTTAGCCCCTCGTGTTAAGCTAAATAAGCTTGTGTTACGAGTGGGCTCACCACAATAGTCGAGCGGCGCGGCGGTGGGATTCGAATGCGTTCCTCGGATCTCGAGTCGGCCAGTCCGACCCCTTCACCGTTTGGCTGTCGTAGCTATACTAAAATAATAATAAAATCGGTCACTGTTTTATTATGGTTATTCTGTAAAAGACGTGTGAGGGACACTCACACCCGTATTCACAAACGATGCTTGCTCAAGTGAAGCAGCAACGCTGTACGAAGTCGAACACACAGCGTTGAATAGAGCTCTGTGATTGGTTCGAGTGTCACTCCGCCACTCAAGTATTGTCTATAAATAGGTTTTTGCGAACCTGTGTGTCCGCACTGTGAGACCTCATAGTAATGTTTGTGAATAGGGGTGTTAAACGCGAGTTGTGGCTAGTAATTTTTAATTTCTTCATAATTTATTATGTGTATGAAACAATAATAAATGAACTGAAGTGTTAATCACTCTGGCATAACGTTAGTGGTTGTAGTTTAGGAGTGAAAAAATTAATGAACATCGCTCTTCAATCGTTCAGCTTTCTATTTCAGGAAATAAGTATGATAATGGTATTAGATTTTGGACTGAATAGTCAGTCTTCAACGTTGCTGTTAAATCAAAACCTATCTATAGTGATACAGGTACAGTGATCAGTAGGCCTAAGATGCGCGCCGCGATAAGCGGTTATCACGCCATTTTATCGATTTTGTCCATAATTTTGACGTCGATAAAAGTTATCACGGCGCGCATCTTAGGCCTACGGATCATGCAAATATTACGTATCTATCAAGACACTGCAGGCTTACTACGAAATGCTATTTACGTAGTTTCGGATGTATCTGTCACTCTCGCTCATGCTGGCATCTCGCTTTGCGTGAGAGGGATGGTAACTTTCAAAAATTCGGATAGCGTTTTTCGGAGTAAGCCCGCTGCTTTAGACGTTTATAACGTTCCAAACTCTCGGTTCGTTCGTTGTGATTTATGTGAAGAATCTTTCCGCCCGCGGCATTGCCCGCGTGGAATTTTGTCTGTCACAGAAAAACATTATCGCGCGCGTCCCTGTTTCTAAAACCGGGATAAAAACTATCCTATGTCCTTTCCCGGGACTCAAACTATCTCTATGCCAAATTTCATCAAAATTGATTCAATGGTTTAGGCGTGAAAGCAAGACAGACATTCAGACAAGAGTTTCTTTCGCATTTATAATTTTATAATCTACTATATAAAAATAAGTCGGGTTTTCCTCCCTGACGCTATAACTCCAGAACGCACGAACCGATTTCCACGGTTTTGCATTCGTTGGAAAGGTCTCGGGCTCCGTGAGGTTTATAGCAAAGAAAATTCGGGAAAAGGGGGTAAAACGGGATCCACGCGTACGAAGTCGCGGGCGGCCGCTAGTCTACTATATAAAAATAAGTCGGGTTTTCCTTCCTAACGCTATAACTCCAGAACGCACGAACCGATTTCCACGGTTTTGCATTCGTTGGAAAGGTCTCGGGCTCTGTGAGGTTTATAGCAAAGAAAATTAACAAACGAAATTCCACGCGGGCGAAGCCGCGGGCGGAAAGCTAGTATTAGTATAGATACTCTAAATAAAGATATGATCGTTACAGCTTCATTATATTGCTTATTGATCAGGAAACGATGCACAAGGCTGTTATTGTCAAGTAATTAATAGCAATCGACACTCGAATATTCAATGCCGGACGTAATTATTTATTGAAATGCTTGGAACGAAATAACGTAACTAATGACGGAAAAAATCACGGATTGTTTTATTATTTATGTCTACAACTATGTTTGTGAAATGGTTACATTGTGTTAAATATGTATGAATTTTGCTATTAGGAAAATTGATGAAGTATATTTAGCGTTCCACTCCAATGATTGGCAAAGTTCTTTTACACGTTTACGACGTGTAACTTTTTGTACATTAACTACTTCAATATCGGCTTGTGCAGGGATGAAGAACGACAAGAATCTTGTCACTTTCATCATTTCAGCCACAGAATGTCCACTGCTGAACATAGGCGTCCCCCAATGACATCGCAAGGTTGGTAGCGACCGGCATCCAGCGCTTTTCTGCTACCATTATAAGATCGTCGGTCTACTTTGTGGGTGGACGTTCCACGGTGCGTATTTCGGTACGTCGTGACCTCCACTCCAGAACCTTGCTGTCCCATCGGCCGTCAGTTCTGCGTACTATGTGCCCTGACCATTGCCACTTTAGCTTGCTAATCGGTCGGGCTTGTCACTTAGCCTTTTTTTCAATATGTTTACAAGATTAACTATAAGCTAGGCAGTTTTTTCAGTTAGGTGAACGTAGTGGATGTACTATTGACACTGCTCCCTCCACATAACTTTAGTAGTAAGAAAAGACTTCAAGAATGGAATAAAGTTGTCACAAAACCACATAAAAACACGTCTAGCAAGCAATCTTTCTGCAGTAAATCTAACTGGATACGCACTTCACAGATGGGTGGCCATGGGGAAACTATCCAATGCTGTCTATGCAATGATTTGTGCACAGCAAAAACAGTTCCGAAAACACATTTTACCGACGTGACATATATGCCCGTTTTCACCATCAATCCCTAATTTTTAAGTGACACTTATGAAAACAACATTCCTGTTATGTGTTTTCATATGTGTCACTTAAAATTAGAGATAGATGGTGAAAACGGGCATTAAAATCTTTCTCTTCTAATATTGCAGCACTAACATTTCTAACATAAAACAAAAGAATGTGATAATATTGCAATAACTTCGCGTGATTTTATGCTATTTCCGATTAACATGAGTGGGCCAGTGAATACGTAATTATGTTACCGGGTATTTCCGTAATAATAAATAAAAAGTACACTTTAAATTAAATCAATCATATAAAAAGTTACAATATTCGTAATTAATAAGAAATGAGGCGCATAACTACCGTAGGCCAGAATTTCATAACATAGTTTAAACAGCATTGTTGTATTCCGGGCTAGCTCTCTTTTTGTGACGTGGTACGTGGATTTGTCCCTATCCTGTAGGCCTAAGATGCGCGCCGTGATAACTTTTATCGACGTCAAAATGTACGGGCAAAATCGATAAAATTGCGTGATAACCGCTTATCGTGGCGCGCATCTCAGGCCTACTGGCTGCTTTTATTGGGCTATGGCACAACATAGGTAAGCCACATGTTTTACCGACTTTGTAATTTGTTCGCAGCGCACATTTTTTGGCTCACCGATTAATTCAGAAGACCGACATAATTGCCACGATTAAAAAGGATGCGCTGGAACGATATTAATTGTTAATTTCGGTTATGTGTGTGCGAATTAATTGGAGCAATTAACTAATGTTTCATGACGTTTTACCGTACTAGTAGGTATTTATTTGAAAATATGCTAAAGAAATAATGTACGCGAGAGAGAAATGGTTAAGTTAGAAATTTGAGAACTCTGACTGTCTATTTTGGGAGACGGTGGATTGTTTTAAGATGATACGAATTCTTAAAGTTGTATGTATCTCGCATCAAGTTTAGATATATGGATTTATCTTGTTGTATACAATAAAAAATAACCAAACATCACTGGTGTTGATCGGCAAAAAATATTATATGATGTGCGAACTACTTCCAACCGACAATAAATTGGACGATGTGTGCTGTGTGGTGTGAACAGGATTTGTACGTTTAAAGAATAATTTGCACTTAATTACATCTATGTTACTTAATTATCGCACACTGCATTCGATATACTTGTTACAATCCAATTATTTACTGTGTTTTGTAACAGTCTATTTATCAACCGCACAATGTCATGCTAAGCTTGTTACGCGAACTTAAATCAACGGTACGAATCATACGATGTCATTGGAGACCTATAATATAATTAAGTGGTATTAAGACTAGTGCAACGTTTCCTTTTGCACTCAATTCTATGGTCTGATGGCCATTGGTAATTATGGTAGCGATTATAAAGCATCGGTACATATGAACTTAATGCGTTCAGATTTAGCTACAATTGTGTGCTTTATCTTAGTTTTTGTGACCTTTGAAAATGTAGGTATTTTTTAATAAGATAACAAAGTAATAATACTTAAAACTAAATAAGCAATATTACAAATATCAAATAACTTTTATTGCTATATTTGATAGTTGTTGTTTGCGGTAAAAATAATAAAATGGGTATTTACCTCCCAAGGTTTAAACATTAGCAATAACATGGCACTTTGACGCTGGAAGAGGTAGCTTCTGAAGTCTAAAAGCGACGCCTTTTTCTTAATTATGAGCTCCCTTAAATGCTGGGGCACCAGGGCGGTCAGTCTCACTGCCTGCCATGACGTCACTGGCTGCTTAAACGTGTCAAGCCATTTTGGGCTCTCTGTCACGTTGGAATTGAGTACAAATTGTGAAAACAATGCATCTAATTCATCATACTGGACTAATGCTTCTTCATACAAACCTAGCATTTCTAATACAAATGCTAGTTGTTCCTGTAAAAAAAATATTGTTCAGTTTCGAACAACAAAAAACAAATTACATGATTTGAAATTAATTTACGTACCTGTAAAATAAAGTATTTACAAAAATCCCATTCTGGGTCATTTCGCTTCTCTCTTTGCTCTCTCATGTGCTCTTCGAACTTTATCAATGCTTTGTTGTACGCAACCAGTACAAAATGCCTGATCTTTGCTACCAATGCACGCCATGATTCCGCACTCCTTGCTTCAGACTTGATAGGATTGATTACGGAAAGAAATCTATCCTCAGTCTGTTTGACAGCAAAATCTCCTTTTATTTTGTCCAAGACCGTTGTTCTTGGAAGGAGCTTGTTTGTTTTGCGAATGTCGTAAGTTTCAACTAAAACTATCATCCAATCGGTGATGCCATTCTTTTCCAGTTGCTTCAGCCATGTTTCTACATCTTCTCGGAGGGTAGTTTTGTAGTATTCTATGTCCTGCAAGCAAAATCGTAGCAATTACAACTATTTACTAGTAAACTGACCGACGATCTGGTAAAAATCCCGGGAAGAGCCTGGACGCAGGCAGCGCAGGACCGTTCATTGTGGAAAACCTTGGGGGAAGCCTTTGTTTAGCAGTGGACGTCATTTGGCTGAAACGAAGAACTAGTAAACTATTTTACATTAAAATTGCCTTTTTTAAATAACAATACCTTAGCAAAACTTGCTTCAACTCAATTAGAAAATACAATGTAATAGTTGTTAAGTTATAGTTCTAACAACACTAATTAATTAATTAAGTATACTTTGAAATGCAATAAACATAAACAACTTTTTTGTTGACTTTTACAAATATTTCATTAGTAAATACCCAATGTAATTCAATTAAAAATAATTGTAGCTTTTTAATTTCAATTCACACTAAATGTTAAATACATTCTGAAAAATCTTATTTACTAAATTTATGATGATTGGCAAATAATATTCATGTTAAAAATATGAATACTCACCACACAGTCTGTCCAGTAAATATGGAAGATAGGACGCTTCAACAAATTCTGCTCCGCTGCTACTTTATCCTTGTTGTATTTTACAAAAGATGCTTCCAAGTAAACAGATTTAGGAGGGCGTCCATATGAACGCCTCCATTCACAGGAATCCTGAGGGATAGCAGCCACCAGGGGCGCCTCTAATGTGCAAAATAAATTCCAGTCTCCTGCACCTATAGAATAAACAGAAATTAATTACCTTTTTCTTCAACTTTTAATAATTCCAGGGCATATCTACTCACATGTTATTATCGGTTTGTTTGTCATCCCTTCACGATCAGCTGGGGAGTTATCAACACCCTTCATTTTTCATCATCAGCGAAATTAGACAACTTTGCAGGCATGACACAAATATAAAAATCCACCCACTTACTGGGTTTTTCTAAATTGTCACTAACATGTAATGTTTCATAGACGTTTTCGACATTTACGCAGAAAGAGAAATGTTTTGTTTAATTAATTTTAATTGATTTTATTACCTATCGATAAACGAAAATAATAAAAAATTCAGAATTTGTCAAAATTAGCTGTCAGCCACCCAACTCGACAGGTATTTACGTTTAGTTCATACTCAAGCGAGACCCTAATTATATTTTATGATTCATAAAATTTATGAGGATTACCATTAGAGTAATATGCTAAGCTGAAATTAAGCTAAGTAATTTCACCAAATTAGAGCTTTTTTCAGATATTTACTCTTGTAAAATTTAATACGACTGACTATAACATAATCCATCACAAACGAACTAAACGCAAAAAATAGAGACACAGCTCGCTATTTGATTTACCGGTTGGTTGAAGTTTTCCGGTTTTCAAGCTTAATTAATCCTAGACTTGCAACACCACTTTGCTCTATATTATTTATGCGTCGTCAAAATGTCGCTTTCTGTTTTGGTATCGTCTTGCACTAAAGGAAATCAATTTTAATAAGTTATCCATGATTTTTCTACTAATAAGTGTTATTTGTACTAAAACAAACTGGAATTGATATCACTACATACAACGGGTAATATATTTCCTAGCATAAAATTCATTGAAAAGCAGTTTTAACTTCACGATCATTTTGTCTTATTTTACTGCATTATTTAATGATTAATCTAAATACGTAACTTTTAACTTGGAAATCGATCGAAGTACGTTACTGCAAAAGCGAATATTAAAAGCTTAACGCATTGCTGTGCTTTGAAAATGTTGTAAATATTTCTCTCATTAATCTTGATTTAATCTAACCAGTTTCTAGTGAAACTTGGTCTAGGTGTTATTTACCGATAAATTAATGACCATACATGTAACGTGGTGATTATAGAGACTGCTTGTTGCAGTAATTTTGTTGGGAATTGTAGTGTATAATCTTGATTTCCTGTTCATGTCTTCAGTACTCTAGTAGCCATGAATACCGCGGCGCCAACGTCTGCAGATGCCTGTCTGAGCATCGTGCACTCCTTGATGTGCCACCGCCAAGGCGGCGAGAGTGAGGGGTTCTCTAAACGTGCCATAGAATCACTTGTCAAGAAGCTGAAAGAGAAGCGAGATGAACTTGATTCTTTGATCACGGCTATAACTACAAACGGAGCACATCCCAGCAAATGTGTAACTATACAGCGGACTTTAGATGGTCGTTTGCAGGTAAGGTTATATTAAATGAAGTTATTGGTCCTGTTATATTCAATTCTTGTAAATTTTTGTCTCACCCTCACTTTGTAAAAATGTCCAAAAAGATTTTAATTAATTCTCTTTTTTAACTTGTAGGTAGCTGGACGCAAAGGTTTCCCACATGTGATCTATGCACGCATCTGGCGTTGGCCTGATCTTCACAAAAACGAACTGAAGCATGTGAAATTTTGTCAGTTTGCATTTGACCTCAAATGTGACTCAGTTTGTGTCAATCCATACCATTATGAAAGGGTTGTCTCACCAGGCATTGGTTTGTATAGTTATTATGAATTACATTACTTATTTAGTGGTTTAGACAGGTTTCGAGCGTAACAGCTTCAAATAGAATTTGGGGTAAAATTATTAGCTAACGTTAACTCAAGGTCTCTAGTCAAGGTTAACTTTTATTATGAAGCTAAGTAAAACCAGTTATTATTTATGACCGCTCATTATAATGTGAATGGGTAATCTGAAGACAAGCAGATGCACAAATTTTGAATAATAAAATATAGGAATGTTTTAGGCTGAGTTGCACCACCTAACTTTGACTGTAACTATTACGATAACTGGTGTTTTTTGTATGGAGTTTGACATTTTTGATTTTTGTCAATTTTAAAGTAAGATGGTGCAACCCAGCCTTAGTCCAGTATAATATGTTAATCATGATGTTATTCCTAGTATTGATATTGTATGATATTAGTATAGGTGTGGGCATCGCTCATTCACGCTTCAAGCTATGACTCATTGTGATTTTAGTTTGTAAGAATCAGGTATTTGCAGATCTTTCCGGTTTAACACTTCAGTCTGGTCCGAGTAGATTGGTAAAAGATGAATACACCGCAGGCATCAGTGGCAACGGAATGGACATGGATACCGGGGAACTGGTGACCATCCAGCACCATGCCACCAGTCCTCGCCACCACCACTCCACTATACCACATCATCATCAGCAGTTCCAGACCACAAATATTATTATTAACCAGGGACAAAGTGAGATTTTTAAATTTTTTATTAAAAAAAAGAGTGGTTTTTTTGTGATGTGAAGTTTCATTGTTAGTTAGGTTTTTTTAAGACTTTAATTGTTTGATTATTTAAACATTATGTAGCATAGAAAATGAGTTCAATACAGGTTTTTGATTAGTTAATTAACTGTTGTCCTGTCACATTATTGTGTTAAACTTTCAGCTTCATATTATTGAAATGTAGATTTGTGTCATTTATTTTGCGACGCATGCTAATTTTATTTTGCATTTTCTCGTGTTAGCGCCAGATGGCGTCCCGAATATATTTTCGCCGACGCACGGCCCGCGGACGCCCATCCGGCCCCCCGGGGCCCCGCCTCAGATGGGGCAAATGGGGCACTCGCCCGGTGCTCCCCAGATGATTTCACATCCAAACGCTGGTCAGATGCCCACACCACAGATGGTCCAAGGCAATCAGATGGGGCCAGGGACTCCTCAAATGGGGCCGGGTACGCCTCAGATGGGGCCGGGTACGCCTCAAATGGGGCCGGGTACTCCTCAAATGGGGACAAACGTGCCTCAAATGGCTTCGCCGCGAATGGCGTCGGCGCCAACTCAGATGTCGCCGGGGACGCCCCAAATGCCGAGCATAAGTCAAGCGATGTCGATGCCTAGTCCCCAGCAGATGGCCATGGCCCAGCAGCGGGTCATAGCCCCGAAAATAGAGCCACCAGACACGATGGATGCTCGAGCGATGTGGCTGCCAAAAAGAATGAACCATTGTAAGCTTCTTATTTTATTTTGCACCGTTTCCTTTCATGTATTGTGGTTGTCCATTACAACTTTGAATTCTTTCAGCGATTTCATTTATTTTGTCTATTTTTATACACTTAATCCCAACTAATATTATAAATGCGAAAGTAACTCTGTCTGTCTGTCTGTCTGTCTGTCTGTCTGTTACGCTTTCCCGCTTAAACCTCGCAACCGATTTTGATGAAATTTGGCATAGAGATAGTTTGAGTCCCGGGAAAGAACATAGGATAGTTTTTATCCCGGTTTTTGAAACAGGGACGCGCGCGATAAAGTTTTTCTGTGACAGACAAAATTCCACGCGGGCGAAGCCGCGGGCGGAAAGCTAGTTGTTAATAAATCCTCATATTTTTACACAGTCGTGAGTAATTTCGCAGGAGTATTCGCAATCTATGTTAGATTCTACTTGTTGACCTTTCAGCGGCGCTGCCGGTTAGTATGTCTCCCGGGGGCACGACCCCGATCATAGACGGAACCACCACAACCTTCTTCACGACTGAACAGACCACTACAGATACTCAACTGACACAGACAATACCAGGTGAGATTCTGTGCTGTGATAGATAAGATACTATCTTATCTATCTAATTAGTTATACTTTTAGTTTAAGGTTTAGAAGCGTGGTTCTGATAGAGTAGAACGACCACCACTACTCTCTAAGTAAGAGGACAACTTAGGGAGAAATATGCGAACATCAGGCTTCTTCATTTCCTCTGACCAGCATAGGAATTGTCACTGGGCTAAATCTTCCATTTTCCTTTGGCCTTTGCCAGAAGTATCTTAACTTTGAAATCTTTTTAAGGCGAGAGTGAATAGGCACTTACAAGGCAGATATGTACCATCCTAGACTGCATCTCACTCAACAACAGGTGCGATTGCGGTCAAATACCTGCCTTGTTATCTATTAAAAAAAAACTGAGTGTCTAGACAAAGTGCACATTTTAATCGCAAACCTGTCGAAAAGTAGTTGAAAAGCCTCTTTTTTGTATAGAGTTATGACGGATTCGATTTTCGATTCGTTAAAAAAGTGCATTTTGTCTAGGGGGGCTGAATTTTTAAGATTTGCCATTAGTTTTTTCATATGCCTCGTCATCAGTGAGAACTTTTCCACCCATGGCTCCAATTTAAGACTGCCTTGTCCTCAGTAAGAGCCAAGCAACCCACAAGGCAATGAGGGCTATCGTTTTTATACTTAACAGTTGGCACCCCTAGTGATTGACAGGACCTTACTCTACAGTGGCGCCATCTTGATGAGTGCAAATGCGATAGTCCTCCTACCACTTTCGCGATCACCAGTTGGTGCCACTGTCTACGCTACTAGCAAGTGACAGGACCTTACTCTACAGTGGCGCAAACTGGTGAGCGCTAAAACGATAGTCCTCATTTAATCATCCATGCGAGCTCCAACCATTAACCAAAGATTTATCCCCAGTGGGAACCGTAGCAGTGTCCCCAGTGGCAGCGGAGACGTCGCAGCAGAACGGCTTCGCCGCGTCGAGCAGCCCGGCGCCGCAGCCCAGCCCGCTGCCGCACCGCACGCCGCAGACGCAGCAGCAGCAGCAGCAGCAGCAGCAACAGCAGCAGCAGCAGCAGCAACAGCAGCAGCAGCAAGGTATTTGGGAACAATAACAACAACAGTTTTGTAGAATTAGTGTTTCTAGGACTATTAACTGGTGTACTAATGTAAGTCACATTAGATACACTGGTCTGGACTGTGAGCACGTAGAATTTTGTCCAATGACCCCAAGCTACCCATCCTTATAGCTCGCGCGTAATTGTGTTGCTATCGCGCTCGCACACTCACTGCGGGTGCCTGTCGCACAGTCGCGACAGCAATATAATTACGCGCGAGCGATAAGGATGGGTAGCTAGGAGTCATTGGACAAAATTCTACGTGCTCACAGACCGGGCTTTAGAAGGCGATACTATTGGTGTAATAAAGTAAAATTCGTGTTTTTTTTAAATCCCCAAGCACAAGTCTTATCTAGGATAAATTCTCGTGACTCCTTTCAATATTCGATTATTTCCTAATATCGAATTATTCGGTTATAATTATTATCGGTTTCCCGGTAATTTTAGGGTTCATTTTCCACGGGAGCAGCCGACTGGAGATAGTTATGTACTGTACAAGCAACAGATTAAGTGCGCGACACGACGCGACGCGGCTCCGCGGCTAGCGCGACGAGCGTGATCGAACGAATTCATCGAAATGCCATATACGTATGTCGCTGGCATTTCTTGTCACTTACCTAGGACACCGCTGCACGCTATGACAATTGCGTCGCGTCGTGTCGCCGCTGTAGGTCTAAATGTGCGCTGTGATAACTTTTATCGACGTCAAAATGTATGGGCAAATCGATAAAATGGCGTGATAACCGCTTATCGCGGCGCACATCTTGACCCGATGTTCTGCCGTGAGCTACGGAACGCGACATGAAGCGACGCAACGCAACGCGACGTAATGCAATGAGGGCTATCGTTTTAGCGCTCACCAGTTAGTACCACTGTAGAGTAAGGTCCTGTCACTTGCTAGTAGCGAAGACAGTGGCACCAACTGGTGAGTGCTAAAGTTGTAGGAGGACTATCGCATTTGCACTCATCAAGATGGCGCCACTGTAGAGTAAGGTCCTGTCAATCGCCAGGGGTGCCAACTGTTAAGTATAAAAACGATAGCCCTCATTGCGTCGCGTCGTGTCGCGCTGCGCCTAAGATGCACTTTTATCGACGTCAAAATGAATGGGCAAAATCGATAAAATGGCGTGATAACCGCTTATCGCGGCGCACATCTTGACCCGATGTTCTGCCGTGAGCTACGGAACGCGACATGAAGCGACGCAACGCGACATGAAGCGACGCAACGCGACGTAATGCAATATGTACTTCAAGTGACGTTTTCGGTAGCGTCGCGTTGTCGCGTTTGTCGTTTACTTAGAACAACGGGTAACTTAAAACACCTCGTTAGATTAGAATTACGAGTTAACTTTAAGTGAGCTATGAACCCAGTGCGGTAACAGGGTGTATTCCGCCAGGCACGTGGACGGGCAACAACACGCTGACGTACACGCAGAGTCTGGCGCCGCCGCCCGCCGCGCCGCCCGCGCCGATTGACGCGCCGCCGCACCACCACCACTATTGTCAGTATTGCCAGGCCTGTTCATCTCCGCGAGTTTACATCGAAAACAAAACACGCACGATGGCCCACCTACGAATACTATTCGACAAGGCCTCACATACGAGCGAACATTGACTCACGCACGCGTATTCTTGTGTATGATGGAAGAAAATAAAGAAAATGGTGTACTAAATACTGTGCAGTATTTAACTGCCTAAATAATAATAAAAACACAGAATGTACTTTTTTAAGTTGCCTCAAGACACAGAGGTAAATAAGTAGTTAATATTATTCATAATAATTCATGCTAAATCATGTATTTCCTCCGCCATTTTCCGCAGTTTGGCACCTCACGTCACATCATTTTACCGAAGTCAGCCCTATAGCTTCGGCACAGTGCCGATCACTGACGTTTGTCAACACAATGGTGCTTGACTCTTGAGACAGGCTAAATTACACCATATTGTTAATGACATTGAGCATACATTTTTTTAAATACCTTCGCGAAGTAAAACTTCTGTACGTAGTACTTATTTATTATTATTCTGTGGTATTGCGATCCTACCTCCGTATCACGAAACGACAAATAAAATACATTATTATAACAAAGTAGGGCCAACGAGAAGCGATACCAAATGTAAACAAACCCAATGTCATGGTCATTTGGAATAGCAGGGGTATACACAAGAGGGGAAGAGACAGAATAGATTGTCAGTTCGACAGTCGAATCGACCTTTTCTATCGCTGCTAGTTGGCCGTACTTTACTGCTAATTGCGGTTCGAATATTGAAAACCCGGTTAATGACCTGGCAAAGTAATGACTTAATATGCTGTAATATCTATGCTTGAGTTGTATTCGAGCATTGAGCGTCGTTTCGTAATACGGACTGGCCCCTTGTTTGTTTATAGGGTCCGCGTGCACAAGTGTTACTAAAAGTTTGAATTTTTTGCGTCTCAGAAATAAAGCCGAAGAAACATGTTTGCAACTTACTGTTACTACTATGCTTAATATCTGTTTTTGCCTTTGCCACGGATTCCGTAAACAAACTGTAGCATAATGTAGTCAGATGTATAATATTGTAAGAAGCGGACAGTGTTCGTGTGTTTTGCATTTGATATAAAATTGAAATGTGTGTGTTTTAATACGATACATACATTTACCATGTAGTAAGAAAAAAAAAACAATTTTTTGCAGACAATGGCAACCCTGGCGGTTTGCTCTCCAGCCAGCCAGCGCCCGAATACTGGTGCTCCGTCGCCTACTTCGAACTGGATACGCAAGTCGGGGAGACCTTCAAAGTACCCTCCAGCAGGCCTAATGTCACTGTAAGTTCCTTTACATAAGTTTATGTAGTCCCACGTTGGGCGCCAACTTTTTGTTAACTTGAAGGATATGTTTTGCATAATTTCACGAGGCCCCACGTTGGGCGCCAACTTTTTGTCAACTGGATATATTTTTTAAAATATTTTAAATTACTAATAGCAAGATTATTCAAACTGTTATCTTAAATACATATTACAAAAGTAACTTGATGTTTCCGCCCATGTATAGTTGGCGCCCAATATGGTACTGGATAGAAATTGATATTAGGCAGATTTTTGTTTTAAAATAGCACATATCAGAACTATTAATGGTTTATCAGAAGATAATATGAGGTCTTTCTTTTAGGTGGATGGCTACGTGGATCCTTCAGGCGGTAACAGGTTCTGTCTAGGCGCGCTCAGCAATGTCCACAGAACAGAACAGAGTGAGCGGGCGAGGTAAATGCTATTAATTTTTTTTAAGCTGCTTCTTTATTTATTTTGTTAAAGATTTACCAGCATTTATTGCAATTTCACATGCACCGTTACATTAAAAGAAAGCTAGAATCTAAAAGATAGGTACGCCTTTACAGCATTCAAAGAAAATAAGCTTGTCGACAGAAAAAAGAAAAATTTTAATCAGATTTTGATTGATCGATTTTAACTTCGAACTCTCCTATGTTCTTCTGATTAATTTCGTTGCGGTTCCAATGGCAGTTTAACTTTCCCCCGGGATAACTTGACCTTCACTGGTTGGGTTTTTATTGGCAATCAAGCTGTAGATCCTGGATACACAGGAGTTGCAGCGGTGGGAACGAGAGGTGGGAATAGTCCCGTTTTTCTCAGCCATTGGCCTAACATAAATGCCATAGATTGCACATAAGGCCCGCCATACACGGGCAGCTTGAAGCATTTAGTATCCGACAGCTTCAAGCTGTGACTGCTTTCTTCTGTAGGTTGCTATGCAGTCGCAGCTTGAAGCTGTCGACATTAACTGCTTCAAGCTGTCCATGTATGGCTACGTTGTCACATATTTTTTTCATTCCACAGACTGCACATCGGCAAAGGCGTTCAGCTAGACTTACGCGGCGAGGGCGATGTGTGGCTTCGGTGCCTTTCAGACCACTCAGTCTTCGTGCAGTCCTACTATCTAGACCGCGAAGCAGGCCGCGCGCCAGGCGACGCTGTGCATAAGATATACCCTTCTGCTTGCATTAAGGTAATGACCTTCTAGTGTCTAGATATCTACATCGAGTAGGGTAAATCAGTATGAATTGATTTTACATTCATTACTTACTTTCGCATGATATTTGATTGTACCCAGTTTTGTAAGCCAAATAAAAAAAAAAAAACAGAGAGGTTTTGAAGTTGCCGAATTATTGTGTAACTTATGCCAATAACAGAAATATAGTCTTCGATGGTGTCACCTTTCAGACCATTCTGTTTTCGTGCAGTCTTAGTACCTGGACCTGCTTGAAAGGTATTTTTGGTAGGGTATTTCCCCAATACCGACAAGTGCAACGTATGACGTCCATCCCACAAGGTCCTCATAAAGGTTGCAGGTAGGTTCTGGATGCATGCAGGCTGCTACCAACCGATCAATCTAGAAATTGGGGGATGCTAATGTTCAGCAGTACATCCCCATGTCACAAAATAATGTATACAGGGTGTTAGGTAAATGGGTATATGAGCCGACACTAGCCCATGTTAACATGGGCATATAAATGGTATGGTGAAGTCAGAAATTTGATATTATCATTTTAATTTTTTAAATTTTCATAAAAATTAAATTTTATAAAATCCGATTTGTATGAAAAATAAAATAATTAAAATGAAGATAATCAATTTTCTGACTTCGCCATACCATTTATATGACCATGTTAACATGGGCTAGTGTCGGCTCATATACCCATTTACCTAACACCCTGATGTATACGAGTAATCTGCCCTGATGTTGACCTGACCTTACTACACCTGTAACGTATCTTTCCAGGTGTTCGACCTTCGTCAGTGCCACCGGCAGATGCAGACGCAAGCTGCGACCGCGCAGGCCGCCGCCGCCGCACAGGCCGCCGCTGTCGCCGGGCACATACAGCCGCAGCACCCCTCCATGAACAAGTGTGAGTCACGATACACTACGCTACACCACGATACAACATAGATTAATAATTCGATTATCAAATAATATTAATTTTGAGTACCATACAGCCGCAGCACCCCTCCATGAACAAGTGTGAGTCACGATACACTACCCTACACCACGATACAACACGCTACAACATCCTACTTCCTACTAATATCCTACTTTATTATAAAGGCGAAAGTTTGGATGTCTGGATGTTTGTTACTCTTTCACGCAAAACTACTGAACGGATTTTTTGAAACTTTACAGTATTATTGTTTATAACCCAGATTAACCACGCGTACGAAGTCGCGGGAGGCCGCTAGTAGATTAATAATTCGATTATCAAATAATATGACTACTATGCAGCCGTAGTACCCCTCCATACAAGTGTGAGTCACGATACACTACGCTACACCACGATACAATACGTTACAACATAGATTAATAATTCGATTATCAAATAATATGAATTATGAGTACCATATAGCCGCAGCACCCCTCCATGAATAAGTGTGAGTCACGATACAATATGCTACACCACGATACAACACGCTACAAATTAGATTAATAATTCGATTATCAAATTATATGACTACCATACAGCAGCATCCTTTTATGAACAAGTGGAAGTCACGATATATTACGCTACACCACGATACAACATGCTACTACGTAAATTAATACTTCGATGATCAAATAATATGACTACCATACAGCAGCATCCTTCTATGAACAAGTGTGGGTCACGATACACCACGATATAACACGCTACAACTAAAAATAATACTTGTATGATCAAATGACTACCATACAACCGACAGCTCCCTTCTATGAACAAGTGTAAGCCACGATACATTACGCTACAATATAAAATAATGGGTCCATATTGGCTCACCTAAAGTTATTTACCCGAAATTGTTCTTCCTAACGATTTTAAATCCGAATGATCACTCTTCCTAAAATTTTTCATCCTAAAGTTTTCATTCATACTATTTGTAGTGCTACCGGCGATGTTCATAACACTCATGTTTCCGAAAATTGTAATTAATAATATCATTTATGTAAATACAGGGTGTTACTTTGCATTCTTGCCATATTTACAGAGGTTACTATATTACTGATACTGAACACAAATTCGTAAAAAAATAATGCCCGAAAAATTTTTTTTTTAATCTTGAGTATTTTATTTTATCGACAATCTGTTAAACACATCACTAATTATCGTAACGCATGCACATCACTTGTTGGCGATGCGATAAAGACTTTTTTACTTTTTATTGTATTTTTAAATATCTTTTGCAATCTATTGTCTTTAAAATGTCTTTTTGACACTTGTAAAAAACTGAGAAATCCATCAATCACAAATCACGTTATAAAAAATACAAAAATGTCTGAAGTGTATTCAAACAACGAATAATTTAATCAAAATGGTGCTTGGAGTGTCTGCAAGACGTCTTAGACGAAATGCTTGATGACGTACCCTTAGCGTTACATCAAATGCTCTATCTACTACCAGCAGGATGGTGCTCCCCCACAATAAGGACGTCAAGTGCGCGAATAATACGTTTGGTGAACAGTGGATTGGACGAGTGGTCCAGTAGCTTGGCCACCACGATCCTCGGACCTGATACCAATGGATTTTTGGAGTGACTTGAAACGATTGGTATGCGCAGAAGAGATAAACAGTGTAAACGCGTTACATGAAAGGATTGTTTTAGTGAAACTGTTAGACAAAACGTTTATGTGTTGCGAAAACTAAAGCGAAAAACCTACGCTTCGCCGTGCTAGACTGTGCCTTCATCAGAACGGAGGACACTTTGAACACTTGCTTCGCAGTACATAAACTTTGTAAGTAGGAACTTATAAATAAATAATTAATTGTGAATAAGGTGATTTCATTTCATACTTAATTTATTAATTTGTAAAAATAGGGTACAAAGTTAAAATTAATTAAAACCCTAATAATTATTACGTATTTTTTTGTTAAATCCATAAATATAAAGGCTATTTGTGCTACAGAACTTTATAAAAGTTTTCACGGTCTCTCTCTCTGTACACATGGTTATGCAAAACGACCTTTTGTTCACAATAAGTTTGAGTGTGCTGAACGGTTTATGTACTTATTAAATCCCCATTTCATTAATTGTTTGCTTAACACACACCCTAACAGCCCAAAAATACGTTCGCGATTGCATAAATATGAGTTCGTCACAAAAGCCGAAAATCATCGTAACTGAATATAAATATTCATGTACCAATATTTGCTCTGCGTACCGTACATTTACACGTTCGCATGAATCCATATTGTGATGTATTCGCGTGCGGGATTCGCTTTTATGAGAACATTCCGTTTTTGTGCTAACTCGTTTAACGTTGTGATAATAATGTTAGAGTTGAATGACGATTTGCATTTACAACTTTATACTGGAGTATGGAAAATTTTTACAAAAAGGCTTTTTCTTGTTAAATCCATAAATATAAAGGCTATTTGTGCTACAGAACTTTATAAAAGTTTTCACGGTCTCTCTCTCTGTACACATGGTTATGCAAAACGACCTTTTGTTCACAATAAGTTTGAGTGTGCTGAACGGTTTATGTACTTATTAAATCCCCATTTCATTAATTGTTTGCTTAACACACACCCTAACAGCCCAAAAATACGTTCGCGATTGCATAAATATGAGTTCGTCACAAAAGCCGAAAATCATCGTAACTGAATATAAATATTCATGTACCAATATTTGCTCTGCGTACCGTACATTTACACGTTCGCATGAATCCATATTGTGATGTATTCGCGTGCGGGATTCGCTTTTATGAGAACATTCCGTTTTTGTGCTAACTCGTTTAACGTTGTGATAATAATGTTAGAGTTGAATGACGATTTGCATTTACAACTTTATACTGGAGTATGGAAAATTTTTACAAAAAGGCTTTTTCAGAGTAAGAATATACACTCCAATTTTAACTTCAATGGCTACCATGGCCTGGTAGTTTTAGTATTGGATCAAGACGCATGCATGGTGATTGACCATTACAATCACACAAATAGTGAGAAGAGTAAGAGCTACTACCAATACTAGCCCTATTTTATTTGTATTGCCTTCAAATCTCATTTTTTACAGTTCCCAGGATATTTTCATGGATTTTTGTAAAAAAGAGTTAAGGTAATCGGGTAGTTTTTGTCTTTCTGGAAGCCCTTAAAGACCATGGAATATAGTTTGACCCTTTTCTATCATCTCTACGTCGTCCTGTTTCACAATTTACTATGTAGTTAATAGGTAGGTATACATAAGAAAATCCTTACCTCTTTATGCAGCAGCTTGACATGGAAGCTAGCGACGTCACTGACCGGTTCCCCTGCTTCTGTGACGTAGTATACCAGCAGCGAGCTGACGGGCGCCATGTCTGCTGTCACTGGGAACCTATGAAAGGGAAGGTATTATTTATTTGTGTCTCATTCGAAATGGAGACATATTTAACAGCAAAGAAGAAAAATACTAATTTACGTACGGATTCACATAAATATGCCTAACCTTCTCACTCATGAGGCACCTAAGGAAAACTAGGGTCGAGGCATCTTTTGGCACTTCGATTTGCTAGGATGTGCCTTGTCACTACTTTTCAGTGAAACGGGTTATTTTAAATGACAATTTACTTTTGTAATTTCTTGTGTTTATTCAGTGAATACAGTATTGTATTTCTTCTTTAGATAAGTCAGTACAAAGAATTCGAGCACAATTTGTTTTATTTTTATTTAAATTACATTTCGATGAATTAGAATTAAAAAAATACGCCTCTTGTTGTCATTGAACCGTATAAAACGACGAAAACTTGACTGTCAATGTGATTCAATTCCATTATAATTTTCAGCCCAATTTAAATTTGGAATATGATGCAAGGAATATCCAAATTGTTAGATTTTACCATCCCAGCTATGCATCTACAAGCGAGGTTAAATAAAACCTTGCAAAATAAACTAAATATTTATTGATAGCTTAGTCAACTTTAAAATCGATGTGATTCAAATAAAATAAGTAGCTCAGATATTTAATTTAAATCACATCAATTTATGTAATTCCAATTACATACCATTGATGTAGTTAATTAATTAGTAGCTTAATATTCAATCAGCATTACAGTGGTTCTCATTACACAAACAAAGAATTTAATTTGCCTGTTTTCCGAAACATGTAACGACCCAAATTTGTTTCGTAATGGACTCTGCTGATGCAGTGCACGCCAAAGTAATTGACTAATTACGACAATAGCCGATATAAAAATTATATTTAGTAAATCAATTTTATTAAATTAATTAATGTTAAAACTGTGAATATTTGTCGACTGTAACAGATTATGTACTTATTTTCTCAGTTTGACCAATGGTTAACTGACAGAATTCTCATCAAATCCGCTGATTAATCTAGTTATTTTTGAAGAAAAACTTAGCAACAATGTAATATAATTCACGATGCCCAGGACAATTTACTTTTATTTACCAAAAAAAACATAAGACACGATATCTCTTGCATGCAATCTACGAGTACAATTTTCTCAAGTTGATAAGATAAAAAGCGGCTATAACCCCCGACAGTCGCCGTGATGAATTGGCCCCGGGGGCCCGCTAGGTGCCGCAATATGAGTTATGTGTCGCTTATTAAAGAACAAGCACTTTTGTGGGCCATGGGAGACACAGGAAGATTTACAAACCATAGATATAAATAATGCCTACTGTTTTAATTGGTCCCTTGATACTATTTTAGTCACAAGCCACCTCATTCAAGATTTTCAGGTTTTTAGGCAAGAAATCACATGCAAATAATGTTAAAAAAATACATTTCGAAAGTTCAAGAATGATTTATTACTGTGGGACAAGAGTCGGTTCACTCTATTTAATATTGAAAGTAGGTGTCTTTCAGAGTTTTTATTTCAGCTAATAATTTCTATTTTATACAGTCACTTTGCAGATTTCAGGAGCCCATAATAAAGTCAATGCTGATTTTTATTGTAGGTACTTATGTTACCAGTTAAAAACTTCAATTAGAATTTCAGCAATTCGGTCCGAAACCAATTTCGTCATCTGGATCCAGTCCACAATAGCCCAGCTTGTTCCCTAGGCTCCCGATAACTATTTTAGTGTTAAACCCCGACCCGATCTATACAAATGGACCCCGGTGGCCATATTGAACCAGGTGTCATGTATGCACGGTGACGAGTAGGGTTGGCACTTTACGATGATGGATGTTTATTAACGTACTTGTCACATGCTGAGGTGTAGTTTGGTTTGTAATACAACTCCTGTAAGATAGAGCGACCTACTGTGAGGTAAGTTCCTAGTTACATAAACTTTGTATAATGTTGACTTGTCTTGGGATGGGGCCATAAATATTGGTATAAAGAATTTTAGCGAAATTCGCTTTTAAGAATAATCAAATAAGTCTAACTTGTGTAGTCCTAAGGGACTACTTTTGTAGTGAATCTATTAGACTAGTGAACAACTAAATATATATACTTTAATAAAATTATATCGTATTAGGTATACAGGGTGTTAATTTCAATCCTCGCCATATTCAGGGAGTTGATTAAGTAGCTTATTCTGATTACGAATCAGTAAAAAAATTGACTTCGAAAAAAATTTCAAACGAACTTTAACTTTAGGTAGTCAAAGAAAAATACCTTTTACACTACCTACTTTAAGTGGCTTCCTTCAGGAGGTTATCCAACATGATAAGCGAGCGATCCATGTAGCTCGATGAGTGCCGCAGTGTAAACTATTGCAATATTGCAAGCCACAGTACAATTAATTTCGCACGGAAAATACTCGCTAAAAATTCCACTTTCGTTTGTAATTTTTTTTTGATGGATAATGAGTTTATGTAAGTCATAATAGATCACCTAAATAAATATGGCGAGGATTGAAATCAACACCCTGTATATTGATCAGCCCTAGACCGATCGCAGGGGTTTCCAGAACTTGTATCGTGCACGTGACGTTGATTGTCACTGCTGCGGTGCCGCGATGTTCTAATTAATACGTCGACAACCACATGTAACTAGTACCCATTTAACTTATCATCAAAAAGACGGAATTAATAGCAAATGAATTACATATTCAAAATAGTTGAAATCTCTGCATATTCAGTTCTATAAGAGAGTCAAGATCCTGGAAATCATCTTCAGGAATTCAGTTTTTAACTAGATGTGCCCCCTATGATTAATATTTGGTGTTGATATTGTGAATTTGAATTCCAATTGCTTCGTCAGTACCATTATGTGAAAGGGCCCTGAAACGGGTCTAGTTTCATGGCCCGTCCACTACACAAGTTTCGGTAAGCAGGTTTTGTCCTAACACTGTTTCGGGAGAGCACAATATTGGTTAGTGCTCAAAACAATTTGCGGAATATACCGAGCCACCTTTGTCAGTTTTTTGTTCACTACACGAAATACAATTTACAGGATACAGACACGTATATGAACAGTGGTTATTCATTTATTCTCCAAAGCTCGAGAACCGAGAACAATGTGCTCGTTCGCGGTGGAAAAAAATACAAAATATTACGAATGAATGAATAAAAAATACCGTTCAATGTGTCTATGTCGGCCGAAACAAGATTATGGTGGTTTTGACGAATGATGCCCTCGGGTTTCACCTGCATCGCAGTTCCGACGTGTAGTTTTTTTACCTTTTTTACGTTTTTTATCATAATTGGAAACACTGGCTGGTATTGATTTACATTGAAATGTTTGGTGTTGGAATGGATTGGAGAGAATTTTAGAAAAAATATTTTTTGGTTTATCAAGCTCGAATGGTTTCAGAGGATTGGCATGTAGGACTTTCATATTTTTAACATGATTTTCATTTTCGTGATAGACGAAGATGGAAGTAAAAAAGAAATCTGTTTGCCCATGTAATTTGGCCACGAAACAACAAAAACATTTAAAGGCTACTCTTCTGCTAGCAAATGTTAGTGTTTTGAGCATTAGCATTTAAGTTACAGAAGCTCTATAATATAGATTTAATGAAAAATACAAGGAAGACCAGCGGAAAACTCCACAGAGGCGTGTTTTCTTACAAGCAATACATTTCAACAATGGATAACTTTTCTGAATCTAAAACACGATATTAAATTAGGGAACTCAAGAGGCGTGCCAAAGAAAAACACTTTCGTTTGCAAGTCGAAGAATAAATGGGTCAACGCTTAAAATGGCGGACGATTCCCAAATTGCATATAAATCAAGGAGAATAAACTCGACGGAGGCTGACGTTTTTATTGTTGCGCTTATAAAGCTATGGCTTTGGATATAGTTTTTGAGTTTCATGTTGACAGTGAAATCGTACTATCAAATTAATAAAGTTTTAAATAATCACTTTATTTTGAAGTGCTGTCGCACTTTACATTTTCCACTCAAGATATATGGGAACACAGTCTTAAAGACAGATACACTCCCTTCTAAGACATTGCGAATGCTCGAAATCTTATTTCTGATTTGAAAAATCACATTATATCAAACCTTTAATGAGCGTAAGGAAATATAACAAAGTCTTTAAAACTGTCCCAGTCAGAAATCGGAACCCAAAACCACCACCGGGATGAGAGAATCTCATTCTCTTAGCACTTGGCCTCGGAGGTTTCAAGTCAGTCATTACGTG
Source organism: Ostrinia furnacalis (assembly GCF_004193835.3). Taxonomy (NCBI): domain Eukaryota; kingdom Metazoa; phylum Arthropoda; class Insecta; order Lepidoptera; family Crambidae; genus Ostrinia; species Ostrinia furnacalis. The sequence continues at coordinate 292,556 of NW_021131019.1, forward strand.
ATTGTATTGTATTCCTATATTTCTAAGAAATATCTCTAGGGGTTCAGCCTCAAGAATTTGTGCCCATAAGATATCTGAAACTGGCAAACAAAACCGTTTTCCCGAGTAAACCAACCTCAAATAAGCAAATAACCCATTTTCTCCATTGAAATGTGCCATTCAGTCGAACAACCTAATCATTAAGTATTCTAGAGAAATCACTCTGAATAGGCAATGTGTGTCGCGGGTTTGATTCAACCTAAAATCGCGGAGTCGGAAAATGCCGCTGGCTTGAATACATAAACTAGCTATTTCCCGTGGCTTTGCCTGTGTGAATTTTAGTTTGTCATAAAGCGGCTTATTTGGAACTTGTGGTTGTTATTTGGCCAATTAAATAGCAATATAAATTAGTAGGATAGTAATAATAAGGTTGCGGAAGGCATCTGGATGCGGTCAGCGCAGGACCGGTCATTGCGAATATCCTTGGTGAAGGCCTTTATCCTGCAGTGGACATCATTAGGTTGAAATGAATGAACGAATCATATCCAGGAATGGAACCACCATTCCATATAGAAACAGTGTATTTTTTGGACTACTGAGGATTAGGTATACACGACAGCACATCAAGCTACACTTTTTTGTTGCATACTCGCCCCTATTACAACTGCACAAGAACCCGCATTGGTTACGTTGACGTGCCGTCGTCCGTACTATTCAAATAAATCCCAACTATCCCAACTAATATTATAAATGCGAAAGTAACTCTGTCTGTCTGTCTGTCTGTCTGTCTGTTACGCTTTCCCGCTTAAACCTCGCAACCGATTTTGATGAAATTTGGCATAGAGATAGTTTGAGTCCCGGGAAAGAACATAGGATAGTTTTTATCCCGGTTTTTGAAACAGGGACGCGCGCGATAAAGTTTTTCTGTGACAGACAAAATTCCACGCGGGCGAAGCCGCGGGCGGAAAGCTAGTTATATTTAAACTCCTACTGTTTTTTATCATAACACTTTTATCCCTAAACATTACCATAATATTTTCACCAATACCATAGAATATTAATAAATACTACGTACAGAAGTACGTTCTTCGCGAATGAAACGTAAGGCCACAGTTCTAACCTAACCTAAACCAATAATAATGAATAGGACCGATTCTTTCTGGAACTTGACTGAATGACTGGAGCGGGACTTTGGCTTCGCTCGCTCGACTCGTGCGTTGTGGTCACAGTTCTAACCTAACCTAAACCAATAATTATGAATAGCACCGATTCGTTTCTGGAACTTGACTGAATGACTGGAGCGGGACTCTGGCTTCGCTCGCTGGGCTCGTGCGTTGTGGTCACAGTTCTAACCTAACCTAAACCAATAATTATGAATAGGACCGATTCGTTTCTGTAACTTTAATATATCGTCAAAGAAAGAAATCTAAACAAAAAAGATATGACTTTGAATAATAGTGTAAAATATGGTTATGTTGAGAAAATCTAGGAGAACAAATAAAAGTATAATAGATGTTTATTGCTAATGACATTATGAAGTTGAATGATTCGGAATTATGAACATTAGAGACAGAGTAGTTATGAATTGTGATTGTTAGGATGAAAAATTTTAGGAAGAACATTTTCGGACTTCCAATTTTCGGAGTTGAAAATTTAGGTGAACTTTGGCGCACCCTAAAATAATACTTGGATGATCAAATAATAATTTTTACTATGGGGCTCTACACGCAAAGCTTCTCACAGATGCATGGTGCTAGCGGACTCATAAATATTTGTTTTTTGTGATAGAATAGTTTAGTTTTTAGTCAACCATCAAGCAGCATGTATTCAAACTGGAGGCTTATGGAACTCACAGTACCTGATTGAAACTACTTGATGCCCTTAGCAATCTACACCTGTGTGCCTTACAACTTTGAAATTTATCAGGTCAAGTACCCATGCATAAAAATGAATATCTTTTTTTTTCTTTGTCCTGTATGCACTCCAAAACCATCCGATGGTGAGTATTTGTACACACGCCCACAAATCTTTGTCAAAGTCAAGTCAAAATCAAAATTCCTTTATTATTCCTTTTTGCATGGACTATTAAAACTAGTGCTTATAAATCGTAAAGTTAGACCAAGGTGAAGTTGTGTTCAACAACAAAATATATTTCCGACTAAAAATTGTGCATTCGCGAAGTAATGATTTTTTGCTTTTACATTGACAAATACATACGAATAGACTTTTCCCTCTATTTACTGTATAAAGTTGACTTAAACTTATATCTTAGCGCAAAGAAAGATAAGCATAGTTTTTATTGAAAACTATACTCAACATCAAATAAATCGCACCTTCTGCGACTTTAACGATTTTCTTCTGACACAATCATGGTGCCCCAAGAATATTGGTGTTATTTGAAAGCCCAATAAATATCCTAAAAGAAAAACACATTTCATTTCTTAATAAATGATTAACATATACCATAAATGTGACTTGAAAAAATACCTTACTTTGGGCCCACCTATGGGATCAATTAGACCAATTTTTATGGTTATAAAACCAAATAATGATCTCACGTGTCCATTAATTATCTCACGTCTCGATTAATCCCAACTTAAGAGCGTTTACGTCTAGCGTGGCATGTCAAGTTTAGGTAATTTCGATGCTAGTTTTATTCACACTAAAATAATTATGACTGTGTGCGTGTTCTCACGCTCTATAGTCAAATCAAAATACTTTGATCCACCATCGTTAAAGTGTGCCAGNGAACGATTCGTGCCCGGCGATTTATAGTAGTTTTCAAATACTCATAGAAAAAAAATTACAATGAATTATTTTAAATTTCAAAGTAAATATTTTAGATAAGATATTCTTCTATTAAATTAAGCTATTTTTGTGTTGAATAAAGGAAGAATATTGGTGAAAAAATCAATTTGATTTTTGGGTATTTCACGTTCTTTTTATTTGTGATTTCTTATTGTAAAATGCTTAAATCTAAAAATTTTCTCAGATAACTATTTGCCCAAGGATCTATGCTATAGGATATGAATGTTTGTTAAATCGTTTTCACAGTATTTTTATAAAAATTTCAGCTTGTAAACTGACGCTAAAGTGGAAATTTTCAAAACCTGTGTGGACTTATCTTGATAGAATTCTTAAATGCTAAACTAATCGCAATATTTTTTCAATCAACTATTTAGACGATGAAATTGCCTAACTATTTATGCCTATAACATATTTGTAGTATTACTGGTTAATGATTGTAACGAGTTGAAAAAGTACTGTTTTTGCGCCAAACGGCGTAAACGCTCTTAACAGTTTTATAGCCATAAAAGTTGGCTCAAGCGTAACTACCTATTTTTTGAAGAAGTGACTCTGGATCCTTCTAAAGACACATTTTTGGGGTAAAAACCTTTCCTTTAATGGAATGAAGGTTAGAACTAGGCTTTTAAATGGTGCCAATATTGGTGGGAAGTGGGGATGCATACGTTTGAAAATGCTTGTCGCGGGAGGTGCGATTTATTTGATGTCGAGTGAAGCTCCTATTACAACAACATTAGACGCTTACAGACAGAATGAATATAACGGCAGACATTTTAACAAAGATTGTGACCACCGCTATTTCAGGTCTCACAGCAGCGGCCGGTATCGGCGTGGATGATCTCCGGCGGCTGTGCATAGTGCGGCTGTCCTTCGTCAAGGGCTGGGGGCCCGACTACCCGCGCACGTCCATCAAGGAGACGCCCTGCTGGGTGGAAGTGCACCTGCACAGGTCAGTGACACCAGCAGCAGGTCTGACGCACAGCAGCGGCGGGTATCGGCGCTGTGCATAGTGCGGCTGTCCTTCGTCAAGGGCTGGGGGCCATCCATCAAGGAGACGCCCTGCTGGGTGGAAGTGCACCTCCACAGGTCAGTGACACCAGCAGCAGGTGTAACGCACAGCAGCGGCGGGTATCGGCGCTGTGCGTAGTGCGGCTGTCCTTCGTCAAGGGCTGGGGGCCCGACTACCCGCGCACGTCCATCAAGGAGACGCCCTGCTGGGTGGAAGTGCACCTGCACAGGTCAGTGACACCAGCAGCAGGTCTGACGCACAGTAGCGGCGGGTGTCGGCGCTGTGCATAGTGCGGCTGTCCTTCGTCAAGGGCTAGGGGCCCGACTACCCGCGCACTTCCATCAAGGAGACGCCCTGCTGGGTGGAAGTGCACCTCCACAGGTCAGTGACCACAGCAGGTCTCACAGCAGCGGCGTAAACGACCTGCGAATAACCATAATCGATCGATCGTAGTTTCGAATGGACGTCCACTGCTGGACAAAGATCTCCCCCAAGGATTCCCACAAAAACCGGTCCTGCGCCGCCCGCATCCGGGCACCTCCCGTGACCTTCATCAGATCGTCGTTCCACCTAGTTGGGAGCCTGCCTACATTACGTCTTTCGGCTCGTAGTCGCCAATCGAGAACTTTTCTGCCCCAGCGGCCATCAGCTATGTGCCACGCCTACTGGCACTTCATTTCAGCGATTCTGCTAATAACCATAATATTAATTCAGAAAAAACATAGTGTTACTTACGATTATCTTTGACCCCTGACTGATATTTACTCTGCTGGTTTTCAGAGCTCTCCAGCTGCTGGATGAGGTGCTCCACACAATGCCAATCGACGGGCCACGCAACAACATCGAGTAGGAGTTGATCGGCTTCTTTTGAGGCCTTGAGCGGACAGACGGAAATGTGCGTTGTTTCACAGTGATTGTGCAAGTGATGTGATTGACAATGATGCGAACAGTGATTAGCAGTGAGATCGGGTTTCAGTGAACAATGTTTTACAGAACAAACGAAGTACAAATCTGTGGGACTTATTTTGTGAACAGATTAGTGTTACTTCGAACGATGTTGTCCGTTACATTTGTTATTTGTTTCTGAAATTAATAGAAACTCGAACTTGCTTGGAAGTGGGAATTTTTAAGGGAGTCTTGTAAATTCAGTCATTATTATATTAGCTTTCCTATTTTCAACATTGATATTATTTTATAAATTGATATTATTTATTTAAAATATCTGAAACATGTTGAAAATATAGTAGATTTCTTCATTGATTCTTTATAAATTTTTGAGGATGATTTAAAAAATCCCCTTTTTCAAAAATGTGCCTAAACGGTTGCCATATGAGTAGCATTTATTAAATTATGTTTTATCAAGTTATTATTTACATTCAAAATTATGAATTGGCTTTGTCTTCCAAAATTTTATTTCGTCTTCCTTTATAAAATTGTATTGTGATTTCTCAGTTGAGTTTTGGATTGTGTGTGTTGGATTGGACATTGAAACAAAACGCACATTGAAAATAATGATGTGATCGCTCGTTTAAAAAAGGTGAACTTTAATTTATGTCTTGTATATTTGTTCTAAGTAGATTCACTAAGTTAAATATAACATATTATATGACAGTATTTCGACAGAACAAACTAAAGAACATATAAAGAGATCTCACTATAATATTTTTCACAAAATGTTTAATGTGTAAGATATAGTGTATTGTAAATAGGAGCACACGATTGCAGATTGCTCAAAGGTCAGTCCATCGTTGTTCTTAGTAATGTTAAGGTGCATGCTCACTGATTGCACTCGTGTGTAATAAGCGTTCGACATTTTATATTCATACTAGCGGCCCGCCTCGGCTTCGCACGGTTGGAATGGATTTTCCCGGCTTTTCTCTTCTTTATTATACATGTTTTATACTTATAAACCTTAATCTTGAGTCACTCTATCTATTAAAATCATCAATATCCGTTGCGTAGTTCTAAAGATCTAACAGACAGACGGCGGAAAGCGACTTATGTATGTAGTGATTATTATTGTAAGCCGAGCATATTTGCCTGTGAGTGCGCACTGTAATAAAGTCAATTGCTCACGAATGCGTTTTAGGCTCGCTTTTTGAGTTAAATGTTGATTGCTTACAAATGAGTGCGCGCAGTGATCGCGCAGCATACGAATTTTAGTGACAGCGATACCAAAATAAGGCATTTTGTACTAAAGTAGTTTAAAAAACAAGACATAATTATGGTTCAACTTGAAAGAAGCCAAATGGATAAGCTTTGTAGCTTAATTAATTAGCGTTACGTCGTAATGTAGCGTAAGTAATTTATGTGTTGTGAGCGGCGGGCGCGCGGGGGTGAGGCTGTAAGTTTGTTAGCTTGATGTGCCTGATTGGTGAAATTGCATGGATTCATAAGTCTCTTAACCAACAGTCATTAATTTTGGACCTTAAGATAAGGAAATAAGGTCCAAAATATGGTGGAAACTATATTCCCACTTAAAGGGTTAAATTGTATATTAAAATTGATACTGAATGAGTGGGACAGCCCCCTGAACTGATGAATTGACGTCCAATAGTTGACAGGCAGCTTTATGTAGAACAGTAGTTTTTTTATTGATCACAAAACTAATTAATCTGGAAACGGGATGAATTGCAACTAAGTCAATGGTCATAATGTTGCAATGTCAAATAAATGACTAAAGTGTAAAGTCCATGCAATTTGCTAAATTGTTTAAGATGATCTGTGATGTGCTAACAAAATATGTTTATAAAATAAGATGAGCGCGCCCGCATTCAGTCCAGGCCATTCACCCACGGGTGGGCTCTGGAAACGTCTAGGTTAAGGATAAAATGACATATTTTGTGTACGAAAATCGTAAACGGTTTTAATGTAATTCTTACGTAGTTCTAAGATAGTGTTTGTGGATTTATGAATTGGAATTTCCCAACAACTTTTACATTGCTTACGTTTGTTTAAAGTAAAGATGTAAGTGTGTGATACTTAAAGTTGCAAGAGAAATTCGTGTTCTACGTAATTGAGATTTTTTTGTAGTTCGCTAAGTTTTGCTTTAATTATTATTACTTGGCAGATTATGATACTATTATCTTGCGTTAAAACATTTTATATTACTGTTAGTGAAAGTTAGCGTTTTCGATTTTTTATTATTAATTATTTTTATTGTAAAATACGTAACAACTATTGTCTATGACAAAAAATGTGAACTAATCGGTTTCGAGCGAGAGGGTTTATAAATGTGTGTATTATTATTGTTTTTGTAAACTTGATTTATTTCGATTTTATCTGTGTGAGTTTTGCGTTGTGGACGAACGAACATCACATGTTTTTATTTTTGTTATCGATATGTAATTTAGTTTATGCATCTGAATTTTACAATTTACAATTATTTGATTGTTACCAATGACCATTAAACATTCGGACTGTGCGAGTTTTGTAAATAGTACAATTTATTGAGAATATTTTTTAATATAACAAAAATCTTGTCGGTCGGTCGCCGGCTTATTTAATACAGGCGTTCGCGACTCGGTACTTAGAAATTATATTCGTAAATTCTCTTTAGTAAGCTTTCACAAAATTTGTGTATCAAAAATACCTCTTTTATAGTGATCAAAAGGATTCAAAGGGTTTTTAGATGATATTAATAATATGTGGTAAGTTTTTTAATGATGTTGAAGTTTTGAATGATATTGTCAAATTCTACATGCCACAGTTATCCTACAGAGCTGTTTGGAATCTCTCACGAGTTTATGGTAACCATGTCTTACAGTTGTTTGGAGATATACCGAAGTTATCCAAAGTTGATGTGGGTTGTTGTTCATGTGAACGTGTTGTCGCTTTTGTACATACGGGCTGTCGCGGCAGTGCGACAGAGATAGCTGAATCTGACTGGGTGTGGGTGACTAGTGGCTACGTTTATACAACAAAAGTGAAAAGAGAAACAGTTGGCAGATTTTCTTCACAAAGTTTTGGAAAATGTACCTAATAAATGCATACTCATTTTTATTGTCTAAACGTAGCTTTTATTCTTCTAGCAAACGCAGTTTGGCCATCAAAATGTTAATTACATGATGCATTATTATAAAAATAATGTTGCACCCATTATGAGAATGTACTGTACCTTTTAATAAATACATAACTCACATTTAGTTAATTTTAGAATTTGTTCAGATTGTCGTTTTATAAATAGTTGTTAGTACCCGAGAGTCAATGTTACGAATTATTGTGAACATCTCTAACGAAGTGCAAATTATACAAATTACAGACTATTACAAATATGCAAGCTATGGTTCAAAACATGTTCCTCATATTAACTGCACGAATAAAAGAATCTATTCAATGGAATTGCAAAAAAAAATGTTTGGTATGAGTAATGTTTGTAGACAATGTAGACTGCGGTCATTAAAATGGTCTTGTTATGCAAATTTTACATACGAAAAAATCACGCAAATATACTGTTCTTGTATATTTTTTAATGTAACTAGCGGCCTGCCCCGGATTCGCACGGTTGCAATGGAATTTCCCGGCTATTCTCTTCTATAATATGCATGTTTAATACCTATGAATAAACCTACCTCTTGACTCACTCTATTTAAAAAAAACGTATCAAAATCCGTTGCGTATTTCTAAAGAAGCATACATAGGGACAGACAGCGGAAAGCGACTTTGTTTTATATTATCTCTGTAGGTACATAAAAAATGTAGTTGACGCGTTGTATACGCAATTTTGATTTAAATAATTTGTACCATTTTATGCACCACAGTCTATTTTTGTAATAAGTACATAAACACTTGTATCCGTTTAAAAGTTGTACTTTAGGAGTTGATGTGTTTGTCTGGTTGTTTCAATACAATATTTTCATCATGGGGGCGCCGTGTGCATTTGCCCTAAGATTATAGTTAAGATTGAAAATATGAAACAAATGAATATAAAGGTTATTCCTCTAAAAAGTGGTTTTATTTAAATTCAATGAAGTGTCTTCCTCCAAATGTTTAAAATGTAAATAAATTGCCTATATTCTATTTTTTTTTCAAATTACATCAATTAAATTTTTTAATCATAGTTTTTCAGTAATTTAAATGTAAAAGAATAAGTTACCTACCTTCAAAAATCCAAGCTCTTATTTATTTACACAAGAAATATCTAAGGAAATACCTAAATTATTATTGCAAGAGCTTCCTCGTTTGTCAAACAATCAATGCCAGCTGTAAACAATCAAGTACAAGAATCGCATACTATAAACGTAAAGATCTGATGGAAAATCTCCACCCTTTCTTTCCAGTTTCTGGGGGGACGGCGCGTACGCAGTCCCCACTACCAAAAATTACGCATCCGAGTTACCCGCATTAGGGATAATCGCAGGGGTCAATCTCTCCGCAGTGCAATGGAGAAACCTCGCCCTGGGGGAACCGCCTTCATGATCACGGTGTCCCCTATGCCAGGTAAGTATGCTTTTCCAAAGTTAAGCTGGGGTAGTCTTTTCCGGAAAAAAAATCTGGACACCGCGGTGCAGGATTTAACACTTTATCGTGGAGCGTCATCTTTTGTCGGTTTTAGGAACTACGTACTACAAATATGGCGGACGAATGCAAACTTCACTCTCATGGCCACTATGAGAGGCAAACAGCTGGCGCACCTGCTCGCAGTTAAATGTGTTGTTTTTATATCAACTACAAAAATATAGTTAAATAAAAGACGTGACAGGAAAGTAAAATAAAGAAGCTACAAGAAGAAGCGACTGAATGATGATAACATTTCTTTACAGACGCTATGATCATTTTCTATCGCAGCTTTCGTATCCAGTTTTATAAAATAATTCATTCAATTCAATTTTATTATATTTTAACTGGCAAATGTAGATGATTGGAAATGATAATAATTTAAGGGGTATATTACGCACTCATGAAAGACTGTTTTTTTTTCTTTTTAAAACACCTCGCCATGCGCGACTTAAGTAAGTATTTCATAGCAAGAAACTGATATTATTCGACCCCTAATAAACAGCGTGTTTATCCCAGTATGAGATACACATATTATTTATACATGTATAAGTTACCACTGCTGCTAAATATACCGGCCAGCGATTATTCATAGAGATTTGGTTTATTTAAAGCCTTTGTCCTTCTCACTGCTTTTATGATGGTGACGACATCATTATTATTTTGCTGGTGATAAGCGATGGCGATTTTGGGTTTGGCTAAATCATTTTAAAATATCAAGGAACTTAGCGGAGCTTGTACCTAAGTACAGACTAATTTCAAATTCAAATTCAAATTATTTATTTGCTCAAAAATAGGGTAAATACATAAGTGGTGTTGGTATTTGTTAAAAGTGCATTCCTATTTAGCTAATGTCAGTTAGCATGCAAATTACAAATGATCATAAAAATAATGCCGATTGATTACATAATATTATATTTCAGTCAAAAACTCCAATCCCTTTCAGACCTGAAAAATTTTTTCCACAAAATTTATGTTTTTTCGGATTTTATGTAACATTTGGTCCATAAGGAAGACAAGAAAAATAATATAAAAATTTTCCGACTTTCCAATTTTTCAGAAAAGTACCCGCACTATCGTGCGTGTTAGGACTAAGTGCACTATACGCACGCTCGTGCATAATTAATAAATTAGAGTAAATCCTTAAGAAAAGACTCACTTTTTTGGATATTATTGTTAAAAATTAATAATAATCAGCTTTTACTTGAATAAAACCATTCCAACTCATGACCATTGAAGTGTTATGAGCTCCTGGTGAAACAATTGGAGGTTGTCATAACAAATGTGTTGTATTTCCATTTTAAGAGACCCAAGTCATCAAACACGAATTATTCTGACTCTCCTCTTTTCATCTTATGGTCAGACATGAAATTTACCGTTTTTCGTTGAATAATACCATTCATGATAATGGTGCTAGTTCCATATAAAGGCAATTACTGTCTAATAACATGACGGACGCTGGTGAAATAACTGTCGATGTATATAAATCTGTGTGGAGAAACCGCTTATGTATACATAATTACTAGTGCACCAATACCCTGCACTTGCTCAGCAAAAGCTGTACTTGCATCCAAATAAATACTGAAATCAAGCATCAGTCTTCCAGCTGTTAAAAGCCAAACAGAGCAAGGTTCATTTCTAACAACCTGCATCTGTCAGTAACATATACTCATTATATAACAGTTACTCATCTATTTAGTAACTATTAGACACTCTATCCATTTACTGACAAGCTTGCAAGACTTTGAAGGCTGTACTTTCCACAAAAGGTATGTCCTCTAGAGAAGTAGGATGATCATAGGGAACAAAATTCAATACGCTTTGCAAAGTTGCGAATCCTAACGTCTTCAGAATGTCACCTATGACTACTTATCGTATATTTAGTCATCAGAACAGATACAATTGGGGAAAGAAAAAAATCCATGTATGAAAGCAAACCACACATTTCATCAACGGAGGTATTAACGGCTCGCCCAGTTTTTCTCAAGTAGTAGTTATTGAAGCATTTGGCTCCTAGTCTATAAAATTATGGCCAAGGAAGTTTCCAAAGTACTTCATTGGAGTCTGTACAGTCGAATATATTGATTATCTATCAATATCTTTCATTTATTTTACAGATATGCCCTTTGCCTCCATATCCTAGCCCTTTTCTCTCTTCAATTGGCGTAATACATGGTAAAGTTATTTTTACGGAGGTTTGAGCACTACTGGTACTCCCTGATAGCTCTGCAGGCTCTGATCTAGCCAAATCAATGGATTGCTGGCATAAAATAACTTCATTTCATACTACTTCCTTCTTTTGTTCTAAATGGTGCAGAAGGTACCTTTCGTATGGATTTTTTTTTATGTCTGAGTCATTTTCATCACCTAATAAGCATAAGATAATGTTTTCTGATAATTAAACTGCTGCATTAAAGAGTTAAATTAAAAAATGACTATTATTTTTATTAAATATCCAAAAAAACAATACGCACGAGCGTGCCGTTTTATCCCTTTAAAAATGAATTTAAACCGAACTGCTACGATAGTGCGTATTACATTCAATTTAGTTTTAAGTAAGCAATACTATAAATTATTTTAATGGTTTTTCATTTATTTATTAGAATACAATGTTTACTTTAAAATTAATAACATTTTAACAAAAATACTAGCAAAATACTATTTTTTTGTTTACGTACCTCTCCGGGAGTTCGCGCCGAAAAATTCTGACAACTTTCACAATCGCTATCCGGCGACCAACTGCCTGCAAGAGGGTCCTATGTTTTTTATTAAAAGTATCATAATACGCACGATTGCTGCGTATCGATTTCGTTCCGAAAAACAAAATTTTGCCAAGCAAATTTTTATTTTAAGTCAATGCGCACGCTTATTTAAGCCGGGTCTGAAAGGGATAAAATTCATTAGCATATTTTTTCAGTCAAAAACTCAGTGATCGAATAATAGCACTTGTCAATTAAATATTCCTTAAGCTTTAGTTTAAATATGTTAATGTCATTTATGTCTCGTGTGGATTCCGGTACTTTATTAAAGATACGAGGAGCATTTCCAAATAAACTCTTATTAGTAAAATAAGGTAGTTTTAGCTTCGATGGCGCACAGTTTGTTTTTGTGACGTTCACGGCTCCTGAACTCAAATTTATCAATATTATTTTTTATAATATGCAGTGTGCAGATGGGTTCTTAAAGAAAGTTCATTCGTTTCAGCCAAATGACGTCCACTGCTGGACAAAGGCCTCCCCCAAAGGCTTTCTATAACGGCCGGTCCTGCGCTGCTGCCCACATCCAGGTTCTTCCCGCTTGAAGAAAGTACAGAGATTATTTTTTCTCAGGCGTACAGGATATAATAAATTTTTTCCATTAATGTAATTGGATTTCCACACCTAGTTTCTCTGGTCTAGTTAGTGATCTTCCATTAAATTTTTAAATGGTTGGTGGTAGGGCTTGTTCTAAGTCCATAGCTACCACCATCTTGCCTAAGTCTGTCGCCATAACAAAAATATTTAACAGCATTGTTTTGTTCCGGCAGTTGGAGGTAAGATAAGTAGCTAGTTTCTTTATGGTTCCTCAACAAGAAACTAGCTCCCTCTAGGAATCCTCATTCCGTCCGGGTGAAGCTTGCTTCCACCTTCAGCCTGATCATTTCCATCAGGTGAGATGCAGGCCAAGAGCTTCCTTATTGTAAATAAAAAAACTAGGTTTTCTCATCTATTTTCAAGTCTAGTTGTTTTATCGTCCATCGCTTGGGCCGCGCGGGCGTCGGTCACTCCACTATAAATACGCGGCGACTCACTCCCGCGCGCGGCACCATTCCAATGGACAGACGACTTCAGCTGTGCGGTGTAAGAATTTGTTGCAGGAGAACAATCTGGAAATCCATAATCATGTTTAGACACAAGAGATACTTGGAATAAAAACTTATCTTAAACATAAAAAAATATCACAGAAAATCAATGAACGATTAGCGCCCAAGATTTCATAAGACAGAACTCGGTTACAGCATTTTCTTTGATTCCTACACCTTTAGCGGTGATATTATCAAAATGGATTTTGATAAGATTTATTTTCAAATGATAAGCTCGTACCTACTGTGAAGGCTTTTATATGAATGTACCACACGTCATGTGATAGAGCCTGGTCAAGACAAATGAATGAAATGCACTAACACGGAAAAACTATCATCTACAGCTTGAGAAGTTTTACAAACATCAAACATCTTGTGATGTTAAACTAACGTTAATCGTTAACCCATCATATAATATGACTTTTCTACACAATTTGCTCTATGAGCAGACTTCAACAATAGAGAATCGTACGATAAGCAAATATTCCATTCTCTCTGAACTAATAACTAAGGTTTCGTCTATTTTAGCCTCAGCCATGGCCCTCACATTTCAAACATGCTCGCTTTGAGGTATTCCCGGGTCTCCTTCGCTCAGTCTAGGAAATTACACCTTTGAGTGCTCTAGGTCGAGACTGAAACTGAATTACATCTTCGTCTTTGTTAGCCAAATAGATTTTAACATGTTTAGTCTACTGTCACATCCATACTAATACTGTAAATGCGAATTTAACTTTAATTTTGCTGTTACTTCTCACTTCAACAACTGAATTTTAAGCAATTTTGATATTCTATAGATGGGGCCTCAGAGAAGGATATAGGTAGATAGACTCTTTTGTAGAGAATTTTGTAGAGAAATAAAACTCAAAGGGGAAGAAAGAAGGAGAATTAAATTTTGTATCGTAAAAACCATAGTTCACACGGCGCTTTATGTCTTTAATTTTATTAAAAATGCCGTAATGAAATATGATAAAATAATAGCTTTTTTTATCCCCCAAATGTATCATTCAATAAAGATAACCATTATTAAAGTTTTTATGGAACCTTGTGTAAAAACTACGGGTCGATAGTTGGCGGTGACTCATATTTAACAAAAGCTCTGAGATAAAGCTATTTTTGTGTTCGGGGAAACTGGATGGATGGGTTTATACCAGCTAGGTTTCAATTGTTCATTACTTCATTCAAGTTATCTTATCAATGTTGATTTTTTCACCTTTTCTTAGATTTATTTGTTTATTTAGGGATTACCTACACTTTGGCCACATTGAACTTACTAATAATGTTGATAAGAAGTGTAAACGAATTGTTTTGTGAAGAGCTCCCATTAAGCTAAGCTTTGTGTATATTTCACACGAAATTAAAGTATCCTATTAATTTTAATCATATGATTGTAATGATTGTAATGTCAGCAGCGTGGGGGGTTCGAATCTCGCTGTGCTACCTAATAATAACAAATCAGTATGTAGGTATGTGAATATTTTTATCTATTCTGCACAGACTAGAGCGAAATTGAAATTACGAAATAAGTTTTCACCGTTTTAAATTTTTTCATGTTTGGAGAAATTGTTATGATTTTGGATAGTAGGTATTTGGAAGGTAGAGCAAACAGCTTTAGTGGTTTCTGTGCCTGGGGCACTGAGCATAACCCTTGCACAGTGGTTGACGCAATCTGTGCAAAACACACACAGGGCAGAAACCATATTGTGCGGAAGCTCAACAGCATTTGACTTTGAAATAAGGCTTTTGCTCGTGGATTTGGCTGCACTGTGTTGCATTGTGCTGAATTTCTGTGAGATCATTTTCTGTCACTTATGTTTTTTATATCGTTAGCTTCAAAGTACAACCGTCACGATTTTTTATCTATAAAAGTACTTAGTCCTTAGTTATTTCTAGGTAGTGTGTTTACCTATGTGATGCCCAAAATTAATGTTCTTTCTTTCTAAAATTGTCTAGTTGTCTCTTACAAAATTTTGGGTTTGTGGATTGTTGTGGGCAGCCTGTGGTGGGTAGGCAGTCTTTTGTTATAAAAGGACATGTCTCTTGTAACAGTGATTCCAATGAGATACAAGTATTCTAGCTTTTCAAGAGAAGTACAGAGATTCAAATTCAACAAATTCAAATCAAAAACTTGGAAGTTAACACGCAATCGCGGGCAAAACCGCTAAATATTTATAAGTATCCACGGCGGGAACGCGTCGAAATATTGCAGTATTTTTAGTCGAGGCCGGCCCTGTTTACATGTTTTCACTTTACGACCGCCATTTTAACGTTTTCTTAACGTTTTGGAATCAAAAACGAGGTTTTCATATTTCATTGCGGCTTTAATGCGATGATTGAAATATTTTCCGGCATTACTTACTGTCACCTTGATTCGGTCATTTTATATCTATAAATCTTGGTAAAAATGAATATAAAGTAATAACTGTTGCAGGTGCTTCAATAATGCCTAAATCATTTGGTTTTCCCCGGGTTAATCAAGACAGGTTTTTAGTATGACAGGATTATTTTATGATTTCAGCCAAATACCTAGCTATAAAAGTTAAGCAAATATAGACAATGTGCCTACTGTCGACTGACGGTGATTTATGTAAAAGTATTGAGAAAATCACCCTGTATAGTATTTTAAACAAATTAAAAAAGTTAATGTTTGATGCAGGTTTACAGGTTACGTCAGAAATTAAGGTCATGTTTGCAGAGGTTGTTGCGATGTAATGTTTATACATGATTGGCATTGGAGCTGTGAATCACTCACTGGTTCACATCTCGCGCGGGGCAACCGGAGCTTTGGTATTTCCGTCCAGTAAACCATTGGCGATCTCAAATTCTTGATTACATTTGATTAGATGCTAGGGAATGCAAATGTTAGAATTTATTAATGCATGTTTGTAAGCTTAAAGTATGTGAACGAAAATAGGTAAAAATAGGTTCCGTGACGTCACAAAGAAAATGCAGACAGAAAAACAATGACGTCGACAAATTGCATGCAAAAAGCGCAGACGCACTCGAATCTGTATTTAAATCGACAATGAGACTGGCACATGAAATAGACGCATCGATGATTCACTTTTTTATAGTCAAGAAAGTACTCTAGACGTCAAAGAAAGTACTGGCACAATAGACCTGTGACGTCACGCCGTTCCCGCCTCCCTACCATCGGAGCCGGCTCGCAGCGCTGTGCCGACTGCCCGGGCGCTCGGCAGCGCATCCGAACGAACGAAACGCACCATAGAGAACACGCGGCCGTGTTTACGAACGCAACCCACCCCGTATTCGAATTTTGAAATTTGAATTTCAAATTTGGAAATCAGTTTTGTGCAGTGACGATTTGAGTTTGGATTTTGATTGGCGATTGGTGAGTTTAAGTTGTTTTGAGAATTGTTCTTACGTCATTCGATTATGCTGAGTTTTAAAACTTTAATTCGCGAAACTTTGCAAAATCTAATAATTTTATAACGTTAATAATTTAAAATACCAAGTGATTTATTAGGTGTTTCAAAAATGTAGTCTCAACCACATTACGAAGCCGCGAAGTTTATTCTAGTCTAATATTAATAAGCTTAAAATATAAGCTTAAAATACTAAAACATAGCTTTTCTTTGTATTGAAAATGAAATGTTCAGGTACATACATTCAGTAGCTTTCAGTTACCCATATAATGAAAGCTCTTAAAAGTTTTTAATTTCAATTTAAGCCTGTTCAACTTTAGCGTGAATTGTATCATTCTACTTTAGAATACTATGGACACCAAGTAGACAGCGCCTCATAGGTTACAGTTTAGTCTAGACTTATAAAATAGTTAAAATTAAAACAGTAGGTAATCCTAGGAATTTGATATTTTAATATTCTCGGTAGCATCAGGTGCTCAGCACTTTCGGAGGTCAGCTCAGCACTTTCGGAGGTCACTGGTGGAGGTTCGTCCGTTTGTCATGATAATTTCACGGTCAAATTCTGAAATTAGTACAGAATTTTGAAATGTGGCTTGATAGTAAAATATTTATCCTTATATCAATAGTTTTTATCCTGAAGATTAGTGGTGGTACCTGTATGTAGCTCCCCAGTTATAGAGCGATTGACGATTTGGTGTGGGGTAAATCATGTTCCCGTTAGAGAGGTTTTTATTGGTACCTTATAACTTTTTGTGCAGTTCATAGATCACCTGTATGGTAGAGTCCCTGATGTATAGTATTCGACCACCCCATCTCGACCTTATTTTTGTTCTTTCCTTCAAAGTTTTGTAAGTTACCTCACACATATCCAAAAATACCAGTCCAGAGGCTGATTGCATATAAATATAAAGGGTAGGACCAAAACATATTATGTATTTTGGTATATAAATACATAAGATAAATAAATTACATTGCATTCAGTATTACGCACGCGTGCGCAAGCGAGTGAGTAAGCTCGCATCACGGCGCGGATTTAGTGTCGCGTGCGCAGGGCTGCTTCAATATTACGTAGACTGTCATTAGCGTCATCTGTGCCAGTTCATTGCCATGTCTGCAGATTGATCATGGAGATGTGTCAGCGTCTGATGTAGATCATGATTTGTTTTTGTTTTTAACAGCCCGAGGGCTTAGACGACTAAAGGATATTCTAGTCTAGATAATATTACTTAGGGGCCATCCATAAAGTACGTCACACGAATTTTATGATTTTTTGACCCCTCCCCCGTCCTTGTCACAGGTGGTCACATTTCTGAAACCCCCCCCCCCTCCCTAGTGTGACGTCACATGTTTTGCAATTTCACATCGAAAAATTATTAAATTAACAAAAAAATAGCAACAAATAGAAACAATAAAATCACGCGCGAGGTACGGTGCGTTTGGCGGCATTATAGGCCAGTAGAATTAGATTTTAAATCTGAAATAATACCTACAAAAGATTTTATTGATTTAATGGCTTCATTGGTTGCCCATTAAGACTCTCTTAGGTTTTCGACTTCGACGGAGTTGTGCTTAAGTGGTGGGGGTATTTTTTAGATTAATTTATATTTCAAATTACGCGATTAGTACCTCTAGATATATTAGATTTTGAAATGTGATGTCACAAAACTTAGGACCCCTCCCACCCCTTGTCACACCATGTCACACTTTGTCGACCCCCTCCCCCCCTCTTTACGTGTGACGTACTTTATGGATGACCCCTTACTAACAATTAAAACTTTCAAAATAGAGAATTGTTTATCTGCAGTGGAGAATAACTAAAGGACACGATAAACAATAATAACCAACACGAAAAAATCCAATGTTAAAAAAAAGCACCTTACCTAGCACAAGCCATGACTCTCCATGACTGTATAGCGACGCCACCAAGATAGTTTTAATGGGTCCCAGCATTTCATGTTATTGAACTACTTCAAGTTTAACAATAACAAAACCGTGCCAATTACTAGTTTCTAGTTTCCACTTTATACTGCATGTGATAGATGATCAAACGAGCTTCCCAGTAAAGTTTGATCATTAATTTACTACAACTTGATAGTTAAGTTATCTATACTGACTGAGAATAGTTCGTGTGCGAATCACTGCACAGTAAACGTGTTCAAAACAACATTGTTGTTAGTTCACTTAATTGTTTAGGTAGGTATTCATATCATTGCTCTCCTAAAATATTGAAAGTAATAACTACCTACCCTCATGTTAGCTACACAAAATACTTTAACGATTTATAACCACATGCAACGGGGAGGCTCTTGGCCTGCATCTTACCTGATGGAAAGTGATGATCGGGTCGAAAGTTACAATGGGGATGTTGCCTGGGTCAAAAAGCAAGAGTTTTAATTAGTCCGTCAGTTAACTTATCAAAAAATACTCTACACGTATTTTTCACTTTTTCAAACTAATGAAAATTTAAAGAGATAAAGCGCCCCAAAGTTCATAAGAAGAGGCCCGTGACGTCAACGCTTGCTTAAAAATGCCGCACGTTGTGACGTCGTGCGCAACTTCAACGCACCATAACTATGTAATTATTTGTTAGATTGACAAATAAAAATATACGTGTCCAATATTTTTTGATATTAAACATTATGGACTAAAAAAATTTTTTTAGGCAACTAGCCTATTAGGCTAGTAAACTTTGTGACACTTTCGTTGGCTCGTTAGTTTCAGTCAAATGACGCCCACTGCTGGGCAAAGGCATCTTTAAGATTTGGTTTAAAAGGATCTCCACAACGACCGGCCTGGCGCTGCCCATATCCAGGAGTTTCCCGCGACTTTCTAATTGTAATAAACCATACTTAGTAGCAAAAAATACAAGTAGGCATGTTCTGAGGACTGTACTTAAATATTTAGCAAAATCCATTCTTCTTGCCCATACTATGCTTGAAGACAATTTTTTATTTCGGAAAATATTCATAGCTTTTGAGAGAACTTGAAAGCTTCTTGTTATTTATACTATTGTCAAATAATATTATTATAAAACGTTGCAGTTGGCAACGGCGAAAGGTAGACGGTAATTGAAATGTTGAATTCCCTGGAATTTCTTCACCGTCCGGATCTTGCAACAGTTTTTCTGGAAATAAATGTAAAACATCCTCGGGCTTTTGTTCTACTTCGAATTTAAAATAGATTATGCAACGTAAAAGAGATCTTTAGACGTTGAAAAAATTCTACATTTCAACATTTGAATAACTTTATTGTTCTCTATTTTTTTACATTATAAGTGAGCGCGAAACTATTATTGAGTCAAATATTAGTTAATAGGCGAAGCATTTCTCTATTAAAGTCTATAGCATCAGAATCTTATACTCGTAGTCAAATACTTGATGAAACATCTTAGCACAGTGATTAGCTCGATGTATTTTGATATTTTATTTATAGGTAGGTAACTCCTTCTAAATAAGTGGATTTACTTACATTTTTTTCCCATTATATTTCTTTATTTATATGGTGCCTTCTTGCCTATTCACAGCTTTCAAAGCACAAACAATTTTATTGTTTTAGATCACCAAAAAAGTAAACTAAACTAAGCTTTGAAACTACACAATCGCCATGTGGCTGGTTTCAGTGAATTTCAGTGGAAAGTGAATCTGTGTGTGTGCTGAAAATAGGCGAAATAGAAACAAACAAACGTGCATAATATGTACTGTACTCGTATGTATACAGTATTTTACTCTGAGTTTGGGTTCTGTCTCTCAGTCAAATTTCTGTTCCCGGAATTGGTGTACCTATGCTTTTATTATATTGTATGTTTTGAGTTTTATACATAACTAGAGTTGACTACGTACCTACGCGTGAAAATTGTGTGAATAATATTTCCCGTTTTTGTAACATTTTTCTTTACTGCTCCGCCCCTATTGGCTGTAGTGTGATGTTATATGGCCTAAAGTCTTCCTCGATAAATGGGCTATCCAACAAAAGAATATTTTTTTTCAAATCGGACCAGTAGTTCCTAAGAATTTCATTTTTTATTTATCTTTCGAAATTTTCATCTATGCTTGATGGTCTTTACAGCAGCTACGGCTAGGATTTTTTTTAATCTATACTAATATTATAAATGCGAAAGTAACTCTGTTTGTATGTCTGTCTGTCTGTCTCGCTTTCACGCCTCCTAAACCACTGAACCGATTTTGATGAAATTTGACATAGAGATAGTTTGAGTCCCGGGAAAGGACATAGGATAGTTTTTATCCCGGTTTTTGAAACAGGGACGCGCGCGATAAAGTTTTTCTGTGACAGACAAAATTCCACGCGGGCGAACCCGCGGGCGGAAAGCTAGTATTAGAAAAAGCCTCCCCACCCGCCTCGTCATGGGGAGTGTATTCCAAATTCTCCCATCCTCTGGTAATTCCAATTATTCCAAATACTCCATTTACCTCTGGTAAATGGTGTCTCTGGTAAATTGGAGAGGGTCGTACTTCATTGAAGACCAAACGACAGATGATGATGACTCTCAAACACGAATTAATTCGCCTGGAAAATGAACCCGAGTGAAATGGTTCAGAGGTAATATGAGGACAGCAAAAAATCCACTTTCCTTAGCCAGGTGATATCACAGTGGAATAATAAACCTAATAAATGCATAAAATAAACAATTCGCACCAAAATGCCAGGAGCGTGAGTAACGCAGCAAGGCCGCTTGGCAGGTCGCTCATCACTGCACCTTTATTTAATTGTTTACTTTGGCTGAAACGTAGCATTTGTTGTTATATTTTGTGATCAAGGTAGAATTTAATAGCTACTTGGCCTACTTGTTTGAATTAAACAAAGTCTAAAATAGCACGTTAAGTAAGTACGTAAGTTCACAAGAATCGAAACCGATTTGAAATGTTCTTTGGGTTGTAATTCAGGTTCATTGACGCTGAAACTATTTCAATTGATGTTCTAAGGTAAGAGTAAGATACAAACGCAATGTTTATGTAAATGTTTATTTAGCAAAAAGGACACAATGATCAATTATTGTATTATCATGGGATTATTCCCACCTCTCGTTCTCACCGCTGCAACTCCTGTGTAGCCAGGATCTACAGCTTGACCGCCAATAAAAACCCAACCCTATTATTGTGTTCCTCTAAATAAATTGAAATTCATCATACTTTTCACACACATGTCTGTATGTAAAAAGTTTTCTCGTATGTGTTTTGGAGAGCAAACAACCAATCCGCAAGCAGTAGCGTGAAAAAAGTTACTATTAAAAATATAATAACAAAAAAAAATAGAGCGATTAAACTTCTTTCTTGTAATTGTGTTCTTCCATAGCAAATGTCTACGACCCTATCGCAGCAGGTGCATGCTATTCCACGTTTAAATGTTCAAAAGAAAGAATGTGTTATGAAAGTACCAGCATTCCTTGGCTCACCTGCGCACGAGTGGCCAACTCCACGTCCTCGGCTAACAATAGATCAGTTCATTTCGCCACCGCTCTCGCTTCATATTTAATGTGTATTTTAATCAGCCATTAAGTCATAGATGATGAGTGTGATGCAGTTGGAATGATTTGTGTCTGATATTAAAGTCTGTGGGAGATATTTGCTATCATTCATGGTGTAACGTTACTGTGAAATATTGGTATGATGAAGTAGTGGGTCTTACAAGATGTAACTAGTGTGGCTTTCTTACTAGATGTAGTGTGGCGTTCTTTGGTTTTATTTTGCATATTTTGACGGTCAAGGTCTTGGACCATGAAATCTTAATCGCTTGGTCGAGTCATCGGGTCATTTCGACCGGTTAAAGGACTTACAGATTGACCCCTCGCATCTCTAGGTTGGTGGTCGAGTGACCAATTAGATGATTCATCCAGAAAAACAAAATTAGACTTGATTTTAATTTGCTCCTTTTGGACAGTTTGTCATTTTCTAGATTTGATTAGACTCCCATAATTACAACCACGTTAGCTTTGTTACTTTATTTTTACACATTTTTAACATTTGTTTCAAAAACAATGTTGTACCAAGTGACAGACTCCCACCTGTAAGCGGATTGATACCAAAGACAATTTATCACCAACGTCGGAATGGGAAGGCGCAGTTGTCTATGTTTAGAGCTGGCGTCTGGCCCAGCTCTATTCCGAAGAGTGCCAAACCACTATAAGTCTCACATGCCATCTCTGGCATCAATAAACACAACTATTTCTGCATTTGTGACTAATTTTGAATACTGTCCGGACGGTATTTTAGTATTTTTGACACAAGTCGTAACGGACGAATGCACATAAATAAATTCAGTTTTGCTTTTATGGAGCCTTTGCAAGTCTCATACTCTTTTTGCCTTACCAGCGCTACGAAACTAAAGTTTCAGTCTCCATTATCAGCCGGTTGAAAATAGGTGCGATGTTGCAAAAAACAGTACACAATTACACATACTGTATTATGCTGTCTTTTCAAGTCACCTCTTTTCGTAGGAAATACCTTAATACCTAAATATTTTCTGATTCCTGCACCCGAGTGCATCCGGATCCTGATCCCAAATTACCTCCCGTATTTATCACATTTAGATAATATAAATTATGTTCATTTATAAAATACTTTACCTTGTATGTTGGAATACACTGTACCTACTACTGTCTTATTAGTAGGTAGGTATGTAGAGATACTCCAATATTTTATTCTAACCTAAACACATTTATAATGCGTGAAGTATTGGCAATAAAAAACGTTCTGACTTAAATATTTCAAAACAAAGTCTATAAATAAAGCACCTCAATAGCACAGACTTAGGTATTCATGAATTCGCCATCTGTTTTCGATCTTTACGCGAACAAATAGTTTTTTCGTTGAGACTTCTGACCTTGTTAAATCATCCGTTACTATTCCTGTTTACGTTACAGAACGTTTTTCGTTTCAGAGCCGGACTTTGGAGGCTGGATGAATCTGGGAATTTGAAGAAACAAACATGGCTCAAAATGGGTAAGCTTATATTAACATTCAAAACACTATTGTTACGTACGTACTAATAAGCTACAAGTTTATTATCCATCATTGTACTGCAAGTTCGAGTAAAATTCGACTTAATGGGGTCAAACCATAAAAATAAAGAAGATTCTTTTAAGAGGTAAAATGCTGCTATATTTGATTTCGGATTCTGGTGTAATTCGATGAATTAACATTTCGATCATTTTTTATGGACAAGGCAAGTATTTGACCGCAATCGCACCTGATTCTGAGTAAATCTTACGCCCGTATTCACAAACGATGAAGCAGCAAATCGAATGCACAGCGTTGAATATAGCTCTGTGATTGGTTCGTGTGTCACCTTGTGCGTCCACGCGCACTGTGAGACCTCATAGTAATGTTTGTGAATACGGGCGTTAGATGTTTTTACATGTAGGTACGATGTCTCTCTGCCTGCGCTCTAGGTACATTCACTAATTAATTATTCACTCAAAGCTCTATAACTCAATCTCCACAAAACATATTAGCCCTTACGCTCATAACTCAACTCCGGAGACACGATTGGTGCTAATTTCAAATTTCCCGGACACATTACACCAAAGTGGAATAGGTCACAGTCCAAGCTGCAAGTATCGTCAGAAATAACCTTTGGCGTCTGTCCAGGTACGGCCCAGTGGCGGGACATGGCGGGAGAATAAGAATAAGAATAAGAATAAGAATAAGAATAAGAAAAACTTTATTTGACACAAAAAGGGAAAAATAAAAAAACAGAACAAAGGGACTTAAAACTATACACGCATATTTTGTGCCAAAAAGGCGCCCGCTCAGCATTAATCGAGCCACGCGTGCATGCACGCGTGCCCCGACGCTGGTTTTCAGCGGGTGCCTCTCCAACCAACATTATAAATTTAAAAAAAAATAACATTATACAAAACAAAACAAAACATTGACAAACATTGACAACATTGACAAAGAGGGCGCCACTAACTCACCGCACAACATTAATAAGAAAATTAATAATATAGAATGACGTTTACCGCTACAAAATTATTTTGATCCACATTCAGACTAGCTATAAATTTACCAAATTATCAGTTTTATCGGAATTAATTAATTATCAAATCGAGTCACACGACATCGCTCGATTGCTTTGCGATTGCAGTACATTGCAGTACGATGATACGATTATTTTTACGTTGCGGCAATCACTAAAATTCGCTAAAATGACACTAATGACGTTTAAAAAGCGGCACGCTCGTCCCCATAGAAAAATTATACAAATTTTCCTTTCCTTCACTTTTTCTTTCCACATGCTGCATCTATCAATATCTGTGACATTAAGCAATTAAAAAAAAAGAACAAAAGAAAATAGTTGACGATTGACATCACAATTGACATTGAATGAAGAATGAAGTCTCCGATTAATTTAAAGTTATCTGTGAATGAAGGCCACGTCATGCATGCATTGAAGACCGCGTGCTGCCACGCAATAAAAACGTGATCTCATCTTTGGCTTTGGAGTTGGATTTCACCATTATGATTCCTGATTTTGAGTGAAGAAAGTGATTTATAGCCACACACTACAAAGGTCAAGCCAGAGAACAATAAAGTAAAGCAGGCCCAAGACGACGCTAGACGGAGTGCTTGGCGTTTTGATTCCCACCCATTGCCTTGGTTTTTCGGCATGANGAATAAGAAATTGTATTTGAATTGAAAAGGTGCTTATACTAATATTGAACTTTGTACTTCTAAAGCAAATTGACGTCGGAGGACTTGAAAAACTTTTAGCAACTCCAGAAATCACGAGCTAACATTTAGCTGAGACACGATTAGAATATTGTTGGAATTGAATTTGACAATAAGTAGCGTTACAGGTTTTTATCTCTACAAACAAAGTGTCTCGTATCTAATACGTAGGAATAACCGTAAACAAATAAATAAACGATAATGTACTTTTTTTTTTACCCAAGGCAAACTTCGGCACTTTTTCGGCACACGATTTTGGTTAAAGTCCCAACCAATCGACACGTTTATGTCCCTCATCAACTCATTAGTCCAGCAACTTAAGGGAATCAACAAAACATAGCATGTATGCTTCGTTGAATCTCATTATATGAGCATTCTATTTTATATCTTAACCACATAAAAATAGTTCAAAGGCATCGCTTCAGCATCCATCAGGTTTTCAGTTCACCAAATTCACCAAGAAAAACACGTACGATTTCATATTGTCATTCGAGAAGTGTCTGCAAAAAAGTTAGTCCGTCAGTTTGAAATACCAAAAATAAATTAAAAATCCATGTTAGAATCTCTAAAATGATGGACTGATTTTGATGGATGATCCTAATCACGACTAATATCAAAATATTTTATTATTATTAAATAGATATTTTATGTCGGTATGTTGCCCCTAAGGTTAATGTTTCACAAGTTTGACTGTAGTACTTCTTACCTAGATATCGTTTTTTTCATAAATGTCGCATATGAAAAATTTGAAAGTCCTTCACGAATACCTGCTTATTTCTTTTTTTTATTTTTAGGCTCTACCTACCTATTTTAAGAACTTCCCCTTACCATCTAAATCAAAATGTAAAAGACACCAAATCTGATTTTCTTTTCGTTATAAAAACATCAGGAAAATGATATTTCTTGTCTTTTGTTTTTTTTGGGCAGCGGTGACCCAAATTCTTACTTGCCTAAGGGCTTCCCTGTGCCCGTTTTTTCGTTCTTTTGTAACTTACAAAAATTGTATTGACTAAAAAATGTTTGTTCACTTTGAACCTAGTAGCTACTTACCTGCGGAAATGCATATGTCACAAGTAACTATAAAATGTTGCAAAAAAATTGGGAATGTTATCCGTAGTAAACTTCAGCAGCTATAAATTGCGGTTTATATAATTTATCAGTGTCAACCTTAGGTCAAATAAAATATTTCAAGTGGTTAAGTATTGTAATATTATTATAATAATAATTTTAATTCTAATACACTTACATGATCAATGAAATTCCTTTTTCTTGAGCCATTTAATGAGATCTCATGTGAACTTTCAAGCGAAGTTGTAGCGATGTTTCACTGTTTTATTTTCCCACACTCGTGCATGAGTGTTCCACAAACACAAAAATGCTTATAATTATTAGCAACCACAATTCACATGAATATTCGACTAATTACTTCTCTTCCAAAATAAAAACTGCTAAAAACTTCACTTCCCGCCAAGAATCGTTGTTTCTAAACCATGTTCTAAACTTTCTAATTCGGTACATAGCGCCATCTTGCGGTGAGACAAACAATGTAAAAAGCAAGTTGAGTGTACTGCCATCTGTTATATCATTTATGAAAACCATTTCACCTTAGTAGAGTTGAATGTAATTTAATTAAGTAACAACAACAGATGTCTCTACGACTGCTTGTGTTGCATTTTAAAGTACGTTTGATTAAAATAGATGTCGCTAGCGTTAATTAATTTCGTCCAATGCGATCCGGCTTGTTTCTCTTGGTTATAAAATACTTTAACTTTTGTTCCATCTACAAATTATATTATATCATAAGTCTTTATTATTCGTATTTTTTTATTTTGATATTCTTTTTTATCTCTTGTGAGCCATGATGAAATAGTTTCTATATTATTAGGATTTACTTATCAAATTACTAGGTGGACCGACGATCTGGTAAAGGTCGCGGGAAGAGCCTGGATGCGGGCAGCGCAGGACCGTTCATTGTGGAAAACCTTGGGGGAGGCCTTTGTCCAGCAGTGGACGTCATTTGGCTGAAACGACGAACGACGACGACGACGACTTATCAAATACAGAATAAATATCTAAATATGTATGCAATGAAACCACAATGATTATTTAGTATTAACTATTTATATATTTCAATAGTATCTCTTAAAATTATAAACTATTTCCTCTAACGCTCCGCGCTCGCAATATTTGGTTTAAGTCTAAGTGAAGACGAATCAACAGTTAGTGTTAATTACAATTAACTTATTCATAATCAACAGTCAAACAAAAATCCAATGGATTACATTTAATAGAAAAACTAAATGTAAACTTAGATGTAATGCTAGCATGATCTGTCAACTATCAAGCGATGAAAACGGTACAGTATTATTATAGTTAAATAAACGTAGTGTGATATTGCGACCAAACATTTGAAAGAACTACACCAAACACTACTAATTATTAAGTGCACATAAAGAAATCAAATCAAATTTTAATGCTTGGTCGGACTACAACACTACGATTAGACTTCTACTGTCCAAACACCGCGAAAGAATGAAATACTGTCTCATCTATACGGTAATAATTAAAAAAACTATGCTATTTAGTGGGGAATGTTAACTTTGGTATAAAATATTAATTATAAACAACATAACATATTTCAAACACAAAGACACTCGACGAACGAGACTTAAATCAAGTATAAATTAAGAAAAATACTGTTTAATTAATAGCCTAGGTCCAGTTCAAATATATTTACAATCAACTGGTAAACTTAAATTTGTATACTCGAAGGAAACATTGAAATGTCACTTATGTATTTATGTTTGACTTCGTGAAACTGAAAAATTGCACTGTGCGGCGAAAATAATAAAAATAAATATCGAACTCGTACTGGGAGATTTCTATACAATATAAATTGAACTATGTAACATAGTATATGATTATTTCTTTAGATATATGAATCTCTAATGCACCATATAAGTATACAGAGTGTAATCAAAGAGTTGGCAAAAGTTCAAACAGTATCATGAATGAAAAGAATTATGTTCTAAATTCTAAAGTAACTGTCATAGTTTTACCGATCTGATGATTACAACCTGTATAGGCTTCCTAATACAATTTCCAAGGCCTAGTTAGTAGGTACCGTTTTTATTAACTCTAAATTCAGTTTTTTAATTTACATTTTCATCAACAACGTTGAGATTTTGAGATAATTATTATCCTAAATTACTGAATTTTTACGTAACTCAGTTCAATTTTTTTTAGTTGTTACACATGATGCTAATTTTTTTGCAAACGATGAATATAAAGTTGTAAATAACAACGAATACAAATGGATTTACATTTAATAATCTAAATATTTCACTAAATCCTACAGTTGAGATGATACTAATACATTTTGCGCGGATTTCTTCCTTGTAAAAACGAAAAGGTTATTTCTCATACATTTATCTATGCCAGTATACATTATTATGAATAAATATCTATTTCCACTATAAATATATATTTATAAAGAATTATGTCTACATTATCACAACATTTACAAAGCGATTAGCTCAGTAGACATACAAATCAGTTTTGGTATAACGACATATAAAAGATTCGAATCATATTCTCTATAATTAGCTACTGAAATTCGTATAATATATCTAATAGATTGTTAGCATCTTATGTATGTCAGTCAAAGATGACAAGAAAGCATGTTACTGGGTCATTAAACAAACATACAATGTGTTATGTAAATTGTAAAGTCACGATGTAAAAAAAATAGGTTACGTCCGTACTTTCATGCAAAATAATAAACGGAATAAATATCTCTTATACGGTGACAAAAATAAAAAATATGCACATGCTCCTTTAAGTTATTGCACTATAAAATGTCATACTGTCTTTGTATGAACACAATCAACGCTGTAGGGAATATAATATCACTGATAGAAAATGAAGGTGAAAGTTAGAGTATAGATTTAGTGTATGAAATTCAACATCGATCCGCTAAGTCTACATAAATGTGAATCCAAAAATCTTGTTTTTTTACTGAAAATTACAATTCCTTACTAACTCCTCGATCATCTTTTTACACAACTTCAGATCTTACTCAAACTCATTAAATATCATATGATTACAGATATTGGCATGAGCTCTATTGCGTCGCAACACAGATTATAATCGAACCTATTCTGTTCTTAAATCAGTATTTCGAAAGCAATCGCTTCTCTCCCAACAAAAGCTGTTTCAGCCAATCGGTTTTCGCTAGCCGTTACGGCCGTCAGCCGTATCTACGTTAAGTAAATTGGGGCTCTATTGCGTCGCAATAAGCTCTGGTTCCGCACACACCGGACTGGTTTTGTTCTAAGCGGTGGAGTCGTGCGTGGAAGGGTTGGGGATGGTGGTCCCCGTGGCTTGCTGGTCGCGAAGTCTCCTCACTTCTCTCGCGGCGGCCGCTAGTTCTGCCTGTAGCGCAATCTCGCGCTCTTTTAGGCATTTTATCTCATGCTGCCAGGTCTGAAAATACAATTTTTAGAATTAGGAATGTGCATGAAGGATAGAAAAAAAGTTGGGTTATTTTCAGCATAAGTAAGTAACATCCTCTATAAAATTACAATAGTGTAACCTTAATCTAAGATAGATACTTAAAGAAAGTACTGAAATTGTTTTGTATCAACAGATTTTTAAGATTTTCCTGCCTCAGGTAATTCAATGTCTTCCAGTTATTTATAATTTTAAGATTTCTAGGTCACCTCTCAAGGTGTCTAAACCATTCTAGTATACTATTTTATTCACCCTATATGTTTGTTGTGGTGGACAGCGCTTTTAGCATTGGATACCGCGAATTATTACCAAGGTAAAATGAGGCTGCAAATTTTATTTTTTACCATTTCTTCTAGCAACAGCTAAAATATAGTCCCGAAAATTGGGTATAATTGATTTTTTATAAGTGTAAATAGGTACCCTGACATTAAGCCTAGGCGCAGACTGCCGACTTTTAGTTGGCCGATAGTTGGGCCCGATTCTAATTTGTATGAAGAATCGGCCGATACCAAATCGGTTTAAGGTGCGCACTTTCATCCAATACATGTCCATACTAATTAACAGCACGCCCCAACCATCGGCCAACTAAAAGTTGGTAGTCTGAGCCTAGGTCAAGGTAGCCTTTCGAACTAAGCGTCACAGACGCAGCGTCTTTAGCTTTGGTCTTAAAGGTAGCCTTTGGAAGCGAGTTAGTAAAGGTTCGGCCAAACCAACGCGATCACACGCGATCAGCCGGCGTGCAGCGATGGCGATCAATGCATTTAGGTCTGGTCGCCATCGCTGCACGCCGGCTGATCGCGGTGTGATCGCGTTGGTTTGGCCGAACCCTAAGGCGACGTTGGCAGCACAAGACCAAAGCTAAAGACGCTGCTTCTGTGACGCTTAGTTCGAAAGGCTACCTTTAAAAGACCTGACAGACAGACTAATAATGAATGAATACTCACAATATTCTGCTTCAACAAGTCCAACTTGTCGTTCTTCAGCCTGCACACCTCCTGCCTCAACTGGTCCGCGTCGGCCCGCGGCGCCGCCATCGGCTCCCCGCGCGTGTTTGCACCAGCCTCAGCTGATGACATCGATTCTAGCCCCGTGTCGCTGTCCACGTAGACGGCACCTATGGATGAAGATAATATTAGTATTTTAGCACTGTTTAAGTAAAGCTTAATGGATTTTATGAAGACTTTTTAACTTTTATTTTAGTAAAACCTAACGGATTTTGACTTTTTAAAGTTTTGTAACGACAAAAGATCTCACAAAACATTATACTTTGTTTGTTTTAACTTGACCTTGAACCGAAAAACTGGTTAATGATCCTGAAAGTGCTTCACGAGCTCTATCCAACGGTATCATTAATAGGTAACAAAATTAACCGTTTGAAAGGGCTCGTGAAGTATCAGTAATCAGTTTTGCGATATCTTGTATAGTTTAGAAATAATCGAGTGAGATCACTTATCGTTTCCACCCTGTATAACTATAGGTCACACACACTTAATAGGTAGGTCACATATTTGATGCAGGTCTATGTCCCGGTGTCAGTAGATCTCTGACTCTTCAAAGGTTAATGCTAGTTTAAAAACTTAACTTATTGAATTATTTGGAATATTTCAAGAATCATAAATATACCTAAACATCTCTCGAAACATCATACTTTTTATTTAAATATCTATAAATACATATTTTGAAACGAAAACTATAGACTGTGAAACAATTAAGAAGAATTAAAATTAGAAAGAATATAAATAGCTACAATACTTAGAAGACAATTCAACAAAATATCATGCAATGTGCGACGTAATTAAAGAATACGTAACTACATGTGTTTTACTTATAATCATATGCTACCGTTTCCTACGAAGAATAAATACAATGCTATACATTCTAAAGCCCGGTCTGTAAACACGTAGAATTTTGTCCAATGACCCCAAGCTACCCATCCTTATCGCTCGCGCGTAATTATGTTGCTGTCGCGCTCGCACACTCACTGCAAGCGCCCGTCGCACAGTCGCGACAGCAATATAATTACGCGCGAGCGATAAGGATGGGTAGCTTGGGGTCATTGGACAAAATTCTACGAGCTCGCAGACCAGACTATAGATGTTTCTACACACCGATACTACAGGACTAACCTGTTGCACTTTTACCACAACTCAGCCAGTCCTTGTCATCTAATTGAAAAGAAAAAATCCAATTCAATTACAAACACTATTTTTCTATAAATTTTACAAATTGTGATCAAGAATTTGATGCCTTTTGATCATGATGTGGTATTTCTAATCTTTGTTAATAGTGGTAGGTAACTTTTACATAATTACGTTGATAATTAAGGGTAAATACAATACAAACCAGATTTTGAAGCTATTGTACACACAATAGGTGATATTTTATGACAAAAATGCTGCCAACTGTACATACTCGTACCTACAAAATAATATCGATGTTTGCTACAGATGAAGTAGTTACTCAACCAATCTATCCATGTCTGACATAATGCTGTCGCTCGATGATTTATCATCATCATGGTCCAAATACAGTTAAGTACATTTTGGTACAATCTTGGTACAATCTTGGTACAATCTTGGTACAGTCTTGGTATGTCCATTAATGGACTTTGGCGCATCGACATCAAGCCTTTTGGCCTAATAGCATCCATAGACTTAGACCAAGACGGCTCGTATCTTTGTCACAATTGAGGATTTTTTGCTACAGTAACACGCACTTGGCTTTACACCAAGATTGTTGGTCCAAATATTTGCCAAGTGTACCAACCTAATGGGTCCAAGTCTACGGAGTTCAAGCTGGAGTCAACAGCGGGGGCCGCGGGGGCACCGCGCGTGACGTCACGTCGGGGCTTGACTCGCCCAAGCCGCCACCAAACGGTCTTGCGCCATGACTACTGGTACAAATATTTGAGTGGGCTGGTCCAAACATTTGCCAAGTGTACCAACCTAATGGGTCCAAGTCTACGGAGTTCAAGCTGGAGTCGTCGCTATGGTCGTGCAGCGGGGGCCGCGGGGGCACCGCGCGTGACGTCACGTCGGGGCTCGACTCGCCCGAGCCACCACCAGCTCATATGAGGGTACTAGATCATAGATGACTCGTATCGCTGTCAGTCGAGGATTTTTCGAAATAGTATCACGCACTTGGCTTTACACCAAGACTGTTGGTCCAAATATTTGCCAAGTATACCAACCTAATGGGTCCAAGTCTACGGAGTTCAAGCTGGAGTCGTCGCTGTGGTCGTGCAGCGGGGGCCGCGGGGGCACCGCGCGTGACGTCACGTCGGGGATCGCTCAACTCGCCGAGCCACTCCCAATTGCTCTTGCACCAAGACTTAGTTGTCTTACTACGTACTAGTCGTTGTACTAACGTACAAATATTTGACAAAAGTGGGCTGATCCAAACATTTGCCAAGTGTACCAACCTAATGGGTCCAAGTCTACGGAGTTCAAGCTGGAGTCGTCGCTATGGTCGTGCAGCGGGGGCCGCGGGGGCACCGCGCGTGACGTCACGTCGGGGCTCGACTCGCCCGAGCCGCCACCAAACGGTCTTGCGCCATGACTACTGGGCCAAATATTTGTCTAAATGGGCTGCTGGTCCAAATATTAACCAAGTGTACCAACCTAATGGGTCCAAGTCTACAGAGTTCAAGCTGGAGTCGTCGCTATGGTCGTGCAGCGGGGGCCGCGGGGGCACCGCGCGTGACGTCACGTCGGGGCTCGCTCGACTCGCCCGAGCCACTCCCAATGAGGGCTATCGTTTTAGCGCTCACCAGTTAGCGCCACTGTAGAGTAAGGTCTTGTCACTTGCTAGTAGCGAAGACAGTGGCGCCAACTTGTGAGCGCTAAAGTGGTAGGAGGACTATCGCATTTGCACTCATCAAGATGGCGCCACTGTAGAGTAAGGTCCTGTCAATCGCCAGGGGTGCCAACTGTTAAGTATAAAAACGATAGCCCTCATTGCTCTTGCACCGAGACTTAGTAGTCTTACTACGTACTAGTCGTTGTACTAACGTACAAATATTTGACAAAAGTAGGCTGGTCCAAACATTTGCCAAGTGTACCAACCTAATGGGTCCAAGTCTACTGAGTTCAAGCTGGAATCATCGCTATGGTCATGCAGCGGGGGCCGCGGGGGCACCGCGCGTGACGTCACGTCGGGGCTCGACTCGCCCGAGCCGCCGGCGGAGCGCACCGACACCGCGCTCGCTGACGACGAAGGTATCGACGATTTGGAACGCCCGCTCTGAAATAGACCGTATATCGTTAGCAATAGAACACAATAGGCTAGTTCCTAAAAAAGTTTTTTAGTCCGTAAATTTTAGTATAAAAAAATATTGGACACGTATATTTTTATATGGCAATCAAACAAATAATTACAAAGTTATAGTGCGTTGAAGTTCCGCGCGACGTAACAAAGTGCTTCACTTTTCCGCACTCACTGACGTCACGGGCCTTTTCTTTAGAACTTTGGCACGCTTTATCTCTTTACATTTTCATTAGTTTTAAAAGTGAAAAATACGTGTTGAGTAGATTTTGATAAGCTAACTGACGGACTAATTACAACGCTTGCTGTTTTACCCAGGAAACTTCCCTATTTAGTAATTGAAAGTTTATTTTTATGTGTGCATTTTGGCACGATTTTTTACTTGATTCATCTCAGTGATTGATAAGCTAAAACGGTTTTTGGTACGCCTACTAGTGTTGTGTGTTGTAAAATTATACTTACGTTAGGGGTATGAGTTTCATGCGAGGATATTTTGTTTTTGATTTGATGATTCTTATTGCTGTCGCCAGAGAGATTCGTGTCTACACTCGGTGATCTGGAAAAAAAATTGTTTCACTTTACAATAGAGAAACAAACATTATACGTGTGGTTCCGTCCAGTAGAGTAGGATAGGACACTATTCGTCCAGTGGATGTCGAAAAAGTCGACTACAAACATCAGGCCTCCGCAATCTGTCTGGCCAGCTTGGGGAGTATAAGCATTTAGCCTCTAGTATGTTAGAGAATACTTGCTCCTGAAGTAAATAGTCTAAACGAACTGATGATGATTTAGCAGGTATATCTACTCACCTCACTTTAGAGATGAGCGCCTTTTTAACCGTATCAATGAATCGCGCCCCTGGTCCATCCTGCCTGGGCGTGCCTTCTGGCTGCGGCGACACTGCCCCCGGCTCTATCCTCGCTCCAGTCCCAAGGAACTCCACCGTCTTAGTCTTCAGATCATCAGCCAAGTTCATGAGAAGAGACGCGCGAGTCCTCAATTCCAGTTGCGCGAACTTCTCAGCTTTATAGCAAGCGTTCTCAGCGTTTATAAGTTTGGTCAGAAGAAACTCTTTCAGTTCACGCCCCTTTTTGAAGATCGGCGGCTGCGGGAGAGTCGGCCCGAAGAATGGTACGTCCACACGAGCGGTGACGGCCACTTTGTACCTAGAAACAAAAGACGATCGTGAGAGCTAAGGAAGTTATGTTTTCGTTTTTCATTTCCAAGGAAAACAAATGAACATCACCGTTACAAGATTTTGTTCATTATTTAAGTAACAACATCTCTTTTAAAATTATTCTGTTCCACTTCATCAATCAGATGCTTTGGAATCTTTGGACGGAATATATTTTATAAAAAATATTGCTCAATTTGTTTCTCCAATTTTTGTCGTTAACAACTCAAATTACCTATAGAAAAACTCGCTCATTACTAACTACTCGTATTAACTCAGAGCTGTAATGAACTCTATCCATTAGCTGAAGAGTTCCCTAAGTAGCCCTAAACGAAAGTAAATAAACATTTAGTTAAGTAATCTTCCCACTCAAGGCACTTACCCCATCAAGTCTGAAAATACATTTTTTGCTCCACACTTTCGCATCTCGAACGAATTACGTTTCACTCTCATCGAATCTATTCCAAAATTAAGATGTACGAGTATCTTTTTCTACCTATTTGTTTTCTTGTAACCTTTTTATTCAGTCAGTTTAACCATTATAATTACAGAGACGCCATTCGTTTGCATATAAATTACTAGAACTCCCTTCCCACTTTCCGAGCCATTTTCTTTGCTTGTTCATTCAAATAATTCCTTGGTGCAAAGTAACACAAACTTTATGTTAAACAAGTAGACTGGAAGACGTAATAGGAGTCCGGAGTAAGAACTAAAAATAGGAAGGTGACGCGTTGAAATAAATGTGTCTGAAGTGAGCAAGACCTGGATGACGTCAGTGATGGTTCAAGTTACATTACCTCATGAGTGTTACGTCAGAAGTAGCCACACTAGTAAAGAGGTTTACAGTTTTATCATTAACACAAAGACTTAAGTATGATAAAGTCTGACTGATTCTTTTATTAAGAATCTTTCCGTCGGATCGCTTGCCTCCTGTCACATAAAAAAAAATCTCGCCTATTTTTTGAATTGGATATGAGCTAGATTAAACCTAGGACACATTTACAGGCTACTTTTCGTCGTGAGTAAAAGGTTTTTTGCAATATTTTGAATATAATAGGATTATTTACCTGGTCTCCCCTGCCGCTGACTCTACGGGCGTAACCACTATGAAGGCATGTAGAAAGTGCGAAGCTATCATGTCAGGCGTAAACGGAGTTGCTTTCTCCTGGAAATTACAAAAAAAAAACATTCTATTTAGTATAAACTTGACATTTCCAGTCATATCGGGAAGTCGGGAGTTCCTGGTATCAGTAAGGCCCCGACCAATTCTGTGGTATGGATTTCACAGAATGTTTAAGAATATGATATTATGTATTAATTTAATTAACATTATAAAATAAATAAATAAAATAAAAATAAAAAATGTATTTATTGCCTTCGAACCATTAGACAGGTACAGGTAGTTAGACTTACAACTATAATAATATGAAGTACACATTATGATTTTCAAACTTTTTCACTCCACTTAAGGATTCTCCATTCCCAAAACCCGTCACGGATCTCATCGCAATTAGCTAATATGCAAACAATTCAGTCGCATTATCTTAATAACTCTGTAATAACAGAGTTCGGTCTCAGAAAAAAAATCAACATCGCTAGAACATCGAGGAGATAGGTCGTCGAGAAAATCTTTGGTTACTTGGATCGGGATTCTTAGCGGGTGACGAAGTGGACTTGGGAAAGAAATTAACACCTAAATCAACATCATCATCATCATTTCAGCCATAGGACGTCCACTGCTGAATACGTCTCCCCCAATGATTTCCATAATAACCGGTTGGTAGTGGCCTGTACCCAGCGCCATCCTGCTACCTTTATGAGGTCGTCGATCCACCTTTATGAGGTGGACGTCCTGGAACCACATCGCCTGGAGAGCTACCCGAGATGACATCGAACACCCCACCGTGTACTCTTCCCGCGGGTGTCGTTAGAGGCGATTTAGGGACTACACATAAAACAGAGAACGGGCAGCAGCGCTCTCTGAAAAACATGCCTGCCCCGCCTGCCAAGCGTGGGGATTATAGCAAAACCCTCCACTAATAGTGGACGAGGCTCATAGCCCAGCAGTGGACTGTAAAGGGCTGTTGATGATGGATATATACCTGAAAGACAATAGCAACGATGTCGTTCCCAACGTGGCGTTTCCTCTGGAGCTGCTGTGCATCTCCAGCGGTGTGGGGCAGCAGCGGCGCCACGTGGAACATGATCTCCCGGTTGTAGTACTGCTCGTACACCGCCTCGGTGCCGGTGTGCCCGTTCATGATGTCCAGGCCCCCTCGGTAGCCTGATGAATAGAAACACAAAGGTTGGAAAATCAAGTACAAGTATAACTGGCTATTCTTGGTAGGTTGGGGAATAGAGCCACGGTAGTTGGTTAGTTATC
Source organism: Ostrinia furnacalis (assembly GCF_004193835.3). NCBI lineage: Eukaryota > Metazoa > Arthropoda > Insecta > Lepidoptera > Crambidae > Ostrinia > Ostrinia furnacalis. The sequence goes on from NW_021131019.1 coordinate 330,088, forward strand.
AAGTGGCAGTAATAAGGGGCAAGATTATTTGGCAATAATGGATAAACTCAGATCGCCTTTACTGCAACATCAGAGACATTCATATAACTCCTCTTACGTTCAGTGGATAATGTTATGTACTTGTACGTGTGTCAAAATTGAAGCCAGATGTCTGACATTGGCTATACATAGAAGGTTTACACTATATCATGAACTTAATACTATCTCAATCTAAGACTGATGAATTAGGATGAGTATACATTTGTAGCTACCCATGTGTCTTTCGTTTTAGTACCAACGCATGTTACAAAGATCAATGCAGAAATAACGTTACAGTTGCAAGAACATACCTTTGTGATCCTTCAGCTTAATCCTCTGCCCCAGCATTTCAAGAAACTCGTCGAACGCGGGCGACGTTTCGTTGTTCCCAAACAGCTCCTCCTCGGTCGTCTGTCCATGCTTCTGGTACAGTACTCCGAACTTGAAGCTGTTCACGAGGACATGCTCGTCATATGCCGCGATCAGCTGCGACGCGTTCAGGCACATCACCGCCATGAAGTTGTCCACGTTCACTTGCTCGTTCAGCATCTTCGCCATTTTTAGTGGCGACGGCATTATGCTTGATCCTGGGGAATAAGGGTGATGTTTCAATATCGGTAACTAAAGTTCTTTGAACTTTTGGAAGTTTTGGAACCTACATTGAGGACCACTTTTGTGTCTACGAATATCAGTCAACGTATGCAACAATGCAGCATCTACAAAAACTATTACACTCTCTCAAAAAAAAAATTGATGAAGTCAAAATCTACATTCATCTTTAATATTATCTCTGGTAATAAACTACCAGACTTTAAAAAACCTAGTTAGATTATTCGATCCACAATACGATTTGTGTAAGTACTTTTGTTCAAGATTTGAACGTTTAATTCTACATAGATGCATAATAAAGACCTAAACATTCTCATAAACATTAAGGTGTTTTAGATTTTTTGTTCCCTTGTAGAACATGGCTAAGCTACTTGCAGTAATACTCACTAGTGGTGGGTATAAGTCCGTGCATGGTCTCCGTGCGAAGCCTGAGCAGTATCCTGGTGTGGTCCTGGCCAGCTACATGTTCATTCTTCAGGGACATCACCACAGGGCCCAGGCTCTCATCAAACCCCACCAAGTTTATGTGTTCCTGCAACAAGGAAAACTTTTATTTAGCATGAGTCGTGAATTTAATGTAATTTTACTTTCATTTAAGGTTTAAAATTAGGCTATGATTCACTAAAACACTGAGATTGAATTTAAACAGGAAATACGGACATGTAACCAGGGGGAAAACGCTATTAAAATATATTTGAAAACACGCCAATGAGGTATATTTCAGGAATGTAAAGTCCAAATACGTCTGCAGTAACCTACTAAAACATAGATAATGACTCGGGCAGTGTTACTACAAATAGCTAGATGTATGTTGATGTAATTTTCTTTTTACCTAATGTATGCGTTAAGAGTAGGTATTGCTCGTAGTATAATATAGTGATTTCCACGTAGGACTTTTTTTTAAATCACTATTTATGTATTTTTTCCTAGACGTACATTGTATGCAGCTTATTTTAGAGTATTCTAGAGCAAGCAGTATCAACTAAGTACCTCAACAATCAACTGATACATTTACACTGTGTCAATATTGACGCAGGACAATCGTAAAATATCCATCAGTCGCACCCAATACCTATAAAACCGTATGATAGAGCGTGTATTTATAGCATTTGCTGATATATTTAGAGGTAACGATTTCACTTTGATGGATATTTTATATGCCTCTGTTTCAATAACATTTGTCAATAACTTTAACAGTTTATTATCAGAGTATTCATTTCAATTAAAGGATATCATTAATTTAACAATTAATACGCATAATAACGATAATATTCATCAACTGAAATCAAAACTGTGTTTTGTGATAAAATTGTATTTCAAATTTGATCAAAATAACGTTTCGTGCGTGCTTTTTATTAACCAGATTTAATAATGATGCAAATTTAATTGATAGTGCCACAGAATTCTTCCTTACCTAAATCTGTATCTGTAATCTGTGTACTTCAAGTACTTTAACCTTAAAATGGATAGTGTCGTCGTAACTGAGATATTCATACTCAATCCTCGCAATTTCAGCAAGTTCAAATGACGTAACTCAAATTAAATCATGAATCAGAGCAATTGATGGTGATCTCATAGACACAGCACTCAAGTGTTATGGTTTAACGCTTCATTTTGTTAATTTACGAATATTATTAACAAAAACAAGTTGTGTATTTTTAGATACATTTCTTTAAGACTGAAAATAGTGCATATTGCTAAGTTCTGAATTTTCGTAAATAGCAATTTATTTGTATTGCAAAACATAGTTGCTATAAGTACTTGTCTCAATAGATAATGCAGCTGCGTGTAATTTTAAACCTTGTTCCATTGCAATTAAGTTTTTTTTTCATTACCTACTATGTCGAGGGTCAGGCGATCTTTTGTATCGAAACAAAGAGCTTTTAATTGCCATGAAGATGTTAATTAGTTACATACATTGTTACGTCAACCGGATCCCTTTTTATTCCCAAGACCTTTTCGAAGGATACATAAACATTGTATAGGTTGTTAAAACAATTGTTTGAAATTAATTCGTTTTTAATCAACATGAACAATGAAGAAGTATGATATAGATTACTTTGCGAAACTTCAATCTTGAGCGAAGATTACTGTACAATACAATGATATATGGCTTATTTAAAATTAGACATGGTATTGTGCAAATTACGTCCCATTATTACTTCGTAATAGACATTGAATGTATTAAGGATCTATATGAGAGTTAAAGCTTCACACTCTCCTACTTTTTTATATTATATAAACCGGCAGACAGTGGTGACTGAGTTTGTTGCGGAGCTTCTTCTCAGCACTTGCCAAAAATGTTTGTCTCGAAGCGCTGGTAGGGCAAAAAAAGAATGAGACATGTATAGGCTCCTTAAGAGCATTTGACGATTTGTAAGTACCTACTAATTTAATTAATCTAAACAAATAAAGATTATTTTGATTTCACCTCTTTCTAATTTACGACTCATACAACCACTATTTTCTCGCTAACTACGAGTAATAGACACTGTTCTACACAAAGGACTATTACTTTAGCAGTAGATACATCTAAGCACTTTGTCTCGGTAGACGAGCAAATTCATTATTGTTTTGTTCTACGTGCCCTAGTGCTAAGTGTTGGGAACTTCCTATCGTACACGAACCTTCCTAGCTGAGTTTTTGAACCTTACTGTTACTATAATAGAATTCATTTTCAGTCTTAATCTGAATATCAGGTCGATGCCAGGAAGTCATTATGCTTTACCAATTAAATTCAAATAGATTTGTCTAGTGTGAAGTGTTCATTACGTAGCAACATAGAGACATAATTGAATAATAAAATACATGTGTATTGAAGTGTATCCGTTTTTTATTAAAAAGTTATACGATTTTATTCCGCTTTCGCGCTGTCAATTTAGAAAGATATTGGAAAAAGTAAGTGCAGGAAATGATAATGATTTAGCTGAGGGCTTAGTGTGAGTTTACATCAAACGTCGTCACTAGCGAGCGCTTTACAAAATATTATGAAGATTTTAGTTTTTGAAAGTTTCCAATGGCTATTATTGCTATAATTGAGAGTTTTCCAAAGCTTGCAGCGCTGTAAAATCCGTCATACATTTAATGTCGCTTTTTTACGCAGTCGACATCGAATGCGTTTGACGTAAACTCACACTACGCCCCAGGTTGCATTCAAAAGATCGTTGACCTTTGAAAATCACAAACTTCATCGCCCTTCTGTCATATCCCTGATAATCAACGACTGATAGCCGGTCTTTTTTCATTTTCGCCACAAAGCGGCAAATTGAAAGCTAAGGACGGTAATTGGAGGACGGGTCAATGCCTCATCGAGCCCTGATGGATGGTGTCATCTAAGACGGAATCCGCCGATTTTTCGGGACGTCCTCAAATGATTTTTCTCTTTTCTATTCAGGAGTGGTTCCATTTTTTCCGGATCTCATGAAGCTGATAATTTCGCACGACATAATTATGTTAACCAAAAGATAAATCATAAAAGTATAATAAAGTATTATTATAAACATGTGAATCACATTATTTATTTGGATGTAGAATTCTTCAAACGTGCTACATTTTAGGAAAAAAACATAAGGGTGACCAACAAGACCATAATGTATTTTAGGCAAAGTATCATAATTTAGATTATGATATTTTTTTTCTTTTTTTTTTATATTTTCCGACGATTTTCATTCAAATTAATAACTTTTTGTAGTTTTTATGTTCTAACTAAAATAAAATTACTATGAATTTTATCACTATATCGTAACAGTAACGATATTTAAATGACCCCGATACTAACATGGATAACTTTTACGACTGACCTTTCGTATAGGATTAGCAGCGAACTTCCCTAATGGTTCCGTAATTTGGGCCGTTAGGGATTCCAAGTTCCAACTAATGTGTAAGGCATAATCATTAAACAACTTAGCCGGATTAGTATCTCTGATGTTGCAACGGTCAACTTTCCAGAAAATTGCTAATTACGTCCGTTTATTTTGAACCTTTTTTTGACGTCCTAAAGTTAAAAAAACCATTTATTAACTTTTTATTTGGTGCTAACTGTATTCATTGTTCAAACTTTGTGTAATTATATGTAGTTACATTTTTATTAATATTCAATTTTCATTAGATTTTATTTTTTTATGATTATCATTATTATGTTATTTTGCGACTTGTCCTATCTCGCATTATTATTGCGGATTCAATTAAAAGTTTTTCTATTTGCACGCCATAAGTTAGTTTTCGAAAACAAAAATGATGCTACATTTTACATAGATGATATACAATATTGTATAAACTACTCTTTTTATTATTTTTCTTTCTTTCCCTGGCACTCCACAAGGTTGGCAATCACTTCGTCCGATTCTCCTCGGCGAATTGTCCTCAGTCCAATTTTTCGTTATGAAAAAAGGCATTTGCTTATTGCTCCCACTTTCCTTTTGTCGGGAGGGCATCTGTCTTCGTCATCGGCCCAATGGATTGGAAAATAAATTGTTATTTGATGATCTTTACCAAATCTGATTGATGCGACGCGTTTACCGTAATAAGTCGTCGGTAAATTAGTTTTGTGATAAGGACATTGAGAGATGCATTGGTGATTCATAACTCATAATCATGATGCATATTGATTCAATATCATGTCCATTTACTTTTATAAATGGTTTGACAACGTACAAGTATGACTCTAGGGTCAAAAAAGATGTCTATGATTGGTCTAGATAACCCGTCTAGGGGTTATATGATTTCAAATTCAACCAATCACGTCATGTCTATAACCAAAAAAGTCAAATTATAAAAAATCCTAAATATTTATAGTAAAATAAACACCCCGGCCAGTAGAAACGTAATGGAGTAGGTATGTTTTATGCCCTCAAAATAAATTATACTTTATTTTCTGCCACAGCTTTTTTAGTTCTATCCTCCATTGCCGATGACCTATTTTCCAAACTAATCAGGATTCAAACAGCATTCATTAGTAAACAATCCCGCTGGAGCTGTAATCAATTTAATTGAACGCTGCGCACGCGGTGACTTTAACTAATGGAAACTTCCTCGTACTTAACACTGGCATGTGTGATTTCGGTAACGTATTTACGCGTCAACCCTAGCAGTGGTTGTCAACATTTTGTAAGCCGAACTGTGATAAGTTATTCCTCTAGAGATGAGAAAGGTTGTGTCGCTATGATACCTACTCACTAGCGATTACGTTACTGCGGTTGCGGTCTGCGGTGGGTATTTAAATTAAACTTGTAACATGCATACAGAAACTGGCTTTAGGCAAAGAATAGATAAACAGGAAACAAGTTAAATATGTAATGAAAAAGGTTTAGACTTAAGTTTTTTTATCGTAATATTATGAGTCTCTTTTAAGCGACTATTCATTTTAGACTCTTTTAAGGGACAAATCTCTGTTTATTGATTTTTAGACGAATACTGAAAACCATTTTTAGTTTATCTCACATCTTTGATCCTATGTGAATAATCTGTACAAGTTGGGAACCCCTGGCATCGTATCAGCTTACCGATCTGAGCTTTCGCATTCGTCTGGCCTAACCCGTGCGGTGCCGCGGTGTCGAAATGACCCATCGCCCCCATCGGCTTACCGGTAACGACCTAATATTTTATGCAAACGTTATTCATTAGAATGCTCCAGGAGAACGTGAAATATTACTTCGGCGTCCGTTCCGAGGTCATTTTTAGACGTGAGGTATACACAAACAAATTGCTGTGTAGAGGAAATTAGGTCTTTTAGACCCTATCTGGTTACTTGCGTAGAATTTCAAGCATTTTCAGGTTAGGGCCAAAGGCTTTTATAGGGATTTGAGTGAAGATAATCAGATTGATAAATGCTTTTAAATGAGTCGTTGTTAGAATGAGTTAAATTATGTTAACCAGTTTTGTCTATTTATTTCTCACGTAAAATCTAAGCCCTATTAACTCTGTCTAATCTCACATCTTAATTAGCCACCTGCCAACAAAATAGAACCTTGCTTAAAGGCCCTTGTATACGGGACCATAAAATGCATACAAAAGTGTGGGAAATGCCAGATAATCTACCACTATAAAGTAATTTGCATATTACGCTATCACTATTACGAAATAATGGTTAAATGAACTATACAAAACACTTGTGAGGTACTCAAGGAAATAAAGGCATGGTCAGCATAAAAATCTTTATGGATCGTGATTTATTTACTTTGCATGTATGAATCTAATTACCGATTTGGGTTTAATAAGATTATTTACGTTCAAGATGAACACAAAGATCTAAATTCTAAGTTAAAAAAATTCGCAATGATTTTACTCTTTTGAAACAGCTTGTGTAACGTTTAGCGTCTAAGACTTATATGGCAAATCAAACAACACCTAAAGCATTGCAAAATATACAAGTACCCAATCAGAAGTCACACTAATTACATGGTGTTAAAATTGGTATTACTGTAACGGCTATTTTATAATAATGTAACGATAATAAATGCGTAGACCGTACTTATCATAACAATGTTAAATTACGCACGAAAAGACGTATTAATACGCGTTTTATTTACGAAGAAATTCCGTAATAACTTTAGATTCGTACGCGCGATAGGCACTCGTAGGCGGGCTAGTGAGGCGCCAGGCATAAAAAAAGCTACAAACTTGTATCCTTACACTGAGTTGCAGTGTTTTTTGTATTGAGTTTGAGAGACGTTTGACGTTTGTTATAGTTAAAGAAAGAAGGTGAAATACAGCCTTAGTCGTTTGGCCTAACTGTACCTTCACACCATTTAAAAAATGTTTAGCATAGACGCAAAACCGTGATAATCTTTACAGCGGCACGAGTTATGTATAATTTGACAATGTCTCTGTACTAATGTTCCAGAAATGGCATTTAACCACCAGAGAGTTGCTCTGTGTCGACTGTTGCTTTTTAAGTTTTGAAACAAACATTGTATTAAAACTCAGCTTTACCGAAAACCTATTCTGTTGATTACTCGCCCTTTAACAGTATGCGGTGGGATTTAAATACTTGACCAATAGTCAAACCAGTAATTAAAATGCGATTTAACTAATCAGCGTTACTTAGAACCACAGTAGAGCTAACTACATCTTAAAAGCTGTGGAACGAACCACAATAGCACCAAATCCAACTTCATCTCCAACTAAAAGCATCGATGCATACCTACGTTTGCCTCCACATCACTACGTCAAATTGGCCTATTCGGTATTCGTAATCGGGCGATCTACACGGAGCCGAGAAGCAGGTTCACGGGGCGTGAAGCCAGCCCGTTCCACTGTGTGGGCTCCCAGCATTTTCCCACTATCATTTGCCGCCATTTTTTTATTAAAAGGGCTAGACCCTTACCAAGCATGGCTGCCTGTTTTAATTGGTGGATTTTATTAAAGCATTCTTTGATTTTAATTTTATATTTTTGAATATCTAAAAAGTTGGGAGAAAGGTATGTAGAATAGTAATAATTTATGCTATCAATTAAAATTCAAAAACATTAATTGTGTGGCTGTACGGTGTTAATTAAAATTGATATTGTATACTAATGGTTTGTTAAAGCATTATTTCACAGTCCACTCAACTTGACCAACACTTTTGATCTTGACTATGATCTTTCATTAGTACATAATATTATTAAGAGTATGACAAAGATTAAAAAAGGTACGAGTACAAGCATAATGTAGAAAAGAAAATAAAAAAATAAAAAGGCAACGTGATTTCCTTACTTCAGCATACTAATTGCAGCAATTAACGTCCAAACTAGGAGTAACTAGTTACTAGTAATTTGCCTAGCCACCCTGGATCTAGCTCGCGTGACATCGCCTTGGCATGTTTCTGCGACCGCAACGGTCTAAGCTTACTGCGGCCTAACGAACTACTTATACAGCTTATATGGCACCTTACGACCTACATGCAGTTTTATAGAGCTTAGAAACCTGAAGTTCTCTATCGACCAATTAAACTGGTATTTCTACCACAGTAATTACTTTGAATCGCTGAATGTATTAATATTGTCCCATTCGACAAAGGATCATACAAAAAGGTCTTCATTGATTAACTAGACTCCTTATAAAAATGAATTAGACATTATATTATATCCTAATCACTTATTTTATCAATGTTTTTGTCATACAGAGTTAAAGAATGAAACTTTTTCACTATTTCATTATGTAATAATATTTTTTTATTTCAATTAATTTATGGAGTTATTTTGGAACGTGGGAAAAATTATCATTTTAAACAATAATTAAATTACTGTTTAAATTTTCTAATACAAGTAATGCGCGCTAATTGCTGCGGTAAAAAGCTTTATCAATATATTGATAAAAAAAAAATAGGTTTCTGTCACAGCTCATTACAAGTTTTTCTCTTAAAACTATCATCCATTGTATTCTACATCAAACAACGATCACAATGAGTTTTATCGATCTTTTAATTGACGTTTTCTTTAATAAGCAGAGAAATCGTAAACAAAATGTGCTGCATTAAAGTTGGGTGGCAATTATGGAGATTCGAAATGACACGAAAAAAGTATAAAAAGTATGAGTCAGTAAGCTCGGTAGGCGTGGGTATGGGAATATTCACACGTGTCTGTAACTGTACCAATGTCTCGGAGGAATATGGTGCATGAGCTAGAGCGGGGAGCGGGCTTCGAATGACTACAAAGGAAATTGTTGTAAGTATTTTTAAGTTTACTATGTAATTTCTTAGTGCTAATGTTCCTGCAATATTTTTAGCACATGACACTTAACATTTTCGTAGCAATAGAGCACCTTTATCTAACCCAAAGACTCAAGAGTTCACTCATGGACAAAGGTCTCCCCCAAGGATTTCCACTAAGACCAATCTTGCGCTGTAAGTTTACTGTGTGTGCTGCTACATTTTGGGTTGCAATAATGCATTTTCGTTGCAGTATAACCTTTCGAAAGCAACCTAAACATTACCATTTCTGGACAAAGGCCTCTTGCAAGGATTTCCACAATGACCGGTCCTACGCTGATTGTATCCAGACACTTCTGACAACCTTCAACAGGTCGTCGGTCTACCGAGAAACAATGAATATAATCACCTTTTACAACTTTCAAATATTTTACGCTTGATTTGCCTCATACTTAATTTTGATGTTTTAATCAAATAGCAGGCTATTTATTAAATCCTTTGCGGTGTTATATGAGTGTAATCTCTAACGTCTGTCACTGAAGTCAAGTTCATTAGTACAAGCGGAGCGATTTCACACGCTTTTTCTCCAATAATGTAACCTTTTAGCTTCACTTGCTTTGTGACATTGAATGGGCTGGGGCTCTTCATATCATTATATCAGTTTCAAAAGATTATCTTCGAACTTGATTCTTTTAGTCACGTTATTATACTCACAATTAGATTCATGGCTAGAATCACCGCCTAGAATCGAAGCTACAGATTCATTTGAATGCTTCGTTACATAATAGGTACCATTAAAACTTTTAGTTACTAATTTTAAGTAAATAAATACTCATTACTTCAAAACAAATGAAACTGGATCCGTTGATGTAATTAATCAACAGAATTTAACGCTTAATTGGACTTTCATTAAGTATATTACAGAGTAGAAAACTGATACAGGTTCTGGAGAAGGTTAAAGTATAAGGTCAACGGCATTGAAGAGAGGACAATGTGAATGTCAGGGGCTCAATAATACATATTTTAAATAAAAAGTAAATTGGATAAAATACTAGTTGCGGTAATGGAACCACACCCTTATTTAATTAGTTCATTCATATTTATCTTCACTTAAAAAGATAAGAAGAACAAGGAAAATTTTGGCTTTGTAGATTAAATGAGTGATTACTTTTGTGTTTACTATTGATTTTATTAAAGGTTGGTCAATACAGATCAATATCTGCTTTTGGTTCAAGGTTTTGCCTCTTCAAACCAGTCCCCGTCTCCGAAGAAACGTGATCGTGACAAAGTGGTGATCGATGTCCTATCTTAAAAGTCATAATAAGTAACGACATCAGTCATAGAGGATTAAAAGTAATCTAGTGGACAAATAGCAAGGTTTAAATTAAAAAATGTAGGTCAAAGAGTCACAAGTTTTTGATGTCCATTGTCTTAGGAATTCATAATTATTTTATTTGCAGTCTTCGAAAAAGGAGAAGGTTCTCTAAATCTCTATTCGTCTCTTTTTATTTTTTTTTCGTGAATAATTCGTTAATAGTGACTGAGTTTCTTACGCTGCGTCTTCTCAGCACTGGCATTTATTGCCCTGAAGCAGTGGTAGGGTTAATATTGGAACGTGTAAAAGTGCTTTTTAAAAAGCCTTCTTGCATAATTAATGAGTTTTATGAGTTTTTTTTACCAAAACCTCACATCTAAGATTCATACACGCTATAAATCCCAACATCAAATGCCACCATTTGAGAATATGCAGCCATGCCAAATCCGCGCTAATCCGTGCCATTACTCGTCACGTAATAAGAATATTCGCGTACATTACCCCACATTCGGGTAATCAGCTAATACTTGGCACCGTACTGGCTGGCGTGCCAGACCGAGTGGCGCGCAAATGTCAAGGCGGTCGGAGCCTGTTTCGCGTCTGGATGTGCGGTAACGGTGACGTCATTGCCGGGAGCCAGGTCGTCTCGTACGGATGGCAGTACATGGTATCTTAATGGTGGTAATAAGTGCGATTTTGGGACAAAAATTTGTGTGATGTGTGATGACGATGACAATACAGTAGGCAGTAGGTATGAAGTTTAAAATGACCAATATTATTTGCAACGCTTGGCACAACACAGTTTAGCACGCTTATTTCATTTGAATATCAAGTTTTAGTGGTCACTGGCACAAATGAATAAGAATATAACTCGCTGGTGATTTTTAACGCAAACGCGCGTTTATATTTTTCTTGCCAACTGGCTAGTAGCAGCTGATGCAAAGTAAGATGCGCAAATGTCAAGGTAACAGTAACCTATTTGTAATATCGGGATCTTCTTTAACTGTATCGTGCACGAGAAAATTCTGTTTACCTATACAAATGCCTATTAATAGTTTTTTACTGCGCTTGCTTTAACAGACCTGCTGTATGGGACTGTACCACGCACTACCACCCTATACATGAAAGATAATTACAAATTATTTTTTTTTTCACCAAATATTGTACCTACTCTTATTTCATAGTCCTATGAATCTTATACTGATACAATTATAGGGTAACTCTACATAATATCAGCTTATCTAACAACAACGAAATGAAAGTAACTTTATAAATTGGATAGGTCAGTAGTCTTCACTATCTTTATTAACCTTTCTCCTGTAAAAGTGAAGTGCACTAGGGATATAAATTTCAAACAATATTGCTTGCGCACATTTCACGCTCAACAATTTATTTACGCCACTCGATCGTCCGAGGAAAGACGGGCGAGTCACGAAGGCAATTAAATCAAGTTACGATTTGTGTATTTTTTATTTACCATCGCTCTATGTTGGCAACATTGTTACGTGGACTGGTTGTGAAAATTCTGACGATACAAAAACAAAACAAAATTCATAATTCAATTTCGATGTTACGCAATAAAGCTCTGTTCCAAATTTCAAAGTTGACAGCTGTCAATTGACGTTACCATCAACGACATTGCTAAAACAGTTGAGCGTCACGTGATGTGTCCACATTTTTTAATATGGTTTTCTAGCCAGTTTCTCGTACTTAACCCAAATTGGAGACAAGGAAGGTACACTCCACAGACTCCACACCCTATAGGTTATTTCTTCAACAACACTCGAGTAAATCGGTTTTTTCTCGAGCTTTGTTCTCGAGTCGGTATCTGTTATAGCAAAACAGATCCTATAACAACTCCTTAAGGATGCCTTTAAAATGCGATTTGAACTATCTTTGTGTTCTTTAAGATTAAAGATGACGTCATTGATATTGAGCTGTTAAGATTTGCGTGATCAATACTTTAGTTCAAAACATGCGGTTATGCACGTATTTTGTTGGTTAAATGTTTGAAGAACATAAATAATCGCTTTAATGCATTGTTTGTTCTATACATGCGTCAATATTACTCTCAAATTATTAAGTGTTGAATCAGTAACACTATTGTGATTTCATTTATTAATGTATTCTGCAAATAGAGTTGAACTCTTCCCCCTACAAAACGTAGATTCTCTAATTCTGCATAATTCTATTTAAAACTAGACCACTGGAGAAAACGACTCCTGAAGAAAACTAGAGGACAATGAGATCATTGGAGGATATTAAGATCAATACCACTGAAGGGTAATAAGGCCTCTGGAGGAAACGAGACTACTGGAGAAAACGAGAATACTGGAGGAAAACAAGATCACTGAAGGAAGAGAAGCCCACTAGAGAAAATAAGACCATTGGAGGAAATATGACTCCTGGCTGGAGAGAACATGACTACTGGAGAAAATCACCTCTTTAGAATGAGTACGGGGAAAAAAACAAAAGACACTCACCTTCCCAAGAAAGAACCGCCTGTAATACTTGGCGGTGTCGTCCGTGTCGATGTTGTGCCGCCGCGACGCCTGCCGCGGCGTGCCCGGCTGCGCGCGCGCCTCAGGCTCTTCGCCGTCCTGCGCTTCTTCTACGCCGTCCACCCAGTAGCCCCCGCTTGGAGGTTGCACTATCATGGGAGGGGTACCTGGGGACAAGGGGTGTTGGTTAGAAAAAGGTTAAAATTCAGTGATTACTCCCAATTCCAATGGAACAGCAGCGACGAAACATTCGAAACATTGTTCGGGAAAATTGGCAGTATTACCTACTTTTTCTTAAACTATCTACACATAGAATTTTCATAACCATGCATATTTTTATGTAACCTTTGACTATGCCATGCGAAATATTTACTACCTACTAAAAATGATACACAGCAAGTTGTGCTTCAAACGCATCCGTATCAAATTTTTAGTTCAATTCAAATTCTCCATGAAGTTAGCCCAACAACTTTCTTAGACTTTTGGCCACCCTTTCGCTTTACCGTTATAATATTCGGACTTCAGCAATCTTTGGGCCGTTTCTATACAGAAAATTGTTTGACTTCGATCGCTTTTCGTTTTGGACGTGACGGCATGCGGATCAGCGGCCAATTTTATTATTTTCGTGACGGCGGACAATGACGACACAGTTTTTGTATCAAAATACACCAAGGAAGTCACGAGCGCAATCATTTTTTTAGAAAACCCATAAGTTCGATGTTGTGAAAACGGTCGGCCTTCGAATCAAGAATGAGCAATTTTAACAAGGTTACACACAGAATTACAGATGCCAGTGTAACGAAACCACACTGTAACAAATTGATTGAATTAATTATCAGGCTGGTCTTAGTATTTTCCTGAATATTCATTTAACGTCCTTGTTTATACTAAACAGACAGAGCGCACGAGATTAGTGTTTTATTTTGGGCAAATTGTTTCTACATCGTATTTATTTCTGGGTAAATTAGTTTCATTTGTTCTAACAACTGTAAGCTTCGTAGGCGAGAGCTCTACGCCTACGTTTGTAATAAAATGAGAAAATATTATCAAACTGTTGTTATAATTATTTTTGATTTAAATAATAATTATAAAAATATACAACGCTATTATTGGAGCTATTTTTGATTTAATTTGCTAAACATTTTATAATTTTATTCTTGTTATTATGATAAGAAGGCCTGCTTTTACAAACTATGTTAGCATCTAGTCTTTACCTACTGTTCAAATGAAATAAGAAAATACATTTGCTACCCTTCTAATCATCAGTCCAACTAATCAGAAAGCTCCCCCAGTGGCATCTAATTTCAGACAAGGACTACGCCTGTCTAGAAAGGCTTTTGTCTGGGATACTTTTTAAAAGCTTTCAATATCACCCTCGGACTAGCAGGGTTGTCGCGTAGTTTGGAAAAATATTATCTGTTTATTTTGATTGAGTTTTTCGTTCTTGTGAATTTATATACGGCAGTCCATTTAAATCTACAAAAGGGTTTAATTACACACATTTTCAAGCATGTTCTAATATCTTAAGGTTCTTTGTTATGATTTCATTATTTCATGGGTAAAGGTATTGCTAGAATATTTCAGAATGATGAAGTCTGTTGGCTCTATAATGTTTTTAAGGAAACGCCTCAAAATGAAATATGTTTAAGATGTCAATAAAAGACAAACCTACGTTTCTATAACTTATCTATCACTTGCAGCAGTTATAAAGATGTACATAATATTATGTAAATTACAAATGCGTACAACAATGGCGCCAATAATTTATTCCTTTCGCATTTCAATCAAGGTCATAATTAAACACTTGCATTGTATTTACAAGTAATTACAGGTGTTGCGTGTTGGTACAACATTTTCATTTGTAAGAACAAGTTTCATGAATGGCGTAGTTTTTAGTTAAAGTACTAGTTATTGATGAGCATTTGAAAAAAATCATATCGATATTAAGAAACAGTAATAAATAAGTACTGACGCTAAAGAAACCAATTTATTGATGTTATTGTGACTTCATGCTACTGGCAACAAAAAACAAAGACTACGCATTCTACACTACTGAATCCTGTGCTTTGGAGTTTTGATTTAATTCCAATGGATTTATGAAGTTGATTTTTAACTCGACAAAGGATCGAATAATACTGGTTATCTAAACTACATTATGCTAAAAGAAAACATTCTTTTTTCAACACCTAACCTAATTAACCACCAAAGTTTTAACACTTTCATAGAATTAACACAACTTTTAATGAAAAGTAAGTACACGTCTACGCTACGATAGTTTCTCACAAATGAAATCCCAGAGGTCTTGTACAAATCCTTATCCGAATTGCAGTTCAAAAATATTCCGTTTTAAGGGTCTGGACTAGGGCTTGAATACCGGAATTCCGGAATTTCGTAACTCCGGAATTTCGGATACATTTTTTCCGATATTTCAACTCCGGAACTGAAGCCAATATCGTATTCCGATATTGAAATTTTTCATAAATTATTTAAGTTTTCAAAACGTTTAAGAATCAAAATAGGTTCTTAAATAAGGAAGTCCTTGAGATATGTATTCGCAACTTTATTAGTAATAATATTAAAGAGGCAATAGGGCGAAACCAAAGCTCCAAAATGTTCGCTAGAGACAACTCTAATGGGCGAAGCCAGCTGAAGAGAGCGGATGATAGAGTAAAACCTGTTAATAGCTCAGCCACAGGACAGTCCCAACAGCTAAGCTAACTCGACACTATACCGAAGATTAGCCGGACATCAGCCCTTACGTGATTAGGGTGGCTCTCAAACAGCTAAAGAACAACAAGGCACCGGGTGATGACGGAATAACCTCGGAACTTCTGAACGCGGCAGGTGATAAGCCGATACTGAAAGTCCTTCATAGACTGTAACTCCGTCTTACTCCAGGGAATAATGCCAGAGGCACGGAACAAATGCNAAATACTTTAACGATTTATAACCACATGCAACGGGGAGGCTCTTGGCCTGCATCTTACCTGATGGAAAGTGATGATCGGGTCGAAAGTTACAATGGGGATGTTGCCTGGGTCAAAAAGCAAGAGTTTTAATTAGTCCGTCAGTTAACTTATCAAAAAATACTCTACACGTATTTTTCACTTTTTCAAACTAATGAAAATTTAAAGAGATAAAGCGCCCCAAAGTTCATAAGAAGAGGCCCGTGACGTCAACGCTTGCTTAAAAATGCCGCACGTTGTGACGTCGTGCGCAACTTCAACGCACCATAACTATGTAATTATTTGTTAGATTGACAAATAAAAATATACGTGTCCAATATTTTTTGATATTAAACATTATGGACTAAAAAAATTTTTTTAGGCAACTAGCCTAATCCAGTTATCGAAACGTTTACACTACCATATACCGCATCTATACGCTACGGCAGGTTATACAGAAGACCGAAGAGTCTAACTTGCCTATATGCTTGGCGTTCTTAGACTATGAGAAGGTCTTTGAGCCTGGCTGAACACGAGGGCGATTCCTCTGCGATTTCTCTGCAGCGAGCTGTGAGGCAGGGAGATGTAATAATACGTCGAATTCAACTCGGCTGGGCAGCGTTCGGGAAACTACACAACAGCTTTTCGACCAAAACACTTCAGTGCCTAAAGTCGAAAGTCTACAATCAGTGTGTGTTACCAGTAGTGATGACACACGGTTCGGAAACGTGGCCTCTTACTATAAGGCCTTATAATAAGCTCAAAGTTGCACACCATGGTATGGAGAGTGCTATGCTCGGTGTTTCTTTTCGAGATCGAACCAGAAATGAGGAGATTCTTAAACGAACTAAAGTTACCTGACATATAGCGATCAGATTACCAAGCTAAAGTGGCAATGGGCAGGGCACATAGTACGTAGAACAGACGGCCGATGGGGCAAGGTTCTTAAGTGGAGGCCACATACGTGTACGTGTTTGTCGGGAGGCGCTTTCTTTTTTTAACCAACTCCGGAACTAGAACCGGAATTCCGGAGTTGAGTGCCCAATATCGGAAATCAGTTCCGGAGTTGAAAACTATCCGATATTGCAAGCCCTAGTCTGGACATCAGTAGCGGCAATCCTGCCGAGTCCTGTGGGACGCCATTGTCCGCTTCCTGTGTCCGCTTCATAAAGGACGGTTTCGTATGCAAAACTCCTACGGATTCTTTTTGTGAAAGAACAGTTGCTCTTTATTACGAGGACATGGTTAATACTTTGGGTATACAGTCAGTACAGAAGTAAGTAAGTATAGTAGGAATAGTTACTGGATACTTAAATAAATAGTAAATTAACCACAAAATTGTATTTAGAATCCTAGCATTTAGAATGAAAACTAAATAAAATGCGGAAGCAACTTCTTTGCCTG
This sequence comes from Ostrinia furnacalis, assembly GCF_004193835.3. Classification (NCBI taxonomy): domain Eukaryota; kingdom Metazoa; phylum Arthropoda; class Insecta; order Lepidoptera; family Crambidae; genus Ostrinia; species Ostrinia furnacalis. The sequence continues at coordinate 347,509 of NW_021131019.1, forward strand.
CATGTGTAAAGTTGTTAAATTTTTACAAATCGTCTTTAATCTGTAGGGTAATTTTTGTATCCAAGCATAAAATCACAAATCGTTCAAAAAAGGGTCAAAACACCAGAAAATAAATGCGAAAGCAACTTCTTTCCCTATCTGTCTCCTATTTATTGCATATTTACACCTAAAGCCATCTTTATTTCCATTTTTATGACTAAACCATAAAATCAAAACGTCGCGCGAGTGGTTTAAAATATTATCAACTTTTTTACATAAGTAGAATCAAATGTCTACCGGGATAGTTACTCTCCAGTTATTTAACAATTTATTATTGTTAAAATAAGCTTTTCCATGCAAGTTATTAATAAATCCAGCCGAAATACTCACTCGAGACGTCTGTAACTTACGGATGTGTATTTTGGGGCAATTGTTTCTATTGAGGGATCAGCTGTAACTCTCTAACTCCGCCTGCCTTGTTCCAAGTAAGTCGGCTAACTTTGGTTATTATAAGCCCAGTGTATGTTTTGGGAAGAAACGGATTTGTCGAAGGGGTACGGGAATAGACTGATTATATTTATGGCTGGAAGATTTCACGGTCATTGTTGAAGAAGATATTGTTTTAGACGTAGTTGAACATCAATATTCTATGAAGTATGGAAGAGGCATTTCGTAAAATATTTGACGAGATATTTCTGTAAACAGACGCCATCTAGTTTTTAAAACTACAAGTCTAAAACAATCTTATTGAAAGTATTACATTTTTAATCGCTAAAAATGTCTACCCTACAAGTTCTCAGAAGCGCATTTCCTATGCTCAGAGAAAGCCGCCGCCTTGATTTCCCAAGATATGCCACCGCAGTGCCGTCTAATTTAATTAACCATTTCAACTAACTAAGCAAAGCAACTTTTCTTAAGAATCACCCTTTGCTTTCCCCTGAAAGAGATCTTTGATATTTCATTTAATTATTCTTAGTGTTAATTTTCTTAGAAACTGTAGTAATAGTAGTCAGAGATTTTAAGGGTTAAGGTTTCAACCACAAATTACAGTTTGAAACAATTTATGATTTAATAAACACAAAACTTACAAACGCTGGCCAGCAGTACTCATCTGATATTCATTTAAAAATAAATCATCGGGTAAAAAAAACAAAAGAATAACAAAAATCTGTCTATCGGGTCTGTTAAAGTATCATGTTGCTTTTACTGATAATAACATCCAGTATTATGTAAGGCACTTACAAACTATTACAGTCAAAAATGCCACTTTAAAACTACAAAAAACTGCATGACTCACTCTATTGTCAACTTGGGTGCGATTTCGAGACGTGATAAAAGTTTTGACATCTCGATGTTACCGATTTCCATGGTGTTTCGTGCTCGTGAATAATTTTGAATCGATTATATCGGTTCATGACCGCCCTAATAATCGACACGACGTCGATTTGACAACAATGTGATCACGAATGTGTAGGCGTTAATAGTACCTTAGGTAGGTAGGTACTAGGTACTTATTTGGAAGTGAAAGGACTGCTGTAGTTTTTATGCAATATCATTCGTGAGACAGATTATTATCATGGGCAAATAGAGTCTAAAAGTCCTTGGGGTTTGCTTTCAAATATTAAAATAATATTTAACATTTACAATTTTAGAGTAGGTAAATCTAGATTTATCTGGAAAGGTTTGGCTTCTTTTTTATCACAACTACTCAATTTTTATTGGTGCTAGTAAAATAAATGATTCAAAATCAGTAACTGAAATTGAACTTAACAAATACAACTAATCTTTACCTTTAATATCAGTAGTTTCCTATAAACCAACGTGAATAAAATATAGCTCTTCTATCCATTAAGTATGTATAAAAACAATTACGTCACTCAGTTCAAATATTTGTAGTGGCGTAAGAAGTAAGTACAACCAAAACCACGTACTTAATAATTTTTTGTAAACTTTTTTACGATAAATATATCATAAAGTTAAGAAAGTAGATTGTTACCCAAAACCTCCACAATTACAAAGCTCACGTGACACGAGGCTGAGTTGTTACTTTGATAAACAACCGCTGCGCAGTTTCGTTCAATGAGCACTTCACCCATGGGAACCAACTTTTTGATGTCACGTGACGTTGCCGAATTTCCTTTATCTTACTAATAAAAATCCTACTATTATTACCTAACGCGAGTGAGAAAAAGTGGGTTGCACCATCTTACTTAAACTTTGACAAACGTCAAAAATCAATCGAACTCCATACAAAAAACATCGGTTAATGTTAAAGTTACGGTCAAAGTGCGGTGGTGTAACTCAACCTTAAAGATGTAAATCCCAACTAATATTATAAATGCGAAAGTAACTCTGTCTGTCTGTCTGTCTGTCTGTCTGTTACGCTTTCCCGCTTAAACCTCGCAACCGATTTTGATGAAATTTGGCATAGAGATAGTTTGAGTCCCGGGAAAGAACATAGGATAGTTTTTATCCCGGTTTTTGAAACAGGGACGCGCGCGATAAAGTTTTTCTGTGACAGACAAAATTCCACGCGGGCGAAGCCGCGGGCGGAAAGCTAGTTATGTATAATTATTTCATCATCATTTCAGCCACAGGACGTCAACTGCTGAACACAGGCCTCCCCCAATGATTTCAATATTGACCGGTTGGTAGCGGCCTGCATCCAGCGTCTTCCTGCCACCTTTATGATATAAAGTATATTTATAGATAGATATATTTTGAGACCCGGCGAATAACAGGACAGTTTTATCCCGGCTTTTTGAAAGGGCACATACGCGCGATTACGACTCTATCACGGAACAAAATTCACGCGGACGGCAAAAGTTGCTCTGCTATTACATAAAGACAAATGCATTCATTGAATTTCCATTCAAAACTATTGAAAAGAAAATTTTCTGAATTTTTCAGAAAGTGACTCACAATCGATTTAAACTAAAGCCAACTTTCACGGGCGGTTCTCAACATTTCTTCACTTTCTCGAGCGGTTGCCAACAATGATGAAAGTTATCGCCATTGTAACTCACTCGTGTCAGTCCGTAATGTTTAATATCAAAAAATATTGGACACATATATTTTTATTTGTCAATCTAACAAATAATTACATAGTTATGGTGCGTTGAAGTTGCGCACGACGTCACAACGTGCGGCATTTTTAAGCAAGCGTTGACGTCACGGGCCTCTTCTTATGAACTTTGGGGCGCTTTATCTCTTAAAATTTTCATTAGTTTGAAAAAGTGAAAAATACGTGTAGAGTATTTTTTTATAAGTTAACTGACGGACTAATTAAAACTCTTGCTTTTTGACCCAGGCAACATTCCCATTACGCTTGTGCTTTAGTTCTGAGTTTTGACCATTCATTCTCACATTTTGAAGCGCTGTATAAAATCAATCAGCTTTGAATATGATTAATAACCATTTTGGCAGGCTGATCTATATTTATTGCTGTTACAATAACGTATCTTAAATATCCATAATTTAAAAGTATGGTCATATCATATTAAATCAAAGCAAATTGTTTTACCTATTAATCAATAGAAATATCAACAATGTAAAAGCATACCAACTCACTCATTTCTGTAAATAAACGATGACGACTTAGCTCTTACTCAAAATCCATACAACAATGACGAAATATTTTAAAAGTCAACAATAATAGATAAAATGACACCATTAACTAATTAAACATTGAGACTCGCTCTTATTTCAACATTTTTTATAATATATTGTGCAATTCCCACAATCTCATTTCAATGCTTAAATAAATGGAGCACAGTGCGAAAATTACTTAAATTAGTGCAACACTTGTAACACAGCATAAAAAGTACAGCCAGCACGAGTAGGTATGCCATGAAACTTGTAAATTGTGCCACTGAAGAAAAACTTAGTTTTCCTGACTGAGCCTGTAATAATCCTGACAGATCCAATTTCGTGAATTTTCCGTAGCAAAAAACGGTTTCAAAGTACCTAATGAACTTTTTTGATGTCATTTAGAAGCAACGATTAGTCATCATTCATTCATGCCATCCATTTTACAAACACATTATTATTTCCTAAAGATGGTGATACACATAAGACCAAAAATATCATAATGATGTGGCTGTTCTCCTCTAGTTAATAGGTACTTGTAACTAAAATAATTTCGCTTAGGCATTCATGCTGACTGCCTCTAATTATGTTTGGCCAGGTCAACAGACCGTTTATGAGTTAAAACTTTTTATATAAGAATTTTAACGCGTCGGTGTAGCAAGAACTTAAATTTTAAATATGGCGTCGAGAAAATGTTAACTGAGATTTACAGGTAAGAGTTTAGTAAACTGATTTAACTGATACATCATTCTTAGCTTAGTCTCAGAAATATGAGCTCAATTTGAGCTCTCTCATTACAGTCTGGCTGAGCTCCAAATTACGTGGAAAATCAAGACAATGGTTCTGCAGATATTAGGTAGACTTGCCGATTCCAAAATGCTGCAGTTACAATTGCAGTAATTAGATTTTAATTGACATGTAAGATCTAATTTACGTTAATGACAAATGCAAATGTAATTTTTTAAATAACATAATGTGAGTCTGAAATATACAAAGTATGGTTTAATTGCATAGGCAGAAAAACAGGTAGCCCGTTACACTGATGTCAAATAGAGGCAGTGGTTTCTCTAGCACAGACACAAATGGATTCGCAATTAAATAGATTGAAGGATGAACTGTTGCATTCCATTTCTATACAAAAAATCTTACAAAGTGATCTCTTAGGTTTTGATGGTGTAGGTAGTGGAACAGGTATAGTCAGTTTTTCATTAATATTAAAATAAATAGTTGTTGACATTCCACCAGCTCGCACTAAGCGTTTCAATGACTCTTTTATAATGCGAACAGCTAGGGACTGGAATTCGTTGCCTGCTGCTGTCTTTCCCGAAAACTATAATCCGGGCCTCTTCAAGGCGCGAGGGAATAAGCACTTACAGGGCAGATATGTACCATCCTAAACTGCATCCCACTTAATATCAGGTGCGATTGTGGTCAAATACCTGCCTTGTTATGCATTAAAAAAAAAATAAGCATCAAATGACACTAGATAACTTACCAGGCTTCGCAAGCGTCTCCTCTAGCAGCTTTCTGCTGGCCTGGCAGGCGGCGGCGACCCGGCGCTGCGCCGCCGCCGCCCCTGGCGAGGGAGGCGGCCCATGGGGCGCCGGCACCCGCCCCTCGGCGTACGAGTGCCTCTCTGTGGCGCCCGCCGCCCCCACTGACACCGACCGACGATTCTCGGGCCGTGACACCTGGAGACAAAGATTGACAGATAAGATGCATGGTTTTATGCCTTTGCCTGAGTGCAAGAAAAAGGTTGCAGATAAGGCTGAATGGCTTTATGCTGTTGCTTGAAAAAACAATGGCGGGAATTAGCGGGTTTACGCCACTTTGAGAAATATGGCAGAAAAGTCTTGTTTTTTCTATTCCGTAAGCAAATTGCATTTTTCTATTTTTGGGAAACAGATCTTAAGTAGTTTGTCGATGTCTTCTTTTTAGAAATCTCTGCTTCAGCTAAAATATCAAAGGAAATCTATTTGTAGCTCAAAAATAAACATTATAGAGCGCTTCGTTGCACACACGTAATGCATTCAATATGCAGTTGGTGGTCGATCAAACCCCAATAGACCTCCGTAATCAAACGAAACATTAGCTGCGGATCAAACGCATTAATTGACTCGTTTGTTATTCCTGTTGCGGTGATTTAAAATTGGCTATTTGGTTCCCTCAAAGAGCCTAATGTACGCAGCAACCGTGACGGGAGCATCGAGCGTCGACCTCGGCCTCACCGTGGGATCCCATCATTGTTACTTTTCACAATAACTGTACACCACTCCGTTTCGCGGTAGACCCATTTGGATCGAAACCATTTTAAGAACGTGCCCCGGTTGTAATCGTAGCGGCAATCTCGAGCAAATTGAATTTGGGAGCATGATCTGTGAAGCCACCGTCTGAATATTTGCTTCGGAATTTGGTCACAGTTCAATGCAGAAATAGAAGTGATCACGCACGACCGCCGCGTCAAATTGAGAGTGTGAAACAGACAAATGAATGCTTAAATGCTTCATCTTCGAAACAAATGAACGTTCCAAATTGAAATACTTCATTCTTTTTTATGGCCAGTCAGGTTCCATCACATCAATTTTACAGTTCATATTTTTTAACAAAGTATCGCTGTTATTGAATTACGTAGCCTTGAATTACGTACCTATTACAATTTCGGCAGTTCTCGACAACTTGTGCCATTTTTTGTCAAAAAAGTTGTAAAAATCAACTTCTTTCACGTCTACGATGTAACTTTGGTGATTAAGCAAGGAAAGGTATCCAGGTGTCGCCAACGGTGCAATCATTTAGCCGGGCCGATCCGATCCGACCCGGATTATAAATCGGTGCCGTAAACACCATCAAAAGTTTAAAATTGGAAGCCGACGGAAGCATTAGCTGAACTGTTGACAGCAACTCGAAACAAGTAGCGTGGAAAACGCCTCCCATTTTCACTTTGATCAAATAATGTGACGTCACTACCACCATGTTTACGCCTTCCGCGCAACCGTTGAAATGGTACACGTTATATTTAAACTGGGGTAAACAAACCGTTAAAATAAAATTCTAATTCTGCAATATCTGATGGTTGATATAACAGTTGATCGTTCTTTTCGTCGCTCAAACCGTTTGAAATAAATATTTAATGAACGGTGTTACAATTTTCTTTGGAAAAGTCAGCAAAGTTCAGGGGTTGTCGAATGGCGTGACGTGACAAATCAATTATACAGACGATCTCGATGTCTAAAGAAATCGATTAACGGAGTTATAAATGTAAAATTTATATTCCGTGGCTTTTACGACTGAATTAACTCAATAAAATCTCTTTAGACGCACCAGTTTTGTAGTAAGTTAATTGGCGTAATTACAGGTTTATTAAGCTCCATCCGGCAAGTATACAAGCTGAAAAATATATTAATTCACCCAATGATCTTTTAGAAATTAGCAGGAAAAGTGTGTGTTATTTTTACTGCTAGAATACCCATCTTATAATCATTATAATAACGAATATCCGCCGTACAAATTGCTGTAAGATTGTAACACCAATCATTTATGTTGATATGAATAATTCTATTCGTAATCCAATGATTTGATATGTAAATTACATGCGAGGCAACGCTGTCAGTCATTTTGAAACGGAACAAATATTGAAATGAGGTAAAAAAGCGTAATTATGAAGATTACGCGGGCACGTCTGTACCCCAAGCACGAAAAAGTCTCGTTATCGTAGAGCTGTTATTGTCATGACAACGGATTGTTTGCTGTCACAAGAGATAATAATATTTTTATTCGTTTGCGTAAATAATGAAAAAAAAAACAATGAAAACAAATGAAAAACGGTTTAGTATATTTTCTCGTTTAATTATGAAAATTAATAACTAAATTGTTTTCTCTTTTAACAGCAAACAATCCGTTGTAATGACCATTAATAAAGCTCTACGATTACACGATTACGAGTTCTTCGTACTTGGAGACTGTAATTTTACGGATTTTGTGTATCGAATGGCTGTGTTGTGGGGTTTCTAGTCCGGGACCGACAATGCTAATCCTTATGACATTTGTCATCAAAGTCAAAGTCAAAGTCAAAGTCAAAGTCAAAATTTCTTTATTTGTTTGGACTAATAAATAGTTCTTACAAATCGTCATTTTGCTCTTAAGGAGCCTCGATCATCAAGGAGCCATCGATATTTTAGTGTACTCGTGTAACTATTAGGAATCCGTATTGGAATAGTTTTAACGCACCAAAACTACTTATTTCTAAACTCAGTATAGTTGTTGCAATTCACAAAGGCGAGTGAGCTTTACATGTGAGGTTAGGGTTGCCAGGCGTCCGGATAAAGCCGGACATAGTTAGGCTTTTTGATTGCGTGTCCGGCCAAAATAACCGATGTCCGGCCGGCCGGTTAGAAGATGAACCTTTCAGAAGTCTGAAATATGCTCTTAAGCCCGGGAATGAATGAAAAGCATTTTATTGCAAAAGAAAGTAAAACTACGAATTTATGAAATAGTCGAGACAGCAGATCAGCCTATACATTTAGCATTGCAAAATCGCTCCTATCACAAGTGTATGTATAAAGTGCTCTAATGTATAACTGGATGTGCAGTACACAAATAACCCTGCAAATAATCCCATAATTCCCGTGCTGGCTCATTAAAACTGGTGGAATGAATGAAAGACAAATTCTACTCTCGTTGCTACAATCCTGAAATTTGGGCATTCATACCGGATTTTAGCTTTGTAACTAAACTATAAACCCAAATAACGAGTATAAGCTGTATCAATACGCCGGTTTTATGTTTTGAATATGACTGGCAGCCAAATAAAGGCCAACGATTCCTGATAAAATTTCAGCTCAATTATTCTAACTAAGCCTAGGTGCGCAAACCACAGACTTTTTGTCGACCGATAGTGGGACCCCATTCTAATTTGTATGAAGAATCGGCCGATACCAAATCGGTGTCATGTGTGCACTCTCATACATCTCCATACTGATTAAAAGCCCAACTCAAATATCGTCCAACTAAAAGTTGGTGCTCTGCGCTTAGGCTTAAAGTGCTTTTTAAAAGACGACATACAGAAAATAGTTTAATTTATATGTAACAAATTGGTTTGGAATGATATATGTAACGTTATTTGTTATATGTAACAAATGATGGTTGGTGGTAACTTTATTTACCAGATATCTCTGCTGTGAAACCCAATATAGTATGTTATCTGTCAGCTAAATTCTTAATTGACTATCAGGAACTTTGTCAGCATGTGGTGAAAGAGTTAAAGGCTATACGATGCTAAACACTAATGAAAGAGTTATTTATTTTTTAACAGTTGCATAAGCTTGACATGAAACATCTGTCTTTAAAGCGATCCTTGTTGCGTTGTATTTAGGTCACAATATTTAAGAGGGCAGAGCATAATATTACAAGATTCTAGAATGTACTTACTTCTTTTGTTTTTTGGTACCGTCTTTTTATACATTGGACATTTTCGTTAATGTTTTGTTAATATCTGAGCAATGTTAGGCTTTATTGTTATGAAAGATAAACCCTACACTTCACACATTACTTTAAAAAAAACGTTTTTATGAGTTTCAATTCATAATTAGAAAACAAGAAAGTAGAGTCTTTTCATGCAACAATAATAGGAGTTATTATCTGAACTATTTATTTATTATATCGAAGATGTAATTTTGAACACAAAAGAAAGTTAACATGAACAAGAACATTGCAGGTACTATTAATAAGTTATCTAATAAGTAATTATTTACTGGAGAAATCTTTGTTGTATCGTTGTACCTGACCAAACCTTGTTACACTTCTGACCCTATCTCTACGTAACAGAGCTCATTATAGCATACCGTTCTGAATGGCCAGGCGGAGTAATTAATTATAATGAAACATTAGGTAAGTTTTCGTATAAAAAGTAGCCATTTCTTTTGTAGCAAGAGTAGATTAATTATAAGGTATTATTCATAATTTAATTTTACGGAGAGACCTGTATACATTTCAATTTAGATACTTCCTTCTACTGTTATTTTGGAATTGCCCATTATTCATACTACGAGTGTAGAAAGGTAGCAATATTATAGACATTTTCAAATTGTAATTTTATTTTTATTACACTTCATTCAATAGTTTCTTACCTACGTCATCGTTCAGAGTTCTTTCTTTTAAATTTTCATTGTATTTCAGGAGTTTCACTGCTCCAAAGAACTCAACCTTCTTAGAATCCCGCAAAGATATAAACCAGTACTGGCCACTTTCATTCTCATCTTCCAGCAATTTAAAAAGAAAACTGTTTCCATCTTTTTTAAATGAAGCAATATATTCTAAATTCAAACGTTTAAACGCCGAATTTTGCTGTACGTGCACCGTTGCAATGGCGTCGCCGTCGATGATTGGTTTGTGATGGGAAGTAAATTGCTTCGATGCGGTCCCCGTTCGCATTGGGCAAACTGTTGGCCCTATTCAACCTGCCGAAATTTGGTATTGATTTTGTTTTGTGGTCTGTTTAGAACAGTAATAGGTCATCTCGGTGAAATGGGTTGAAAATAGAGTTGCTACCTAGTTTTCAATATTACGAATAGTCGAGGTGTCTGATAGAAATAGCTTTTCAGCGAGAACTTATTGTGCTACTGTTTGCTGTAATTGTCAGTTTACTTTACTAAAACATATCGCACCCTTAATAATATAGGGGCACAACTCAAAATTTTTGGTTTTTTACTTTTTGTACTAGAGAGGCATATTTTCGTCAGTTCTACAAGATGGCTTTCACAGAAATCGAAAACAATGATCAGATTAAAGAGTTCTACATTTTGTGCCCCTTCCATACTTTCATCTATCTTCCCGCTAGAAGGGCTGAATCAGAGACATGCCGATATTTGTCGAATCCGGCCCCCGCGACTGTGGTCCAATTTGGAGTTGTGCCTTTGTGTGACAAACTTTTAAGTAAGTGTTAGTGAGCTAAGTCTAATTAATTCCATATATTTCTAATAATATGTTACATTTTCATTTTTATTACATTGATAAAGTCCCGTTAATCATAGAAAATTATAAAATATAACTTTAACTTTAGTTAGGCGGACCATGGATGGGTGTTTGTATTTAAATTTATAACTCTCCTATAAAAGTAATTTGCTTCTTGGTATTAATTTTCATACCTATTGGTTGATTAGGAGCCTATAGAATGTTTTATCGCGATGCTAAGAAATAAAGCGGTGGTTACTCTTATACTGAATTGGCTATAAGCTACTATACCGCACAATAACTGTCCCCAATGTTATTGGGCGTAAATCAATATAAAAATCGAATAATACACTTATTTTTAAATATTAGAGAGCAATATTAGGGAATATGCCATATAAAACAATTCAGCCTAAGGATTAGATGGGCACAAGTACAAGTAATACCCAAAATCACAACAACAGAAATAGTAAAATAAAAGCCTAACTTTGAAATATTTTTTTAAACAATTTTTTTACATACTTATAATCAATATTTTCAAAAATGTCTCATGACAAATTATATAACAGATACCAGTGATGAAGTATGCTTAATTTGAAAGTTGTAGCTGATAAAATAAAGATTTTAGAGCCAATTATGTAAAAAACCGCGATCCGCCGATTGGTTTTTTGGCTTTTCCCAAAAAACTGCATTTTGGAGTTGTGCCCATTCATTATTAAGGGTGCGATATAAGTATTCAGCATATTTAGCATTGATCTTGAAAAACCCTAATGACTCTAATACAAACCCGTAAAATGTAGCAAAATTGATGAATTTAAAGAGCAACCATATAAAGTTTAATAGACACAAAGTAAAATTGACAAAAGTGCTTTAACTATGTTTTCATTTAAAAAATCTTGTATCGTAATATGAACGTGTACCTACCCGCCGTCTAACTACGAAGAAAAATTGCAAATACGCAAGCTGATGCATCGGTCTGATGACGCGGATCCTATCAAGCCGTTAAATTTAAAATAGCAACGAACATGACATGATAGCGTGGGCGTGGGACAGTAAAAATTAAAACCTACAATCTACATCTAATAACAAAACCGTGTAAAGGTCTCAGGGGACGAGTGTCAGCACTTAAGCTTAACAGTATTATCTCATTTCAAACATGATAAAAGATAAGCCTACTAACGCTTCATAAAACGCACTACAAAATCTAAAACTACGTCACGCGGGTTAACAATAACAGTGAAATACTCAATCACCTGCCATCGGCAGCCTAGGCTCTACGATTTTGAACTTCGAACGCGTAATTATTTAACGATAGTTTGACAGCGACGGCGAATTTGAATTTAGAACACACGACGTTCTTTTTTGGATTTTTTACTTACTGTCCGTAATTAAGAGCTCATCGACAAAGTATTTAGAATGTTGCTAAATTGTCTAAGCTTTTTATAAACGTTTCCAAGGCAGAGTTAAAAATAAGTAAAACCAAACCGAGAAGTTCGAAACTTTTTCTGAACAACGCAAACGAAGTAATTAATACGGCTTTAAACGAAAACATTGTTCAACAACGTTGATATAAACCACTAGACATTCCGTAACGGGGTTTTCTCGTGTTCATTAAGGAGAGAGGGGTGTCTACATGGTCCCATTGTTTTCCGTCAGATAGTAACGATATTGCTGCACCATTTGCTGTTTCCGAGATAAAGGTGCGTTGTACGGATACAGTTTGTAATGGAGGCATTATTTTAGCATGACATTACCACTGAATGACGGTTGGAGGAACACCCAGTTGAAATTCATTGACGTCATATAGATAACCCTGTTGAGGATTTGGATTCTATTGCAGTTGATTTGAATTTCTACATTTGAATGCGTTCGAAATTCAAATAGAATGTCAGCTTTTAAAATTTGTAAACAGCCAGCAAAAAGTCATGCGCGCACAAAGAAAAAAATCAGCGCATTTAAACATAGCGCAAAGGCATCAAACGTGCAGCTTAGGTCACGTCGAATGTAAAAGGAATTATAAAACCAGATAATTCTAGAAAGAACCAGATTTTAAAATTCTCAACCGGGTATTAAAATCGGGAATGGGAGCGAAGAGAGAGCTTCCTAGAGCTAGTAATTGCGTTTATCGGAGCGGTAAATGAGCGTTGCAATCTTTAATCAGTTCGCTCTTTTTTTAATTCACTCAGAGGTCTGTTTATCTCGTTGTCTTTGCCTTTGTTGTCTATAATTTGGTGTTACTTCAAAATACGAAAAAGTTTCTTTTGTTTGAGGAAGATTGGAGCCATTATTAAGAGTTTGCTTGGATTAAATAGGGTAAAATTTCACCTGAAAATATCTATGTTGAATTTTCACTACAGAAATTCATAGCAATAACACTGGTGAAGAATGTTTTTAATTTATGTTATCTTCCATCGCCGTTACTCGTCATAAAGGGGTGCAAGAAAAAATATCGCACCATATCTACCCCAAATAACTGACAATTCTTAATCCATTTAAAAATTTCCATTAAAAATTAACAAACAAACCAGTCCTCTTTCTGTCAAATAGATTATCTGTGTATCTTAAAAATGCATAAAAAAAACATAAATACTGTAACAAAGTATGTAGAACGTACTTAATCATCTTCATAATAAGCCCAGTTTCACCTAAAATCGTGAGAGATTTCAAAACGTTATCATCTTAACAACTTCGCATTCTTAGTTGTTATTAACAAAACTTATTGTTTACAATTCGGGCTAATAATGGGTTGCTAAGAAACGGCCATTGTTTCGTCTAGAGAAGAAATATTATCCATTCTTTCTTGGTGGAAGTAGGTGAACCATTTGAATCGAGTGTTTAAGGGTTATTCTTGTCTATAGCTAAATTAGATGGCGATACATTGTTTCTTTCTAAGACAAAGGAAAGGATAGAGCGGACGTTGCAATATCCTACTACGAAGAAAGAACTGCATTCAGTCACCTAGTAATGTAACATAAACTTCAGCTATACGTACTTTTTGAAATTATTACAAATCAGAATTACGAATGAACAAATCTTTTTCGACTTCACCATTTTACAAATAATAACGAAAAACGAATGAAAAGAAAATCTTTTTCGGCTAGTTCATAGCTATCCTAGCGAAAAGCCGTATCACTAACCAAAGAATTTCCCACCAATTCTACATTTCTACCAAAGAAATTCCCGCCGATTTTTTCGCGTTCCCTACTAAGCAGTTCATTACCGTAGGCCGTACAGTAATGGTATTCAGGAGGAGCGTGGTGCATGCGAAATTAGCACTGCACCATTTTTGTTGAGCACAATGATGCAATCCCGGCCTCGCTCGCTTTGTAAGGGAAATGCGCGATTGTACTGAATGAAGGATTCGAAGCTTGGAGCTTCTATGGCCAGAAGTGTTGGCGCGTGAAACGTGATTCATGCGTGACGCTTTTGTTTTGTTGACGTATTAATTGATACGTTAGATGCTGGCCAGTTTGCGGAAAAAAGGAAAAAGTTGATGTTATCATTAAAAGAAAAACTACTCGCATAAAAATTTCAAATTTCGAACGCCATCTTTAAAATATTTATGAAGAAAGATCTTAACTTATTTACGTTACGAGTATGAATGGAAACATTGTCAATGTTTAATTTACACGTTAAGCCCAAATTCATTAGCGCCGAAGCAATATCGATTACAATAGGCGTAACAATAATCGATTATTCATAATGTCACACGCGTTGGGCGCGTCGAATTCGATGTTGCATTGCCCAATGTGAGGCGACTTGCGTCACGCCTTTGTAATGTCAGCCATGGGAGTGAACCTGAGCCTTCATCCTCTTATGAGCGAAGATAGCGTTAAGACAATGCCTTTGAGTGTCCCTTGTACAAGTTCACAGGAAGATGCAGTGAACAGTACAAGCGTAAATTGATTGTGATTTACCAGACTTGCAATTACCTAGAGTTGCAAGTTAAATGCCTCAGTACTAAACTAATAAACTGCTAAAAACCACAACAACTCCGAACAGCAAGACCAAATTTAAAACTTCGAAAATGGAATAAGGTGCATTCGAATTTCGCGATCGGCGAATCGGAATAGAATCCCAGAACTACTTCAGGGAATTAGTTTTCGTTCTCTTGGGCACGCCGCTTAGCGCCGAAAGTTGCCGAATTAGGCGGTGCGAGTTGCTAACTGATTCTATACAACCAACATAGATTAGTAAAGTGGCAGAGTGTACATTTCAAGTTTAAAGAATATAATGCCTAGCTTGATAAATTTAAGTGTACCTATGCTATCGTATGCTTTCAATTAGATTGGACCCGTTGTCCGATTCTGCCATTAAAGGTCAACAGTACCCCTTAAGCTATGATCTGACCGTGTCGAGCCTATTACTTCCATACTAGAATAGCTTGGCCTTGCATCAGCTGATCAACGACTCTAAATTGGCACGTGGGATAATAACGTCAGCATTTAGCCAGTACTGCAAGCCTTTGCCTTTATTTATCAGGTTCTCATGACCTGACAGATTGCCGATAACGTACTATATTTTATTTGACATCATTCGTCTCATTCTCTAAGCGAAAGTTAACACACTGTAATGCGTTACTCCAAAAAAACGTAAACGCACCTTAGTAACAGGTTGTCCACGACAGAAACAGTTATTTGGCATACTTTGTACGAAACTTTGAGAGAATGGTCCTAACAACATTACGTCTGACCGCAATGGGTCGTCTAAAATGCTTTCGTGATGGGTTCTGCTAATGCAAAGTAAATGGAGTAATTATTCATTTGTTTGTGTTAGATGCTTTCTTCTTCGTTTCTCGAGCAGGTGAAATGTTAATAATAAAAATAAATTGCTTTAATGTCGTCGAAATATTTTTTACGTTTAGATTTCTTTGCTTCATTTGTTTCCATTTTTAAAAAGTAAGCTCTGGTTATGTAAAAAACAACAGGTGTACAGTCTACAAGTTGTTAAACCCTTGTTAATGACTCGATACGTTTCCGAATCTGACAGAACGTCAGTCACCGATAATATGCTCAGGGCTTTAGGGTGTTCCCGTAAACGTGTGACGAATCACTAACGGCATTGTAGGTACAGACAACAGCACATACGACTAAACTTGTGGCATCTTATGTCGTTGTAATAGGTGTCATTTTTCAACGAAAATGGTATAGTTTGATGTGCTGTTGGCTGACAGTCGTATTGTCAAACGTCTTTAATTTTTTTATCGTTACATACAATAGTAATCACACATTTCTGACTGTACATAGTGGTAGTTTAGCCTTGGTTTAATGTACTCGTACACGTTAGTAGTAGCCATGACATCACCTTTGAGGATGTTTTGTGGTGCCGGGGGTAATTAGACAAGCTTTTTCTTATATTGATGGCCACACAAGGCCGAAACTAGCAACTACTGGCTATATTCTACTATGTATTAGGCAGTACGAGTCATATAAGAATAGACTAGACTAAGACTACGAAACTTTATGCTAAATGTTGTCGACATTGCTGTTTGCTTTCAGCTCAAGTTAAAGTTCTCTAAAACGCTCGATAACTCCTCTTTAGCGCTGCAAAGCTTTTAACACTTGATACTTAAACGACGACTAAGTATCCATCAATACCTCTCACTTAACAGCAAGGATTTTGCTAAGTATTTATTTGTTAATCCCAACTAATATTATAAATGCGAAAGTAACTCTGTCTGTCTGTCTGTCTGTTACGCTTTCCCGCTTAAACCTCGCAACCGATTTTGATGAAATTTGGCATAGAGATAGTTTGAGTCCCGGGAAAGAACATAGGATAGTTTTTATCCCTGTTTTTGAAACAGGGACGCGCGCGATAAAGTTTTTCTGTGACAGACAAAATTCCACGCGGGCGAAGCCGCGGGCGGAAAGCTAGTAAATTAATAGTTAAAAAGTTGTGTCGCTTGGTACAAAAAATGATTGTTTACTATCCTTATTAAAACATTTTAGCTTATTTGTAGAATCTAAAAATATAAACAAAAGCCAAACAACAAACACGCTTTCAACGTTAATTAGGTACCTACATTGTATGTAATATAATGATAGTAACAAAAACAAACACCTCTTAAGTGTTACACTGATAATACTTGTAACGGAACGGGGCGCGGCAGCGAAAGCGAGTATAGTGATGCGGCAAATTCTTAGTCCGGCATAATGCTGAGTTAATTAGAGATACGGACGTAAGCATTGTAGGCATGTATTGTTCAGGGATGGTGCGTAAACAAAGAGGAACATCTGCAGTAGGTTTATTCTTTGGTTAGATTGGGGTTTTGAAAAAGGAATGTCCTTTCATAGAAAGTTACTGAGCTGAGATAGTGCGTAAAGCATGAATATGAATGAATCAGTTTAATCCAGCATTGGTAAAATAGGGCAATGGATAATTTAAACAAGTGTTATTATTTTTATCAATCAAATATTGAAACAAAACTATGCATTCACTGTTGCCTTTTCATCCAAAATTAATTTTGTATGTTACCTAAATAACACAAACATGTTCGTTTTTGTTTACATAAACACCACAATATTACTATTTATTCGATTGTATCAATACTGCCCGATATCCATATCGATTGTATATGCCTTTGTGAGGTAATGATATCATCGACAGCACATAAATAATATTATCAGTAGGTAATATATGGAACTGAGGTCAACATTCGATAGTATCGGTAAAATCGATGCAGGGCACTGCTGTAAGTTATGGTAGTATCGACTGACAATCAGTTTCCGTCAACAGTAGGAGGGCTACTTAACGATGTACGTATACAAAGGTGAAAAACTAGAAAGAATTTCTATTCTATTTCAAACTAACGTTTACAAGTTACTGGCATAGCTGAACAGTCTTTGTTACATTTCTAAATGCATGTCAACTTTTTGTACTTGGACGTTCGAAATTTAAAACAAAAGAAACGCGCTAACGGTTCCGAGAACGGCGGTTGTAATCACCTGTCACAGGCGTGATTTTCTTTTTTTTCCGTAATTTTCATGCAAACTAAAAAATAAAAGCACTGGCAGGTTGAAAAAAAAGTTTTAAAATCATTTAGCCGATTGCTTTTCGATTGCAAGCGTCAAATGGTTTTATAGAAAAAAAGCTATTGCTATCGAGGCCGAATTCAATCAGTTCATATAAATTGTATGTGGAATTGCGATGGATGCAGAACTAGCTATTAATTCGCTGTGGCCATGGACCGAGACAAACTGACGTATTGATGCTCCGAAACGCGTATCGGCGTAAAAATATGTTACTGACTGATAACGGATTGTATTTTAAAACATGCAAATTTCTGATAAAAGTACGAACATGCCGATATCATTAATTATTACAAATTGAGCTTATTTGCCATGGTACCTATAGGTTGTTAGTTACATTGTATAAAAACAATGGTCATCATCAACAATGAAATTGAATTTTACCAACCGTGTAAAGATACACATTAGTTTTCATTTTACGTTTATACAAATAAAATGGTAATAGCACTAATAGTCCATAGAAATCGGACTTAGCAACCGTAACGCAAACGCAACGCTCGCGTGCGAAAAGACGATTTTCACATGGTGTGAAAATTTCCACCATTCGGCCGTTTCATTTGCATTCCATTGCATGGGAATCCTGTAGCAATTCCTTTGCCAGTCCCATCATTAGTGTTTTGTTGAATAATTTTAAAAAGTTTCGCAACATCGAAAAAAGTTCAAGCCTGGCTGGAACAGAAAAACTAGCACACAGGATTTTTACTTTCCGTAACATTATGTATTTTATTCATATGATTTATTGACTTCCTCCACTATTTTCTTTTTGTAATAAACTAAATTATGAGTTCAAAAACTAAAGCTTGAATCGAACTAACAAGCCACACAAAACATTGCATCTCTTAATCAAAAACCGAAACTATTGTAATAGCACTTCATACTAAGTATTTGTATTCAAGCAAATCATTTGAATTCGTTCTATATTGCGGTAGGATTAATAACAAAACTACGTTCATAGTTGAAATAATCTGCATAGCTTCGGGCTAGTGGAATTGAAATCGTATTGCAAGTTAGAGATGTAACAGTGCAAATTTTGATATCGATACGAGAACAATCGGATCGGGATTCGATACCATCTATCGATTAATTATTTTTAATGGAAACCTTACACTATTAATACACAGCTACGGAAGGCCTGTTTCCTGTTCTTGTAAGCAGTAAGCATTTTTTCCTTATGTTAGAAGTATGTGTTTACTATACAAATTGAAACAGTACAGCAGTTTAGATATTTATATTTGCACTTCATACTTAATTAGGTACTTAACTGAGTTGAATAACACCTAAATACGAGTAATAAGTGAACGCAGTTATCGTAAAATATCGTATTCTACACTATCATTACCGTTGTTAAGAGCGTTTACGCGAAGCGCGGCGTTTCAAGGGGATTATTGGAAATGATTCGCGCGCGGCGTTTTTTAATAGTTTCCAAATGTTTATAGCAAAACAATAACAATGAATTATATATCTTTTCAAAGTAAATATTTTAAAGAAGATGTTATTTTATTATACTAAGCTATTTTTATGTTGAATTAAAGAAGAATAATGGTGTAAAAATCACTTTGATTTTTGGGTATTTCACGTTTTTTTAATTTGTGATTTCTTATTGTAAAATGCTTAAATCTAAAAATTTTCTCAGATAACTATTTGCCCAAGGATCTATGCTATAGGATATAAATGTTTGTTAAATAGTTTTCACAGTATATTATAAAAATTTCAGCTTGTAAACTGACGCTAAAGTGGAAATTTACAAAACCTGTGTGGACTTATCTTGATAGAATTCTTAAATACTAAACTAATCGCAATATTTTCTCAATTAACTATTTAGACGACAAAATTGCCTAACTATTTATGCCTATAACATATTTGTAGTATTACTGGTTAATGATTGTAACGAGTTGAAAAAGTACTGTTTTTGCGCCAATCGGCGTAAACGCTCTTAATCAGAATGAACACATCCAATTGAAATGGCATTAATAAAGTTACAAATTAAATTCTTCGGAATTACGTCGGATGTAACCGATTGCTTGGCGGATGTTTCCAAGACTTTTTGCTAATTACTTCGCTCCCAATTACACTGTCTTGATTGGGTAATAAAGAGTGAGAATACCTATAGTCTGTAAATCATTTGGATTGTTTTCTAATGGTTGATTTTAACACATTATTTTCAGCATGATAAAGTATCGATTATAAAACGATAATTGACGCGATTTTTTATCGATTGTAACGCACGTCACTACTGCAACACGATCTAGGTCGTGGGATTGAACTTCTTGGGTCACAATGGATTCAATCAAACGTCTCATTCATTATGCCAGCACTATATTTGATTCAGTATCGCGTCGGCCTGATGCAGCATTTATTTGTTGAGATATTCTATTTTTAAATGAAGTTGGAGCAGGAAATATTGAGATTTATTTACGCCCACTATCTTTCTCAGATATGAATGTCTGGTGCTTTAAATTAATTCCGAACTTAACATTATTTATTCGAGAGGTTTTTTTTTACTTTTACATTGCAAAGAAGCTCAAAGTCACATTTAGTAGTGTAAAAAGTGATAAATTAACCAAATTATTCATCTAATTAATTTGCTTACAAAGGTTGCGTTACAAACTATCAAAATGGATTCAGCACGCAATAGCCTTGAAGCTGAACATGAAAGTAAAATGAAATTAGCATCGATAAGTGAAGGTCATCAACTTTACATGGGTTAATTGAACTTATGACCTCAATCTAAGTCATAAATCTCTTTACATTATTATTGTATTTATTAATAATATAAGACCTAATCTTCAAGTTTAAGTAGGTCTGGAAATATATCTTTCAGATCTAATCGACATGATTAATAATGTTGTTACAATACTAAAACATGAAACACAACTTTTTAGGTCAACGTAGCTAAGGAAAGGAACTAAAAAGTCAATGAACTCAATACTATTATTTTCTAGATTGTTTCTATCTGTCACTAAAATTACTTTTCTATGGGCGAGAGAGATGGTTCGACGATCTGAAAATACTATAGTAGAGACATGCCTATTAAATAGCCTATTACCAATTTTATTTTTCACCCATTTCACCTCAATGGGAAATCCTGTCATTGTTTCGGAATAATTATCTTTATAATGTTAATTTCCAATTAAAATTTTGTTTAAAACCTTTGATAATGCTTGGGCTATCGTAGTTAGCAGAAACGCAAATGAAACGCGGGTACGAGTATAAAAGATTTTACAGTCAATATTAAAGGAGACTGAAACTTTTGGGCCCTAAATGTAACTAGTTGATATATGGTCTAAAAAAATGGTCATATTTTTCCATACTAAACTACAAAAAATCAGCCTATTTTTCTTTCTGGAAACTGTGTAATAAGAAAAACAAGATTTTTAAGCATTTACTAGTAAATCGATTAAAGAAGTATCGATTTATGTAAATGAGATCACACAATAAAATAAAAAAGGCACGCTTGCTTTATTTTAGGCGAATTACGTAAACAAAATAACTAATTGCGTTGTTGCTATAAATATATTGAATTATTTTAGCTCATAAAACATTTATTAAATGAATAAAAAAAAAACATTTAGTTTAATAATCGATTTTTAATTTAAATCGATACTTTAAAAAATCTGATTTAGTCTGTGCACTGAAACTGACAGCTGCCTGTCTATTTCTCTATGGATCACTCGTTTCGTATTTTTCGTTTCGTGCGTGTGCGTTTCGAGTGCTTTTCCTCCTATCTTTTTGTTTTTTCGCCGACCACTGCTTTGTTTTACGGATTTTGACCCTACATGCATTGCCTGAACGACCCCTGCTTTCAACCTGGACTCTGGATCTTGCTTACACGTCTGACTTGGAATGTTTACTTTGGACTTTACTACCGGCTTAAGAACTGGATATTGACGCTATGGATCGCTGTGTAAATTGTGGAATAGACACTAGTCGCTGCAATGCACTAGGCAGACGATCCCTAAACGATGAGTCTACTCTGCATGTGATTCAACAATGGCTTGCACCTCGGACTGTAAGTTCAATAAACAAATCATAACCTAACTCACCAACTCGAAGTTTTCCATCGCTACTAATGCTACTATACTTTGAAAATACAATACATTTATTTGAATGCTGATGGTTATCTGTTTACATTTTACTGAATATTATTAAAATGTATTCTAGTACAAAATAATTGCTGTCAGTTGTTAAAGAAATTGATTAAATGAATAACTACTATTTTTGCAATAAGTCAACACTTTTCAGTAACGTGCTATTGGATACAGTAGTAAACCATTGTACTTAGTGATTTTATTAACTGTAAACTACTGACATTTTAATAATACTGTTTATCTTTTTTAGGTTAATAATAGTGACTATGTTTGCCAAGCATGCTGGGACTTGGCTTAAAGCCGATATAATGATGAAGAAAGACAACTTGGCCACCATAATGTTTGTCTTCGCTGTGGACGTCCTCTTGCTTCAGCACGAGTTACTTATTTACTCCACACTAACTCCCATCGAGAACTGAGAATGTTATACGAGAGTGGATTACCTGTACCTCGAGCTGTAAGTTCACTTTGTGTTTTTAAAGCATTTCAAATAAATCTTAAAAGGTTTTGCCCTATTGTATTTATTTTATGTTAAACTCTTTTAAGTTACTAGTTAATCTTGCGCACATCATGAAAATGAAATGAAAAAATATTTATTTAAAAAGGCACAGGTTACATTTTGCATTACAAAAGAATAAAAGCAAGATGTGTTAACAATATGAGTAAAAAAAGTAAGATGTAGTATCAATAACATATAATGAACATTTCTACTTACAAGCTTAATGAATATGATCGGTATCGCAGGACATTGCATAAAAATAAATGATAAATCTCTTTAACATTGCTAGTCAAAAATTCAACCCGAAGTTCAGGACACAGCATAATTATCACAATAATCATGACAGAATTAATGATTATTTATATGTTTTACAGGTGCCCGAAGCTGGTTGCATATGTCATACATGCTGGGTGGCTGCAGACAGAGCTGCTGTCCATATGATCTCAGGACCATCAACTTCATCCCGAGGAATACCCCCTGAAGAAATACAGCCAGAGACACAACATACAATTACCGACTCTCGAAGTGGAATGGAAGCAATACTAAAACATTATTGTAACTGCATTGTAGGTAGACAAACAGTAGGCTGCTGCGCCCATATCATGTCGATAATATGGTACCAAGACCATTTAGTACCACCTGCCTGTGCAGGTTTCTTAGAACTGTTTCTTAGATGATATTTTAATTATTATAGAAGACGAATAAAATCATTAAGTAAAGAAAAATGTTTTAATATTATTTTTTAACATCCTATCCATCACCTTGTCATTCCTGTCGTCTTAAAAATACACATAAGGTACAAATCCAAGATGGACTTCAGGCCGCAAACTGCAAACCTCTATGAAGTCTGCAGAAATCGCCGCAGCTGCAAGCCGCAGTGGGGATTTCATACAGATTTTCTGTTTGCGGTTGCAGTCTGCGGTCTGCAGTCCATCTTGGACTTGTACCTTTAGGCCGCAAGCTGGACGACTGCAGGCACGCGCGCGCTTGCGTTGTGTGTACCTATGGGTTGCGGTTTGCGTGACTTGGGTGACTCATATACGCCAGAACTCGCGTCCGTAGTCGTCCAGTTTTTTGTGGCCTAAATATAACGTAAAAATACCTTTTTCACCTAAATAACAGCTGATTTCTAAACTAGAAATCAGCTGTTTGTTACATAACCTCACTTTAACTAAACCCCTAATAATTCTGCTCACAGATAGCCAAAACACGCATAATTTTTAGTGAACATCTGCAAAGTATTAAGCTATTAATTTACACAATTTTTATCTTGTTACATCTTGGCCCAGATTTGTATGTAATTGTTTCCATCTCCTTTCGAAACTTCAATTTCAAGAATTTCTGATACATTCCTTTTGGAACTGGAGCCTATCGGGTATTTAAAGTTTCAGCGCTCCTGACAGCTGAAGTTTGCTGACAATATTGACAAGAACAAAAGCCCCTTGGCATCTCTTTTGACTGAATCTTTTATGGTCACGTCAAACGAGCCGATGGACAGTGATTGAGGTTAATCAAAATTTCGGCCCTAAATTGTTTGGGATATTTATACATATATCGGCATCTGAAGCCAATATTTTTGCTTGAAAAGGTACCATGTATGTATACAATCTAACATCCACAAATGAGAATTGGATTTTTGGACATTTTATTAGCTTTAAAATATGCTGAAACACGAACTGAAACTTATTTGAACGCATCACCGCACCGACTCAACTTTAGCGAGTGTCTACGGCAGGGAACTTTCAAGCTATTAGGCTATATTAGTCCTTAGCTAAGTATCATTACTTCATTAAGTTCTACTAAACTACTTGTAGTTTGCGCTTGCATGATTTAAGCTCATTTAGCTGTGTCGTGTAATTTTATCGCTGTATTACCATGAATAGTAGTACCACGTAATAGTAGCACGAATGGATAAGGTAATTGATTATAAACAATTTAATTAAATAGACTTTACCTAGGCATAAACCAATTTAATAAAGCATAGCTTATAAAAATACAGATCTAGGGTGAAAACACAACTTGACAAAGGCAAAATATTTAAGCTGAAATTGTAAAATGCGTTACAATTTGTTTCTAAACCTTTTTACCTCATTCCCGTAGCACAAGAAAATTTAATTATGTTACAAGAATTCCGTAATTAACGAATAATGTAATGTCCTTTTATGAGATAAATTATAATTTTCATTTGTGTGATTCATTGTATCTTGTTTTTGCTACGACGACACATAGTTCTGTTGAATAAAATGCTATAACGAATCCTAGTAGATACTTTATTAATTATATTTCCTTTTTATTCCAATTTTGTGGAGATAAAGTAGGTACATGAACCATAAAAAGCTTTTCAATAAAATCCGTGGTAAATGAAATCTTGAATCATCCTTAGATCTTTTAAAGCTAAAAGTCTGTCGAATAGTCTAGAATTTCATTTAATTTAGGTTAAAATTCTACTTTTTGTGAAAATAGAGTCCACGAACCTTAAAAAGGATCTTTTAAATTATCGTAAATAAAGCCTTCAATAATCTTACAGCTGAAAGTCTGGCGTAGTTGCAGGTAGGCGGAAGTTATTAGCGGGGTCGCCGCCCTCGCTAGACGCCGCCCGCCCAAACAAACTCGATGTAATACGGGCTTACATTCGATTCCTTTTGGTATTCGATTATTCGAATGATCGGTAAGTTTGATTTATACAAAGTTCAAAGAGGAAGGCTATTTGTAAAAAAAGGCGAGTAGAATTCTATCGTAATCTACTTTTAGACTTTATTTCATTAACTTTATTCGCGATTAAATCTTCGTTTTTTGATAAAATGATGATGATAAAGTGAGATCTCAGCATGAAGCTCTTTTTGACTTTTTATCATAAAGACAATCAAATAATTATAATTTTGTTAAATACAAATTATTTATTGTCTAGCTATTATTGTCCAAGCGTGACGAATAATTAAAATAATGTGACTCATGGTAATTAATACTTTTCATTACAATAATGGTATTGAACGTTACAATTGCGTGACTAAATAATTAATAGATACCTATTATACTTAATATTTGCGCAACGTATGAATTATCTAAAAATGGCGGTTGCTTTTAATTCAATAAATTAGTTTTAGTGAAATGTTATCAATTGACATGTTCATAAATCTATTTATACTGATCATTATTAGAAATTACATCATCTAAAACAATATTAAACTGTAACTAAAAGCAGCGTATTTTGTAAATACCTCACGTCAATAACTTCAGCTGAATAAACATTGGAAATAATAACACGTCAGCATCTAATTACTGATTACAGTTGATCAAGACCGTACGATAGCATCGGTTGAGACGTTTGCACCCGATGATTAGCGGAGCGCAGCAAGCGAAGCACGGCGCAGCGTTACAGAGTAGCCACAATGTAACTGTTGACACAGTAACCTTACCCAGTCGTTTCAATCAATTATGTCCTCGGGGACTTTCTCTAAGGATTCCCGCAATGACGGGTGCTGCGTTTGCCTGCATCTAGGTGCTTCCACCGACTGACTAAGACTAGAACCTTACCAACTATGTGCTACTCATCATTATCATCGTCATCAGGTTATTTACGCGTATTCTCCACTTTAGGAGCACTACCTTCCCTTTTGTCACAGGCAAATGGAGGATTTTGCTTATACCCCCCAGGCTGGCCTGACGCGTTAGGGAGTATAAGAGGACATGAGTTTCTCATGCCCGTTATCACCATCAATCCCTAATTTTAAGTGACCCCTATGGTAACACATAACATGAATTTTATTTTCATAGGGGTCACTTAAAAATTAGGGATTAATGGTGAATACGGGCATCAGTTTCCCAAAAACAAATAGAGGGATCAATACAATGTTACAGCTATACTTATGTAGAGCACATTTGTTAAGACTATACTATTTCCCTTCCTCGATTACTGTATAGGTAGGGAGTCTACTGAGTCCAATTCCGTTATCACACTCCGTTACTAAGCAGGCGGAGTGAGCATATAAATTGCGAGGCCTAAAGCACAAGTCAAGCACAGCCTAGCATATCATCTCTAGTGTAAACTAACGACTCAGGGTTGGCACACGACAATACCTTAGTAAATAAGTGAATTCACAACTAATGTAAATATTGAAAGTCTGAAGAACACCGTCATCCTTAATTTACTACAATCCTGCAAAACAAAATTTCTTTGTCCATCATATGAGTGAATTAAAAAATTAGACATTGTTTTAGATGCTGCACAGCCGCACAGGTAAGATATTTCTGAGAAAACGCAAATACATACTTATTGGTTTTCTAAAATCGTTTGCGGTTCATATTGAAGCGCTCTATATTTTCTCATCCCTGATTTAGATCTGAAATTACAGGCTGTCCAGAGTTGTTTATGATTTAATATTGGTATGATTAATAAGGAACTTTACTTTCTCAGCAGACTTGAACCAAAGTGATTGACCGGTTACGAATAACATTCCGTGCTTTACAGGGCACATTACACTCTATGGCAAAGCTTCTAGGGTTGCCCCAGAGCAATCGAAAGATGAAGAATATAGTGAAGACGCTTCAGTCAATATTAGCAGCCCTATTCTAAAAAGCGCTCGACATCGAGCGGAGCGGAGCAAGCGCGCACTAATTGACGACGTTATCGAGCACTCGCAAGTTTCGGCCGACCAACTTGGGCCTTCAAATTCCAATTTTAAACTAGCAACGAGACGTTGCCATAAAGTTTTATAATAACCTGAGTTATAGGCGCGTTCGGAATACGTTAATTTTTCGTATCGCTTGAGGTACTATAATGTTTAAGGTATTATGTTAAAATTGTTGTTTATGGGACATTGTAGAGCACGCAAGGACATAACATTCGTGTCTTTATATTAAACATCATATTCTACAAGCGCAATTTATTATATGGCCGGCATAAATACACTTAACAATATAAAGTTATTACTTTGCAGAATTTTACTGGTCGTTTTTCAGGCTGAAAAATACAAGTAAATAAAGTTAGAGAGTTAAAAATGGGTCTTCTTTAAAGACAAATGAAAGAAGTAACTTGAATATGAATTTTTAATTTGGAATTACAATTTCAATGAGGGCAATTAGCATAAGTAAAATGTGGGGAGGTAGCGAAAGTTTCAGACACCGCGAATCGGTAACGTATTTCTTCATTAAGTTACACTTCGCAAAATGGACCGTAGCGGGGAAAGTTCTAATTCTGCAGAATGGCAAATTAGGCAAATGGCACAAATGACGGCACAATCTGCGCAATTACAGTTCACATGACAATTCAGGCCAAGCTTTTACAGTCTTGGTGCAGATTATGGATTGACACGACAAGTCATTTCTATTAATGAACCTGCTAAGGTACTTGTAACTTTCTACATACACTAATGTATTTAAGATTTTTTGCATTGCCATAGTTTAAGGTGAAAGATCGTTATACTTCTTTCGGATAGATATCTGATGGCTCTGATTAAGTATGAAATCAAGAGAAAGGTTACTGATTGATTTGAGCCTACAGAAGTCGACTATTTTAATTTAAAAACTTTCTCCGCCGTCCGCATCGTTTCAATATTACCTAACCACATTTCAGCAACAAACATTACAGAAAATCCTTTCAAACTCCCAACCTTCATAACTCCTTCGGCCTACTTATTTCACCATCTGACCTATGGCATTAAATAAACTTTTAGAAGGGAAATAATATCGAGGCTACTATTACACAAATGGTGTCGGGAAATCTGACATAATGCCCTACCATTTAAACAATGGCGGACCTTGGTATTTGTCTTGACGACTCGGAAATAGGTGAGGGACTAAACAAACGGAAGCGAGAAAATGAAGCATTATTTCGTTAATAATCGCGCTAAATTGGATTATTAGATGGCGTGTGGCGTTTCGTACTTTACCGCGTTTCCTAATTCGACCGTAGCATGTCTAATCAATCAGCCGTATGGAAAATTTGCTGTGACATTCACGAATTTGACCCAAATTGGAAGTTGATCGTATGTAAAACCAATAGCTTAAGCCATTTATGTAAGTAAACGAAACGCTGTTTGGGAAAATTTTCCATATTTGTCACGATGTTATCTTGGACGATAAAAAATGGGGCCGTTTTGTTACTTTTTTGTAGTGTAACAGTAATTCAAAGCCTATAATCTATACTAATATTATCAAGCTGAAGAGTTTGTTTGTTTGGTTGAACGCGCTAATCTCAGGAACTATGGTCAGATTTGTTTCTTTTTTTGTTTGATAGCCCATTCATCTATGAAGGCTTTAGTAATACAACATTACCCTGCAGCCAATAGGGGCGGAGCAGAGCAAAATTTTGCAAAAACTCTAAATATTATCCAAACTATTTTCACGCGTACGAAGTCGCGGGAACAGTATTTAGCTCCGTATTCACAAACATTGCTATGAGGTCTCACACTGTGCGTGAACGCACAGGGTGACATACTAACCAATCACAGAGCTCTATTCCACGCTGTGCGTTCGATTTGCTGCTTCACTTAAGCAAGCATCGTTTATGAATACGGGCGTTAGTTTATAGTGCCCTTTTTACGACATTTACTTTATCTCAAACATAGGTTGCCTTTCACCTGGCTCGGACAACATCGTCTGGTGAAGTTCCGACGAAAGAAACCTGTGCTAAGACATGTAATTAGTGCGAGCTAGGTAAAGTCCGTGTACCTTCTCTTGTCATTTACACTCAATTTAAATATGTGACCGGCAGCTCTACACGATTTAAACAACATTCAAACCTTTAATACTCGTAGTTATATCTTACTAGCGGCCGCCCGCGACTTCATACGCGTGGATTCCGTTTTACCCCCTTAGGGGATGAATTTTGAATAATCCCGTCTTAGTCTAAAAGGAACCCCCATGCAAAATTTTAAGACTCCTAGCACTTGTAGTTTCGGAGATTTCGTGACCTTTCGGACCTTTCGCTTTTTACATAGATCAACAAATACAGGGCTCTGTCACACGAGTTATTCTCGCTAATATGGAACGTTACATTTGAAATCTGCGGTGCATCCCGGATTACACCGATACCGGTATAAAACCGCCGAGGTTGTTCGGGATTCAAATGAAAAATGCAGCGGGCCAGCGTGACTGAATGAGGGCGCTGTGCAAAGCGAAAAAAATTTCACCGCGCCGACAGAAAAGCGGTTACGTTGCCAAACAAGAAACGCTTTTTCATAAAGCACCGTTTTTATTGTTATTCATTTTTTCGAGTATTTTTTCACCGGTTGCCCGATGCGAAGGCGTGGTGAAAAGGTAAAAAACTACCGCGACCTGGGTGCGAACTGCGAACGAAACGGATTATTCATTTGTTTTTTAGCGGTACGAAATGGAAATTAATATGTAATAGATTAAGTAATAAGTAAATCGAATTGAAGTGCTTAGAAGTCTTAAAAATTTCGACGAGAGGCTCATTGAAATACAAACAAAAGAAAATTCTTCCCTCAAAATTCTGCTTTGGAAATTGAAATTATACCGTCAACTTTCTTGTGTCCATTTCAAATTCCCTTTATCCCTATCTTTAAGGATGAGGAATTTTAACCAGTACCTACTCTCAATTGGTTGCAGGCTGGTCACCGTTTCAAACCCAACGACAGTTTCATGGTAATATTGAAATATAGAATCATCTACCCTCGCTTACCGACTTATGGTTGTCCCAAAATACCTGCAACAAGATAAAGAAATAATTAGCATTTCACACAATTATTCTCAGCATTTCGTTCTATTAGTATACAAATTTATATTAAAATGAAATTACAAGGAATTTATTACAACATAGACGTATAACTTTTCCAATAACAGGTAGTCAGTCTTTCAATAAATTGGCAAAAAGAGGATTCTACGAAATAATTTCGTTTGAGAGATTTCTCCGAATAACGTAACTCAGTAAAGCATCGAACTGCAAATATTCGTGCACGGTGCATTAACACGATGTTCGAAGTAACATCGACACCGATAAATCCTAACTTACTTGCAAAAGATTATGGCTTACTGACATTAACACTAGATTATCTGTATCTAGAAAATAAATGAACCTATATGTGTTTGCGAAGAGAAATAATGCTGTGATAATTGAAACATTTAATCTGCATCTTCAGGGATGTTGACGAACAAAGAAGAACGGTCATCTGTGACCCAGGCCCGACAGAAACGAGACATACCTCAGTTTTTTTGTCATGTCTTAATTAGTTAAATTATATATTTTTTATATTCGAAATCTATGTATAACACCAAAATATTACCCTTTGTTTTTGTTCAGGCGTTATACAAAAACTAATACAAAATGCCTATTTATCACCAAAATTGGTAAATGTATGTACCTAAATGTCTATTACAGCTGCTATGGAATGTATCTAGGTGACCTGGAGATACAGCCGGATTATACAGGGTGGTTATACATATGGAACGATAAGTGATCTCACTCGATTATTTCTAAACTATACAAGATATCGAAAAACTAGTTACTGATTCTGAAAGTGCTTCACGAGCTCTTTCAAATGGTACCAATAATAGGTTACAGATTATGGAAGCTGGTAACATTGAATTTTTGGATTTTGTAACTTCTCGTTTCCACCCTGTATAATCCGGCTGTATCTTCTCCAGGTCACCTAGATACATTCCATAGCAGCTGTAATAGACATTTAGGTACATACATTTACCAATTTTGGTGATAAATAGGCATTTTGTATTAGTTTTTGTATAACGCCTGAACAAAAACAAAGGGTAATATTTTGGTGTTATACATAGATTTCGAATATAAAAAATATATAATTTAACTAATTAAGACATGACAAAAAAACTGAGCTATGTCTCGTTTCTGTCGGGTCTGGGTTTTTTTTTGTATGGGGCGTGACCGTTCTTCTTTGCCAGATTATATTCTCGTCGACTATACACGAGCTCGGTGGAGGCATGCAAAGCCGTTCTATCCCAGATTAGACCGGAATCCAGACGTTTGTGCTCCGCTGATAAATTTGACTGAAACGCCTATTGTGTTTATAATACACAATAAGGTTTTACATGCGCTAAATTAACAAGACAGAGACGAGGCGCGAGTGTATTTGCCGCTTTTGTGTTTATTTTCTTGACTGAAATAAGCCAAACTCGAAATGTTATCTAAATCTGTGCTTTAGTTTCGACGAAGGCAAATCAAGGTAAACACTGGCATCTTATTTATGTATATTAATAGGCTCTATTTACTTCCATATACTTAAATCCAGTGGTAACTTATGTGTCATAATACTCATAATAATAAGTGCAACAACTCTGCCTAGATGAGGTCACACGTAACGTAATTGAATTAGGAGTGTATTTACCTACATAAAGCCGCATAATATTTACAACTCCTTATAGAGCTAAGTGACCAGCACACCGTTTTTAGAACGACCCGGTAATAAAGTCGCCTGTGACGTCATACTTCAGTCATTTGTTCTCACCAGAATTTAAATTTAGAACTGTCTTTAACTCTCACTGGCCATAAAGAAAAAAAGAAACCTACCTAGACTAAATTTTTGAACGCGGTTGGTCAATTTAGTGCCATATTAGATGATACATTTAGGTCTCAAATTAAAACTTAAACCCTTATTACGATACAATATGGATCATAACTGTACTGCTTCAAAAAGGCGTAAGTAAATAAAACCAGCGAAGTTCCTATAGCGAAAAATTTATGCGGAGACATGAATAAATCGCAGAAATAAAGGTACGGGCATATCTCGAGAGATATTGGCGGTATAAACCATCGGAATCGCATCGGAATCGTATAAGGTTCGTAGCAAATGATAAAGATATCTGGGAAAGTGGGAACTTCTGGGTTTTCTGGGGTAATATCAAATTGGTGAGGTAAATAAATTGAGAATGTAGAAAGTGAACGTAGATACCAATTAAGGGTTGAGACAAAGATAACCTAATACTTACTAATTTTTAGGGATTTGCTAAAACAAACTGCTGTAAAAAGGATATTGTACCTTTTATCACAACATATTTTTATAAAATTTAAGTCTAAATGGTAAGATTTTATAAATACCTAACAATACTATTCATAATTTTTAGATATTGCAGATCCGGAATTCAATGTATTTATTTACCGAGTAAATCTGTGTTGTACTGAATATTAATGAAGTTGCATAAGTCAACGATTACCATTGCAAGACTTGCCAAAGACATATCCACATTATAATTTTACTTGTCTTTCTTGAAATACTTGATCCTAAGCAAGCATCATTATGAAGACATGATTATTACATCGTACATTTGAATAATGCAAACATTACATTAAATCCTATTTAAAATAACTTCTCGAATGAATCTCAGTTAAATAATATGCCTACTAAGGCTGAGTTGCACCAGCATACTTTAACCGTAGCTTTAACAATAACCGGTGCTTTTTGTATGGAGTTTGATAGATTTTTGACATTTATTAAAGTCAAAGTAAGATGGTACAACTCAGACTAAGTGTTCATGTCAAAGCTCAAAATACTGTATGAGTAACATTTTGGAACGGCACCAAAAATCTTTGAAATTTCATTGAAATTGAGTTTGAATATGCAATAAAAGTTGCGAAAGCTCGTGAGTGGAGGTGTTTGATGAGCTTTTTTGAGAGACTAAACTCATATCTGAATAACTGCATCATAGACAGAGCTTTTAAAAGCCTTTGATAGTATTAACTTTGCGACATATGAAAGCTCATATTAATTTGCCTAAAACAAAAACTGAGAGTACATTTGATTGAAGATGATACGTAATTAATCTATGATTTGCGAGTGAGTAACACATAATAAATCGACTTCACAAAACAATGTAGTTTATAGGTTCTTACTACACAGATGCAGTGTAATTAAAAAGGCATTAGTGCAACACATAATATCATTATTTTTGTAACACCTTCCCAAGAGAATGAGAACGCTATTTTATTGTGGTAATGTAACGACAGATATTGTAACAAAAAATACCTTATCGATACTGTTATGGTAGTTACGTATAATTTACAATAACATTTTCTCTTAAGTGATCTCGAATTAAACAAGAAAGATGACAATCCTATTTATTGTAGTTCAATCAGCGTGACAAATCTCTCACATTTGGTCTCATTTTCGAAGTGACGACTATTCCAGTTTCAGATTGGATGGAATCCATTATTGTTTCTGTAGACACAAATGGATACAATATTCTGACAGTGGTCGATAGTTTTATTCCGACAAATCTATTTCGGTACTGCGGTTTTAAATAGTATCCGATAGAAGGTTAGTTCCATGAAACTTTCAAGTATTTTTAGTATTTCTGTTATGTTATACGAACTGTTACTATTATAGGGTCGAGTACAAATGGAGGTTAAGCAAGTTCAAATTTAAATTCCTCATTAGTATATTGTCTTTTCAGGGAACTTATACACCCCCGAATATATCTTGCCCGACTACATAACTAAAGTTATAAGTAAAAAGTATTCAAGATTCACCCAGCTTTATAAATTGAGAAATTAACTGGATGTAAAAGCAAGAAGAAAAGAATAAATTGTGCTAAGCAAAGGCAAATTTTGCAACAAAAGATAATGTTATCACAAACGATCTTTATCGGGGCTAACCAAAAATAAAGTGTGCGCGATAAAATCGATCATTGGCATAGAAATACTTGCCCGGGGCAAATCGGGGCTAATCTTTAAGACGGGGATAATGGGGCTTGCAATTACCATGATAACATCGGAGGACCTTTTAATGTTAATGGAGGAGAAAAATGGCGAATTTGCTATGAAAGAAAAAGTGCGTTTCCTTTAAAGATAGCACGATTTTGTTTTATCGATGATAAAACGATTCGAGGAACTTTGTATAGTCAAGGGTTACTTATGATTTTCACTCGATAAAAGTAAGTACTAATAAATTATTCTTGAAAATTTTACACAGCACCACCTAAAATTCCTAAACAAAGCAAAGCTTGTACTATAAACTCATACTCGTACATACAATGTAGAGACTACCTTACAAACAACTAAATACACAAAGAAAAATACTTATTGACCTCTAAAATATTCCACGGCATAGTGGAGAATGGAAATCACACGTGTTTACTATCACATTTGATATCAAATCAAATAAATTAAACGATGATAAAGAGAAAGTGATAACGTATGATTAAACAAATGTCAGTTGAAAGCGAGTTTTCGTTACATCATTCTTGTATTGGCAGACTGTATGGCGCGTCCTCCACTTATACAAATACAGACAAAGGCACATAAACTTAGACACTATAGCTTCTTATGCAGTTGTGATAAGGGTTACTTTGCAACAAAAATGTAGCGTCCAATGTGCCGTCGATTATATGTACCTACATTAGTAAACTAACCACGTTACATATCGAACGGCATTCAACCGCCAAATCAGATTACAATGGCATATGCTACGAGTAATCGTAAGCATATTTAATGAATGCAAAGTCACAAAGCACAATCGTTCATATTTAATCGCGTGGAGATCGCAACTCCTGATCAGAACTTTGAAGCACAAGCTAGTAAATAATACCATAGACTAGCTAACCCGTCGAAGTTCGTATCGCCTATGTCCATAAGAAACAATGTAGGATTCTTATAGTGGAAGAATTTTTCAAATCAGTCCAGATGTTTCGAAGCCTATTAATTACAAACAAACAAAGAACCAAATCTTTTCTCTTTATAATATTAGTGTAATAAAAGAACCTTTTGTTTACCTAGATGTATTTACGAATAAAAAAAAACATCGTAATCAAAGAATTGACGTCCACTCATTTAACACGAGACATAAGAATAAACTTGCTGTTCCATCATTTAGGTTGCATAAGATAGGTAATTCATTCTTGGGGAAATGTATTACCATATTTAACAAAATACCACACAACCTTGTCGAATTGCCAATAAACAAATTTAAGATACATATAAAAAATACCCTTATGTCCAAAGGGTACTACAAGGTTCGAGACTATATTGATGACAAGGATGCGTGGTCAGTTCAGTCTGCACATATTTGATGTACTTAAATTTGACTATTCTTACCGTTAGATAATTCCTGGCAATAAGTGGTGACTGAGTTTGTTCCGGCGTTTCTTCTCAGCACTTGCCATATGTTTGTCTCGAAGCGCTGGTAGGGCCCAAAAGATAAGGAGACATGTAAAGTGCCCCATAAGGGCTACCTTTTTCTTTTTTTATTATTTTCTATTGACGTTCATAAGTGCCACTTGTGGTCTAAACTGAATAAATATTTTTGATTTTGATTTTTTGATTTTTTTGAAATTATTTATTTCTGTTATTACTTGGCTTATTCCAGGCATTCCTTTCACGTGTAGGAAAATTCTTTGAAGGTTTGTTTGTTTCACAA
The DNA here is from genome assembly GCF_004193835.3 of Ostrinia furnacalis. Classification (NCBI taxonomy): domain Eukaryota; kingdom Metazoa; phylum Arthropoda; class Insecta; order Lepidoptera; family Crambidae; genus Ostrinia; species Ostrinia furnacalis. Next base: position 382,970 of record NW_021131019.1, read on the forward strand.
AAGGAATATTCCACAATCATTTATTAATAATATATTATAATGTTTATTATTTATTATTATCCTTGCGGATTTACGCGAAGCTCAGTGGCTTCGGCGCACAGCTCAACGCGGCTCGACCGAGAAATGGAATAAGTAAAATTTTCCCATTTTCGCGGAGAGTGCACCTGGCGGCAGAAAATAGGAAAATTCTTAGCGGGTTTTACAATAAGCCGACTTACATCCGACCACTCGTTAGATAAGGACTTTAGTACATAGAATCAAATACACAAGGATTCCGCTGATATTCTTATCTATGTTTCCACGTATTGGACTCGCTACTCCAGCGAATATGACTTTACGCTTTGAGACTGTACTCAAGTATGCATGCTCTTTGTTGAGTTTTAGCGCTATAACAAGAAAAGCAAAACGTAATTTTCAAAACTTGCTTGCAAATACCATTACACATATTCCAGAAATGAATTAAACTAAACCTGGAAGAAAACTCAAGAGCGTATATACGTACAAACGTAACAATTTTCGTTTCGAAAGTTTCAAACGTGCAGTCGGGTAGCAATTACGTCCACATTAAGAGGGCGTAAAACGTTCGGTGCCACGAGAAAAACTAGGAAACGCGTTGCATAGGCACATAAGAGCATTCATTAGGGCCGCTAGTGAACACGGAAAAGTGCAGCGAAATAAACCATAATTTTACTTACGCTATTTTTCGCGGCACATTTGTTCGCGGGACACGAAATGTGTTTTAGAGTAGCTTAACGCTGTAAATTCTTTTGTTTAGTGTTTTTTAAACAATGACAAAGAGCCGTTGTTGAAAATTGCGCTTTCCTTTCACGTTATTTTTCATGTTACGGATTACGGCGCTTGTAACGGGTTCGGGTGTGTTTTAAATAACTGGGTTAAATATCTAAAGTGTTAGCAAGATTACAGAAAGTATTGATCTTCCTAGAATGCTGTCGTTACTTTAATAAAGTAACATATCACTACTTATAGTATTCGTACGTCCTTTGAAAATCTTTTTACCAAAAGCAGTTCAGAATGATTAATGATGACTTTTTTACCATCAACGGTTTTGTAGCATCCGTACTTATCAGGACTTAGCCGGCCTATTCACTCGTGAGTGATGATCGCAATTCGTCTCGAAAAGTAGTTTTGTATAGCCCTCGTCCTATTAGAATTCCCATTGAAGCCTCAATGTCAGACGTCGGTCTAATTCAATAAATAAATTAGGTCGTGCCTTCGTTTCTTGATCCATAAAGACTAGCATTTCCAATGACCCTGCTCAAATGATGTAGCTCAATCAGTGTTAATGTTAATGTACGTATAAAATGCTAAAGAACGTACCTACATACATAAAATCTCATTCAGCGTGTTAATGACTTCAAGAAAGTTCCAATTAATGCATCCTTGAGATGCTAATGATTTTAAAACTAGGCCAATACCTAGTGAACCACTAACGAAGCTTGAAAGTACGCTATAGGCTATCGGTCAATTGAATCGTCACTGTTAGATACTTGAATATACAATATACATGCACTTACGGGAATCTCCATGAAATATTGCACAATGCACTCAATATGTATTTGTATAATTACACACATGGCAAGCTCACGCAAAAACTTCAGCGATTGAATCATTCGAGTTTGCGCAATGATCATGCGCTTAGAAAATTGCAACAAAACGATCAACACTACGCAATTTAACTTAAACCAACGGATAATTTTAATACCGTTCCTGCTAAGGTGAGGCACGTAATGTACACTGTTGGTTACACACTTGAATGAACATTGTTCACGGCAGTTTCGGCATCGGTTTTCACTGCATTGCACATTACTAGCAGCTCGCACTAGTAATTCGGCAGTCGGATAATGTATAATACCTGGATATAACCCTTACGTCTATAAAAATAGAGTCCAAAGAAGAGACCTATCACGTGGAATGGTCTTGAAGTTTCCGATGCGAGCTGGTGCCGCTAAATCAAAATTCCGTTGCATTCATCAATCTTCCTTAACATTTTTGCTGTTTTCAGGTAGAAAACGATTGCAGTAAGAATCCCGTTGACAGAAAATTGAATATTCTCCTCGTGTCCATTTTATAGGTGCCTTAAGTTGTACCCAAATCAAAATCTTTGAATGAATTTGTTCTTGACCAAAAATAGTCGTATGTTTACACACCTTTTAGACACTTAGACAAGATACTTAAATTTTACAACCTCGTATCAAATAGATGCAGTTCCGATTTCCATTTTACATGTATTGAATAGCTAATACCTAACGTATTTATACATGTACTCAAATGTTATTCAACTGGTTGGTTCAATATGTACCCAATTGGATTGATCGAGTTGCCTATCATTCAGGTCCTTTCGACCGTGAAGTGCTTAGTTTATTTATCGTATTACTAATCCTGTAAAACATATCGAGTTTGTCTCTTTCACTTATTAATAGATGCTGGTATATGCGAAAGAGATAGCGACTATAGAAATTGTGTGCAGGGTAAGCCCTGCTTATGTGACCGAGATAAAGGTTACATTGAGTAATTCTTGGTACTGATAAGTTTTGATAGGTATTGATTTGTTGTACTATGCCTGTTAACTGTGTTATGTAGAGAGCATTATCTCATTTTAGTTCTGTGATAAGCTTTTATTTATTTAACTTCATAAAGGTAGCAGGAGGGCGCTGGATGCAGGCCGCTACCAACCGGGCAATGTGGAAGTCATTGAAGCCTATGTTGAGCAGTGGACGTCCTGTGGCTTAAATGATGATAATGAGATAGGATGAATCCGTGCAATGTATCCAATATACATGTAGATGAAACCTAGGATGGTTTCTGGAAACTGCCTATTCACTCTGAGCTTGAAAAGGTAAGATTATTCTTGGAAGTCTTCAACAAGCAACGAGGCAGACCCTATGCTAGAAGCTCACAATAGAAAAGAACTTTGTGTAGAGTTTATAAGGTTCTCTTTAAAATAGAATATAACTTCTCCGATAATTATGATCTTGTAAAGTTCCATCGACGACACCATGAGAAGTTTAGCTTAATAGCATCTTGTAAAGATATTTATACTGAGTCTTATTTTGACGAAGCAAAGATTCCTAGCATAATAATGTAGCTTATAAATTTTACTTATACAGTTACTTTTGATAGAAGGTCAAACCACCACCACAAATATAGTAAACAAATATTAGGTCATTATTTTAGAAGCTAATTTAACCGCAAATAATTCAAATAACAACAAAACGGCAAATATTTCACGACACACAAACCACATTACCCTTGAGTGGTTAAGTCATCCTGGTTAGATTATATTACAGTAACACATTATGTCCTCTGAAAAACGAGGCTTATCCAGTTCCCTTTTGTAGGGGTACATCAAGTTTAAAAATTAGCCAAGTGCGTGTCGTTCGTGCCACGCGCAGTGTAGGGTTCAGTAGTTGTCCTTCGTTACTACAATATTTCAGAAGCAAGCAATCACTTCATCTAAAGTCACTTTTAATAGTATTTTCTTTGAAGGATTTTTGGTGCAATTCAGCATAAAGTGTTTTATTTAATTTTTCAAACATAATAACCTATTTTATTTTATCTTCGTTTAAGGACGTTTTAAACTGTAATCTTTAAGTAATTAGTCGAAGGAAACACAATTACCAATAAATACCGTTAACGCCTAAAACCGAAAGGATGTTTAGGTTAGACTCCATTATCTTTGAATGAAGGTTTACTTCCATTGCAGTATGAATAGAACAGCCACTTCAAAGTAAGGAGGAAAGTCAATAGGCAGATCTCAAAATGATTAAAAAAACTTTGGCCTTAAACACTGTGGTCTTTGGTTACCTAGAAAGAGAATTAATTATATCACATTTTCAATTACGAATTCCGAAAATTGATGGCAATGGATTTGGAATATTAAATAAAAATTCAATAAATGTCTATGGATACCATGAATCAACACTTTCAGTAACAATAGTTCTATTTCAAGAATTAATGGATAATGTTCATAGGGTCATTGGAAAAATTTTGAGGCATTCTTTGTCCTACAGTGTAGATATGTACCTACCTACTACACCTACTGTAAAAAAGAAAGGAACTGTAAAAAATAAGTGTCAATTAATGACTTTGACTACACGTCAAATACGCTCTATACATATTTTCAAGGGCGAATGAGCTGGCGGTACTGCTTGCCAAACGTTAATTTATATCCATTGGCCGATCGACAGCTGTTAACACTTCTTTGTGCCACAAACCGTAATGCGCCATCTGCCGATACACATTGAGATCTACTGAAGAAGGTCAAAAATGTATAACTGTGAAGGTCATGGAACTAGCTGGTCTGTCCCGAAGAACCTTTCTAATAATATCGTTTAATAATGACCATGAGTGTGGAGCTACAAAAATATGAAAAACAAAATGATACGTGCTCGATTCTGAATCGTGAGGTATTTGACATAATATTACTAAAAAGCGAGTCAGTATCTCTTTGTAAACTTCTAAATCAATGTTGATCGCACAAACATTGCGGTAAAAAAGGCGAACTCAATTACATTATTAATATATTTTTTTTTAGTTAATTGCATGAAATCTTTTGACAACAATTAAAGTGTTTATAATCTGAAATGAACGTGCGATAAAATCCACGCAAGCGGAGTCACAAAATAATGTCTTTGAAATGTCAATTATTAAATAAGAGTCAACTATTTAAAAGAATTAATTACTAAACTTGCTGAAATTGCATGAAACGCTTCAACGGCAATTCATTATAAACAAACAGCGGGATGAACATTTAGCTATCAATTGTTATTATTAAACCAGTAAACTGTTGAGAAAAATAAAATGGCCGCAAATAAAACCTCTGATGAAACTAGAATCGCTGCAATAAAGTTATTATTAAGTCAACGACCGCAGTGACAGAAATAAATCGGGAACGTCCTCGGCTTTATATGAATGAAATAAATGATGATAACTAAAAATGTTATATTGTGATATTTTCTATAATAAAATAAAAATCTATAAAGCGCGATATTGAAAAAAAAAAGAAAAATAATTGCACGTTCAGGAGAAGTGAACGAAAATATCTTTTTTCGATTTTTTATCTGTATCTAAGAGTCAACGAACTCGACAACAACTACTTGAACTGGTTTACATCGTCAATTGTTGCAATAATTTTAAAATTATTTTTATTCATATTAAAAAAATAGGATTGACCGACAAAATGATGTAGTAATATTACATAAATATACTCGTAAATAAATACACTTTCGTTTTTGTTTCAAGGTCATTTTGCATGTAATTGACATCGTAAAACACTGTTATTAACAATCTTTATTAGATCTATAGTGGGCATATTCAAATTCACAAGATATTCGTACCATAATAATAGAGTCGAGCTTGTTTTACGAACGCATCTACACTTTCCCTTACATTATATTTTATGTATCAAGTCTCATCATGATAATGATCAGCAAACACAATTGAGTGAAATACTGGTAATAAATACGATTATACCGGTTTTTATGATTATTACACGCGTAATTTCTAATTTTGATCTCCCAGTTCTCTCGATTGCAATTTTAACTTGCAGAATCATTGTGTTTTTTCTTGGCCCAATTTTTTTTTTAAATGTTCAATTTGCATTTGAAGGAAGAAAGTTTCTTACTAAGGTAAAAGGCTACCTTGATTGATTAAGCAAAAACGTAATTTAGGTATTTGTAGGTAGAAGAAATACATAAATGATACACATGTCAGGTAAACTCAATGAAATGCTTTGAAGACGGTTAATTATAGCGTTCGCTGAAATGTGCACTAAACAGTTCGCAACTGAACGGTTTCCCTTTAAACATACAAGTACCTTCTATTTTCTTCACTTCACCACTTCATGCATACGATACCTCGTTAAATTGTAAAATATAAATGTAACATAACTATTTTACTAATAGTTATGATTAAGTTAGATGTTAGTTCTTTAAAGCATTCTAAGAAATATGCTCTTGAGTTTTTTGAACTCTACTAAGACTTGTAAAAACTTTCGAGGTTAAGTTGGAAATTACAAGACGCGACAGCGTCGACGGTAAAATTCATTTGTTTTTTTCTATCAAATAATTTATTGAGCCGGTATTTCATACATGTATGCAACAAATAATAAACAAAAGAACATCAATAAATAAAGGTTGACGTGACATGGCCGGCCAAATAAGTAAATTCTTTCTTCCTTCTAATATTATAAATGCGGGCAGAAAGCTAGTTGTTTATAAATCAAAGTATATTAGCTATGATTTATATAGGCGAAGCAGCGGGTAAAAGCCAGTCGATAGTAATTTTTAGACACATCGAAAATACCCGCGAATGCACGATGCACCCGAATGGAACGCCACGTTCCTTTGCTTTCTAACACTATTCCGCTGCAACGTCTGAAATATACTGCCTATAAAGAAAGTTATTTTGCTGCAGTTCGTTATGCGGTGGACTGACCGATAACAGATTTAGCCTTCTTTTGCTTGTTTTTATTGTATATTATAGAATCCTTGTTTATTTTAGTATGTTTCTCTTCACTTTATGAAGCAAAGCAAAGCATTTTTGCTGTGGCAAGTCTCTTTGCGTGTCAAACTAGGTACCTACGCAAAGGCATTGACCTGGACGCAGACTTTGCGCATTTAAAAATTCAGTCCAAGCTAATAAAACAAAATCTGGGGAACTATTCTTTTGTGCCGTTCGTTACATCAGTGAAAGTCAATAAGTATTTCCTACACTGAAACAATTTTAAACCACATAAATATAACTCAAAAATATTTCTGGTTCTTTGCGGTTTAGTTTGTTGAATACCAAGGTTAATCAACTTACTTGGAAGATGAACACCTCCTGATTATCCATTTGGCCCAGACGAAATCAGTTAAGCAAGTGAATCATTGCATCATACTCCGAAATAGCACTTCCCGGTCTTCAGGACAGGAGCTTGTTTGATGATGACACAAATTTATTCGGAGCACGTAATAAATACAGGACGGTTGCACTATTTTCGCCGGAAATAGTACGGTTTGGACGTCGATACGGGCTAAATTTAGTTAGACGAAAAGGTTGCATACAGTTTGAGAACCGCGAACAAGACACAGTAAAAACTTTTTGGAAAACAACACAGATGTTTTCTAATTTAGTCCTTATAACTATATTTCTAAGGTCCTTAACCTGTTATACACTGGCCACACACAAAAAAGTTATGCCACCGCGCACCGCACGTTACGTCAAATCACTAACGTTCGCGCATTTTAACTGCGAAACATAAGGAAGCGTTAAAATAATTCGAGCGTGCTGCAAAACCTTATTTTTAACTCGACTACAATAACCCGAGCGTCACAGCCGACTGATGGCTCTAGCATATTCACGCATTAACTAAAAAACACTGCCTTATAAGTACAGTCGCTTACCCACAAGTTCAAACTTCCTTACAGCTGAATGGAGCAATAAAGATGAGAGTCGCATGCTATTACAGCAATTCAAGTACTAATAAAGTATGCAAATGCGTGTAATCCCACGCGCTAATGTGAACTGTAAAGCTCGAATAACAGTCAAACGATTTTCAGCTTAAATGGAGTAATCATTTATGTTAATACGTTCCTATTAGGCTTTTGTTTTCCTTACTCATTTCTGAGATACACAATAATATTCCTCAAACTCTATTGTTGTTGGTATCACAGTGTTTTGTAGTCACGTTGTTACTCTTCTATACAATACGTAAACAGATAGAGTCAATCCAATTAGTATTTAGTAATTAAAACCTAAATTGGATGTCGACATTAAAATACAACGACTGGATATATCATTATGAAGGTGTGTAAAAATCATTTTATTTTCACAAGTAGACTTTTAAAAAGCACTTTTACACGTCCCAGTATTAACCCTATCACTGCTTCGGGACAACAAATGGGCCAGTGCTGAGAAGAAGCGCTAGAAACTCAATCATTATTATTGTATTTCACTTGGAAGGCACTTTATCGTATGAGGCATTCAAAATATTTAAGTATCTGTCTGTCGAAATGCCAATGATAACGTTTGTAGGTATAATCGACGTTTCTGTACATCGAGAGAAGGCCGAATGCGCCAAGTACTCACGAGTGATTTTAAACAAGTGTGAATGCCACAGAAAATACGTATAGTTAGTATTCTTAACGATGTTTGCTTAACTGTACGTAACCCAGATGGTGTTGAAGTTTGCAAAAACAAAACAAAGGTTACCCAGTTGAGATACTGATCATAGGTTTTCACAGAAAAGCAAAGAGTATGATTCATAATCAGGCCATGGTTTTTTGACGATCCTAGAAAATTAAGAAGAAGGGATATAGTAAGTGATTCTGAATCATCAGGTCAAATCAGAACAATAATCCAGTATTGATAGTAGCGCCCTCCTGTCAATGCCATAGCTGGGATACTTCAGTGTTGGACAACTATATCTTATCACGTGGAAAGTCATAATGTCATTATTTAAAAAGCTACTCAATTATTAAATTTATTCGTATTTTCAGGCAGATATTATTCATGTGGCATGGATTGTCATTACGATTGTGTTAGAAAACATACATCATCCTTTCTATTGAGGTCGTATTCCTAACTGAAATTGAAAGCCAAGGTTTATAAATAAAACCGCAATTTGATAAACAAAAGAAATACCTATGGAAGTTAAAGTGGCGTTTAATTGTAACACAAGAAAAAACTAAATGCCCAATGAAGCAAAACCGCTAGAGAAACAATGTATGTTACTGTTAATTAGCAGGAAGATTGTAACCTATAAAAAGAATTATGAACTTAAAAATATAAATTTACATACATTTTTATAACACTAGAGGCTCGCCCCGGCTTCACATCGCACGGGGCAGAGATACTCGTAGGTGATTCACAAAAAAATTATATGCTTATGTTCATCAGCAGCCTTAGTTTGAGTTTACATCAAAAGTCCTCACTAGTGAACGCGTTAAAAAAATGTATGAAAACTTTAGTTCTTGAAAGTTCCCGCTAGGGGCGCTGTACAATCCGTCATACATTTATTGTTATTTTTTACGCACCCACTAGTGACGACATTTGATGTAAACTCACACTACGCCCCCAGAAAAAAAATTATTCTAATGATGAAATAATTTTCAAATCGGTCCAGTATAGTATCGGAGCCTATTCAATAACATACAAAAATGCAAATCTCTCTCATTATTAGTATAGATAGAGTATAAATTGAATGCTTTTAAAAGATTAAAATATGTCAGTACTAAAGAGGGGACACAAACCATAAACAAGGCAAAGTTTAACATACAATGTCTCATATTTCGATCTGCAAATGAAATGGAAAACCGTATTGAATTTAAAACCGAATATTTAACCGAAAGAATAAGAGGCGAACAATGGAAGAGTATTTCATTGCTTATTCTATTTGCACACGGCGTTTGCAGTTACTCCATCGCCGATTATTCTGTTTGCGCGATGATTGCATACTTAACACAGTGGAGATAATAATGGTAAGTTTGCTCCTAATTAATATTAAAATATTAATTTAAATTTTAATATTAATTAGCATTTATTATATTAATTTAGCGTGGGCAGGCCTCCCACTAGGTGGACCGACGATCTGGTGAAGGTCGCGGGAAGTACCTGGATGCAAGCGGCGCAGGACCGGTCTTTGTGGAAATCCTTGGGGGAGGCCTTTGTCCAGCAGTGGACGTCTTTCGGCTGAAACGAACGAACGAACGAATATTTTTATATTCTACTGTATCGCCCTAAATACGTAAAGAACGTAAGCACTTCTTCTCAGCACCAGCCCATATGTTGTCCCGAAGTGGTGATAGAGCAAGCTATATTTGTGAGTCTCATAGAAAGGGCCTATATTTGAATAAGGAAATTTCTAATGACGAAAATTACATACCTAGTAGCGTCTTTTTCTAATTCCGGTAATCATCAGAGGATGTGCGTGTATTGTACAGGCATTTAGTTGAGGATCAGTAAATGCGAATAACAGCAAGCAGCAAACATCTTCCTGGTACAGTCCTAGTTGAACGGACGACGGCACATCAAACTTGACACTGTCATAGGTGCTGTTCAAAACTATGCCTAATGTGATTTCGACTGCATATTAAAACGCATAGCTCTACTTAATTGTATTATGAGTTCTGAGAACTTTCAGGTTTAAGAATTTATTTCTCAAAAGAAATTGAATTAAAGAACTTTTAGCATGATTTTGCATTATAAACACTATCAGCCTACTGTGCCTTCCCATTTTGCGTAACAATTTTTATTGAATAATTTTGCTTTTGCAATTTAGACTCAATGTCTTTCGGTTAAAGTCTTTACATTTCGATGAGGTTTAACCTCACGGACTAGACCTCTTGGCAATGATACAAAAGGCACCTATGACTCAGATATTGCGGCTACCTGAAGTCTTGCTACTGGACTGAACACAAACTGTTATTGCTTGTAAATAATTTATTAATTGTGCACTTAATTTGATACTACCAGACCCTTCCAGAAGCTAGATTAGATGGTTTCCTGAAAAGAGCACTAAGGGTGCTGTTAATACTACTCCAATTTTACTAAAGTTGTTCACTATTTCTGTACCTTTACTGATTTTCAAACGTACTCGCTAGCGAGTGCGTGAAAAAATCTATGAGAATTTAAGGCTAAGTTACTTTACTTTAACCGTAACTATAACCATAACCGGTACTTTTATATAGAGTTTGACGACTTGACGTTTGTTAAAGTAAGATGGTACCACCCAACCTTAGTTTTTGAAAGTAACCGTTATGGGGCTCTGTATGTATAATCTGTATCATATTTTTTGACTAAGTCGCTAAAAAGTACGTTATTGTAAACTCATGGTAAGCACATTGTAGTCTGCTATGACGTACAGTGACGTATAGGTAGTAATTTGAAAGACATTTAATAACCCGACCGCAGAACAATGTGGTAACTTGTCTCTGAATCTTAAACCGGTTGCGGCCGCAGTCATCAATTATCAGCATCAAACTGGTAGGGAACCCTCGTGAGTCATTGCTTGAGTCACCGATCGACCACAGATTCGCGATATAATAAAACCAAAACGTAAACAAAATCTAACCTAAAAGTACTGATTTAAATTCAATTCAATCAAAGTACTTTAGTTACAGCTCATAAATTCATACTGCCTAACTTTCAGCTGCCATAAAAAATAAATGCACTAATATTATTGGTGATCTGGCAGTAAAAAATATTCACAGTGACTGCCTCTTTCAGCGCAAACGTGCGTATTCAAATAAATTATATTCATCACATTTCATAGAGAAAGTTAAGAACAGATATTAACAGCTGACAGTCGCTATTTCATAGAAATCATAATATTATAGGTTGCCGTAAATCAAGCAGTTACGAGCAAACGCTATTATCTCTCGCAAGTTTTCATTAATCACTGGCCAGAAAACAAAACATCTAAGTGCTCTTCATCGCATATCAATAATTAAGTAACTACTCGTACAGTTAACCGGTACAACGACGCCATTATAAAGTAACCACACACGCGCGGTACGTGAACCATTTAGTTCAATGACATGAAAACGTTTCAGTAACAGATCGTGTAATCACACGATACAAACTGCAATTAAAAGTTGATCGGTGTCCATGAAATGTCACTGACAGATGGATCATCGACCTGATTCGTGATTAATCTGTGGAAAACGTTTTCTCTTTCAATCTACGTTAACCTATAATCACAGAGTAATACCGAGAAAAGTGATTAAAGATTTAAGTGTCGCATATATCTAAAATTACAACGCAATGGAAACTCAGTGAACAGTTAATTAAGTTCGCGTTACAAAACAAGTCTAATTTAACAAACAAAAGAAGATTTACAACGAAAACTTTGTACAGATAGGTATCTGACAAATACAATAGTAGGTATAAATTCCCATGTCTGTGTTACAGTTGAGTGACAAAACAAAACAGATGCCATATCTACCCCAGACCTCTTTAGATAAGAAGCCGAAGCATAAGGGGTTGTATGCAATTTAAAAGGTTCTTAATGATAACGCAAAGTGTGTCAGGTAGAACTTCTGTTCTATTATCTACTCTGTGTCGGGGGTGTCACATTTGAAGGATACCCTATCTGTAGATGTATTGTTATGGTAAAAGTAGGTAGGTACTAGGTACGTTTAAAACGTTATCTGCATCGTTATTCAATTCGATGACGTTTCGTCAGAGATTTCCTAACCAAGGGATTCAACGTCTCAAAAATCCCAAGCATAAATAATATACCGAAAGAATCTTCACTACACCAAGTTATTTGAAACAACAAACGAACAAGTAACTTTTTTGTATTAAAATTGGAGACTGAAAACCCTGATTAGGAAAAGCCGCGCTGTGTTTAAATAAATAAGATTTTGGCGTACACTCGAATGGAAAAGTAACGAGCAGACACGGGTGCAACGCAAATAGAGAGTAATGCGGACTGAATAAAAATGTTGTTTGTTCAAACAGTTGCCAAACGTGTATGCAATTTTTAACTTTGACGTATTGATATAAAGCTTTTTTTTAGCTTTCGAAGCCTGTCGTTAGGCATAATATTGCAAATGAAGAACTAGCGAGTCGAATTTCTGTTTTATAATAAAAGAAAATTCTGTGACTTAATAAATATCTAACCATCATTCAATAAATCAGTCATATTTTCCTTTGATCTATACATTGATAGGAAGAGGCAATAAAAATTCTCACATCTTAGCTTTCACGAGAATAAATAATATTTTGTATTCAGAAATAGCAAAACAAAATACTCGTAGATATTCAAGTCTCTGAGGTACTTAGATGGAAAGATATTTTTACACGGAATACATTTCTCACTTCTCTTCACAAATACTCGTCTACGTCTCCATTTTTATTTTCTTTCGCCAAAGTAATCTTATGTTTTAATCTGTATTTTGGATAGATTGGAGCTATTGAGAGAGTATTACGCTGAGAAAACTCTGTAAGTATTCGCAATACAAGACATTTGATAGCAGACGAACCCATATAAGGATTGCGAAGATCCATAGTTCATAACAGAGTGAACATAAAGACAGACTCTGTATTAGATTCAGATATGTTCCAATATAGGGCTGTTGTTCAATAAGGCATTAGTATTATTTTGAAATAAGTAGTAGTACAAATAACCAATCTAATTATGCATTTTTTTTGCAGGTTGCTTGATGACGATGTGCCTAAGTCTGTACACACAAATAACACAGATTGTATGATTGAAACGCCGCGAACGTCTTAAAAATTTAAAATTATAGGTAAGTCTTTTTTTCTGCAAATAGACTTTTAAAAATCGCTTTTACATGTAGCTGTAGAGCTACATAGAAGTTAGAATCATCTCTACCACAAACACATTGACTGTTACAAACGACAACCCAACCAAAGAAGGCTTATGCCCGTATTCACAAACGATGCTTGCTTATGTGAAGAAGTAAATCGAACGCACAGCGTTGAATAGAGCTCTGTGATTTGTTTGTGTGTCACCCTGTGCGTCCATGCGCACTGTGAGACCTCATAGTAATATTTGTGAATACGGGCGTTAGTTCCAGGGAAAAACTATTTCATAATTGCGACTGGCAACCCTATTTCCATCCAACATCTACAACCCAGCTGCACTCTCCAAGAAAATCGAGTCTCTCAATATGCAGCTTATACCAATTCAGTACAAGAAAATGTATAAAAGGAAATTACTGGAAGATGAATACAAACTATCGTTACCTATTTCATGATTTTCTACAGCAATAAGGACCTAAGCAAGCATCCATTCATTTATTTGAAAACTACTTTAATTTTCGTTGATTAAGGAGATTCAACGTCCAAATATAAATATAAATATAAATACACGGATTGTAGCAACAATCCATGTATTTATTATGTGTCAATAATGATATAAGCTAAAATTTGGCACTAGCTTACCACTGCTTGGCAACAGCGCGAATTATCTGCATCGCAGTTAACAATACTATAATAATTAACCTAATTCCTAGCTTTAACCACATTGCGATTGCACAGATGATCAGTCATTTGGCACTCTCTCACATAAATTAAACAAAGTCTCGTCAATCACTCGCGGCCAATTAACGTTTAACAACTTTGCATGGGAATGATCATACAATTGCATACAATAGGAGAAATCTAGACATAACTGTTCGGATTCAGCAGAAATCGTTATGATATCGTGAAGAGCCATGCATTGTCTATGAGCAAAATCGTTAAAAAGACAACGTTTTATAATCGATGATTGAGTGATCTATCAACGATATTTTCGATTAAACGATAGTATGCATCTCTATTAATAAGAATGTAATTTAGGAGTTTAAACTTGGGTAACAGACTTTTTTATTAGCACCAATCACAACTACGTAAAAGATAGCACCGCGTTTAATTTGATGTGACGTCAACGTCCTATATCCTTTCATTTAGTTAATAAATATGCATAACAATTACACGCAATGTCGATTAAATACTCCTCACACAATATTATACATTTAACTAAATTGACAGACAACTGTCCCTTTATTTAAGTTAAAAAAGTTGCGAATGACAGCTGTCGTTAACACCTGCGTAGGCGCAACCGTTGTCATGGCAACACACGTCAAACCATATGTTATTTGAATCGCATTATCTTTTCACTTAAACAACCGTCATTTTGCTCTTAATTTATTAATTTTGATACAGTTAAGTTACGCTAATAATGTTTTTTCAACACGGAACTAAGCATGCAGACGTTTTACACATTTCATATTGATTTAAATGTTCTTAATTAGCAATTATTAACAACAAACTAATGTATGATTTCCTTCCTGGTTGTAGAGAATGAAATATCATTCATATGATTTAAAACCAGTAACATTTAAGAATTATTGTTTGCATGCTTAGTAACAAATTGAGTTTTATTCATATTCTTGTTTGCTATATTAATTAAGCTAACAACCAAATTAAGGTATTTTCAATTACTGCGTTTTTTCTTACTTCTCAATTAGTTAATAATTACCATGTTTAAGTGTAGAAATATCTATTGAAAACGAGTCCTCATAAAGTGCTATCATATTATGTAAATAACTGATGCTCTAATTTCACGTTGACGTTAAAAAGATGTTACAGAAGTGACATTTCCTGTTTTTACCCATCCGACTGGTTTTTATCGCGTAGAATAGAACTAGAAAGCCTTTATCGTTACTTTGAAGGCTGTACGACCTTGTCACCATTAACCTGCAGGGCTATTCCGACACGCTGTTAACTTAGATTAGGGTCTATCTGTCACAGTCGCTCATGTTGGCATCTGGCTTTGCGTGAGAGGGATGGCAACATTCGAAAATTTGGACAACGCTTTTCGGAGTAACCCCCTGAGGCGACATTAGCCGATGAACTATGAGTCATACATTACGTACAGTTGACAGCACATCAGTCTACACATTTTTGTTGCATAATCGTCTCTATTACAACTGTTTAAGATACTACTTTATTAATTACAAGATTGCCGCCCGCGGCTTCGCCCGCTTGAAATAAGTGCTGTTTTTAGGGTTTTCCCGGAAATTACTCCAAATTTCTCGCCGTAAAAACCATCCTTGGACTTACTTCAGTGAACATTAAAAAAAAAAGAGTTAGTAAAATTGGTCCAGGCGTTGTTCGATTCATTTTTATATTAATCGATTTCATTCTTTTTTTCGTTTAATATAAAAACTTTAGGCATAACACGAATACTAAAACACAAACGCACTTTCTGTTTTTGAATACTAATGTTTTAAACAATGTTTGAGTTGATTAACATAAGTAAACGCGAAACCATTTATCAGTCGAAAATAACCACCATTTAACTAATTATTTTAACGTAGATGTCTGCTGTTACTAATTGGGTTAAGGTTAGAACCATGGAGATACATAACAATTAAAATACTAAGTTAAAATAATTAACAATGCTGCGACAAATATAGTAACACAGAAAACCCGTAGTCATGTCTGTAGGATTTTAGGTTAAGTACAAATTTTCCTGTCGATAGTATTTTACCCGTATGTATTTATTGATCATAATAATTATTTTAATGTCCCCCACATTGAACAAACGGGTACACGTACAAAGTTTATTTAATAAAAAATACAAATTTAAAGTGCAATCTATTAACTTAATATTATACATATTCATTCTCGAGTAATAAAAATGCAAATTAATTATTTTATACTCTTTGGCGTTTATTTTAAATTAAAATAATTTTCTGATAATTAGTTCAAAAACTTTCCTTCGAGAGAACGTTATTCATAAAGGATGTTTATTACAATAATTTCACTCGGAATAAAGCAATTACGTAAAGCAAGTTTAGCATGAATATTTATTTTCGAACACTCAATTACTCGTATGCTTGCATGAAATTGCATACGTGAAGTACCTGGCTGCCTTTAAAGGTCACCGCACACGGTCTTCACGCCACAGGCACAGCCACAAAATGCCGCTGGTTGACGCTGGTGGCCGCCACACGAAAATGTATGTACAAGCCGGTCGAGTTAACTGCGCACCTGACAGCCGTGACGTCACATCGACACTGCTACGGAACGGAGCGAACGCGGGGAAGTGTGGGTAAACCTAGGCGCAGACCACCGACTTTAAGTTGGCCGATAGTTGAGCCCGATTCTAATTTGTATGAAGAATCGGACGATACCAAATCGGTGTAATGTACGCACTTCCATACATGTCCATACTGATTAACAGGCCAACCCAACGAAGGAAGGGAGAATCGCATTCCAGCGAGGTGCGCAGCGGTAGCGGCGTTCTGTGGCTGTGGCGTGAAGCCCGTGTATGGTGACCCTAAGACGGTTTAAAAATGTAATTGGAGTGCGATAAGCTGCGCACGCGTCGGAAAAGAAACCGGTTCGTTGAGAGTATATCCGGTAGTTAGGGTTGCTATATTTCGTTTGATCCTTTAACCGTAGTAAAAGAAAAGCAGTAAACAATTTACCGACCACGAAAGTTTAGGAGTCAAGTTTAGTTTCATTGACAAAATCTTTTGGAAAAAAATCTTTACTATTTATTACTTACTTAAATTCAATAGGAAACAAAATGAACTATATCTCCGGCCTTTTAAACATCACATTAAAATATATTTAGAAATAGTTAATTAATTAAAGGTCAAATTATCTAAACAGTGATAAATAAACACCCGTTAAACATTTCAAGCAATTTAAAATAACATGGTAATTAGCAAATAAATATCCATCTGTTTTACACAAAAACGAGTAGATCTTAGATATTAGTATATTTTTCACAACCCACCCCTATCACGTCAAGGCAACGCAACGATGCGTACGCGCGTTCACGCCAGGTGGTCGGTTTGCCGAATTTGCGACAGTATCAGGTACTAACTTATAAAAAAAAATACTATCAGATTACCATCATACAAAAAGTGTAAAAATATTAATTTAAAAAAAAAGATAAAATAAAAATATAAAAAAAGAAAAACGAAAGATTGAGTAGGCCTACAAAAAATATCCAACGCAAAAAGAATCGTGCGTGACATTTTACTAGATACGCAACGAAAACGAATCCAGCGTGATCCCTGTAAGTACTCGTCACTCGTTATTTTCAAAGCAGAAAATATTTTAGCATATTTCCGAGTAGCGTCTGTGCTGTAATCAAGTAGATAAGATTGGATCAATTTCAAGGGCAAACATGTCAGTTTAACGAGATAGAGTAAAACACGTTTGTTGGTTTATCGATATTGGAACCAATGTTACCTATACGTAACATTTTATTGCAATAAGAATTTAACTAGCTACACAACTCGTTATACTGGCAATTTTAGTGCGTGCATTTTATGGTCAAATCTCACCCGTATACATAAAAACTCAATAGGCATGCGTGTTAAATAGAAGTTGTGGATGTATTTAAGTTTCACAAGCATTTATTTTATTTTAAAAAATGTTTAAACAAAAACATTTTTTAACTTGAAGAAGGCCGACACAAAATTTCGTTTACAGTGTAAACTTTACACCCTGCAAATGCCCTTTCACTTTTTTTAGTGAGAACTGACCTCAGTCAGTAGTTGGATATAGTATTTAACAGCACCATGTTTAGACATTTGTGTTTTAATTTACTAATAGTATTGACACACTTCCGACTGACTCTACCACCAGTTTTGTTGTATAATAATATTTCTAAAATAAAAAGTAACGAACTCACATCATCGGATATTGGCGACACCAACGGCGAATCCTTAGAACTTCTCCTTTTAAAAAAATGCTTCTCCACTATAGAGTTCAAAGACAGCCTGCGAGGCGCGGGCGTGGGGTACGTTTTAATCATTTTCACTTCACTTTACATTTCCACACTCGAAATTCAAAATTCAAAATTTAAATTCCGAACACTTTCAAATTTAGAACACAAATGGAACGTCCGTCCCGTATGAATTAGCACAGGAAAATGTTGGTGTGAGCTTCTGTGTGTTGTATTTACGCTACTGATAACGCACCAGGAAAATATTGTGATAAAGGATCATTTACATACGACGGCTGCAACGCAGACGGTGTAAACGCTAATTCGGCAAATCGCATAATCCTTGCGAATGGAAAGAAAGATACAAATGCATTCATTAATCTACTTTTTTCGCTTTTTTAAAGGCGTTACTAATAGCGAATCGCTAAGTGCTTTTTCTAAATGAGAATTGCATTCTTAGTGTGTTTTTAATGCAAAGTTGGATTTTTAAGAGCGCTTTTTACTACTGTTTTAATTAAACATGTTTTTAGATTATTTATCGTTATGAAAGTGTATGTATTTGGATACAGAATAACATACCGCCATTAACTATTTTTCAGTCAGTTTTAACTCTAATATGAACATGTTGTTTATAACGTAAAGCTTACGTAATTATGTTAACCTGAGTTATTTTTACCCAATTTTCAGACAAGCAAAAAACATCCTTATTTACGCTGACAGTACCTAACACCGAACATAAAGTTGTATCCATATCACGCCAAGTGTTATCCCGACTCATTTACAAAGCAAACACCATAAAGAGGAAACCCGTTCGTTATTAGGTGTGTCCAATCTAAACAACCCCGAAATCAAGACTGCGAACAAACATACTTAACTTGTATATTCCATTTTCATTTGCTAATGAAGACTCAACCAAAACACAAAGCGTTAAAGTTGGATTTGGGATAACATGTAACAGTTAAAGGAAAAGGCAACACACACGGCACTCCACTTGTCTCAAAGAAAAGTTAATGAACAGAGAAAAGTCTGACCGCGAGGTTATTTGAGACAAAAGAGTAATGTTCCACGTTTGAAAATAAACAAACGACGGTCGTATTGAGCAAAGTGACCGCCAGGAGGGCGCAAAAAGCGATTTTATTTTGTTTTCTAGAGTGTGGTAAGAGTTCGAGAGTTTTCTAAGCGTTTGAAGAAGTTTTGCTTTTAAAAAGTGTTTTTAGAGAGCGTTAAAAAGTTTCTAATGCACGTGTTAGGGAAGGTGCCTTTGTAATTCACGTGTCAAGTATCTAACTTTACATGAAACATTTGGTATGATGAAAGAAACAAAATAGCAATCGGACATCACTTAACAAGGACATTACACACGTGTAAAACAAAAGTGATTTAAACAGTTAAGTATAATATTTGAAATAAGTAAGCTGTAATTTATTTCGTTATCATTAAATGTTACAGTAAACTATTAATTAATGCAAAATATCGGTCACTTGATTGTATTAATTAAATTCCATTAATAAGCCAAAATGACATTTAAATTTTAAATTAAACATTTAAATTAAATGTTGGCAAAATATCTAACCATTCCTACACGTAATTGAAGGTCTAAGTAACAAATGCAGCCAAAACTCGTAACAAAGAACAAAAGTAAAATAAGCAGTCCTTCGGAGACATCAGTTATACAAGAAAGTTATTCACGAAAGCGACAAGACAAGGCACTGAATAAAATATAGCAAGGAAACTCACACCGTTTCATTATTTTAGCCCAAATTATGGTCCCGCGGGTCCCGGGTAGATCGAAGTTGAGGTAGCCCTTGAATATTTTATTGGACACAATTTCAGTTCGTATGGGAATACTGTAATTCTATTAGCACTACTGCCTTGTACCTTCAAATCGAGGTACAGTAGACCGCACATCACTAACCGAAAAAGAAAATTCTTCTATTGATTTTGAACCCTGTCCTAAAGGCATAAAGTTCAAGCGCTGCCTAAGTTTATGTAGACTATACTTACATAGAACAAGTTTTTTTTTCTGTATTTGTATGCGTAAGGTAATTACGCAATTGTCTTTGAAGTGGAGTGTCGTTTCAATCAAATACTAATATGTGACAAGGTCTTACAGTATTGCTAGTTATTTTAGTATACCTAAGTATGTAAAGGACACTTATGTATTGGCTAAGTCAAGTCACTAACAGAATTCTGTGAAAAAAAGAAATAACTCTACGTTGGAAAGAGCCCTAGTTTAACGCCCGTATTCACAAACGATGCTTGCTTAAGTGAAGCAGCAAATCGAACGCACAGCGTTGAATAGAGCTCTGTGATTGGTTCGTGTGTCACCGTGCGTCCACGCGCACTATGTGCCTCATAGTCATGTTGGTTAATACGGGAGTATACGTCTTTCGTAGTTTATAATCATTTAATTACATAGTGCGGAACATAATTTGACAGTCATAATTTGCTAAAATTAAGCACAGAGTGAATCACAAAAACATTTGCTGTTTGAATCTCGAACAAGTTTCCAAGTCGGGTCGTTGTCCTATTTGAAGATGAAACAATTATTCCAATTCTATTGAGACATGTTCTTTCATGCTCGGAAAAATTCAGTTGAAATAATACTCTGTCTCTAGCCCTCTTTGTGATTTGAAGCGAGACAATCAGATTTTGTAACGCGTATCCCAGACGATTATTGTTTGGGATAAATAAAGTATTTTATTGTCGAATGTAACAAATACGATACATTGTTAGCAATAAGTTTTGTAGAGCACAACGAAAGATGCCGATAATTGGTAAAATTAACGACTTTCTAGCATCCTGTCTAAGCTGATCGCTACAATGTTTAAAAAGGTATTTCTCGAAGCGCACCCATTTTGAGGCGCACCTAAACTATTTCTTAAAACGCACCTATGTTAACGTAATATAAAGATTTTAAACTTTATGTCTACCAAGATGAATACAAAACACCAGGGCAATATAACATAGGTGCGCTTTATTAGGTGCGCCTCAAAATGGGTGCGCTCCGAGAAATACCTCATTTTTAAATTCCACAAAAATTGGAAGCAGAATCTACAAAGCTTTGTTTACCGATAGACAGTTACCCAATTTGGTTACCAAAATAGGGATGTGCCGTTTCAAAGGATAAACTTGCTCCAAATTGTTTCGATTGAAAAGTTTGAGGCGGAAGCCCTTAGAACTCTACCGATGCACTTAGGTTTTTTAAAGCTGTGCGCTCAACACTTTGTCTTTGAGAAAATGGGCAACGAAACGGGCTAAGTTTATTAATTTAAATATTCTCTGTGGAGTTTTCTTGAGCTGCGATAAAATTAATATCGCTATAGTCGCAAAAGGAAGTGTTTTTACTTTGTCCCGCAATTTTAGTGATAGGAATAATTGTAAAGACTGTATAACACGATCGTGTATTCATCAGCTCTTTTTACCTATCTTCCTTTTTAAGTTTAATTAAATAGCGACTGTCTATTTAATAAAACTTTCATACATTTGCATCAAAGTTATACCTGAAGATGTTCTAACTCTATCAAACAACTCAGGTACACAAAGGATCTAACATGGAAAGTGCTCTTTGGCAAACAACTATAAACAATGTTTACATCACTAATGTATAACCCGAGCATGCTCGCTAGTTAATAAAAGTTCAACCTAAACAGCATCTAACTTATAATCGAAGAAGTTCGATCCAATAAACTAGGATCCAGGTGCACAAATTCAAGGGGATGTGACGTGGAAGGAGCTGTTTGGCACACGTTCAAACGTTAGGGCGAGTGGTGACGGGACGGTCCTAAAAAGGGACAATTTTAAATTGGGCAGGCTACACCCGTTTATCATCATCATTTCAGCCATAGGACGTCCATTGCTGAACATAGGCCTCCCCAATGATTTTCATGATGACCGGTTGGTAGCGGCCTGCATCTAGCGCCTTCCTGCTACCTTTATGAGGTCGTCGGTACACCTTGTGGGTGGACACGTGTCCTTGTGTACGCCCGTTATCAGTTGATTAAGATAGACTGTAAAGTTGTGTTTTTGAGCCGAGTAATGATTTTTCTCTTTTACATGAAACACACTTTCAAGCCGCATTTTAACCTGCTAGCCGTCCTTTGCGAACCTGGCATTAACCGTGCTCATCAACACGCGTATCCGGACGTTCCGGACCAGGTACAAACCGTCTCGTCAACGCCCGCCCTTACGCGTCTCCATAACCTGCAATGTTTACATCGCTGATGTATTGCCACCGCGGACGTGAGAGGGTTGAACGAGTGTTGGAGACGAACTTTATGGAAGCACTCTTATAGAATAACCACCGAACTCGAAATTCAACGTCCAAAAGTGAATAAATTATCCTAGTATAGGAAAAAGTAATCAAAGACATGCAGAGGACGTTTCAGACAAATATAAAAAAACTGTATAGTCTCGCAAAAAAGCGAAATGTACCTTGACAGATTGACATACAAAATAGCGCCTGAATCGCAAGAACAAGATTTTTTTATGAGAAAACATTCCTTGAAAGTTAAATGAAAGATAAGTTTCATGAAGATAGGTATCGCTAAGTTATTTATACATTCACTTCACTTTTTGTCCTAGTTGCAGCAGGTGACATTGCATGCAACATTAAGTTCATCGATAATATGATACGCTCCTAATTAGGCTACAAAATTAAATTGCCTTCATACAGGACCCTGTATGAAGGTCGCATGTCCTTTTACGCGTAATAAATTGCCCTGTCTTTTTTACCTCTTTCCCATAAATATGTATGAACTTTCGCAGTGCCAGACGAATGTGGGTTCGTGGATTTATTCAGCCTGATGCTGCGAAAAATGATCCCAGCGCCACCTATCTCTCGACCAGCACTTTGCTGACAGGGGTCACTTGTGTTATTGCTCTAATAGTGCCCCTTCGTTTCCTCGCAATCCTGGTTCATGCATATGTGATAAGGCTAGAACATTTCTAGGAATATGAGGTCGGATCAGACTCAATTCGGTACAGAGGGCAAGGTGAACAGAAGCGGTCCCTAAATAGGATTAGATATTCTGCATGGTAAAAGGTGAATTTTGTAGGTAATCAGTTTGAAAATCGTAAATACATTGTCTAGGTACAGTCAGTGTCAAATAGTTGGTGACACCCAGTGGCCAAAAATTTGAAAATTTAATCTCATTCCGTGGAATTGCAATTATAACAAAGACGTGTTGCGATATTTTTGGCTACTTTGGGTGTCACGAACTACACTCGGCATCAAATAAATCGCACCTCCCGCGACAAGCACTTATCAAACGTATGCATCCCCAGTTCCCACCAACGTTGGTACCATTTGAAAGCCTAGTTCTAAACTACATTTCATTAAAGGAAAGGTTTTTACCCCAAAAATGTGTCGTTACAAGGATCCAGAGTCACTTCTTCAAAAAATAGGTAGTTACGCTATAGCCATTTTTTATGACTATAAAACTGTTAAGTTGGGATTAATCGCTATCCATCTGTTAAAGAGGACACGTGAGATCTTTATTTGGTTTTATAACCATAAAAATTGGTCTAATTGATCCCAGAGGTGAGCCCAAAGTGAGGTCTATTTTCAAGTCACATTTATGGTAAATGTTAATCATTTATTTAGAAATGAAATGTATTTTTCTATAAGGATATTTATTGGGCTTTCAAATAACACCAATATTGTTGGGGTACCATGGTTGTGTCAGAAGAAAATATTTAAAGTTCGCGTCGCGGAAGGTGCGGTTTATTTGATGTTGAGTGTATTTGACGCTGACTATATCTCGAAATCTCATTTCACAATTCTACTACGTGATAAGTAAGGTATAATTTTCATTAAATAAAGCGCATTGAATAGGTAATAGAATTTTCTTGTCTCAACAGCATCAAAACATCACATAGAATTCCCGTTAGCAACACAAAAGCCAATAACCTTATGTATCAAAATTATCCACGGAACTTGTAATATGGAGCAGAAACCTATAAAACGCGAACTATTAACCAACATTAAACTGTAAACTGTACGGTTAGATCCGCATAATACTATCGGGTCAAACAATCTCAACAGAGCATGGCTATCGGCCGATATCTTCATTCATTAGTTTCATTACTGTTGCTAATTAAATCAATGTGCTATAATTCTTGTATTAAGACTCACATGTTCAGATTCGCGTGAAGTTTGCTACAGGCGAGAATTTTTAATAAGTAGATTGCAATATCGAGCTTCTTGCATACAACTTACTGCTTATTTTTCAGTCATCTTGGCGAAAAACAGTTATTATTTCGAATAACAATTTCATTATTTCTAACAGCGTTCGAGCCAGTAAATGTAACATAACATTATAATCGAACGATTACGTGAAAAAATACCGATCATTAAAATGAAACTTATTACGAGTATAATAATGTTGTATAGCATGGTTCTAACTGTCCATGTAGACACACACATCAAAACTTCATTCATTATAAAACGCAATATAGTTTTTTGTTTTGACGACCTCATAAAGGGTAATTCCAGGATACATGCCCCAGTGGGATAGGTGCCGCGATTTTAAGTACACTATGTTACAAGCAACTTAGCCTAAATTTATAGTACGTATAATAGAAAGGGACCTCCTCGTGCCACTTTTCGCCTCGCAAACCATCAAAGAGTGCGTTCGTTTAGCCAGTGAGAGCAAAAATCTTCCGCGGCCAGACCTTAGCGAGCGTCGAAATAATATTGGTAAGTATCTTTAAATGGATAATTTTTTTGTTAGCTGTAAAATGATGCAAATTTTTATATAATTTGATAGACTATCTTATAAATTACACGGGATAGCTATGTTTAATTCGATTTTTAGTGTTATTGTATTTTTTATTAAAAAGGCACCTATCCTGTGCTAAAAGGATAGTTGCCTAATTTTTTTTGGGTATAGATGCCCTTAGGGCCATGTCCCATGCACCTAGGGGCATCTATCCTAACCTGCTCTTTTTGTCACAGGTAGCAAGTAAGAAGAAAAAAAGAATGTAGTACGGCTAACCTTAGGAAAGTAATAAATAGGGTGCCCTTCTGATCGAATTTTCTTTTTACCCGACTGCGCTAGAAGGAGTAGTATTATTTTTAATAAAAAATATTAAATTTCATTTTTAATTCATTTAATAACAAACAATCTTAAATAATAAAACTTGGCTTGTTTGATTTCAAAATTCATTTGACCCTTAGAATTCAAAAACTATATTAAAGAGTCATCTATCCCTGCATCAGGCATCTATCCTTTGAAGCAATCATACAGTGAGTCTTCTATCCCCCACATTAGGCGTCTATCCCACTTTTTAGAGGTCAATTAAAATGGTATTTTCTTAGAATCGGTATAACTTAAACTAAAATAATTATAGTATTATCATAGACGAAAGACCAAAGTTTACAGATACTAAGGTCAAATTGTTGATAAAAACTTACTGACTGAGTTACAGAGCTGTTTCAAAAAGTGGGGCATCTATCCTGGACTTACCCAAGGTAGCGGGAAGGCGCTGGATGCAGGCCGCCACCAACCGGCCATTGTGGAAATCATATTATGGGGAGGCCTATGTTCAGCAGTGGACGTCCTATGGCTGAAATGATGATAGTTTTTTGTTTAAAAATAGTACTGGACATATTTAGTACAAAGCGGTTGCACGCATTTGGAACTAATCAATTCCATGGAGCAACTGACCAAATAAATACATATCGTTTGATGTTATCGAAATAAAACATGTCGATTGATCGAACACAAACAAAGGTTTCCAGTTATTAATACCCTCTGGACAGCTGTTATTATGATAAGCAGTATTTGTAAGTATTTTTTTGTTTAAATAAGGGTTCACATCAAAATGAGCATCCGTTATCTTTTAAATAGCGCAATACTAGACGAATCCAAGAAGAGTGTTTATGTCGTATTTCTTCTTAGGCCCGATTCGACCAAACTTTTATCCGAGAATAACTCCTGGTGTATAACTGACATATTGACAGTTTCAGTATGGGAAATATGTCAAAATGTCGAATAACTGACGGTTTATTCTGAGATTAATATTTACTCTTGTTAGGTCACAAATCCACCCTTAATCGAAATGAAGTTATTCGATAGAGACCCTAAGATGTTTTATAGTAGAGAACCCATAGTTACAGATAATAAATTAAAGTCTGAGCTGAAAACTTTCCGTGAAAGATGGAAAGTGCAGCGTGGGACGGTCTTAAGCAAGACAGAACGACGATATACGAGTGGGTTGTTAAAAACCCAGTAATGAAAAATAGTATGATCGATTTCAGTGGCATGCATTGAGAGAATTAAACCTTTGTAGAACTGACGTGGGCTGATGATAATGACCATTATCAACGACGACTGAACTAGCAATAACAACGTGTACGTGCGGGAAATTACAGTGCCACAGAATTCGCTCAGTTCATTCTGTGCTTTCGATCCACGAGTGTAGACGAACTATAATAGTCCGTGCGATTATACTTTCGCTTCTATTTGGAGTGAAAAGTTAGAAAATGCTTTGTTGGACTGACCGCAGATATTACGTGGAGTGGACATAACATAATACTTTGTAAATGGAGATAGAAAGTCTATGGAAGAAAGTTAAGCACATGATCACCATGGGAGATACTGGAGACTTAATCATGAGAACTGCATAGTCATTCCAAGTACAAGATATGATGATCGGATTCATAACATTAATCAATACTAAAGTTTCCTAGTGTTTTCATATTTACCCAACAGTAAGACAGTTTTCTAATTAACATTTTAATAATGACAAAAGACGTACTTGCACCACCTAAGTTTAACGGTGACTATGACGATAACCGGTGCTTTTTGTATGGATTTTGACAGATTTTTAACGTTTGTCAAAGTTAAATTTAGATGGTGCAACCCAGCCTAAGTCTCTTGTGTGTAGCACATTAATTAATTTACATTCGACGCGTACACGAGTAAGTCCTAAATTCAAATATATTTCACCCGAAATAATTAGTATGACTTCATAATAGCAAGCTTTGTGAATATTCCACACCTGGGTCTTATAAGACGTTACATAATACACACAGGTTGGTAAATAATTCAAATTTAAGGCTGAGTTGCACCACCTCACTTTGACCGTAACTATGACGATAACCGGTGCTTTTTGTATGGAGTTTGACAGATTTTTGATGTTTGTCAAAGTTAAAATGAGATGGTGCAACCCAGCCTTAAATTACATACATTTAAACGAATCTATTAAATCGGTAACCGTGTAAAAATTGACAGCTAACTAAAATAAAATAATCATAAGATTTTTGTAGCTTTAAGTGCGTTGTCACGAACCGTATACTGAACTCTATTAAGTAAAAACACAAGACATTGTCTACGTTAAGATGACGTAATCAAATGACCTTAACCCAGTCCAGTGGATTAATCTAGGCGGAAATAATCGCACCATTCAGATTCCGAGCCATTTGGTTTATGATAGTGATTTGACACCGTTTTCTTTGCTACTTTTTAAGGAATTTTCTTCTGTCCGCACAACCGCGCACGAGTCGATTTGAATTTGAGTTTTTTCTCAAAAAGATGGATTTTCATTACTCTACTATTAAATGACATTAGATTAAATAAAGCTTTAAAGTTAAGCAGTGTCTTTAAAGTCGAGAAGTTTATCGAATAATGGCTCTATTAGAATGTCTGTGTCCTGCCTTACTATGTAGTTTGGTACACGTTTAGTGTAGTTTCTACTGTTGAAACTAAAATTGGCACAATTACCGACAAAAGTACACAAGCAAAAACACTGTAGAATCAATCATCGGTTATACAACGTTCATAACTACAAGGGCTAGCAATTATAATTATTACCAGTACCTATCCGCCTACTATAAAAATACCTGCAAGTTTTCTAATAGCTGATATAAAATCTGCCTTAGTTGTCGTGTTTTACACATACTTACAGCCCCTTTTCGTACTCTATCTATACTTATAATAAATCTGTAGAGAGGTCAATTCTGTACATGAAATATATTTTCAAAATAACTATCAGGGGGTGATTAGTGATCGATACTGATGCCAAAAATGCAATCAGTAAAATTTTTGTCTGTCTGTCTGTCTGTCTGTCTGTCTGTATGTTCCTTATAGAAACAAAAACTACGACGACTCTCGACGGATTTTAACGAAACTTGGTACAATTATTCTTCATACTCCTGGGCAGGTTATAGGATACTTAGGAATTCCCACGGGAACGGGAATTAGCGGGAAAATCATTTTGTATGAAAAATCTAAACCGCTTAAGTTAGACGCTTGAAATTTGGCATGACGAAGGTACCTGACCTTAGTATACTAAAAGCTTAGTTACAACAGGATATTGCAAGATTCCCACGGGAACGGGAGTTAGCAGGAAAAAACATTTGTATGAAAAAATCTAAACCGCGTAAGATAGACGCTTGAAATTTGGCCTGCAGGTACCTTAGTAAACTTAAAGCTTAGTTACAACAGGATATTGCAAAATTCCCACGGGAACGGGAGTTAGCGGGAAAAAACATTTGTATGAAAAAATCTAAACCGCGTAAGATAGACGCTTGAAATTTGGCCTGCAGGTACCTTAGTAAACTTAAAGCTTAGTTACAACAGGATATTGCAAAATTCCTACGGGAACGGGAGTTAGCGGGAAAAAAAATTGTATGAAAAAATCTGAACCGCGTAAGATAGATGAAGGGGGGGTAAAACGAGATCCACGCGTACGAAGTCGCGGGCGGCCGCTAGTTTTTTATATTACCGATCGTTAGCTAGTCTCACTAGCGTGATATGCATCGGCCATGCCATCGGTAGTTCTTATGCAAATTAAAAAATGAGAATTTCTATCTGATACTGATTTCTAGATAAGCGCTAATTTTGCTACCGTAGATCTAGCGTGATAATAAGAGCCAAAGCACACGATGCTTTGCAGGCGTTGCGGCGCCGCACCGCAGTCACCGCACAGATTTTGCCGTATCGCGCGACGCGGCACCTCACTGCTCATGTGCCCGCTACAGATTTCTATGTAAGGCTGAGTTGCACCATTTTACTTTAACAGTAACTTTATCCCTAATCGGTGTTTTTCGTATGGAGTTTGACAGACTTTTGACGTTTGTTAAAGCTTAAGCAAGATGGTGCAATGCAGCCTAAGAAGACGCAGCGGCACCTCTCCGACGTCGTACCGCCGCCGCAACGCATCGTGTGCTATGGCTCTTACGTATACCACTACACGTGATATCGCGTGATATGGTGATGAGTACTTAATTGACGTTGGCAAGACAATTTTTTAAGTATACAACCATTATGGCTGTGTTCTTTTTCCCGTTAACAATGAGATGCTTAAACTAAAAATATTTATTTTACAAATATTATTTTCGTAACATGTTCAAGACTGTTTTTAGTATTTTAGGTACTTTATTATGGACAGTCAAAAAGCAGTAAGTATGTTAAGCAGTAAATGGTGAAATTTAATTCTGCATCAGTGAAATTTTGACCCTACTAAAAGCTTGACATCATTTATGGATGAAACCTGATGCTTTTGGTATAAACATATTATTATGACGGACACAACCTTTTATAATATGTTTTAGGACAAGTTAATATTTTGTAAAATCATATTCTTTGGATTCAACAAGCTCATACAATTGTGGTATTATATTTACAGTAGGTACAGTTTCAAATACCTTACCTGAAAATGACAAGCTATTTAAAATACCTTTATTTACAATACTTTCAGAGGTTTTATCTGAAAATGAGTAATATAAAATAATTGTTCACAAATATGTGCCCGTGTTTATCTCTGACAGATTAGTCTAAAAATGGAGGTGAGCGAATTCATTTTCCTTATTTATGCGAATATCCTAATAAAGTCCCACAAATAACCTATTTTATGAGTTAGTCAGTGCAACAAATATTCACAATTGACGTCAATGTTCAATCCATCCAATATGTAGTATAGAACAATAGGAATGTGGTTTAGTTTGTTCAAATGTTTTTAACTATACTTAAAATAATACATATAGTGCACTCGGTTAGACAGAAAGTCAGACGTAAAAGTAAAAAAACATAACCGTCCTTTTGGCGCAGTCAGACTCGGTGACTTTTTTTATTACAGTGTTTATAAGACAAAAGTTTAATGATACATAATGACATAATGACATCTTACCAATCTTTCGATTATTAAATCTACAAACTGCACCAATTGAACATGCTTTCATTACCTGAAAAGAGAGAAAAGCTTATTAATAATTATTATTCACTCAAAAAATAATATACAGGTTTACCGATGACTTAAAAAAGAGTTGAAAATATTATAAAAACAATATGCTTAAGTTGAAAAAGTGACTCTACCTATGAAAAAATAAGACATAAGTTTTACTTTTAAACATGTAGAGACTAGAGTGTAACGAATTCCCACAACGTCATACGTGTGAAAATCGTTTTGTAGAGTGGTGCCTCAATATTCACGATTGCATTACTTTTCAGTCAACCATGACCACTCGTTTATACGGAGCTGCTTTCGGTAGAGAGCAATCTACATCACAGCTTGTAACATTTTAATTGGAATTAAATTCACCCTAGATTATAAGTAACATTATATTAAATCAAAAAGTAATAATTAGGTATCTGGTCAAATATTCTGCATCCGAAGGTAACATAGCGACTAGAATTATTGAAAACTGTATTTACCTCAAGTAACTATTTTGTTTCAAATCTAGGTGCTTTTACACTTGCTAGTTTAAATAAGTATGTATTCAATTGTAAGTTGTGATGTAACCCACATGAATTCGTCATAAAAATATGATTCCAGTAGATTTTAATCCAAGCATTGCACCAACCGTAATGCCCATATTTCCGCATCTAGGCCAGCTTGGCACGTTTCCTGTGAGAATTCAGTTTTACGATATGAACCGACGCTCGTGCTAATCCTGGCTGGAAATAGTCGCTAGCATTTGATAATATCTTCCAGATTACATATTTTTTAGTTAAAACTTCATGTGTTGAATTTATATTAACAATGATTGCCTCAACTCTCGTTGCGCGACCAATAATAATACTCTTTTATAAAAAAATATACAAGTGCTGGCTAAAAGACCTTAATTATTATAAGGGAATCGATGATTAAATAAGACCGTTCTAAATTTAAATCACATTGTTTAATTTTCTTTTTTTTTTCTTTTAATTGACATTTCCTTTTCCAATAATAAAGACGAAAATAAAGACAAAGGTATTATTGTAACCTGCCAGTATGGATCTAATAATAACCAACTTCCATTGAAATGGATAGAATGTACCTATTCTAGTACGATCTTGTGCACATAAAACTGTACATTTTTGTTGCAAAATAGACTGTATTACAACGGCATAGATGTCACTATGTAGAGCTTGACGTGCTGTCGTATACAAGAAGTGCTAAAGTTGGCGGAACCCAAAGTTTACGAGTCGTAAAACAATTGAAGCTTCACTTGAACTTCTTAGGTTTACTTTTAACTACCACTTCTACGTTTGTTGTTGTCTTGTTTCAGTGTTGCCACCATTTTCACAAATCGCTCACCTAGCAGTATAATGACACATCTACTTTTTTCTTATTTTACAGAAATGAGGGTCAAAGATTTTACAAATGTTTCAAACGAAGTTATGAGTTCATTTTACATTTTATCATGGATTTTATGGTTTTAGCAACTAGTATAGACCTTAATAGATACTTAGGGATAAAAAATCCACTTCAGGTTTGCAGGAGTTACTTCATAGCAGTCAAAGAAGAAGAAGAACCATGCAATTGTGCCGTTATACTTTTTGACAACTTCCAAAAATGTCATATATGCCCCAAAAACATAATTAAATAGGATGTGAAAACTAGAAATAAAGAATTGGTTGATAGAAAACAAAAGTTTTTATTTGAAATCAACATACAATAAAAAGTTTAACTAAAATATTATAATAACCTATATCAGGAATGGCTCTTTCCATACCAGGTGACCGACCACGCTGGGAGAGAGGTACGTAAACTCGCTCTGACGCTGGATCTCTCCCAATTGATAGACTGTGCAACCAGGGTCCCGGACGTCGACATTCACACAGCCAACTGCCTTGACCTTCTGCTGACATCTGATCCAGACAGATATTCCATCCTGGTTACTGCTCCTCTTGGAACTTCTGACCACTGCCTGGTGAAAACTGTATCGACATACTCCCCATCCGATCGTGGCCCTTGTGGAGTAAGACGAGTATGGCGATACAAGTCGGCAGATTGGGACGAGATGCGTCAGTTTTTCGCATCTTTCCCTTGGAGGCCGGCATGCTTTTCTTCTCGAGACCCAACGAGTTGCGCCGATGCCATAACAGAAGTTATACGCCTGGGTATGGAATTCTTCATTCCTTACTCAGACGTCGCCTCAGGTAGCAAAGCTCGCCCTTGGTTCGATGCTGATTGCCGTCATGCTGAAGCGTGTAAGCAGTCAGCATTTCTGGCATGGGCTGATGCTCGAACGCGCGACTCACCGGACATTCGCAATCTGAAGAAAGCCTACAACCAATCCTCCAAGTCTTGCAAAAAGGCGTTACGCAGGGCTCGCTATGATCATATTGGACGCATTGGCACCAAACTTGCTTCTTACCCAGCCGGGTCCAAAGCGTTTTGGTCCCTTGCCAAGGCCATCCAATCAAACTCCTGTCGCCCCAGCCTGCCGCCACTGCTGGAACCCGATGGCTCACTGGCTCACTCTGCTGAGGAAAAGGCGAACCTTTTTGCCACCCTGTTCGCTGATAACTCACGTCTTGACGTCGCAGGCAAAACGCCACCCTCATTACCCCCTGCCTCCTCCACCATGCGTGAGGTCCGCATACGGCAGAGAGAGGTTTTAAATGTCTTGCGTTCTCTTGACGTAAATAAAGCCAGTGGACCCGACGGAATTCCGGCAATTGTCCTGCGTAACTGTGCGCCGGAGTTGTCTCCTATTCTGACACGCCTGTATCGACTCTCACTTGAGACTGGACTAGTCCCTAAATCATGGAAGCTTGCAAACGTACAGCCCGTACCTAAAAAGGGCAGTCGTGCTGACCCAACTAATTACAGACCCATCTATGTTACGTCTACACTCTGCAAGATAATGGAACGTGTCCTCAATGGCCGACTCCTGTCATACCTTGAAGAAAATGACCTACTCAGGGACCGTCAGTATGGGTTTCGGTATGGTCGTTCTACAGGTGATCTTCTCGTGTATGCCACACACTTATGGAGCGAGGCCATTGAGAAACATGGTGAAGCCATTTCTTCAAAAGTCCATTTCTTATGGCTCCAACATTCCGAGGTGTGCCTGTCAAAATCACCGAGCAACTGCAACTCTTGGGCATTGAAATGTCCAGCAAGCTGAACTTTGGCGAGTACATCGAATCCATAGCGAAAACTGCTGCCAAAAAACTTGGTATCCTCTCGAGGGCAAGGCAGTACTTCTCCAAGAAGCAAAGGCTGCAGCTTTATAAAGCACAGAAAGATCCGACCTTGCATGGAATACTGCTGCCACCTCTGGGACGGCTCTGCCAAGAAACATTTGGCTGCTTTGGATTCGGTGGAAAGGCGTGCCAGAAGACTTATCGACAGCCCTACCCTTGTTGAAGCGGCGCTCCAGGAACTTGACCATCGCCGTAAGGTAGCATCCCTATCGGTTTTCTACAGGCTACACTTCGGAGAATGTGCGAAAGAATTACACGAATTAATTCCACCCCTTCCATCATCGGGGAACCAGACGCAGGTTAGCGTACCATCCCTATATTAAAATTAAAAATAAAATAAAAATTCATAAAATTCATTTATTTTTGCAAATAGGCTTTTAAAAAGCGCTTTTACACGTCCCAATATTAACCCTACCACTGCTTCGGGACAATAAATGGGCCAGTACTGAGAAGAAGCAGCGCAAGAAACTCAGTCACTATTGTTGACATTCCACCAGCTCGCACTAAGCGTTTCGATGACTCTTTTATAATGCGAACAGCTAGGGACTGGAATTCGTTGCCTGCTGCTGTCTTTCCCGAAAACTATAATCCGGGCCTCTTCAAGGCGAGAGTGAATTTAGCACTTACAGGGCAGATATGTACCATCCTAGACTGCATCCCACTTAACATCAGGTGCGATTGTGGTCAAATACCTGCCTTGTTATGCATAAAAAAATAAAATAAAATAAAAAACTTTTGGCTCGTGATTCGTTAAGGAATAGTCAACATCAAACTATAACAAATAAAATAAAGTTTAATCATGACGTATCTTCTTTTGTCAAATGTACCGTTTTTCTACTAACTTACTAAGTTAATAAAATGTCACATTTGCCACTTACGCCAACACAGATTTAGAAGCGATTGCACCTCACGGAGCGCCCCGCACAACTGACAAATAAGCCGTTGTTATGCGCGGAAGCGGGGGAAACGTAGCAAGTGCTACAATGACACTGAACGCCCTCTCTCGACAAATAGTAAAACTAACACCGTGCCGTTTTACCACTTTATAAATTATACACTCTTAAACACTTAGGCCGGCCGTAAAAACTCAATTTCGCTTTTTTTGTAAATGTGCCATTATACTGCTAGGTGAGCGAAATAAACTTTGACTAAAAGTGTTTACATTTCCATGTTTATGTGATTTTGTGAACATGCATCGTATTGTAAACAATTTACGCTTGGATAGAGCAATTTAAAAACAACGTTGTAAATTTTTATCATAAAAAACTGTAACTTAATATCGAAGTACAGTAGGCTCACACTTTATGAATGCTTTTTAATGAACATTTATAAAGATTTAATTTATAAATTAGTAAATAGATACCAAAGTAATTTTGAAAAGTATAACAGCAGTTTGTATGGAGTGAAGTAACTGTATCATCTTTCGCTACTATAAACATTGCATACCCCATAATCTCTCGTCAAGTGGCCCACTTTCGGCATGAAAACAAACACATAAAAGTACCATGGGTAATAATGGGACAGTCGTTGCGAAATCTATGGCGTGTGTACACAAAGCACTGTTTGAAGTTGCATGGTGAAACTTCGCCTATGT
The DNA here is from genome assembly GCF_004193835.3 of Ostrinia furnacalis. Classification (NCBI taxonomy): domain Eukaryota; kingdom Metazoa; phylum Arthropoda; class Insecta; order Lepidoptera; family Crambidae; genus Ostrinia; species Ostrinia furnacalis. The sequence goes on from NW_021131019.1 coordinate 418,188, forward strand.
AAACTTGGTTCGAGGCAATTTTGTTTTAGAACAAAGAAAAATTGTTTTCACAAGTATTCTGTTGCAATAGTATTAGTATTTTATGTTAGGACTAAAATTATTTTAAAAGTCCGAAGTGGGTATAAAGTAACGATTAAGTAGGCATATGTTTATTAGTTTAAGAATATGAAAGAAAAATTCAGCAATAAGAGTCAAATTCAGCATCTCGAGTTCGTCAGATTTTCACCTTAGGATATTTTTTTTTTCAAGTTATTTATAAAATCTATTCTTCAAATCTAACAATATTTCGTTGGTAAAAAAGTTTGGTAACTTATTTGGAAAAGTCTGTACCATGTCATTTTTTTCGTCTTAGAGAAAACTGCGAAAAGCTTTTTAACGTTTCATCCTATGACGTGTAGCAGATAATTCCATGACTCCAGTTTTCGAAGAAACATCAAGGTAAAAGGTAAGTCTACACCGGATTGACATTTCGCTACTTTCCTCCCTTAGTGCTGTCTGCTTCTCGACATATTTGCCATTATATTTTGAACCTTACTAGCTTGATATTATGAATCCTCTTTATTTCCCAAGGTAAGTACGTGTCACGCGCCGTTGCCCACCCCATGAACACTTTTATTAGCATTAGCTGACTAAGCAGGTTCATAATATAAGTAAGGTAGCCAGATTCCAAATGCGATATCATATACAGAGCCCTTATAAAAATGGGGTAGCAGGTACTATCTCTTTATTATGGGCCCGTAACTTTATGGTGAGGTATTTCACTTATGTCTGGAAAAGTAAATAAGTTATTATGGTGGCACTTCTATTACGACTAGCAAATATTGAGGAGCTTCTATGGTACTTACAGAGAAAGTAATTTGTCAGAAAATTTTGTTGGGATTCAGTGACATTTTATCGTCGAAATGTTCATCTAATAAAAAAGTTAACATTTGCCATATCACGTGTTATACTTGCGTAAATTCTTAAGGACTTACACGGAGAAAATTAGTTACTCAGTGACATTTAACGTCGAAATTTTTTCGATACAAAAGTTTGAATTTTCCCTGTCACGTGTCATGCTTGCGAAAGTTCACAAAAAACACCCTCAGCCCAACAACGAAGTCACCGACTCTGTGACCTTTCCACAACTTTTTCCTCGATTTGTTTATCAACAAATCCATTGCTATGTCGCGGTGACAGATGAGTTTTGTGCGTGCGAGTCGATCGGACGCCAATAATCCGCTTGTTCCCAAGCAGTCACACCGAAACACATTTCGGTGTGACTAGTTGGGAACACGCGCCAATAAGTGCTTGTTCACGTAGGCACGCGCGGGCGCGGGCGCGGGCGCGGGCGCGGGTAACGTCGCGAGCTCGTGTTCATATTGACGACCAGGCGTTCGCGCGATTGTGACGTATTGTCAGAGGTCGAATTATGGACGACGATCTTTAATTTTTAACCGAAAATTCATACCTAAAGTGGGAGATTCTAAAAATTAGAATTGGTGTTTTGTAACTATAAGGTGAGTTTAAAAAAAAGATTTTCTTAGTAAGTAATTTATAATTTTCAATCAAAATCAAATTCAAACAAGGTTCCTCTTTATTATTTAATTTAATTAATATTATCGTTATCAACTAAACAACATTTCTGTTCATATGATGACTGTGTTTACTTTGCCAAATAGGAGTTCTAGCCTGAATAGCACTAATAAACTCTTCTGTATTGAACGACATGATAAAAACGTGCTATCGTTTCTAGCGACAAGATCAAACTGGTTGAACTTACCTGACGTCGTGAGTGAAACGCGCGCGCCGCCGCTAGTTTGACATGAACACACACAAACATCTTCACGCGTTGAAATTACCGCGAGCGCTCCGCGCGCGCCAGTCGCTAGCTTGCCCGCTAGTTAGACCGCACGTGCGTTTCGTACGTGAACACTTGGAATCACTACATATGTTTGATATTTCGTCACCGCGCCCGCGCCCGCGCCCGCGAGTCAACGTGTGCAAGCACTAACGGTTAGTGTTCCACGCGATTACACTTGGCATCCGAAGGTCCTCGACCTTTGAACCTTCAGGGCACTTTTTGGAGGTGACGCGGCAATAAAGTTTTCCGGGTATCGTTTTCAAAGATGGCCGAAACGAAATCCAACGGATCCATGCTAATGCTAGCGTGAAATCACTTCATGTTTGCTACGTTGCTACATACGTAGGTAAATCAGATTTCACGCACGATCTAATGTAGGAAAGTGTGTTTTTCAGGATAAAATTTACACAAAAATCTAACCTGTCAATCTAATGTTGAATTCGAAAGTTGATTGAAGTCACACCTAAACACTTCCTAGTAAGTGCAGGTAAAAAATCTTAAGTTATTATTCATTGATATAATCTGAAATAATTGAAATAAAAAAGACATTCATTTGAATAATTATCAATCTTGTTATTTTAATGTATTAACATAATTCATAATATCATATCGGTACATGAAATACCGTTATTTATGAAGCATATGAATATGCGTGTACCGATTTGCAACATTGAATTTATAATCTTCCACATTTACAAACGTTGTAAGTCAACACATTAAATAAATATACTCCCACGTTTTTAATCCACGGATAATGATAACTATCTCTTTCTAATTAGATGTGCATGACTAGGACAGAAGACAGGGGAAAACAGATACTGGAAAGCGTTAGAGTAATTTCTAAGTAAAAACAAGCATAGCACACTGGCATTGACTGAATTATTGAAAGATTTACGCCATTCGAAGAAACGTATAATTTTCATCTAAGATTTGTTTTTGTTTTAGATTAACACAGATTATATTCAAACATTATTAATCGGTTTATTGCTGATTTCTAGAAATAGAAATCTAGATTTTAATTTGTCACTTTTAAAGAAAAACTTTAGTAATAACTCATTTTTACAACCATTCCTCTGATATAACACTTAAATTGATATAACTCTTTTAAAGTGTCTTTAGATAAACATTGAATAGTTTTTTGCTAGGTTAGCATATTAAAAAAGGAGAGATTTTTCAATTTATCTTTTTCGCTTGCTCAACGCATCTTCAAACAAATGATTGAAACGATTTTCTTAATCAATAAACCGAATGTTATGTGCGAAGCAATCTTAATTGGAAACTATTAAAATTACAAAAACGTTTACATAAGAGCCGTAACGAGTTATGTAATTCGTGTAACAGTTTTGTTCACGCTTGTGCGAGAAACTTCCCCATGTGTTTTTATTACAGACCTATCAATCAACTGACCAATTTATTGGTTACAAAAATTAAAAACTTATAAATAAACTTTTTTGCCATCTATCAACAAGAGAATCAACACAAGACCCTTTCTACCACTTACTTTATAAAGTCTTTGATATTCGGAGGCTGTTAAGGACTCTACACACCAAGGCATCGACCAGTCCGGTGGCTTGGTGTTGGCGATTTTATTTCAAAAGAATCATATAGACGACTTTTTCTTGTAACTTTTGATAGCATGTCAAAAGTCGACGACTCATATCGGCGGGTTGGTTGATTTGGCTATGATAGATAAACTAAATTTTTTGAAGGTCATCTATGATCAGCAACCTTTGTTTTCTTCAGACAAATATCTGAAACTTTATGAGTAACCGGTAAAACTTGTCCAAAATTCATAAACTAAGTTCTAAGCTCTTAGAACTGCCAGTGATGTTGTTGAAGATCAATCTCGAAGTAATTAAACTACGAGTCCTAATTATAAAATTCTTCACAGTCTAGGCATTTTAATTCCATTGTTGCCTAACTTGGGAAGTCAAAGAAGTTAAAGTTAGCTTTAGTAATGGCCTACGATTAATTTCAATTATTAAAACAAAGCATCTTTGACTGGGTCTTAGCGAAATCTTCCACAAGTGTCCTTTTGTTCCTTCAAAAGTTCTATCATTACGGGGTCAAAGTCTCGATTTGTATTTAGAGGCCCAATTTCCATCCTTGAATTAATTTCCAGGCATAAATACTTCAAAGTTTAAAGACAATATGAATTCGGCATAATGATGGATACCTAATGATACGGAATACGGATATGCCTACCTGACTACTGAAACTCAGCAGTGTAGTAAGTAATGAACTAAAACGTGGTTTATTCGTCCAATACCAAAATCCGTGGCTGATTTTGGTGCCATAAAATGCAAATCTAAATTGGAAACATGACAAAATAAACTAGAGAGATAATTACTTTCACTAATCACAAAACTAGTATATTTACATAAAATATTAGGATATCTTCTTTCTTTTCCAATTAGGATAGTATATGTTTTGAAGCTTTCATAAAAGAGTAGAAAGTATTTATTTTACTGTGTTAATGAGCATGTCAAGTCTCAATGTAAATCGACCGTTCTAGAATCTGGCATACAATAGACAATATTGTCCACAAGTGTTCTTTAATTACTCACTTTTGTCCCTCCCAGATCGAAAGTTCTCACAATTGCGCTGTCAAAACATCTAATGTCCTCAAAGCGACAGCACAAAGGAGTTGTGGAGTTGCCTAAGCTCATTGCAGCTTGGAGAAACAGTTCCAACTTTCAACACAAAAGTTATGATGGTTTAGATTTTTCTTTCATCTCCCGCGTCAACGTTTTCTCCCAACGTTTAAACTTGTTTAAATTGGCGAAATCAAAAATGATAACTCGAAGTTGCTCAGACGCAGAAAAATCTAGACATTATTACGTCAGAAGCGTAATTAATTGAAATGCATACATTTGCTCAAGTGCACTAAAGCAAACAATTGAAGAACGCCTATTAAGAACCCGCAGACTTATTGACTTTTTGTCGACCGATAGTTTGGTCGGACTGTTGATCAGTACCTATAGATAGATCATTTAATCCACGAAGACGCGCCCCACAAATTTTTTGTCGAGGGAAGCGCCGGGTGCAGGGAGTTTGATTGGAGCAATCCGAGCGTCTTTATTGTGTGGCGTATGCACTCATGGATAATTTAGCGTGTACCGATAACACTCAAACATTAGCAGAAGAATGGTGGGGCGCGTCTTCGTGTGGTTGAAACGATCTATATGAACAGTTCACACATTACAACGATTTAGTATCGACCGATTTTGATACATATTACAAGCCGACCAAACTATCGGCCGACAAAAAGTCTGTAACTCTTCGGGGACTCTTAAAGTATATACCGTTTGACTTCATGTCATTCAGAAGCCAACTCAGATTTGCATCCTTTCAAACAACATCCTTATACTCTAGACAAAGTGCTAACAGACGGATAGGCCAATTCAACGAAGCAGTCCGCACCTCCGCTTACATTACTCAGATCACAGAGTCGTGACGAGTAATAATGCGCACAGAATGCCAAGCATGGCATGGTCCATTTCACTGGCGAAGCATGCATACATTTTGTGACACTGTTGTTGTGACACTAATCGATGATAACACTTCACGACTTCTGGATGACATGACCGTTCACGACTGGGTGATTGGGATGCAAAATTGACGTAATCTGAACCCAAATGACAGAATGGTGACTTAATTCCGCAACTAAGAGGAACATATTCACGTTTTACTGAGTCGTACGGATATACGGATGCAGATGGATTGTAGTAGGTACTAGTCATTGACTCAAAATGTGTCAGCTTTATAATAAACCAACAATGTCTAAACAACAAAACATCGAATTCTATTGTCGGTTATAATTATAAACTCATTCGAATCACGGCGATAACGTAACCAACGTCAACCACAACAAGCCCAAACAAAACCCGCCGCATGTAGGGTTGCCAGGCGTCCGGATAAAGCCGGACATAGGCTTTTTGATGGCGTGTTCGGCCAACTTGTCAAAATAACCGATGTCCGGCCTGTACGCGCACCAGGACGTTGATGATGATAGTACTCACTCGTGAGCTCACTAATTACAACCCCCCCCCCCCGTCGCATGTCCGGCCAAATGAAGCACATAGTCCGGCTTTTGTGTTTTTGGACCTGGCAACCCTAGCCGCATGAATGGCTGCGGCTAAGCGATTTCAAATTCGTCAAATAGAAAATGTCCCTAATCTCTCCTCACAAACGCTCTTTCTAATCTCGGAGATAAAACGTCATCCTCGGATTATTTCGTTGTTATTTTGTTGTGAAACATCGTTGTTTGAGCCCCGATTACCGACCTAATTTTATTTTCAGATTCTATTTACCTACTTAAGAATATTTTAAAGAACGATACGACCTATTTAGTAAGCCACGCCACGGCTTCATTCAGTCAACTTTATTTTGTTTTCTTGTTTTTATTATCAATGACAACGTTATTTTTTACTAAGCTTTTCGCTTTTATAATGCTGAAAAAAATTTAACATTAATTAAAAATAACTCGGTGAAAAATATCAATAATATATTTGTGTCATTGGCAATCAGACTTGTCTTAAAATAGTAATTAACATATTTAAAAAAAATTTACCAAAAAAAAAACAACCTATTTTACGATCAGCAACTATAAACATTAACATTAATATGCTATCTAGCGAAATATCTAGCATTATCGATATCGAAAGTGACTAATGATACAGTAAACTAAAAAGCAAAAGTGTTACTTTCACTGCTAAAGCTAAGATTTACTAAACCCAGTTACATCTTTTGTGCTAAACGATTTTCAATTCTGCGACAACGGCGTAACGGTGTCTGACTATCTATGAAATCCGTCCATCTACGATCATAAAACTGCCTTGTTGGGCTGAGTCGATATATCATGAGTCTGTCAAAGATATCTCGGTTTTTCTGTGGTATTAACCTTTTTGCTGCCAATACAGTGGCCATGACCATGCAAGTTATTACGTTGGTCATAGCAGTTATGACGTCATCAGTAATGCTAATAATCGTTTGCGGTGAAACTTTTGGAACTGTATCATAATAACTGTCATTTATTAATGGTTTAAGAGGATATTTCAATTTCTAAACCCATTTCCACTGTCAAAAATGATTCACAAAATATTAAGTATTCATTCTTAGTTCGTTCCAAATGATCTTTGACACTTGCAAAGTGTTACCTTCAAAATACGTTTACGGAGAAAAACGTGTTTTTCCGAGAAAATAACTCATCAATGCAAAGCGTTGCTAAACATTCGCTTGATAACGGTGCCCCGATTAGCCTGTCCGTTTCCATATCCAATTCAGGGGTGCCAACTTCGTAGTATTCCCGACAAATGGCCTCTGAAAGATTGTGAAAGCAATCATTTCTACTACTAAATTGTGCCGCTCGATTTTCTACATCCCTTGTATAGTGTATTCTGTTTATGTGCTTTAACTGCAGCCATTTAACATTAGTTTTAATCATCAAGTATTTGCCCTATGACGTCATTTTAAAGTATTTTACGCTATCAACCCTAAATTCTCCCTCATTAAATAACGCAGAACGAGCGAGCCGCGATGTCAGCGACCGCCGCGACATCGGCCGGTGCCGTGAAATAGTTGTCAAAGTGCCAACTTACGCGGCTGTTACACTGCGTTGGCGAAATTGAAGTGCGCCGATTGACCTGGTTACAACGTTACGACGCTGCAGTTGTCATAATGCAGTATTAGCGATTATGATAAGGCCACTGGTGAAGGTTAACGCACTTTTGTTTAATTTCGCGCAAATATTTGTGCAAAATGTTTACGTCAACACACTAAAGCTGGGTTGCACCATCTTACTTTAACTTTGACAAGCAACAAAAATTTGTCAAACCATAGAAAAAACACCGGTTATCGTTATAGTCACGGTCAAAGTTAGATGGTGCAACTCAGCCTAATTAAGCTAAACTGCAAAGTAGCCTTTAATTTGTAATAATAATTTTATGACGGAAGAAGTAGTCTTTTAATTAATCTTTAAGCATCCAGAAACGGCTAGGGATCAAAGTATGTAATTATAAATTTATTAAGTACCAGTAACAGTTATCAAATAAGGAAACGCCTAAAGCTGGAAGGTAACGTGAAATCGATAATACGACACTCCATTAAATGTTTATAGCAACATAGATTTATGGCACTCTAAAAGCAGTCGTAAAACTACCGAATACAAACAAACACGCGTATTTAGCGAGCGTGAAATATTGAACTTTGTATTAATTGCCGATGGTGTCACCACAACACGTAAGATTATGTATTGTTTGAAAAAAAAACAAAGATCTCCGAGTGTATCTTATCACAGAAATCGACTTATAGATTGCATATTTTGAAACTTTTTAGGTTACGAACGGGAATTTTAGGTTATGATTTTTATCCGTAAGGCCTGGTTTTCACCAAGGAGACGGAGAGGACCAATTAGATTTCATTATTTCCACAACTCTCCGCTCCGCACAGCTGTCAAATTCTATAGAAAAATTCATAAGTCCGACACTTTTCCGCATCGCTCCCCTCCGGGCCTAAGTATTAGATTTAGTAAATAATGACTTTACGGTACAAATAAACAGTTTGTTAACATATTTTTTGCAACTAATTTGTTTACCATTGATAAGAAGCTGTAAACAAAACACCGAAAAACAAAAGAAAATAGAATTTTCCATATAAAATCTAATGTTTTGACACCACACAGATGCACCGATAACGTGTTTACAAATCGTTAACTTAAGGCGATTACATGGCCGAACNCCTTAATAGCGTAATCATTATCTATTGCTGCAAATAAGAGTACTTGGTAATTCTCTTATCGAATGATCTGAATCGATTTCCTTTTCTTTTATCGATGAGTTCAACAGATTATGCACGACCGATAACAAAAATATTCATTGTTGTAAGATAATGCAGAGGTGAGACGAATGCAGATTACCGAAAACTTTAAAGGTTTTTCATCTAAATAATTCTGTTTTTAAAGCAAAAATGTGAATGAAAAAACAAATGAACCGTACTAAAACTTTAGTTTTACGAAGTAAAAATTTAAAAATTCATTTATATTTCGCTCTTAAGTAATCTTTGTCACATAAAAGAGAGACGCTAGAGTCTGCATCTACATAAAATTTAATACAACTTTATGTTTGCTGTATAAATTCAAGTGTCGACATAATGAGAAAACCTAACGACATTCGTCACGAGGGTTGTTATTTTATAGCGATATTTTCTCTTACTCTACAAGGTTGTTGAGACTTTTCAGTGGCCTCACAATGTAGTTACGATTTTTTCCGGCACCTCACGATGTGGTTACGATCTTTTTTGCTACCTCACGATGTTGATCCGATCTGGCGACGACTTAACAATATTGACGTGATGTTTACCGTCCTTTGCGCTAACATTACGGTGCAATATCGAGGCACTTTGATGTTCGCGCTTATGAAGATTTTGCGCCAGAATTAGGTTACCTTTATATTATATTTATATACTTAAGTATAAGCGTGAGAAACAACCTCGTTATGCTTGATCATTAGGCTGCTCACTGACATGAAACGTGGAGGCTTTAAGTTATTATGCTAATGTTCAGTTATGTTCAAAAATAAATTATTAGATCTCACAAAGGAATATTTGAACAGGAATATTCTCTACCTGGAGAGTAGGATTAAATTATAATGGATTTTATTTATAGGATTTGAATTATTTATCTAATAGTTATATTATATGTTCCAAGATATGACTAATTATTAAAAAAAAATATTCTGAGATGATACACGCTAGGTAACCTGTAAATTGACAATTTCTCAAGAATCTATAGTCAAAATACAGTAAGGTGTACTTAATGCCCCCTGAGGATAAAATACTAAAATATTTAGATCGTGAGGTAGATAAATATAATAGTAGATAAATTTTAATAACTGACTCTATTTATAAAATATTTTTTAGGTTGAAAAATAATACCTATTAAAACTGCGTTAGAAGCCAGTGTTTACCTTAATGTACCGTTGTCCGTTACAGTTAAATAATAACTAATACTTTTCGGTTCAACGTCCACAAATAAGTTGTACGCCGTTAACAGAAATATTTTAATTGTTTCTTTACGATAAGGTTGATTTACTCGTTACTTAAAAATGAATTATTCTCAAATATCACGATATAGGAAACAAAATACATGTAAGTTAACTTAATTAATTTAAACCAAGTAAACAATGTTATATTTAGCGGATAAATATTTATCTTTGACATTATTTTGAAGTTCCAATTAATTGTATTAATTAGTTAAACCGTGTATAGTGATGTCATTAATTTAAAGTAATAAACAAACCTTTAGGTAATTTTAATTGATAAAACTAATTAAATTAACTAATTTATTATCGCAGGTGTATAGCATGCCAAACATAATTAAAACAGAATAATATGCCAAGTCCAAAACACAGAATAGCTTTTCCTTATTTAGTTAAATGTTGATATGAAAAACTACGTATAACTACAGTAATTTTCAGATAAGTTGGAAATATTGTAATTAATTAATAGATAACATTTAACAAAGTCTAGTAGCTAAAAGTGAAACTATCACGATTACTAAACTTTATTTGAATCAAAACTCTAAAACAAATATTTAAACATTTTTAGTAAAAAAAAATAGTGGCTGAGCAATCTGATAAAAAAAATGCTAGGTTAAAACTTAAGTCAGTATTTTTTTAATAATTTAAAACAAACAATATGGCGATTATTTTACATTCATCATCAGGGATATGACAATTAATACTTAGTAGTACTTCAAGATGGTGTTGCGTGTCTTTTAAAAAGCCGTCCTATATGCACAAAGGTGTCAAAGATTTTGATAAAAAAATTAAAGCGCTTGAAGAAAGAAATAGGCTGTTGTAGTAATTTGACCCCAACCAAGACCCAGCCAGACTCAATGTTAATCGCAACTTTGGGCTGAGTGTGAGTTTACATCAAACATTCTCAAAAGTGAGCGCGGTAAAAAAATTTATGAAAATTTTAGTTCTTGAACGTTTTTCCGCAAGGGGCGCTGTACAATCCGTCATACATTTAATGTCACTTTTTTACGCGGTTGACATCGAATGTGTTTGAGGTAAACTCACACTAGGCCCCTTGTATAATTTGGCAAGTATTCGCACACGTCCGTGACAACGCAGGTTTCTCTATTCGTCATAAAATATACATTTACATAATCTGTGAATCAGAGGAACAAGTGTAGACACACTAATGTTATGATAAATAATAAATCAACCACACGGCTTCGTTTTCTAACAGATAAGGAACCTAAGATAAAATACACTTGATTTCGTCATTGTGATTACTTATTATAATGATTTATCACGACTTTGGACTTATGTTTATTTATATTATGATGCACTTGCCTTTGTTGTCTGTCAATTTATTTAAGAGTTATTATGCATTTTCTGAATGAGTTTTGTCGTTTACAACCTTTACAGCGAAGGATTATGAACTTGCATATTTTGACGTTTCCTTTTGTGTAACCGAAGAATTTACAGCGTCTGTAAAATTCTACGAGCGTTCTATTTTCAAAAATTCTTTTTCATTCATTTGTTTTTTCGAATTCGAATGACAAGTGTAGTTAAAAAAATGGGATCACGGAACTAATTTGAAATCAAATGATGCGTTCTAAACTAGCTTTTTTATTTTACGCAAAATCTTTCCATTAATATTTCTTTCGATAGCCACTATTTTAGAGTTGGCAGTAACCCCCAGTTTCACGGGCTAACAAGAAGTAAACATAAACAGAGAGTTTTCATCAACGCGAACTGTTGCCAATATTTTTAACAGTGCCAACGTAATAACAGTTTAGTACCAATTAACCTTAACCTTAGTACCTACTGACAGCGGCAGATATTTAACACTTTGGTATCTTATGTTTGTAATAAATGCTATTTTGCGACAAAAATGTAGGATCGTCTGATTTTTAGTGCCGTCTGTACAATTTGAATTGCTGATAATACCTCTTTGGATTATATCTCATAATTCATATATCTTTATTTGCTTAGCTTATCATTAACCGAATAGTAAATAGGTAAGACGTTAATATTAACTAAAGTATTTTGTATACAGGGTGTTTGGTAAATGGGTATATGAGCCGACACTAGTTAACATGGGCATATAAATGGTATAGTGAAGTCAGAAATTTGATATCTCCATTTTAATTATTTTAATTTTCATACAAATCGGATTTTATAAAATTTATTTTTTTATTTATTTGTTGAAAATTTAAAAAATAAAATGATGATATCAAATTTCTGACTTCACCATACCATTTATATGCCCATGTTAACATGGGCTAGTGTCGGCTCATATACCCATTTACCTAACACCCTGTATAAATAACATTTTGAGCCTTCATTTCTGTAGATGTTAGAATACTGACGTGACTTTGAAGATAATATTTTAGGATAACATAAATCGAGGTATGCTTAAATAAAATGGAATAGAGTGTGTGGAAAATATGAGCAATAGATAGGTAGACACCTAATCACTTCAAAAAGATAATATCATGGTTCCATCTAATCTATGAATATATCCCAAGAAGTGCTAACATAAGGAAGATGGACTTATAATGTCACTATCACGTCAGATAAATCCCAATATTGACGTAATACGCAGTGACGACGCAACATACGATGATGACTAATTTCCTTATTAGGAAAACAAGATTTTCCTTGACAGAGAGATTAAATGTAAGTTAAGGTTAATTGTCCATTCCTATGACATCGCAATTGCAAGTTTGGTTAACATCTCATTAATAAAGCGATTAGCCTAACGAACTTAATTCCATTGTTGGTAAACAAATATTGAATTAACTAATGCGTTATCAGAACGCTTATCTTTTGTTTTTGTGACCTTAAAGTTACGTAAACTGACCTCTTTCTGATCAGTGGGCGTGCTGGTCCTCACGCCGGTCAGATCCTTCCATCTGAGAACCCCCATGACTGCGTGGCGCACCCACGAGCCTCTTCGACCCGTCCGACCGTTCGACAGTTCATCAACAACACCACAAAGCACAGAGTTCACCACATGCTTCCCAGTTCCATCCTTATCATTCTTCAACGCCACTTCGCTGCTTATCGGAAAAGACCGTCTCTCCCTCATAAAGCCCAAAAAAGTCCACACCGTTTCCCCTCTAACTCTCCCCGAAACGCATCCTCATACACACACGATTAATCATTCTACGGAACACAACTTCAAAGACGAAATAAATCTCGTAAATCGTTTATTTCTATCACAGTTTTCGGGTCACGCAGATGCGTTCCTTCCCATAAGTGTCCGGAACTTTTTCAATTATAACAAACAGTCACAAATATTCAAACTTCGAGACGCGGCAGGTTCAACAAAAACTGTGTATTTAAACTTTCACTTGAAGCGTTTCGCGCCCAGGATGTAGGTTACACTTCTTTTGCATTCACGAAAACGTCACCGACAAAGTAAACTTCATTCACAATTTATAATAATCCAACTTTTTTCACACAATTTTGCACTGTCCACTCATAAAATTCGATTTTAGAACAACCAGGTTCCCGACTTCGACAGAAGAAAACTTTGTAAATACAACTGTCAAAATACGATCGAATCGCGATAATTCGAAATTCAAATCGACACAGCGTCCTCACTGGCTTACGTTCGAAAACCGAATGGAGCGGCGCGTGCCGCATGCCACATGCTGGTGCCGACGGTGGCTAAGAACTCCGTCTCTTTCTTCGAGTTCCCATCGAGATACGATAGATAAGGACAAGTAGCTTCGCAAGCCTCCGAATACAGAAGCGGTGCAATGACAAGACAGGTGAATGTAGACTGAGAAGACAACAAAAAGTTTCCAAACGTTTTCTAGTGCAATTTTCCATTGTGCACTTATTATGAAAAATTGTGAGATGAGACAATACAAACAGAGAAACGCTTGATACAAAAAAGTAACAAAAAAGGCTGGGGATTCATACTTAAATACTAGATAGTTAGATAAACGTTCATCTAGCTAACAGGATGGATAACTAATAACAAGGCCAAGTGTTTAACATACAATAGACATAGCATAGACTGTAAATTATTTTCATAAAACCACGTGCACTAGAGATTTTCAAACAAACAATGTAAGAATCGTGTTAAGTACGAATGTTTTGCCAGACGAGGCTGTTTTGAAATAATTTTAATTAACAAAGTATTCCTAATTTTACCTAAGAATATTTCAAGACAGGTTACCTTGTTTCTTCAAGCTCGTAATTTGAATAGAACTGTGACTGCGTAAAAATGGGTTATACACAAAAATATTTGATGTCATTATTGCTAATTTTTAGTTAAAAACAACTAGATTTGAATTCATATTACATATCTACTATATAAAAATAAGTCGGGTTTTCCTCCCTGACGCTATAACTCCAGAACGCACGAACCGATTTCCACGGTTTTGCATTCGTTGGAAAGGTCTCGGGCTCCGTGAGGTTTATAGCAAAGAAAATTCGGGAAAAGGGGGTAAAACGGGATCCACGCGTACGAAGTCGCGGGCGGCCGCTAGTTACAACATAAATATCACAGCTATGTTACATTATTATTACAACAACGATTTTCCGATAGTTTTCGACCTGTTTCCTATGATATGAATATGACCTTGTGTCAAAAAGTTTAAACATACACAGGATTTTGTGTATTTCGATTTTGACATCTTGTGTCAAAAAGTGAACATTTTGCAAACAAAATCCTGTATTTTGTAGATTTATATTTCGACGTATAAAACAGAATAAAATAACAAGCGAAAAACATAGTCCTGTGAGAAAATGCTCACTAAGATTTAATTTCCCAACAATATTTCCTTCACGCGCGTACCCTAATTACTAATCAACAAACCTAACAACTGTCCTAAGATTCTTTCACCGCGATAGACAATCTCTGACACTCAGACATTTTCTGTACATTTTATTGTAAAATAGCCCCTATTCGAGGTACATAAGGTACAGTGTTTAGCTCGACGTGCTACTTAGCCAACATAACAGTTGCAAGTGCGTGAGAACGTCCGGCCGTGCGCGTACGCAGCGAAGCGCATCTGCGATGGGACTTCTATGGGGGATCCTGCAGGTGCATATGTCGTTGTTTGCCAAAAGTAGGCGTTTGCTATGCGGTACCATGAGAAACACCATGAGAAAGAAGCTCACAGAGGCCATGGAAAATCATATTCGTTGATCATTGCACATCCTGTAACTTGGATCGTAACAAAGGTTTCTATGGCGATCAAAAGGGAATATGTACATTAAAAATGATAACTAAGATATACATAGAATGAATCAACCTTCAATAAACAATTCGAAGAATTAATTGGTATTATTATTACGATTTTCATGTAGTAGTACAGAAAAACACTTCAAATTCAAATTATTTATTTCCTACTTCACCCGAATCAAGGCTCTATATCAATAGTGACTTCGCAAAACAAAGAAAAACTTTAAAAGGGACTTAACACTTACAACAATGTGACATAATGTATTAAAATTAATGTAATTTAATTATGTAGATAGCTATTACGCAAGAAAGTATCAAAATTAACTGCATTATCATATTGGATCAAAGATCAAAATTGGATCGAAAACCCTCACAAAAGGTGCACACAGGTGTTTTCGACATCTGCTTCCGAAGCCCACAGCGTTTTGGGTGCACAGACGCACTTCCAACGGACGAAGGAAGGATGCGGTTGACGCAAAAAGTATGGCAACGTCATTTTTAAGGAAACGGTTCCTTTTCTTTAAGGATGAAAGCTGTATTGTAAGAGTTCAGACAATAAAAAAAGTTTTAAAAAGAAAATTAGCTATACAGATATACGAGTAATATGCTTCGCAGATACAATATTGCAACTTACATAGTTACAAATTATTTTCGGTTCTGGTTTCAAGGAAAATATTTTTTTTTGTAACTTTTCTTTTATATAGGAGCAAATTATATGCAACAAGCATATGAGCCTTATTTCGATGGTGACTTCGAAATAACTTTTACTGATATGTGTTGCTTATCTTGTTTTATATTTTTTTCTTATAAACATTCCAAATAATAATATATCTGACACAATTTTTTTTTAAAGACCTTCTGCCGATAAGTCCTACTAATATTATAAATGCGAAAGTCTGGATGTTTATTACTCTTTCACGCAAAAACTACTGAACGGATGTTGATGAAACTTTACAGTATTATTGTTTATAACCCAGAAAACACAAAGGCTATAATTTATGACGATATTTGACAAACTAAATTTTTACGCGGGCGAAGCCGTGGGCAAAAGCTAGTTCTACATATTTTGTAAGTAGAGCTTTTGGTAGAATTATTGAGAATATTCAATCAGTCAGTGTCTAATAATGTATTAACCGAGGACAGTCAATTGGGTCATATTTCAATGGGGTCAATCAATATCCAATAACAATTTCCTACACTCATTAATAGTAATAAACAGTGAAATTAAAACATTATTACTAGTTGTTTGTAATTATAGTGTAACCGCACCCACGTATTCCCAATATGTGGTCGGTAACAACAGACTCGTCACGTGCGCAGTGTGCACTCACTTGGCCTGAACCCAGGGTTGGCACTTGGCCACTTGACCAATGAAAAAGCTAAAAAAGACGGTTAAGCAATCCTAGGAGATATGGCTGGGTATTAGAAGCCGCAACGAATTTAATCAGAACAACTTAGGAGGAGTAAAGGCAACTGAAATAGCAGACCGTAAAAAAGCGTTTTTCGATTCTAAGCTGTACAAAGTTCTTCACAAGAAATTAAGATAAATGAAGTGAGCAAGTATACTAAGGGCGCTTTCAAATAAGACGTTTTGAGCAAATTATACGTTGTTAGTCGTGCGCATTTAATTTTGTCCTACAATTTTCCGTCTGCAGGACCAGAGGTGGAATTGTGTAAAGCAATCGTAATCATTTGACAGTTCATAACGTTCGATAAAGTCAGTTAAACAAAGCGTTTGACAGAATAATCGTACGTTATGAACTGTCAAATGATAACGATTGCCTTACACAATTCCACCTCTGACGACTTACGTCCGGCTAAAACGCCTAATAATATGAAAGCGGTGTACTTGCTTACTGCATACTTACGCTAGGTTACGCTCGTAAAAAAAAGGTTACGCTAGGGATTTTTTAAGTAGAGAACTAAGTAAATGTAAATTCGCAGTGAGAGTGCGTCAGGTTAATAGGCCTTCGATGTTCCTTAATTTCAGTCTTTTATTCCTTTACAATGGCACTGTTATAGGCGTTATTTAAAATATACAAAAATGTACCTCTAGCTACGTGAGCCTATTAAGTTGTCATAAGCCCTACATCACAACAAAACATTCTAATGTTACGCACACCGTTACCAAGGCAACGATCGCCCAAAACAGACAAGTAATTTATCAACTCAACTTAAATATTATTACCCATGTCACTTTACGTCTTTATGGGAACCCTTCGATCAACAATACTGACTAGATATCGGGTCAGCGCAAAAATAACGTGTCGGGTAATAACAGCAGACTTAAGCAGTGAGTTCTTATTTAATTAACGCCAACTCACAGTTAACATGGTGTACATGGGAATTTGAAAGACTTTAAAATATTAAATACACAGCTGCGGTGACGTTTGAACTGTACTGACCTACCCACCTTGCTTTTCTAATAACACATACTTCAGAATTACATACAGTCTAGATCTAAGCAAAATAATTTTGTAAAAATATTTTTTTGAAAATTGTAATTTGTCATTTTTATTGACGCCAGACAAAAAAGTGATTAATTAATAAAAAGAACTCACTTCTTAAGTGCGCTCTTATTTCCCGAGACAAAATTACGCTGACTCGATAATGTTGGTATTGTTGATCGAAGTGGCAACCCTAAATCGGAATTGCATTCACGAATTGCGTTTTCGTGTCACATTTGGTCCTGTTTTAAACATTCGGTTAACCGCGGGATGTCCTGCCTACCAAAGTACGGTTTTTAACACAGTTCCATGTCGTTTGTCGTCCTACTCAAATTGCAATTGCAATACGGAAACATTTTGTCGTTTTGTTTGATACGTGTAGAGTTAGTGAACTTTTTGTTATTATAAAAAAAAATTGACACACTTGACCATCAATTCAATTACAAAACAACTGTAAGGCTGGGTCGCACCATCTTACTCTAACTTTAACAAACGTCAAAAGTCTGTCAAACTCCATACATAAAACATCGGCTATGGTTAGTCACCGTTTTAAAATTAGGTGGTGTAACTTAGGCTGAGTTGCACCACCTAATTTTGCCCGTAACTATAACGATAACCGGTGCTTTTTGTATGGAGTTTGACAGATTTTTGACGTTTGTCAAAGTTAAAGTAAGATGGTGCAACCCAGCCTTAGTCTAAGGAAATTGAAAGCTAATCTTCTATTACTCCAGCAGGTATTTTTAAAACCTATAGTATAGGATATGAAAGGAGGCACCATTGGGCTGACAGTTTTGTTTAAAATCGTTTAAGACTGAATAAATCATAATTTAAAAATAGTTTTATCCTTGATTAAAGACAAAGTTTCTCAAGCAACTGATCCGATTTCTAAATAAAATTCAAATTCACCGGCTAACCTATTTTACAATAGCAAGAAACCTAAAAAATTTAAATGTCAAGATATTGCCAAAATTCTTTCTCTTAATTTATTTTTAGGTTGCCTAACTGCTTTGCAAATCCATTAACTCAATGACACTAATCGATTTGCTAATGTTATTAAAATTGATTAAATACCTGTTTTGGTTTGTATTTTGATAACGGTGAGTTGGTAGGTCCTACGATTATCTTACTTTTTTTTTGTAAATAAAACCTTACTGACACATTTAAAGCATTACCTATGTCAATCTACGTTCTTGACCGACGAAAAACTACGAAGAATTTAACTATGGCGTCATCGTATTCTGAACGCAAATAAATGTCTTGGGCTCTAATAGGTTTAATTGAATTAACCTGATTTTACACGATAAATAGGACAATCCACCGCTGATCAGCTGATGCTACTTGGCAAGTTTTACTACTTGACCAACAATAAAACCGAACTAGTGACGATCTAATTTCAGTGCTCGAATTCGAAATTTAAAACTCATTTTTTCTTCTGTACCTCTATAAGTCTTTTTCACGTAAGATGATCCGTATGACACTTCAAGGTTATCCATATTACGCATACTACATATGCAGAATATTTTTGAAAAAATATTTGTATTTTATTAGCAATATAATAAAAAAAAATAACTACCTTGTCTTGAAATATATAGTAAAATCTGAGTCTATTGATTATATTATAATTAAATACGATGTAAAAATATCATTTATTTCATGTACGCAATGTGTGAAACGGAATAGATTTAGTGCTGGGGTATTTCTTGTATAATAAAATCGATTATTTCCGCGGTTCATTAATCGATTGCAGTGAATACTTAGTTATTAAAAACATCACAAAAATCAACTATATTTTTCGATTATTGACTTTAATAAACGCATTAAAAATAAATTAATGGTTTTTAATTTAAAGAAACAGAACCAGAGTGCTTAGTGTGAGTTTGTTAACTCTGTCAGAATGACTTTACGATCTCGTATACCGAGTTGACTTTAAACGCATCGTAGACAGTATGCGAGCGAGTGCGAGTTGCCATCAAAGCATACCATTAGATACGCGTTTGCTCACCAAGAATTGCGACCATTATTTTTTCTTAGTGTTGGTATCCTGCGATAAATCAACGAAATAAAATGACATTCACATTCAGTGTTATTTAATTAAAGCGGCTGTCTATCATATTTGTGCTGGTTATAATATATCAAACGCGCCATTTTGAAAATTATTGTGTGAGTTTGCAGAAGTTTTTGGCGGGCATTGCAATTTTTTTTAATTTATTATAATTAAATAATAATAATAAAAATGANGGTGTGATTGATAAAAAATAAATAATAAATTTTGATGAGTAATACAGTAACAACAATCATTTTATGGTAGGATCTAGGTAGGTTATTATTATGTTTATTAAGATTTAAAACTTTCTATCTAAAAATAAAAACACAATATTTCACTAAAGATTTTTCAGTGAGTACCTAATAAACGTATATGAACGTGAGCGCGTTTCTAAACGAGCTGTCAAAACTGTCAAAATTATAACTCACACTCGCGATTCAACACACAATTCCACCGAGTGATGGTAATTTACGAGCTCGCTTTCGTTTACGTATTGACGTGGTAGTAGAGTAAAAAACTCAAAAACTCACACTCACAATTTTAAGTTTCTCGCGTATGGCACCAGGTGGCGCTTATTCAATTCCATACAAATCTAAGTAAACGCAAACGCGATCGTAAAGTTAGAAAAACTCACACTAAGCACACAGACCAATTTAGTTTTGATATAAAAATCTCATTATTACCAACTTTACAGATAACCAAACGGGAGCTTCTCTCTGAAATATCTAAAGTTTTTGACCCTCTGGGATGGCTGTCCCCTGTGACCACCAAGTTGAAACTGCTATTTCAGTCAATATGGCAATTAGACCTTAACTGGGATGATAATTTACCAGAAAATATTAACCAAGAATGGAATGAAAACAAAACAGACTTACAACTTATCAACCAAACACAAATACCAAGATGGTTAAAATGCCACAAAAGTGATAATATAGAGTTACACGGTTTTAGTGACGCTTCAACCAAGGCGTACGCCGCTGTGATCTTCTGCAAGACTCCCTCCTCCGTGACCCTTGTAGTCGCCAAGGCTCGCCTCGTGCCTATAAAGAAAGATGTGACGTTACCAAGATTAGAGTTATGTGCTGCTCAATTAATGGCAAACTTGATGAAAACTGTTCAAACATGTCTATCAGAACTCAACGTTAAAACCTTTGGATGGTCGTGTGGCGTTCGGAAATTTCGTATTCCCGAACGCATCACAACTCTAATCTGTCAGTTGGACTTTGACAGATAAGCCTTGGCGCCTTTTCGTCACTTCCTGCGGCTTCCAACCAACTCTCTTGGTCGTAACTTGTTTAAGAACTTGGATTGTAAATTTATGCTCACTGGTGCAGTGTATTTTGTGTAACACAAGTTGTAACAACATCGCCCGTGTATTATCGTTGTTTGGAGTGCAGTCTCTTCGCACTGTCGTTGCGAATAAACAGACATTGTTAAATCTAACCGGAGTTTGATTCGGCTCGGGGAACGCCGTCATCAACCCCAAACTGGTGACCACCGCACGTTCAAAACGGATCCCGGATCATCATCAGGANGTGAGAGTTACAATATCAAATTCCAACCACAAACCGTATTTAAAACAGCCCTATCGAAAAACAGTCCACTCTTTTATTTAAGTTCCCAGTAGGACCCTTTTCATGCGATTAATTAATGATATTAAAATGTATTATGTAGAATCGCTTTGCCATTGACAGATACATCTGATGACAGAGCTAACATTATTTCTACTTTTGACCACCATGAGCGCTGCGATAGATTATGTCCCCCCCACCTAGTACTTCGCACCCAGCGAATAGTAGGAAAAACTTTCGAGTTCGTTTCGTTGCGTATTCAAAGTGTCATCGAAAAATTTTGTATGAAAAATTAAACAGCGCCCCCTATATTATAGCCGCCCTAGGGGGCGCTGTTTAATTTTTCATACAAAATTTTTCGATGACACTTTGAATACGCAACGAAACGAACTCGAAAGTTTTTCCTACTAGGGGTCATCCATAAAGTACGTCACACGTAAAGAGGGGGGGAGGGGGTCGACAAAGTGTGACATGGTGTGACAAGGGGTGGGAGGGGTCCTAAGTTTTGTGACATCACATTTCAATTGTTTCAAATATTTGATGTAATGTTGATTTCATAAAAAAAGTACTTAATTTAAATGGAAATAAAACTAATTTCGGAACTGCTGTTAATTTAATAATTTTTCGATGTGAAATTGCAAAACATGTGACGTCACACTAGGGAGGGGGGTGTCTCAGAAATGTGACCACCTGTGACAAGGACGGAGGGGGGGGTAAAAAAATCATTAAATTCGTGTGACGTACTTTATGGATGGCCCCCTAGAGGTACTGATTAGTTCCCCATGTCGAAAACTAGATGGCATGGCGTTATCTTAATCGCAATGGCCAAGACTTTTTTAGACTTTTATCGCTTTGTTTATTCTCTGTATCAGTATAGCATGGCTTAAAAAATATGATGATAGATACTTATGTATTTCGAAGGGAATATTTCTGCCATCCGATTGAGGTATGTCAGACATAAGACGACAACTGTTTTGTTAATAAAACCCACACAATAGAGGAAGAAACAAAAAACACTGTTTGCAATGTTTTTGACATGAATAACCCAAAATTAACCACTTGCCATTGAAATTACTTTATGTAACTGTGCATCACGTAAAATAATTACAGAGTTTACAGCCCATAGCAAACATCAATTAAAACTTGATGTTATATAATTTCTTAGGGGTTTCATAATTATTATGAATCGTTTATGCGATTATGTAAAACATCAGAGACGTCTTGCAAACATAATTACCGGTCAATCGATTGTTATGATATAATAGAAAAAAAAGACAGCCTAGTGGGAAAAATTCAATTGTCTGAAAGGTTATGTAATTAAGTACTTCAGTTTATTCTAAGATATCCTAATATCTCTAACGTTAAAGGAAAAAGACCAGAAACCAGCACACTAGTAGATTTTTATCAAATACCGGTAGGTAGTTATTTTTTTATCAAATACCGGTAATACCTACTATAAAAGAAGCAAATCGCAAACCTCATTATTATAACAAAATAAATAAACCCCAAATTCAAAACATGAAAAATATTTGATTATATCATAACTCTATACAAAAACACCGGTTATGGTTATAGTTACTCTTAAAGTAAGGTAGTGCAACTTCGTAAGGTCAGCCTTAGTATAATCGATCACTACTATCTTTTTTGATAGTGGAAGTATAGACAAACAAATGAATAAAAATTATGACGAGTCCTCAACAATACCCGTAAAATCTGCTATAGGCACAGCATATTTTATCCCTTTGCCTCATTACGAGAAGGGAATCCAAAGCCACAGACCTAATAAGCACGTATACGTGACTGATCGGAGACTGCGCTTGGAAGTCATTCTGCATACGGAGATCACGTTTCGAGTAGTGACGTTATTTTTATCGATACGTCTTACCTAAGAACGCTACATTATGCATCGTGTACTGGATAGTGGCAGTGATGTTGGAAAATTAAAAATTGTATCGATGAAATATTTTCAGGAATTTTTTCATCAGCTTGTTTTATGGTGGACATTTGAAATAATTATGTTTTTTTTAATGTGTTCATCGGTGAATCTCTACTTATCTCATTTTAATAAAGCTGTACTTTTACATACAATTTCGGGTTCATTTTTATTGCTTACCTACTTATTGAGCATATGATATGAGTCATGATTAGGGTATCAAATTGCGAGTTATTGAAAAATATAAGTGACTTTTCTCAGGCAGTTGTTTACGTAGCTTCAAGCCTCTCCTAACGCCTAACATCAATGCACTATTTCCAAGTTGTAATAAAAGTTTAAAAATATAATATAGGTTATACTTGACGTGCGCAACATGTAAACGCTACCTTTTAATTAAGGAGTTTTTTTTTTTCTAATATTTCGAACTATCGACATACCCTGCGCATCCCTATTGTGATTATGTAAGTGATGCATCACTTATGCAACTGCATGCGCCTCATTTGGCGGTCGTTAGTGCAGCGCAGGTACTCCAGGGTCTGGTATTTCTGGTAATCTATATTCTATACCGTGGGGATTCGGTATATTTTGCATTAGACTAAGTGCGGTTTCAAATACGCCAGGTTCAGATCCGTCAAAATACGGATCTAGGAAAGAACTAGAGATATCAAATGACGAAAACGGATCTACTGCGTAAACTGTAGTTCTACGAATACTCCGAATCGCGTGAACAGTTGTTTAATTTTTTTATGTAATAGGGCCATTCTTAAATTTGTGGCAATTTTTTTTAAAAAATTAAAGATTTTTTTTTAAACTTTTTGCGATGTATATCGAAAGTATAAACCAAAAACATACTTTTGATGTATATGGACAACCTTAAAGCCCTCGGAAAGGAAACAAAATAGCCTACGTAAACACGGCTGTGACACTGCATGACACGGATGTGACAGTTTTACATTTTTACTGTAAATAATAATATTTATGTTGTTAAATTTATATCATAATAGTTTAAATTGATTAACAATAAAATACACTAAATTCGTTTCATCAACAAAGGTGTTATTTGGTAATATGTACTTTTTTCTGAACATCCAAAAATTTAATTAAAATTGAGATCAAAAATACCGTCAGGTAGTTAATATATCTACTAAATAATAAAAAAATAGACTTTTTATTATTGGCACTATCTGATCATGCTTCCGATATGCTACCTACATGGTTTCGATATGATAATATGCTTAACAAATTAATAAATCTTAAACACAGTAGGTACCTAATTGAGTATCAAATGAGATTTCTTTCCATCTCATCCATCAACCCCTCCTATTTCGTCAGGACACTGTTATTCAATGGTGGAGGTGTTGATTTCATCTCCAGATTGCTCAGATTTGGTAACATGCAGACTTTCTAAAACGAAGTCAGGATCGCCTATATCGTCGTCAAAACTACTACACTCGTCGTCGCTCTCTGTTAGAAGCTCCTGTATTATACCTCGCTGACTAAGAACCCTTCTTCTTTTGGCAGACCTCTTTTGTTTATCGTGAGACATTCTATAAAAGATAATAACAATACATTACCACCGCTCTGACGTTCCTCAAACACTATGAAGTTGTGTAAACTAACTGTGAGGTGACGAACAACAGACACATAGGTAAAATACACATTAGCACTGACCTGACGTCTGTGAGACGGCGAAAGCTCCACACAGGCAACACAGGAGACCCTGAGCTGGTGCGCCTCCTACTAAGCGAAGGTGTATGGCAAACGCGGAAGGTACCAAAACGCACGGGGAGAAGCGACAAAAAGGCGGGGAGATAAATCAAAAAAACGAAACGCGGTGTCTGAGAGACGGGCAGGTCACCAGTTAAAGGCTAAAAACATATGCTATTCTTACATCTCACACAAAAATGCGTAAGAATAAGAATGGCCCAATAAGTACCTATCACAAAAAAAAATGTAGTGAATAATAAATATTTATAAGTATTTCTGGCTTTAACTTTCTATATTATTTACACATGTTAAAATGACCTCGAATGCAAGATCTTGAATATTGTATTTATTCTAATCTTAACCTAGTGAAAACTACCAATTTCCAATGTTTTGCGAATTTAAAATTACTGTATAACAGTGCCTATATTGGCACTAAGTGCACTAACATTTGCCAAAGAATAAGTACTAGACTATTAGTGACACTAGTTACCTACGTTACTTGCCTAAAATTATTTCCTCATTTCCAGCTTCAAAGATACGGAAATATTTCACGCCACAGTATTTTATAGCACAAAAGTGTGTCAAGCATAGTAAAACCACAAAAAACGTAATAAGAGAAGAGAAACAATAACATAACCTCATAAGATAACCCTATAATATTGTCTTTTTACACGGCTCGTGTGTGCGACCAATAAATCAAGTGCTAAGCCCATTCAGTATTTGGCCTACATTTCACCGCAAGCCAGTTGAGTTCTCTCGTATGAAGTTTTTAGTGGTCCGTGAATATGTGAACCTTTATCATGTAAAACACTTTTCCAAAGTAAAACACTTTTTGTAAAGGTTATAAATTATTTTAATGTCTGGTCTGGAATATGAGGTCTTACAGAATAAAATTAGCAGAAATGCAATTTAACGTAACATTGTATTGATTGTTTGATACAACAAAAGTGACTTCTATGAATAGGCAAGATGCATAAATGTATTTATGTCCAAAGTATTCAAAAGTTTGAAGTGTAGAGCAGGTAAATTATCTTAATTATGAACTAAGTTATATGGTGACAAAGCTGTTAGCCGATAGTCTAACGCCCGTATTCACAAACGGTGCTTGCTTAACTGAAGCAGCAAATCGAACGCACAGTGTTGAATAGAGCTCTGTAATTGGTTAGTGTGTCACGCTAAAATTCATAAAATTCATTTATTTTTGCAAATAGGCTTTAAAAAAGCGCTTTTACACGTCCCAATATTAACCCTACCACTGCTTCGGGCTGTGCGTTCACGCGCACTGTGAGACCTCGAATACGGGCGTAAACCTGATTTATTTAGTGTAATCCATTCGATTTTATAATTCAAACATTTACAAGGGCAGTAACAATGTCATTCGTTACCAAAATTATATACGGAACTCTACCAAAAAGCTCCGACTCGCGCTTGACAGGTTTTTCTTTAATCTGATAACAGGCTGCGCTGCCAAGAGATAAACTCCGCATACTGTTTACGAGATCAATGAATAATCACTTCTGCATTGTCTTACTTCTTTGTATAATGTGGATTTTCTTAATGCGAAGGAATGATTGGTTATCTTAATGTTACTTTGTAATCGGGGGAAAATACAAGATGCGTGATTTAGTTATCTTATCCAAAATAATATAAAAACATTATACAGTGTGAGACACGTTAAAGTTTACATATGAAAATAGATGAAACTAGACCTATTTTTATCGACAAAAAATAGGTCAAAAATTTTTTGAGATTTTTTTTAAATTTTTTAAAGAATTTTTTTTCTTCCAGTTACTTATTGTAAAGAAAACATAATAACTTTTAAACTTAGCGGTATATCTAAATACGTTTACTGCAGCCGGAGGATCGAAAAAAAAACCAATTAATTTAAAATATATTTAATTAAAAGAAATAAAAAATTACATGAAATTACTTTCTAAGAGATGAAACCTAATCGAAGTCGGATTATGGAATGACAAATTAAATTAAACAATATTGAAAGGAAATAGATTTGCGTCACAGCGCCAAATTGCAATATCGACACTTAGGTATTTTCATACAGAGCGCGCGGCTGCAACCTCAGCGATCTTCTAAAAGGGTATGGCTACGTNCCTCTATTTTTATAACTACGGGGTATAAAATTCTAAAAAAAATAGAGGTGATGCATGCTAATTAACTCTTTCAACGATTTTTGGTTTGATCAAAGTATCTCTTATAGTTTTTGAGATAGGTTGATTAAATTGACATAATAAGTTTATTATATTTGCTGCTACGGAACCCTTTGTGCGCGAGCCCGACTCGCACTTGTTTTAGGTAAAGATTGAAGATGTACCTAAAGACAAATTAAGAATGATCTATAAGGATGTTACCAGTCGATCGATTGAAAAGTAGGACCTCAACAACAATAGAAAATTGTTACGACACATCCATAACAACTAATGCACTCATTGTAAAATTAGATTGCCTTATTCTCTCCACCCATTAATACACACATAAATAGAAAATAATGACAATAACAATATCCTTGTAACAATGAGTTTCGTAACACCTACCAAGTACCTACTCCAGATAATGCTTCCTTATAAGTTTTTAAAGTTAAATGTTATATTAATAACATTAGCTTCCGACTATTATTTCGTTGAAGTAATTTCTGTTTTAGTTGAAAATTATTACATACTTACCTGCTGGGTAAGTATGTAATAATTTTCAGATTCTCCCCTAAGGAAAAAAAATTTTTTTCCTTAGGGGAGAATCTGAAATTCAATCATTTCCATCAGTGATTAAAGGTCGCAAAATCACTTAAGTGGCATCGCCAAAGTCGCCAAAAAAATATTTATACTTATGACTCAATATCTTTATTGTAGCTACGAGCTACGTTACAATCAATAAACATTAGGCGATCATTAGGGACTGTGCTATGGCTGGCACAAAAGTACAGACGAAGGCTTATACTCGTAAAGCCAATCACTGCTGGACTTTATATTTTGTTGAATTAGATCGATTTTTGTAAAGAAAATTAGTCTACCTACATGTCCTGATAACTGTACAAGAGATAGAGGCTATTATAATATCTTTATTGTAGCTGGAACGCAAAAAACTGTGAAAACTGCGTAAGCACAAAGTACAAAGGTGTTATTTTGTATTTACAAATTGGCAATGATAACTGGCGTTTAATTCTACACGTATGTAATAGAATAATTACTTAATTGTTTAAATCATACTTAGATGTAAATTCTTCGTTTTCTTAAGCAATAAAATTATCATAGGCGTTATTAACAAACTTGACGCAGAATTTAGTTAAGCTTTCGCGATTTTCACTTTTGCCAACACACGAACAATTACATTACTATTGCTAATTGAATTTTGTTTGAATAAAACAGTTTTTTGCATAATGCAGATGTGGCGTCACGGTCCGTTAGCGCACTCGTTAGTTCACACATTGGGTAATTGGCTTAATGGATGCTGATGAGGTTTGCCATATTTGTGGAGAAATATTTGCAATGTAGACGTCTCCTGGTCTACTTAGACAATTGGATTGGAGGTGGGACACAAAGTGGCAATATTAACTTCTGAAAGTTCTAAACAGACCATTACTTTTATACGGATTAATAAGATTAAAAGGATTTTGGTGTTACAATGGCTTCATCATTACAGTCAATGGTATTATATTGGCCCCGATTAAAGTTGGGCGACCTCAATCTCATTCCCTTAGCTCTAATACGGGTGTTAGGCTACGAAAGGTTCCAAATAACCTCAAGATCCTTCCAAACAAGACATACCAGCAGTGTCTGTCATACTTTTTGGACTAAATAATGCTGCAGGCTGAAAAGTCGTGAATAGCTAGAAATTTCTGCCTAATTTTGAAGCCGCAAGATATCCCAACTTCTTATTTTTTGTTTTAGGAATAATGTAATTTTTTTTTATGTGATAGGAGGCAAACGAGCAGACGGATCACCTGATGGTAAGTGATGATTACCGTCGCCCATAGACACCCGCAGACCCAGGGGCGTTACAGGTTGTAATATGTGGGGCTCTTCCTATCAGGGAAACGGAGAAAATCTGACGGTGCCCTCTAGAGCCATCCTCTTCAACCAAAAGACGTCCATTTGCAAACGGCAGAATTTAGGCGCTAGGAAGCGATCTCTTTATACTTTGACAGTTTAACATTAGTTTTATTGACATCTAACAAAACATTAACTAACACGCACACAGTAGGAAATAAAATAAAACAAATGAAACTCTAATAAGTACTGTCACGGAATATGCTGATTTAACAAAAAAAACGAAAGTGACAAGTAGGAAACCATTTTGAAATATTTCCTGCCAATGTCTTTAACGTTAAACACTTTTAACTAATTGCCGACGAATGCTTTGAAGAGTTTTTGTGTACAAAAGTGAAACTGGTAAAATATAGTTACGCACTTATGCACACTCATTATTTTATGTTATGGACCTTGTGCTTCGGTAATAAAAGCCATTTGTAATTTGGATGGACTATGCACGAGTGCAGTCTTGTTAAATATTAGGTAACACTAGAATGGATCACTCAAATCGTCTTTTTGGTCTGTCTGTGAGTTAGCACGTTCAAAGCAGCTTCTATTGGAAGGCAATTAATTATTATGTAATGCCTACACAATTCAGCAATTTCAATGTTTATTTATAAAATGTGCGTAACATTTTTCTTTAATGTTTACATTACTCTGATTTATAAATTATAAGTCTATTTTCGTCAAGACAGTCTACATGTAATATGTGCTTAATTATTTCAAATAATATCTAGGTTTCTAAAGAAATACGACCGGTGTTTTTAATTTCACTAACTGCTTCAATTAGAAAAGAGAGATTTCTAAAATCATAGATAGATAACCAAACCGAAGACGTGAAATGACTTTTATTTATCAACTTTTTAAAAGAAATCCGTTGTAAAACACACACAATCGATCTTTAACGATGACTGCATGTAATCCGCGGATTTTTCTGCCCCAAATCCGCGTAGATTTACTGTGAAGCAATTTCATAGCGCAATTAAAATAATAAAGATTCAATCTGTAACATTCTAGACATGCTCTGAAAACCGCAGCACATTATCGGTTGTGAAACTGATCGGCGGTGCATTATTGTATGTACAAGACGGCACATTAAGCTTACCACTGTGGCTTCTTATGTAGTTACAATAGGGGTGAATTTGCAAACAAAATGAATAGTTTAATGTCGACTGTACGTAAGTATAGCTTATCATTTCGCGACGCGTGCGTAGGCGCAGACGCCGCCTGAATATCAATAACTGTCAACTTAGTCGGAGTAAGTCAGGAGCTGTTTGCGGATTATATTAACATAATACCTTGATTCGCCGATACATTAGTGTAATAAAGGCAATTTAGATTGCATAGGTAGATAACGGCTATACAAACGGCATACCAAATTACCTATTTGTTGACGTAACTTAGATTTTAGATAAGATATAGTGTATTGGTACTAAAATCAGTAATAATTTGATCAGGATAGGAGCATGAAATTACTCATTTACTCTCGGTAGATACATCTTTGGTTCATGTTTTTTGTGTGTTATACATATTAGTAAAACAGGCGAGCACATAAGCAGTTGAATTAAATTCGTCAGTCATTTAGACTCCTCTGCAGGACTCTCTCTAATTTTCCAGAAGCAAATGGAAGATTACCTATACTTCCCATACTGGCCAGCGCCAGATGGATCATGCAGTTTCTACATTACTAATTTCAAATTGCATATGAACAAGCATTATTGCTAGAGCAATGAAAGTGATTTTCAGGCAATTAAGCTTTAGAATTTTAATTCATATCAAAGATTTTTTTTCACAATATCCAGACACAATTAGTCTCAACTGCCCTGTTTTTCAGACACTTACATCTTGTACCATAACCATCACTGTCAGTGTTGGGCAACAGTAACGTGCGTATAACGAAATGGTTCGCAACGCTCGGCCG
Source organism: Ostrinia furnacalis (assembly GCF_004193835.3). NCBI lineage: Eukaryota > Metazoa > Arthropoda > Insecta > Lepidoptera > Crambidae > Ostrinia > Ostrinia furnacalis. Next base: position 448,909 of record NW_021131019.1, read on the forward strand.
GCGCCGCCGAGCCTGCGATTGCATGCTAACTCCCTAGTGTGTATTTGTGCCTATGCTAAAGAAGGTAAAGATGATTGAAGTTTCATTGATTACTTTCAAACAAGTAAAATTGTCGTTCACATTTTACACAGCCTCGTCTAGACCAATTATTTTGTATAAAACTACTTACATTCGTTCCAAATTATTTGTACAATTTTGTTTTAAATGTGTAATCTAATTTACCGAACGTACAATGTCCACACCAAGCAAAGTAAAATTATGTCAGCAAAAAAGTGCAGTTTATTTCGCAGATTACGCATAAAACTGGTCATGATATGTTGTTAATTAATATCATGTGTCCTGAACAGTCGTTTGAAGAATTTCAAACAAGAAAAGGTGCGGCTAACTTCAAACTCAGAAATCTTAACATTACATTTATTTCAAACAAGTTTAACGTTATTTAATTGGCAAGCTTCGCCGTCGGCTAAAAAAGCAGTTCCAAGCTCACTCTAAGAAAATGTTGCAACTATGCCAACGTTCCTTAATAGGCGTCCATGTACGCTGTATATAGGTTTGTAAATGGCAACTTAAATCACAATTAATGATGTTAATTAAATAAAAACGCGACGTAACACGGCCGTTCATGCTTCATTTATTACGTTAGGAACGAACTAACTTAAAGAATTCGTTACATAGCTGCTTAAAATTGATAGTACCTCGATGTAAATCAATAGGTACCTATTTGATCAGGTCGATTAAACTCTCGAGACCTTTTTGAACCCACGAACGTGACTAGATGAAATGATAATGACGATGCGCTTACAAAACTGAAAGAGAAAGGTTGTACAAAAGTTATTGGCGATAACCTACAGAGAGAAGTAAAAAGGTTAAGTAAACATACAAATCATTAACTGCGATTAACCCAGTGCATGATCTAGTGAATAAAGAGAACTCAGTCGTTATTACCTTCGCGATGGAAAAAGAAGAATAAAAAGAAAGAAAAACTCGCTACAACAAATTATAACTGGCCAGTAAAACAAATGAAGAGAACGCTTGCATGTAAAAATAAGAAAAAATAAAAATAAAGTAATGAACAAAATTCAATCATTCGAATAGTAGGTACGTGAATAGCCAATTCAGTTAGCCATCAGTGTCTTGCGAATAGCAGACTAAAGACGTAACAAAAAATTGATAGGCAATGGACAAGCGAAGATATGTCCATTCTTCTGAACAATGCCGCCTTCATAATGGCTCATTCAAAATAATCACACACGAGGCATTCTCTCGCATTCATATTAGCCTAACAATTGCTACGCGTTCCGTGACAAACGACGCGAGAACAATATTGACAGAATCAAACAAAAACATTATTAAAATCTATAGTACGAGTAGGTAGGTACTCGCGTTTTCGCTCTACTTGTATCGGTTCTGGTTTTTGTGGTGAGTTCCCACCGGTGTAATATTACTGATGTGTCGTAAACATTTCCGGGTAAAAAGTCTTTTTCAATCTAAGCACTTTGTAGTTACTATTGTTACAAAATCACTACTTCTACATCTTCTTCTGCCTCGCCTTATCCCGTTACGAGGGGTCGACTTTCCCAATCATGCGCCGCCAAATTTATTTAAATTTGAATTTTGATGTTGTTGCTATTACTCGTATACAAGAATGTAGAGCTACAAATGTGGATTTTTATTGGTCCAATATGGAAGATATTAACCTGCACCATGAGTTTGAAAATAGCCTCAGGGACTTAGAAATCTATTACCCATGAATGGTTACGGCTATTTAAAAGCGGTTAGAAATAAACCTGACTATCCAGAGCGGTGTCACGAAGAAATTGCGAAACCGAGCAAAACGACAAGTGCCTGTATCAGCGTACAGCATGACGAACTTTATGCTAATTTTAGAATTCTCGTGGCATCCTGCCTTAGGGGGTGTTCACAACAAGCAATTACTCCAAGTTGAAATATTAGAGAAACGTTTGCGATTATATTTGTTTCCAGAAAACGAAACAAAACCAATAGACAAAGTTCGCGACTTTTGAAGGTGATTGAAATCTACTGAAAAAACATTGAAGTGTCTCACTCGGCAATCCATTCATTCAAAAAATTCGTTTCTTTGACTAATTAGGAACATAAAAAGTGACCTTTTTTGTTTGAAAAATTTCCAATATACGCGGAAAATACCTTAGAGGCTTAGATAATCAAAATCTCAGTCGATTTAATTTTGTAGAAGCTCGTAGGCAACTCACGTAACTGCACGGGAGTTAAGGTATGGTATTACAACTACAAGTTGCTTGCCACTACTTTCTATTAGGTGTGCCGTCAACACTACAAATTACCTGAGTGAACACTCCTTTATTCAAGCAAAGTTTACAACAGCAATACTTACTTTCTTTTATAAAACACCAACCAACAGCAAGCAGTTTGTCACAACATAAAAAGTGCAAATTATTTTCTCCGTCGTAAAGCTTCATGTTCCTTGAACGCAATATCAGCCCGCTCCCCGCTGGCAATCAGGGTGTTAACAAATGAATACGCAATTTTGGCACACATAAAACACTAACCATCATGTGAACACCCCTCTACCGTTTTATTTTGCGCTTTATAGCCGGCACTGCTGTTTTAGATCTCCTTTTGTACACCATCGCAACGATAATAGCACAGCCAGATCCTCCATAACTTTCAACCTTACTGCCTTACTTTAAGACACTCGGTAGGATATCGTTTATTTCAAGATTTACATGTAATGCTGTTACTACACCCATTTTATAGGCGGTCTCTGCCTTCGGGCCATCAGTTGTTAGACATTATGTTCTTGAAGGAATGATTTTGTCAGCGCAAGTGTAGTTTGTGTGAAATTAAACAGTGAAGTATCCAAATAAACCTGTGAGGAAATAAATAAAGTTTAGGTTACTGCCATTTTTTAAAGTTCATTCAACAAAACATATCAGGTTAATCACAGGGTATAACAAAACCTGTCGCCCTTGAAAGGTCGATGTCGAAATTCTTTGTAATTTAAAGCTGAGCGCGGCTTCGTACCGTAAATTGGGCAAATTGGTTCGGTGTAATTGAATTATTTACCTCAGAAGCAACTAACATAATAATACACATAAGATCTTATGTGTTTCTTCCTATCAGAGCTCTTTAACAATTACATAAAAGAATTAATCTGGTGAGAACTGGAAAGTGGAGCTAGAAGTGTCATTTTAAGACCCCATGGAAATACGGAATCGATTTTAGTAAAAATGTATTCTCATATAAATTATACCTAAACATACCTATGTAATAATATAATTATTTAAGTCCTACAAACAAACCTTTGGTAGTAACGACCAGTAGCATTCTCTGTTATCTTCCTAAACTTATCAGTGTATTTGACTCCTCTATCAGATTACCAGATTGCCTATCATCTAATCAAAACACAATCCAAACCTAAACATCCTAGATAATTCAAGATCCCGCGTGTATCCCGTCCCTGATCTTCATTAATCTTTACAAAAACAATGCGAGCGGTTCTCTCACGTTTTTATCGGCGAACGTGCAGCTTGAGTCATATCGCGCAATGATAGCGATCCGAGCGCGATATAGCGGGTTCTTGCGAGGGTAAGATAGGGTTGACACAGAATTTGTTAACCTTTTTGTTGTTATCGCCTCGTAGAATTTGACGCGTAAGTCACCTAAGCTAAGAAACTCGATTCAAATTCTGTACTTTTGTTGAATTTATATTTGGATATTCTCAGGCACTAATATAGATGTTCAGATTTCACAGGCTCGAATCTAAGTATTCTTGTGTATGAGATCATACTTGGTGTCGTTTTATTAAAAACCAAGGGAAAGAAAATTAGATAATGCCTTCCAGGTGGAATGAGTTTTTCTGCTGATGGAAATCATTGGTTTGAAGTTGTAAGCTGGGCTCTTACTGCTCTATGCAGACAAGAGTTTTTACAAGATTAAACTGTTTTTTTTTTATGTTAGTGTAACCCAAGCCAATATCAGTCATTAAAATGAGGCATTTATGACATTTTCTTATCTTCAGAACACGTCCATGCAACTTTCAAATAATTTCAGGAAAAACGTTCATGTCACATGAAAGTTTTTCTGTCAAACTTTACGTATTTTCTTTAACTTTACGAACCCCTAATAACGAATTTAAAAAGAAAATTCATAGTGACAGTGGCAGACTGGCAGCCCTAACCACTACTAATTGTCGTGTAGTCATGTCATGTAACAGCTTTTTGTCGCGTCTTCGCTCGTGGTGCTCGATAATCATCGTCGATACCATTTATTAGACGAGTTTTTGCTCTTCGCGGGAGAATCGTCACCTTATCAACACCTAGATGCTATTGGCATTCTACCGGTATTATCGCGATAATTGATGTTGATGAAACTAGTATCATAAACTTGGGATGGAATTTATTGCCTCTATCCTTCTTCTTCTGGGCGCTTACTGTACTATAGGTGAGGATATCCACAACATGAGATTCGAGATCAGGGTAAATCAGTCAACTTAGTTTATTTTTTATCCACAACGAGGAAGCTTTTGGCCTACAGGCCAATCACCTGATGGTAAGTGACGATCAGGCCCAAGGTGGAAGCGAGCTTCACCCGGAATCCTCAAACACGGAGGTACTGGCTATAATATCTTACCTTTAACTGCCGGAACACAACAATGCTGTTAACATTGTTGTTATGGCGACAGACTTATTTAAAATCAACATCCAACACCAATTTATTGCTTTCATTTCATGAGGACCAAGTCAATCTGACTTGGGTCAATCTCAATTTCTGAAATTGAGTAAGTATACTATAATTGAGAAGTAATAAGTTTCCTACTGATATGTTATTAAAAGGAAAAACTGCATCGTATGCTATTCTCCGAGGTGCGAATTTGCAAGAAAATGCAGTCTCATTGTTGTTGATAGTAGTAAAGACCTCACTACTCGGAGTGAAGAGAATCACGAAATGACATTTGACACTCGTTTTCTCTCACTTGAGATTAACGAAAGCACTTTCATGTGTTCAGGTAAATAATAACATAAATAGAAACTTAACAATCTCGAGTTAACTACTAAAAATACTGAATCGATATTCACTCTTTTTATGAAAACAGAAATGAAGTCGTCCGTATCCTATCACTATTAGTCATGTTCAGAAAAACGAAATCACCATATTTTTCTCTAAACATATTCAAATGTCTATCTTTAACTTAGTTATTTATGCAAATTATCGTAATTATTATAACAGCTAGCCGACGAACATGTTTTCTAAATAAATGCGTTTTCTAAACAATAACACGACAGTATTTAAATTAACGGATGCATTTTATTTATATCTATTATTATTGAGAATCAAAGAAACGTAGGAAGGCCGAAGAAAAGTCCTATGGCTGAGATGATGATGATGATGAAGATGAAGAAAAGATGAGCTGATGACATAAGAAACAAGCCTGGGAAAAATTGGATGCATGTACCTTATGGAAAGGTGGAAAATGATGGAGGAGGCTTTTACCCAAATGGGGTCACAAACAAAGGAAATACGGATAATTAAATAAAACATTTATGTGGAAATCTGTGGAATGTAAAGCTCTATTAATAATAAAGTTATTATTGAAAATCGGACATTCTGCAAATAACATGTGACGGGTCTCCGGTATATGCACTTATTGTTTTGTTTTCTGAATCCGCGCCGGCCTTGTTGACATACAAGCACAACAGCTTTGAATATCATAACATCACTCAACGTACGGACGACAGCATATCACGGTAAATACTGAGTCTTAGGCAGTTGTTATAGGTTCTATTTTGCACCAAAAAATTTCCAGTCTGGAGTTGTTGATTGTACCTTAAAACAATGGGTGAGAATAAATATCTTGGATGACAGTCGCATACCGGGGCCATATAATTAATTTATAGTGACTGACTGGCCTCTGTTTAGGCAACTGAAGCAGAAGTCAAGTTCATCAGGTTAGTTATGTTTTGAAAGTAACCATCCATAACATCAGTCTTCTAATTAAAACCCAGAGAACCAGCAGCAAGTAACAAAGATTGCTTATCTACATTATGTATTTACGCCTCTGAAAGTACCTACTTTGCATGCCAAAATATTTTTCTTCAGTGTTTCATGTGTTAACTTCAAGCAATCGACTGGCTGTTAATGCTCCTGCTGCCTAACCAAACCACTCTTTTAGTGCTTTCCTCGTGTTTACAAGAGGATTAAGCATGAGTCGTCGACCTGTTTTTTTTTTTTTTGACGCGGAGGAAATTATTTGCGCACCGTCACCAATGCCGGTATGTGGGACTCCCGGCGCCCTAAGAAGGGTGCAGCTTCCTTCTAAAAAGAACGGGGTATACCCACTAAAACTTCCGCGGCGTTCCGTCAATCCGTCATCGACCAAGTGGAGGTGTCGCGCTCGCGAGTATCCGTAGCCTTAGACTTACCATAACCTTGTCTAACGCTTAACTTTCCTTGTTACAGCTATACAGAAGATGTTCGCCCTGTGAGCCATGGACCCACTAACGTGGCTGTCGCTGGGCCTGCAGCTGGCGGCTCTGTGCTCCATCGTGGGGGCGCTGCTGCTGTACCTGCTGAGAAAGGTCCGCGTGGCTGAGGTGCTGCCGGTGGACAGCGCGAAGACTGTGCTCGTTACGTCTGTGGACACCGCGCTGGGGTTGCAGGTTTGTGGAAAAAGCTAAGATTTCTTATTTTATAAGAGCAAGCTTCTCTTACTTAGTTATAAAGCCTCTTTTCATGTAAGTAGTAGAACCACAGATCTATGTTATGTAAGTATGTAGTACTAAGTGTTTTTTCCTCAACGTTGCTAATTAGCAACATTGCATTTATCGTCCATTATCAGAAAGTGACACCCTGAAAAGAGTGAAAACCTGAAAAGTCATAATAATCCCACGCGGCCTTAATTTAACGCACATACCTTGTTCTACGTCTTATACCGTGTTCGGTTTCAGCAGTTAGTTGATCTAACTAAGGGTAGAACTGAATTTTAAATAAGCTTCATTTTTTCAAGATAGGCCAGCCTGTAAAATATAAAATATCTAATGTTAAGAATATCCAATCCATCAATCTTTGCAGATCGCAACATACCTTAGCGGTAGAGGCTGGCGCGTCATCGCGGGCTGCCGGCCAGGTGGACTTGGGGCCAGGTTGGCAGACTCCTGGCTGCAGGCTCACATAGCCTCGGCGCCGGAAGACCAGCCCCCACCGAGGCTGGCCACCCTTGAGCTGGATGTGGCGAGGGAAGACCTTTTAGAAGAAGCGGCAAGAGCTACTGCGCAGCACTTGCCTGCTGGAGAACATGGTCAGTTCTAGACACGTTATTTAGCAGCATACCTTAACGGTAGCTTCTGGCTGGCTAGGAGCTAGGTTAGCGGACTCCTGGCTGCTAAGACTAATTTCGGCCTATGGTGACACACGAACTCAATCTTGTAGTAAAAGTAAATAAACCAAAGAAGCCGTGCATTAGGATCTCATGACCTCATCTAAAATTAAATAAGCACTCATAATTTATTATGCCCATTATGGCAGTATCATAACACTGTTATTATTATCTATTAAACATTATACAACTCCCGATCCTTGACCTAGAATATTCACGCTTGTTTCCTATAACGGGACTAAGCACATAGTACCTAACTACTATGTGATCAGTTATGTATTTAGCGATCTAATAAGTACTAATCTATAAGTAAGAACAAGTAAAATATACAATTAAAGTGTCTGTTTGTTATGTTAAAATAACAGCTCTTTATTCAATAAATGCTTGAGAAATTTCATACATAAAAATATTCTGATGAAAAATCAATCAGAAATGTTTTTATTTTGTTTTTCTTTCTGTTTGTTTCAACTTATCTCCAGAATGGCTGGAGTTTGAAGGAATTGATACTGTAGCTGATATTTAAGGAACATTTCTGATATGTAACATGTTAGGAAACTTTGAAAAAATAACTTGGATTCTGTGCAAAAAATAAAATCCGTGAAGGAGAGGCGAAGCCGGGGTCACAAGCTAGTATCATCAGTCTGCCTAATCAAGACAAAACATCGTAATCACTTTTGGATATTCAGTCATGAATCAATCAAAGCATATCCAATTAAATTGATCGTTTATCTTGAATCAAACTCGTCCAAAGTGCCTATGTTAATAAAAATCAAAACACGCAATAAGATAAATAATAATAAATTTCAATTTACCTGCCTGTACGCAATTTGTGCTTAAATTAATGAAAATAAATTAATATACAATCACTTTTATAATAATATACCTGATAAGTATTAAATTATGTATAGGAATTCAAAACAGCCAAAATGATTACAAAATCTATTTATTAACGCATCTAAATGGAAAAAGAGAGTGCACTGCCCGGGAATCGAACCCGGGTCGCAAGAATGGGAATCTTGCATGATACCACTACACCAGCAGTGCTTGCCATGAAGCGTTAAAATTACTGTACTTAAGGACTGGTAAAAATAAAATAAAAACATTTAAAATATTAATAAATACAAACAAACAAGGTGAAAAAGTACCGCTAAATAATTTTATGCAACATTCATAACAAATCTTAAAGAAAAATGCACAACTGCAGCGTAGTCCAACGCCATCTATTGGCACCTTTAGAACTAGCTGTCAGTTGATTAGCGCTGTCATGGTTTCGTCAAGCCTTGGTAAACAACTGACTGTTAACTTGATGTTTGATTAGCTTCTGTGTAGATGGCGCTTATAACTTGATCCTTTGAATACAAATTTTAGGCTCTTTATAAAAATGCAATTTCAGTAAGCATCTATTTGTATCTTTGATTAAATAATTTATAATAAAGTTATAAATTTATTATCTTGTGTGTGTATATTTTTTTTATTTGGAAATTGAAATTAAAAAATATGAATCTGCCGTTCCTTAAAATTTGCCGCCCTAGGCTTTAGCCTACTCAGCCTGCTGGTTAATCCGCCACTAAGTAGTTATTTTTTGTTAAATGTAAAAAATTTGGGCCTATGGGCCTCATAAGAAGGCTCAAGGTCACCCAAAGGGCGATGGAGCGGGCTATGCTCGGAGTCTCCCTGCGTGATCGAATCAGAAATGAGGAGATCCGCAGCAGAACCAAAGTAACCGACATAGCTCGCAGAATTGCTAAAATCAAGTGGCAGTGGGCGGGGCACATAGCTCGTAGAGACGATGGCCGTTGGGGCAGGAAAGTTCTCGAGTGGCGACCACGGGCTGGAAGACGTAGCGTGGGCAGGCCTCCTACTAGGTGGACCGACGATCTGGTAAAGGTCGCGGGAAGAGCCTGGATGCAGGCAGTGCAGGACCGTTCATTGTGGAAAACCTTGGGGGAGGCCTTTGTCCAGCAGTGGACGTCATTTGGCTGAAACGACGAAAAAATTTTGTTAAAAAAATAACTACTCAGTGAACGTGTTAAGTGGGTTTAATAACATAACGCGGACGACGTAGTTCGAACTACCATCGAATCGGCAGTCCATCACTGACACTCTTGGAATTATTTTCGCCTTCGAAGTGTGTAAAGCCTTAAGTAAAACTATTTATCATTGTCGCAGGTATCTGGGCGGTGATCAACACCGCTGGCAGCAGCGGGCGTGGAGGCGCTGCGTGCTGGGAGGGCGCCCTCAGAGGGAACGTGCTCGGCGCCCTGCGGGTTGCCAGGACCTTCTCGCCTCTGCTGGCTGCAGCCGCCGCCGACCACCCACACGCTGGCCGACTGTTTTACATCGGTAAGTACACATCTTTATAAAACAATACCAAGTTTGGTTACGCAACAACAGCGGGCGCGGCGGGGCGGCGTACTGCGAGGGCGCCCTTAGAGGGAACGTGCTCGGAGCACTGCGAGTTGCAAGGACTTTCTCGCCTCTGCTGGCTGCAGCTGCCGCCGACCACCCTCACGCTGGCCGACTGTTTTACATCGGTTAGTACCTTCTTCATCATCACAGGTCGTTTAGTATCCACTGCAGACGGGCGACCCTCTTAATTTACACAGGCAATTAGAGGATTTGGTCTACACTCCTTACGCTGGACACAAAACTATCCCTAAGCTATTCCATTGAACTACTTATCCCTAGTGCCATTGTACCACGGGTAAACACTGGGCTAAACGGGTTAGAGTCAATCTAGCCCTGTAATAAGCTTTAAGTTTAGGAATTCACAGCTAGATATAAGTACGCCTTCCAGAAGGTACGCCAGCACCAAAATCAGGGCATTGGTTAGGGCCTTAGGGGCAAGATTTAAATCAACCTTATGGCCCGAAAAAACTATTTTGTGCTTTCTAGGGAGGGTAATAGGTACTTTAAAAATTTCAAACGGTATCTAAGAGGATTCAAACTCAAAGGCTAGGACTATCTTTAATAAGAAATCCGAACTAAATTCCAGGACTAACATCAGACACAGCCTGCGACAGCTTATCCCGCGTCGAAGCAGGCGACTCGGGCGAGACGAGCGCGGGCGCGGCGGCAGTGCGGTGGGGCACCTGGGGCGCTGCGCGTGCATTGCGCGCGTCCCTGCGCGCACGTCGCTTGCACGTCGTGCTGCTGCACGCGCCCGACTTGTCGGCCGCTGAGATTTACGCGCCGCCTGTACAGCTGGTAGCACCGAGTCAGCCAGCGAGGTTAGTTATTGAGTATTCGTTGAATTAAAAAACGTTCCATGCTGGACAAAGGCCTTATCCCCAAGGATTTTTACAACGACCGGCGTGCCTCTCGCACTTTCACTAGATCGACGGTCTATTGAGTTACTTGGAAATCTTCAAGGGAAGATCAACCTCGTGGTTGGCTGGAATTCGATAATAAGACCAATCACAAACATGCATCATCAATTCTTAAACCAAATACGGACTTAAAATAGGTTTTGAAAACTACCTAATACAGCCATACAAGCTTCCAAAACATTAGTAGAGACCTATCAATTGCAGACTACTCCCTTACCTGTAACCTTAAAGAAATAGCTAGGTAGGTATCTAACAAAATAATAACATATCACTCTATTATTCCAGCCGGCCAGAAACTCCAAGCTCAGACGTGAGCACAACTACAGCCAGTTGCGCCGTGACGATGCCCGGCGAAGCAGCAGAATACAGCGCTAAGGTCCTTCCCACCAGCGCCCTGAAGGTTCTGGAAGACGCCCTCACCACCCCCGCACCCCGGGACTCATACTATCTTAAGATGAAACACGACTCGTGGTTCACTAGGATGCCATCTCTGAGAGTGGCATGAGAATGCAATCAGACCGATGTATATCCCTTGAGGAACTTCGTAATCTTCTTTCGCGTGACGTGAAAAGAACTGTTTCAGTGATTGACTATGAAAATGGAGTAAACAGATTCTAGCTGATTTCCAAACCCATAAATCGACGTAATACTTTCATCATCATTTTGTAATGGTTTCCTTATTGGACAGGATTAAGCATTTAACATGTTATTTATCAGTCGCAAAGATATTCATATAGAAAGGAAGAAGGGATCATTTCATAGATAGCAAAAGCTATAATAACAACATCTTTTTAATAACTTAGTGACAATAGACCCTGTAATCATTCAAATTACAAACTGCTTGTCTTATTTGATCATCAGCTCTCCTCTTGTGAGATTAGGAAGCTGGGTATCAAATGGGTGATCTAAATTAAAATAATGAAGCACATAATGATACTAGGTTGTGTGAAAATTTTACGTGTATACAATTATATTACGCATCATATTATAATCACATTTTCTATGCTTTACACCTTAAGTTGGTAATAAGTTTTGACGACCTGCTAATCCCCATTATATCGAAGGTTCGGGATAGCAGATGTGGTGCCAAGCTTTGGGACTTTACTTACTCGACAATACGTTATGTTTTAGTATAAGCAACACGGAGATGATGCTTATGGGGTACTTATGAGATTTAATTTGTACGATGGTGATGGATTCTCGCCTCCTATCACACTGCGAATATTCGCAACCAAAAGTCATAGTATTGTGCAACTTTTGCTTGTGTTCGTGAGATTTGTATATAGCATGTTGAACAAGCTCACAATAGTGCCAATTATTGAACTTTTGTATGTGTTTTTAATAAATTATGAAACTGTAATCTGCAATTATATTCGTTAACATAATCCAGTGAAGCCAGTAGCTTGATTTCGGTTTCGTAATAGATTTTAGATTTTGACGTGTTCAGGACATGAACAATGGTATGATTATGTAAATAATTTCTTTGTTGTATAATAAAATATCTAAAATATTTCGAGCTTTTATTTTACTTATAAAATCATACGTTACTTTGCCCGTGGTCCTACTGCTCACTGCTCTACTGGATATCACGGGTAAGTTTTCCGGCGCTTACTGTCCAAAACAATACCACACATTTATCCCCGTCAATTTACCGGATAGGACAAGCAGTAGGGCCACGAAGATACTGACATCTTCCAAACAAACTTAGCACACCGGTTCTTTAACTTTAAAGTTGTCAAAACTTTGCCAAACAAAGAAGTTATCAGCACACAACAGTAGACCACCATATCCTGAAGAATCATCAGGCAATCCCGTGCACACCCAGTACTGGTCTTTACCAGATCTCCCGGAGCTTTGCCAGTAAGCTGCAGTGCTCACAGCAAAAGTATTCCGATCTCGTCCCTTATTGATGTAGTGGACGTATTCCACCGACTTCATGGATATTTGATCAATGATTCGGACACTAAAATAAATGAATATTATGTCAGTTAGCTCATCTACAACCCAGTCGAGTTAACTGCACAACTGGCAGCCGTGACGTCACATCGTCGCGACACTCTGACTCTAATAGCATGGGGTGGGGAGATGTGCGGGTAAATGGTAGGGATAGTCGCATTCCAACGAGGTGCGTAGTTTAGCTCATTGGGTTGTTTCAATGTTCTAGGCTTAATTATTTGACTATTTGTAAATTACCTGAAGTTATTAGAACAATATGGTTTTTGGTGATCGTTATGACCATACACATCTAAAACCAAGTCCATGCTTTTGGCGAATGCAGTGTAAAGACACTTCTTGTCTCCTGGTTTACGTATCAACACTTTAGCTCGCAGTGTTCTGTCTTTCGTAATGAAATCCAAAGACTTTTTCTTTGATCTGAAAAAAATGCAGGCCTACTTATTAGAAACAATACTTAAACTTTACATAATTGATTAAAAAAAATTGTTTAAACGTTTTTTGTAAGGTAAGGCTATGCGCGCACGGATGACTTTTTGTCACTGAAGAGTATATTTTACACTTTTATAGCGAGAAAAAGAGATAAAATATAACGTCTATAAAAAAAATAAAAAGTAATGTTGCAAGTAGGCTTTTAAAAAACAATTTTACATGTAGTCCTCATTCTTATCTATGGAAAAACATTCTTTATGGCGATTATCACTAGTCACCCGTGCGCGCACTTTTAAGTCTATGATAATTTAATTACGACAAAACAGGGACAAAACTTAAGTTTTTCCTGTAAGAAGTGTATAAAAGAAGTGATTAGGTACTTAATGATATACAAGTGTATAAAAGAAATAGGTAACTGTGAGTTTGAGTGCAAATAAAGTCAAGTGAAGTGCGAAGTGAAGTGTGCGTGTGGTGTGAAGCTGTTTGCAGATGGAGAGAACAAAAAGGTACGTAAAATCACTATACCCTAATATGACACATCGATATAATTTAAACTACATACCCTTTTGGCTTAATAAAACCAGTATACTCCAGAAAGTTCCAGTCAGGTAGATGAGCGCGCATAAGTTTAGGCACTTGGATGCGAGTGAACCGTGGTGAGATTTCCTTGAGGGAGATGGCCAACTGGTTCAGGGTGGGAAGGTCTACGGAGAGGCACATCAGTAGGTGTCCGTTGGCCATTTCTCTTTCGGGGAATGACGGGTAGTTTTCTGCAAGAAGTAATACACATTTTTTTATCCTCAACAAAGAAGCTCTGGCTTGCATTTGTGATGTGACTTAATGGAAATATTAGATCAGACGATCAGGCCAAAACAGAAACTGCTATGGGCTTTAAACACTTGAGGAACTGGAACTCTGCTAATCTTACTTAAATTAGAAACAAAAAATGCCCAAACATAATAATCCTACCTATTTTTAAAACCTTTGGGCTCTCTCACCATGTAAAATCTCTAGATAACAGCTATGCTAGGTATGTTAACAGTTTGACCAAATAATGCTACTAACTTGTAAAATTCACGAGACCCGGCACCGTATGGCCTATCCATACCCCGCCGTGCTCATCCGCCATTAATATGCCCATCGAGGGGTAGTTGAGATTGCTCTTCTCTTCGTAAGCGACCACGGCCAGAAAATCTTTGTAACTAGGCTGAAACAGTTGTTAATAAATAGTACAAGTAAAGTGGACTTACTTGAATTATAGGTAGTTTGTAAAATAGGTTCATAAGACTAATGGGTTTTTGGGATCAGCTAGTCCAAGTTGCCCCTTGAGGTATCGTCTCAGGGAGCAACTGGGAATATAGAAAAAATAACGATTCATTTGCTGCCTCGGACATGGCTCCCTTAGGGGGCAACTAACTACATATTATTATTAGGAATAACCGTTTGGGATTTTAGGACGATACTCAAAAGTAATGATTTTTAATAAGTTATTTCTTTTCCCAAACCAACATGACACTTTTATCAAATAAGCACTGCTTCACTATGGAGTATGCCAGAGCTGAGAAGAAGCAGCACAAGAACCTTGGACCTACTACTGTGAGCCTCTTGATTATTTTACTGGTTTTACCTGGGTAATTTCAAATCGGCACATTTTTATCTGAGAATTTTGCACCTTACGCCACGTTAGGTTTAAGGTCTAAAATCTAAGACTTTCTTTGTAAAAGCGTGAACAGTTTACCCTGAACATAGGCGCTAAAGTATGCTGCAGCATAGAATTAGGTGCGATGTGACGACCCGAGTGCATCCAACGCTCAGTCTTGTCCGAGGAGATGAATACGAAGTCTTTCCCCAATTCTCGCAGCGGAGTCACTTCCGTGGGGGGTTTGTAGATGTACCACCTATTGGAATTTAATTATCATAGATTTGATAAAATCAAGCACCGTTATTGATGGAGCAGTTTCATTATGAGGTCATTAATTCTCCACTACAGGAGCATAAACTTTTGTTTACCAGAGGCAAATGAGGATTTGACCTACACTCCCCAGTCTGGCTAGACTGGAAAATGGGGAGGTTTATGGTTCGTCGTGTCGTTTTGTTTTCACCTTTTACGACATCTACGGGAAGACAGGAAGTGGACCTACTTACATAGTTTCCAAATCTTTGTAAGAGATACTATCCCATACTATTTTTGTAAGAAATGCTACTTTACATATTTAGTAAAAAATCTTTATGTAAATGCATTGAAGTAACGAAAACGCAAATTGATTTCGAGCAACAAAAAACATTAGTTACCAATCCACTGGTCTGTTGTCATTATCTCTACAGTGCAGATTGATATAGTACTCCCACGCATCCATGCCTTTTGAGCTAAAACTTATTTTAATAAAATACGAAAACACAAAATATTTGAACAACATTTCACATGACTCCCCGTGTCCCCGTGAAAACAATACCATGAAATATGTGTAAGAGTCGTAAATATTTTATTGGACAAATTGTGTAATAAATACACAATAGCCTAACTCTTTATGCATTTTTATTTGTTATTCTGTTTATGAAATGAAAGTCGTGTTTATTTTTTGTAAAATTTATTTTAGGCTTAGCTTATTTAAATTAGCACTATTCTAGTCTTATCATTTAGTCTAAATTACATAGTAATTAGAACATTGGTTTATCAAGAAGATAGTTGCTAAAATATGTACAAATATATCGAAGATCACATACACATTTTGACACACAAACAGTTTACATAGATGGAATAATTTAATTTAATTTTTTTGTGAGTATTACAATTGGTCATTTCATTTTTTCTTGTCATAAATAAAGGTCCTACTGTTTAAAACTAAGTTCTTATTAACTTGCCTATTTTTACTCATATCCTATGATCACAGTTTATGACCACAAATACTAAAACGACTTTGTACTAAAGTAATACAAGTTTGTGACGTGGTAACGGGCTTGTAGTTTCAACATAAACTACATAAATATTTATATCTAAGGTAATATAAAGGATGAAATTGAAATTGATCGTTGCTAGTTGCTATAAGTTCTCGAGCTTAAAAAGCAAGGAGCCTTTAAAATATTAAGGTTGTTGAGGTCTGCTTGTTTTTCCTTGCAGAAACAATTTTTTCTTACAGCATTGTAGACGGGTCAGTTTATATTATTAGCTATTTATTATACCAATCAGTTGCATGTTTGTACCGACTCAATGAGATGAGCGAAATTCCCCCATAAAATGGGTCCCGATGTGCACACCGTGCCTCCGCCACGCGATTCTTGTGGTAGCTGGAAACAAAAATAACTTTGTTTAGGCACTTGATTTTCCGATACAAGGAACGCAAATGCATATAAATGTGTATTTTTTATTCTATTTTTATTATTCCTAAATCCTAAACCAACCTTATCTTCAAGGCACAAACATAAATTATTTAAGATTTCATCTAAGATATGGAACTCAATGAGCTACATTGAAAAATAACATTATGATATCTCTACATTTTCTAATAGTTCAGTACCCTGCTGACCTATGAAGGGCTTCCTATTTAGAATAAACAAGGGAAAAGACTGTTTCCACTGCTTCTTAACTTCTGTGTCTTCAGACTAACTAGCCAGGCGACAACGTACACAAAATGGGTGGTAAAGCCCGGTCTGCAAACACGTAGAATTTTGTCCAATGACCCCCAAGCTACCCATCCTTATCCCTCGCGCGTAATTATATTGCAGTCGCGACTGTGCGACGGGCGCCCGCAGTGAGTGTGCGAGCGCGACAGCAACATAATTAGACGCGAGCGATAAGGATGGGTAGCTTGGGGTCATTGGACAAAATTCTACGTGCTCGCAGACCAGACTATAGACGTCTAAAGAGAATAGTCTCCCTCCCAGCTGACTGTCTGATGATGATGATGGATGATCAGTGAAATGAACTAGTTTGATGATGATAAATACTACTATTTCAGTAAGTAAGTAAGTAAGCATTTATTTGCTGCACACAAAGTCACATACATAGTTCGACAAAATAACATAATACAATATTTAACATGCACATTCAAAAATAAAATAAATAACAATGAGAAATGAAATAATGTGAGCAGAGTTGCGGCAGCAAAAGGTCTCCGTCTCAGCATGTGTCACAAGCTAATGCCTGGACGCTGATTTTCAGACGGCGGCCGACGAAAGTGGAGAGCGGCGGTAATCGCCGCAGCAATTCGCAAGGGCATTAAAACACAAATGATAAAGAAAAATTAAATAAATAAAAAGTGAAAATTAGTTTAATGTCAAAATGATATATTAAATTATGTAAATTAGATGTCAGGAATAGGATTAGCAGGTCAGTATTATAAATAATGTCAAATTAGAGGGGTCGACTACACCTGGCCATTAGAGATTTTTTGGAATGCCAGTATGTGCTTTTTAAGTTTACTTTTAAAAGTAAACTTGGTTATAGTTTGCCTAATGGGTGGTGGAAGGTTATTCCAGCACTTCGTAGCCAGGTACCTAAAACTTCCTCTAAAAGCAGCAGTTTTGTGCTGTGGTATGGAGAGCCTCCAAGATCTACCACGAGTGTTATAAACTGAGTCCGAGTGTTTCCAATTAAGCTTCCCAAAAAGATATTCAGGAGCCCCGCTGTTCACAACTCCAAAAAGCAAACAGGCAAAGTGCAGGTCGCGTCGGGATTTCATATTGAGCAAGTTGCCGCATTTCACTTACCGCTCTATTAATATCTCCGACGCAGACCCAGTAATCTGCCACCTTCGTGTCTTGGCTGTTGTGCATCTTATGCGCGACCGCCACCGCCCACTTCGAGTGGTCGTTGTGGGAGGTAAACGACATCTTTGCGATCGGGAACTTTAGCCGCTCGATGTTGCGTACTCTGGAATAGGAATAAAATTGTATATCAATAATGGAAATTAGGAGTAATCGAAAAAAAAATCCTTCTCAAGCTGCAGACACTGCTAAGAAATTGATCTTTATCGGTCCGATTCCTGTTGTTCTGGCCAATCTTATAATATAACTTTTCATGTTCTTTTATTCAAAAGCTATCTAAATATCGTTGAACTCGAAAGACCGACAACCTCAAATGGTCCCTCGTTATTTAATGTAGATGAAAGAAGCGAGAAAACATGATTTGTCATGTGGCGGGCGTGCAAGAGGTCCTATATTGTTCTTAGCCATTTATTTCCAAAAGCTGCCACAATCCTATCCTAGATCTCAATGGATCGAGGACCTCACAAGGGCCATCAATATTTCAAATGTAGAACGACATCTTTAGTACCTAACGCTCCTCGGAGGCTAAATTCAGCAGTAGATTGCCATTGGCTGAAACTAAGATCTAAATGGAATAAAATACAACTTACTGGAAGTTTCTACTGCACTCCGAGTCCAGAGTGCCAGGGCCGTTGGTCCACGACTCCACAAGCAGGTCTGACTGCAAGACTTCAGCCACAAGCCCGCTGTAAACATTGTTGAACATGGCGCTCTTGGCATACCTCCAGCAGTGGACTGCCATCAGCTGAAATGGTGATCTAATACAATGCAACTTACTGGAAGTTTCTACTGCACTCCGAGTCCAGAGTTCCAGGGCCGTTGGTCCACGACTCCACAAGAAGGTCTGACTGCAAGACTTCGGCCACGAGCCCGCTGTACAGATCGTCGTTGAACATGGCGCTCTTGGCGAACGAGAGAAACTTGCGCCCGACCAGGGTCTCGAAGCTTTCTATGTGGTACCTGAAAAAGAGGATAGACATCCGTTTAAATCTCATAAATACGTGACGACATCAATATAGTCTGGTCCGTGAGTACCTACATAGAATTTTGTCCAATGACCCCAAGCTACCCATCCTTATCGCTCGCACGTAATTATGTTGCTATCGCGCTCGCACACTCACTGCGGGTGCCAGTCGCACAGTCGCGACAGCAATATAATTACGCGCGAGCGATAAGGATGGGTAGCTAGGGGTCATTGGACAAAATTCTACGTACTCACGGACTGGGCTTTAGAAGTAATAAATTTTGCAATTACGCTTTTATAAAGCGCTTTTGTATGTCCCAGCATAGTTTCGCCCTACCACAGTGCTTCTCAGAAGATTATGGTCACTAGATGAGCTTAGGTTGTAATCTAAATCTCATAATGATTGTAATACATATGTCGGATTATAAAACGATTGTATGTCGAATTATAAACGTTCAAGTTCCATTATAATTGAAACTGAGAACAACGGGCCTCAAACGCGACTCGTGTAGTTACTTACAGCTGTTATTTTATAGCTGTTTTTAGTTTCAAATGCTTGTCACTTATTTCATGCCTTTCATGTCTTTCATACGTGTAAAAAGATACATATAAAAATGAATCACTGTAAATGTGTCAATAGGTTTGCTCTAGTTACCTTACCAGACATAGTAATGTTACAAAGCGATGATGCTGATAATCACTATCAAAACGTCTAAGTATAAAAAAATCGTTAATTAATCGCTAATCCGTTACATACACTGAAAGAGTGGGGGGGCGTCCTATCACAAGTAAAATTATTATTATCATCTAATAGGAAAGACTGATTAAATCAACGTAAGAAACGGAACACAAATGGATTACTTACCACGGCGAAGCATCTATCGTCTTGTTATTGACAACGTCGAGCAAATTGGGCAACTCTCCCTCGAACTCCTGCGGTATATGGTGATGTGCTATGAGCGGCTCGTTGTACTTCAGTTGGGTTGCAATCTGGTTCAGTGTTGATGTCTGGACCGATACACAGAGGAAGGACTGGCCATACTTCATGCCGGTTGTAGGGTAGTCGTACGAGGTCACGTTTAGGCCGTGCACTGAAATAGGAATATTATTATGATGTTTTGTTATGAGAATTAATAAGTAAGTATGTATAGTAATCGCGTTTGGTTTCCCTATAGTTATTTGAGTAGGTAAAACATTTTTTCGTCGATTCTAAAACGAGTCACATTTCGAGTAGCAACACTATTTTATTACGAGTATCAGTGAGAATGTTATGTTCAAAGATTGTGGTAGGCATTGATTTTTAATAAAAATATAAAATAAGCATCATGATGCATGGTGATGACAAATAGGTAGCTCCAAAACCACAAAATACGTTTATCAAAATATGTATGTGGTTTGATTGTTTCTAAAGGTTGCGTATGCGCACTGCGGTGAGAGAACGTCGCAATCATAATTACCTACTTATAACTCACAATATTGTTTATACTTTAAGAGCGTTTACGTCTAGCGTGGCATGTCAAGTTTAGGTAATTTCGATGCTATTTTTATTCACACTAAAATAATTATGACTGTGTGCGTGTTCTCACGCTCTATAGTCAAACCAAAATACTTTGATCCACCATCGTAAAAGTGTGCCAGGCTGTCAAGTGACAGCTCAAGGAAACTATAAAATCTTCAAATCTTCCAACACCGACTCCATAATTATAAATAATGGTATACATTAGTCCTAATCAATAATAAATACGTAAATTCTTTATCAAATAGTAAATTATCAAAGGTTTTTTTACTATTTTGAGAATATTTTATACAGCCTATGTTCAGCAGAAAAAAAATTGAATTTTAATGGTGAGAGATTTTTTCAAATCGGTTCTATTCAAAACAAACTTTTCCTGTTTACTATTCTTTTTTTATCCGGAAAATGCATAACATTTCATACCCACCAGCTGCGGGGGCAGCTAGTGGGTTATGTGGGGTTCTTCCTACCAGAAGGTGGGTAGCCCCTACACCCACTAAAAACCTGACTGTTTCTGCCATGATCCATATGAGTGATATGAGGGAACGCGGGACATCGCCATTGGCTGTTGCCTGTAGCATTCGTCCTTAGCCGCCACCAGACACCTCCATGTCTAGCGACCGAGGCCTGTTAGGAAGGGACAGTTGGAGACCATAAGCTGTCCTCTTGCGCCCAGGGTGTCGGCGGCGGATAACCGGAGTGTCGGCTGAGGCCTCTCGCTCCCCCTTTCCACTGCTTCTTTCTGTGAAAGAACACTTTCACAGAAAGTAAGCACACTATACCATAAGATTATTTGTCTCATCATATATTTTATACTAATGTAGATATTGTTTCCGAAAGCGAGCGGGTTCATTCCGTACCTGTACGCTTCATGCGTTCTCTAGCAAAAGCTGAAAATCAGTGTTCTGCCCTTTTGAGGGTAGTGTTTATACTGAGCTCTTTGCTTTTTGCATCGCTGCGGCACACATCACTCTGACGCAGGGAACTATTTGAAACGCTAGTCATCTTTATCTTATGTTGTTTTGTCACTTTTGTTATGTTGCAACTGTTGAAATTATTACTAACCTGTGTAACAAAATACCAGTGGTGTCACCTAGTGTGTTTCTTGACTAACTAACTTTATTTCGATATTGAATTGAATTTCAATAGCAACTATACATAATGTGTGTGTTAAAAGCATTAAAAAAAGTGTGTTACAACAAATAAACAATTTATCTATCTATCTCACGCCTCTTCCCGATTGGTAGGGAGAGGTCATTTCCAACCGCCGCTCGTTCGCTTAGGCTTAGGCTGTGTGTGTCAGTCTGCTGCGGTGACTCACGTGCCAAGACTGCAGTGTTAACTGACAACCATCTACAGGCTCTCGGCCTATACGGTGGAGGAATGGCCCGAAGCACCCATGGCCCGGTAGAACCTGGGTCGCCCTTTGTGTGAGGCGATCATGCCGTCGCACCCACTCCTCTAATACAGGCAGAACTGCCCCTATGGTGCGACGTAAAATTTGGCTGACGGCCCGGCGTACCCTTCAGCACTCTAGGGCCTAGATTCTCAAGCCTCTAGCTTTTGGTTTCCACCTCTCGTGGTGCACGTACACGTACATTTCCCCTTGGGACCTATGGTAGCTTTGTCGCCACTGAGGATAAATGGCATAAATAATATCGATTGTCACCAGTGGCGACACATACTTTCCCAGTTGTAGCTACAGGCTTTCTCACAACTTATGACAAATTAGAAAAATACATCCCAATTATGCCTAGTGGGGACGTACACAAATATTGACGCAAATGTCATCGTGCATAATATACGTAAAGTAAAAGTCAAGTAAGACCAGATGAATACAAATATTATTAATTTTATTTTGAACTAGCGGCCGCCCGCGACTTCGTACGCGTGGACCTCGTTTTACTCCTTAGTTCGTAAAATCTGTTGTTTGATATCATGTTGATAGATGGCGTTTCACGGCAGGCACAATAAAATATTTTAATTACCACGTGATCGCAAAATCTACCACCAAGATTTTGCGGTTACACTATAAAAGTCCAGCTACCTGTCAAAGATCAACGTACGCGTGACACATGTCAGCAGAGCACCGAGCGACGTGACCTCACTCTGGAACGCCTCGAGGCGGACTGAATTTGAACGATTCGTGCGCGGCGATTTATAGTACTTTTGAAATACTCATAGAAAAAAAATTACAATGAATTATTTTAAATTTCAAAGTAAATATTTTAGATAAGATATTCTTCTATTATATTAAGCTATTTTTGTGTTGAATAAAGGAAGAATATTGGTGAAAAAATCACTTTGATTTTTGGGTATTTCACGTTCTTTTAATTTGTGATTTCTTATTGTAAAATGCTTAAATCTAAAAATTTTCTCAGATAACTATTTGCCCAAGGATCTATGCTATAGGATATAAATGTTTGTTAAATCGTTTTCACAGTATTTTTATAAAAATTTCAGCTTGTAAAATGACGCTAAAGTGGAAATTTACAAAACCTGTGTGGACTTATCTTGATAGAATTCTTAAATACTAAACTAATCGCAATATTTTCTCAATTAACTATTTAGACGACGAAATTGCCTAACTATTTATGCCTATAACATATTTGTAGTATTACTGGTTAATGATTGTAACGAGTTGAAAAAGTACTGTTTTTGCGCCAAACGGCGTAAACGCTCTTAATGCAATTTTTTATGTTATTAGATTGTCATTTTTGTTTTCAATGTCTATCTACGCCAGAGTCGTTAGAGTAAAATGTGCAAATTTACTTACTGTCAGGCACCGGTGGAAACCTTGGCACAGAATGCACAAGCCACAGCGAGGTGAACTTGTCGCCAAGTATCACTCCCTTGGTGTGGCCGCTCTCCACCCGGGTCTTCATAAACTTGGAGTGCATCTTGCACATCTCTGCCAAGTCGTAGTCGTCGTAATACTTGTCGCCAAGTTTGAACTTTTTGTACTTTTTTATGCCGGCCTGCTTCGTTTGTCCTGAAAAACAGACAGACAGAAAAGCGACTCAGAATAGTCTATCTATACAATCTACCTCTATAGAGAAAAAAGATAGTTGAAAAATACATCAAACAAAACGAGGTGTATAAAAATGTATTTTCATGAAATCTTGCAACAACTTATTAAGACATAGATAGACAATATTATAAATTAAAGTAGTATTTACCTCGTTTGCTTTTGGAGTACATATCAGCTACTGACTGCAGAACGTCAGGTTGATTCTCAGTAGCTGGAGGCTGATCATTGTACACTAAAGATATGATATTTTTGTCCTGAAAATAATTTGAACAATTTTATTTTACATACCTCAGCAAACTAAGTACCTACCTACTTAATTACATTATTAGTGCTCAGCTTTATTTTCGTGAATCACGTGGGACCGGCAGAATAGAATAGGACCACCTCCACTCTTCTCATGAAGTTAAAGACTTCCTTTTGCCTCTGGTATATTAGTCAAATAAATTAGAGTGGATCGTCCAACTACAGTGATATGATGATTACGTAGGTATTTAATAGAAAAAATAAAGCTACACCTTTTTCAATATTTTACCTGATACAAAGGAGCCAAGGTCTTCCCGAGCATGGACCGGGGGTCGCTGATGGCCAGATCGGACATGATCCAACCCCCCCTAAGCTTGGAGGGGGTGAGGTGCATATACGCGACCCCCCTACGTACGAGAGGGTTCAAGTGATTCTTCTCCCGAGGCAGCTTGTAGATGTAAAACCTGCAAATAGTGAAGCGTATGTTTGATAACGAAGAAACTCCTTAGAGATCCTATCAAATGATACTATGTAATACAATTCACGGTCAGCTAGGAGATAATGCCACAAGGCATTAAGCTCGCCTTTTTGTACTGATCATTTTTATGTGTGTGCAATAAAGTCTTTAAATAAATAAATAATATTGTAAATGTGAATATTTGTGAGGATGGATACATGTTATTACGAGAACTATTTTACGCTTAAACCATTGGAGGAATAGATGTTGTTGCTGGTTTAAAATTAAATAAATAGATGATAATCATAAAAAATACAAACAAAATTTTAAAACACTTAAGTATTAAATTAATTTTAAATCTTGAATGCTTATTGTCCGGTCCTAGTAAATATTAGTTTTATATTGTTTACAGTTTACACACATAACAATTTGCTAAAACAAATATAGTAGGGGAAAATGTTGAATTGAAATGATAAATTAATAACAAATATGTAAATGTAAACTTAAAAATAACAAATTATCTGAAATGAAACTGGCCTTATACAAATATTAATCATAATTAATATGAAGAATTATTGTTATGCATCCTGTTTTTTGAGGTGAATCATTCAATCTATTCATGAATTCATCGAGATGAATCACAAAATATTCAGACAAAATTAGATGCCAATATAAATATTTCAAACAAATTAATTAAATTTTACTTAACTACTTTTATTTAACTTATTTTATTTATTTATTTACTTACCAATCCACCGGTTCCCCCTTTTCATTTCGGCACTGAGGCGTCAAGCTGGCTCCACAAGTAACAAATAAAGCAACAACTAACAACACAACGTAACACATCGCGCGTGTATTGTCCGCGAAAATCGTCCCGCAAGTAAGAAGGGCCGCAGGAAGTCGGTGTTACGATTGTTTATGATGTCATGCAATATGATCATAACGTCGCTGCGAGTGTCAAACAATCTAAATGTTTACACAACAATAGAACGGTTTCCTTCGATAAATATCCCTTCGAGACTTGCATTCATTCAAACCCGAAACGTGAATGATCAAAAACTAGTTTTCGTCCTTAGAAACCTGAAGCAGCTGCGCGAGCGGCGTTTTTGCGTCTCTTTCTAACGGTGTTACCTAGAAAGGGACGCCCGATCCTTTGTTTGGTGGCTGTTTATGTTTTCTATGACTGTTGGTATCACATTGTGATAACACCATGTATTACTGTTTTGGATTAGACGATGAATCATATTAAACAATTAGATCAAGTCTTTGTTTATTTGAATCTTATGCGTATGCACAGTATTGCAATAAGTGGGTACGTAATTATTAATGCGTACTAAATTATGCATCGTACTTTTGTTGCAATTTTTAAACGAAATAAATTGTTGTATAAATGTTATTTGATTAAAAATAATACATTGTCAGACACTTAGAAAAGAACTAGGAAAATAATAAAAACAAATAGAATTGATAAACACATTATTTATTATGCATAATTAACAAGGTGAATATTAAAAACAACAATAAACATACATATTGGAAGACTTCATTTACGAGTAGGCACAAATATCTTTAGAGTATAAAATAAATGCTTTATATCATTTCTACTTAAATTACGTAAAAAACAAATACAAAAATAATGGCAATTCCTGAGATGTTTACATACACTTATTATCTGTTGAATATTATTGTCTATGACAGTTCCATTACCTCCTTCAAATCAATTTCAATAAATAGTATTATTATTCTAACATTTTTTCAACCAAATTACTGTTGGGTGGGCATAGACACGGCTGCTTTGGTGTGAGATACGTCGCTCTGTCTCCAGAAAGACACGACTGTTTTCAATTCAGTGTAGAAATCAAGACCTTGTTTACCGCAGAAGTGGTTCGTTCCTAAGAAACTGCCCCTTGATCCGGAGAAAGAGAACATGGATAACGGGACAGGGATAGGGACATTAACGCCGACTTGGCCGACGTCGATTTCGTGGGAGAATTTCCTGGCGGTGGCTCCGTTGGTAGTGAAGATAGCTGTTCCGTTGCCGTAGGGGTTTGAGTTGATCATTTGTATGGCCTCGTCTAGGGTGTCGACGAAAAGGCAGACGAGTACGGGCCCGAATATTTCCTCCTTGTAACATTCCATGGAGGGTGTAACTCCGGTAAGGATGGTGGGGCCGACGAAGTTGCCCTTTTCAAAGCCAGACACTTTGACGCCGCGGCCGTCGAGAGCCAGTTTCGCTCCTTCTTTGACTCCTGTTGGAAAAGTTTTCATTTTTGAGATAAGTCGCATAGGATCAGAGGGATCATGGGAGATAAATCATAAGAAAACGACTATATGGGAACAATATTAATGTTATAAAAGGTTCGTATTACACGTCTTGAGATACGGGATCCATTATTTTTTTCAAAATGTCATAAAAATCTAAATGAATAAAATATTGCTCCCACTTTATCACGTATTTTGCTATATTCAACTTATAATACAATAACTAATTCACTACACTACATAACTGATATAAATTCTAACTAACTACTGCTACTACTAACGTTTACAACTGAGGATTCAACATACAAGTACTATCATATGACATGACATGATAACATAAAATTATTACTAACCATAATAATGTTATATTTCACCACCATTGATAACATCATCATTAAATGTTTCAATGAATGAAATGATAGTCTTTTTGTAACAAATGTAGCTTTATGAGGTTTGCTACTTGTGTTGATATTATTTCAATTCTGAGCGGAGTCGTTTTCCGTGCGGTTTCTTAGAATTATTATCATTATACCAAAATGTATTAATAAATGCATTCACAAAAAATACAATAAGGTGAATGCGAATTTGTTTTTACCCGACTGCGCCAGAAGGAGGATTATGTTTTTTTATCTTCCTTAGCTAAAAGACTCACATTCACGTGATATTAAATGGGTTTATGGAGACAAATATATGGTCTAATTTACTAAAATCGAAAAAAAATTAATGTCTGACTGAGATATTTAATAATGTAATTCCCAGTTGCTACCTCAAAAGGAAACACCGGTGGCAACTGGAACATATTTTTTTTTACAAATTCCAAGTGTCCGGTGATACCGGTGGGAGCAACTGGGAATAACCGCTGCTAATGATGATAGTGAATGACATTATTTTTTTTACAAATTCCCAGTTTCCCCTGTGGGGCGATACCGGTGAGGGCAACTGGGAATAACCGCTGCTAATGATGATGGTGAATGAAATTTTTTTTACAAATTCCCAGTTTCCCATATGGGGCGATACTGATGGACAAGTGGAAATAACCGCTGCTAATGGTCATGGTCATGATTAATTAATTTCTTAGCGATTAGAGTCGCTTCTTCCCGCCTTAGGCAGTTCGATTTTTTAAAAGTTGTTTAAAATTTACATTGCCACGATGATAGTAAGGGCTGATTTTATCTATTTATATTTATTACTAGCTTTCCGCCCGCGGCTTCGCCCGCATGGAATTTTGTCTGTCACAGAAAAACAATATCGCGCGCGTATTTGCTCACCGTTTAGACCTACCCTGGACTACGACAAACATTTTAAAACCAAAATCAGCTCAATCGGCCCAGCCGTTCTCGAGTTATAATCAGACTAACGAACATCAATTTTATTTATATAGATAGATAGATTACCTGACTCCACAAGGCGCAGGATCCTGTTCTTGGCGTTGGCAGATATGACGGGTCCGACGTCGGTGCCGGGCACGTGACCCGCGTTCACTTTCAGCGCTTGCGCACGCTGCACCAAGTCCGGGATCCATTCCTTTGCTTCACCTTTAAAAGAAGTGTATGGTTTATAGGCGAGTAAGAAGTTAGGCGGGAAGCGTTTGTTGGGCCCCGACTATTATTTTTCCAAACGTATGAGAAATAGCTACTTCAATACGAAGTTTGGTCAGAGTCAGGTGGCCTCCGATTTACCGTCAAACCCTGATATTGACTCACCTAAGAATAGGGAAGTGCTAAGTATCATGGAGCGCTGCTCCGCGGCCCCGAAGGCGGATCTAGCGAGCTGGTCTACTTAATTAACATTCCGAAGGCGTGAGATTTGGTACGTGACTATTCCCACCTCTCGTTCCCATCGCTGCAACTCCTATGTAGCCAGTATCTACACTACAGCTTGACCGCCAATAAAAACCCAACCAGTGCAGGTCAAGTTTTTCACAGGGGAAATTTAAACTGTCATTGGACGCGCAACGAAATTAATCAGAGAAGTCCAAAGTTTGGGTTTGACTTCCCTCCAGTGCAAAGGGGAAGACAGATGATAAAATGTTGAGTAAACCTTTAAAAAAGAGATTTATGCCCGTTTTCACCACCAATCCCTAATTTTTAAGTGACCCCTATGGTAACACATAACAGAAATTTCGTTTTCCCATGAAAATTTAATTTGTCTCTATGGATCACTTAAAAATTGGGGATTGATGGTGAAAACGGGCATTACACAACGAACAATAGGCATCAATTACCTATCTTGTGAGTTATTAAATTCAATTTGGGGAGCCATGAAACTTACCTACGAATACGGCAGTGCTGAGAGCCATGCAGCGCTGTCCTGCAGCCCCAAAGGCGGCACCGGCGAGCTGGTTGAGAGTATGCTCCTTGTTGGCATCAGGCATGATCACGCCGTGGTTCTTGGCGCCCATGTTGCTTTGGACTCGCTTGCCTGTGGAGTTAAAAAATAGATTATACAAGCATCTTTAACAATAACATGAGGGTATTGAATTGTGTGCCCAGAGTTACGAAAACGACCCAATGGTGAGTGTTCCTGGCGATGCCTATAAAAAAACTGATATGCCAAATTACATAAAAATCTGCAGACCTAAATGCGATAAGAAATCTTTATTTGCATCAAACATGGTATGAGGGATTTTTTAGATAATACCAGCGCAATGTCATATCTGATAAAGCAAATAATTTGTGTTAATTCGATTTGATAATTATTAGGATTATAACGTTCCACAAACAAAACACCCAAAATCATAGAGAAGTGGGCGTGGCTTTGTCTTTGCTTCGTAGTTACTATGCATCCACTTTAAGAGCCCCATCTGATTTTTACCCTCAGTTTTGGGGGCCCCTCTTCATATTTGAGATTTTGTTGTCTATTTCTACACAATGTCGTCTGTCGCAATAACCCTTAATAAGGCAGTGGGAATATATTCCCCACCATATTCTTAACCTTATTCCCTCATCTTTAATAAAGGCAATAAGGGTAGCAGGAAAGCGCTGGACGCAGGCCGCTACCAATCGGGTAACATGGAAAGCATTGGGGGAGGCCTATGTTCAGCAGTTGACATCCTATGGTTGAGATGATGATGATGATGATGATGATGATTCCCTCATCTTTAAGGGTTAAAAAACATCAACTTGCTCCAAAGAATAGTACTAACCTGCAGCAGAAGCGCGGTTGTAGATATGTTTGCCGGCCGCGTCTCCTCCTACGAAGGACACGGCTTTGATGTCGGGCTCGTCGCAAATGAAGTTCACTGCGTCGTGGGTTCCGTGGATGACCTGATATCAAATATGATGGTTATGAAATAGCAAAATTGTCATAGCAACGGGTGACAATATTATGCAAAAAATATTGGCGCATTACATGTGCCATCAAAAATGTTGAAGCATCATTTGGCTAGTGTTTGGAAGTGTTGTTTTAAATTGGCACGGTGTAAAAGTAAAAAAAAAGATTCAACGTATAACTGATGACCGTTAGGGCATAGTTTTCGAGTGGCGACCTCGGACCGAAATACGTAATGTGGGCACGCTTCCCACTCGATGGATAGACGATGTAGTGAATGTGGCGGAAATTAAACGCATGGATACGGGAATTTCACCACAACCGGCTGTTGTCAAAATCCTAGGGAGAGGCCTTTATCCAGCAATGGACGTCTTTTAGTTGACGGACGAATTTTCTATAAAAGTCATACAACAGAATAATAATAAGTACTACGAGGCCTGTTCATCTCCGCGAGTTTACATCGAAAACAAAACACGCACGATGGCCCACCTACAGGATACTATTCGACAAGGCCTCACATACGAGCGAACATTGACTCACGCACGCGTATTCTTGTGTATGATGGAAGAAAATAAAGAAAATGGTCTACTAAATACTGTGCAGTATTTAACTGCCTAAATAATAATAAAAACACAGAATATACTTTTTTAAGTTGCCTCAAGACACTGAGAGGTAAATAAGTAGTTATTCATGATAATTTATGCTAAATCATGTATTTCCTCCGCCATTTTCCGCAGTTTGGCACCTCACGTCACATCATTTTACCGAAGTCAGCCCTATAGCTTCGGCGCAGTGCCGATCACTGACGTTTGTCAACAAAATGGTGCTAGACTCTTGAGACAGGCTAAATTACACCATATTGTTAATGACATTGAGCTTTCATTTATTTAAATACCTTCGCGAAGTAAAACTTCGATTATCGATTATTATTCTGTGGTACTACCACAGAATCCTGTAGGTGGTCCATCGTACGTGTTTTGTTTTGAACTGAGATGAACGGGCCTGGTCATACTCACATTGACGACACCAGGTGGCACTCCCGCTTCAGCCAAGAGCTCCATCATCATGACGGTCGCGCCCGGGTCCTGTTCTGAGGGCTTGATGATGCAGGTGTTACCCGTCACGAGTGCAGGAGGGAACATCCACAGGGGAATCATCACGGGGAAGTTGAAGGCAGCCACACCTGGCGAATTAAGAGATCATCTTTATTGAATTTTAGAGTAGGCGCACACCGTTGATTTTTCGTCGGCCGATAGTTTAGTCGAGCTGTTGATCAGTATGGGCATGTATGGGAGTGCGCACACTACGCCGATTCGATTTGGCCGATTCTTCATACAAATTAAAATCGAGCACAACTATCGGCCAACTAAAAATCAACGGTGTGCGCCTACTCTTATGGCCTTAGGAAGCTGTCAAATGTCAATATTGTTTCATACAAGGATGCTCTCGTAATGTAAAAAAAAGTCATTTGAAATTTGAAGCTATTGTATTTGTGAATTATTAATAACTAGCTGATGCCCGCGACTTCACCCGCGTGAAATTTATTTTGTCACAGATCGTAATCAATATGTTATTCTGGGTTATAAACAATAATACTGTAAAGTTTCATCAAAATCCGTTCAGTAGTTTTTGCGTGAAAGAGTAACAGACATGTTAACATCCAGACATCCATACAAACTTTCGCATTTATAATATTAGTAAGATATTTTGTATTTTTTACATTAAGTGTAGATTTTATTACGGGACACTGCACATCACTCTAAAATCTGTGCATCTTTTTCAATGTGTAAAAAGTATCCCTTACATCAATCATCATCAGTACTCGCAGTTACTTACTACATTAACTGCGATGATGATGATTGACATAACTGCAAGGATCCTGTGATGTGACCCATTGTGAGCGGCGACCGCATTATAAAGTGACTAACAAACATTTTCCCCACCTAACAACATTGTTACAGTTCGAACATTTTCCAAATACATATTTATTTATGTATTATGGCTAAAAATCCCTTAACAACGCGCAAAGCATCTCAAGAACATTATGCAATGTTTCAACTATGTTTCAAATATTTATTTTGACTGTTTAAATTGATAATTTAATTGGCTTACCTCCAACAACTCCCAAGGGAACTTTGTAGCTGTGTGTGTCCATGTCCTTAGCGATGTTCTGGATGCTATCGCCCAGCTGAAGTGATGTAATACTGCAACAGTGTTCCACCGATTCTGGGGGCAAATAATTTGGTTTACTTGATAAATGAAACTTTCGGCTGAAACGAACAAACTTGATAAATGAAATCTAAACCTTTTTTTTAATTTAATTTTATCAAATGCCGGTAATGTAAGGATGAAAAATCATCATCATTATTTTAACCACAGGACGACCACTGCTGTACATAAGCCTCCCCCAATGATTTCCATATCGCGCGGTTGGTGGCGGTATAAATGACAAACGTCCGAAAAGCTTTTCGTTTATGGCATTACTTTGATGACTTACGGATTCCTCTAAGCACATCGCCCTCGGCATCAGCGATGGTTTTCCCCTGTTCTTCGGTGATCTTGGCCGCCAACACGCCTTGGTTGTCTCTCAGCAAACGTGCAAATCTGAAACAATTTACTAAAAGTTAGGTGTCTCTTTTATTTATTACCAATTAAAAAGGAATAGAACGGTGGCCGGTGAGTTAGGCGCTTGTGACCAATCATAAAGTTGTGATTACCAGGGTGACTTGTGGCCTGGGTGGCTACAAGTTATCAGGTAGGACCAAACTGTCAAATATTTCTTTAAGGTTTGTTCACTGATTGTTGAAAAAATTCTCAATCATTGTGTGCTCATAGTAATCATCAGGACTAGACAGTTTGTTTGTTTTAAGTTTTGTAACTTTCTAAAGCACATTCTAAAAGTTGAGTATGTCAAGAAATAGTCCATTTTACTCTGGTAAATAAGAGAGAATCGTCCTTCTTCAGTGGAGATTAAATAACCTGACGATGTAGACGATAGAAATAAGAAAAAAAACGTACTTGAACATGACCTGCTGGCGGGTCATGATGGTGCTCTGACTCCATGACTTGTAAGCTTTCTTGGCTGACTCTAGAGCGGCGTTTAACTCTTCTTTGGTTGCTTCTGGCACTCTGTAAACAAGTAAATAATAATAAATTATAGTTAACAGCAGAGCTTAAAAAGCATATTGAAACAAATATACATAAAAAATGGCTCGAATATTTGTCTAAGGCACTCAGCCTTACCTTAAGTCATAACTTAAGGCACTAGAGATGGGTTATACTAGGTAAATTTGATACTAGGTGCACCTATTCCAAGTATTTATTAATACTTGATCCAAATACATACCTATTCCACCTAGTACGTAGTAATTTACCATACTTGACGCGACTAGTGCGGACTAATCCACGTATTATGACTTTAAAATACAATTTTCTTTGAAAAGATACAACCGTAGTATTAATAATGCAATTTGAAATTGAATAATAATGTTTTTGCTGGCTGTTGATTTATTGATATCCTCCCTTCATACTTCAACAGGCTATTCCTATCTCTCACCTGCCTGCGCTCAAATTTGTTTGTCAGACAGAGACGGAGTGAATCTCTACGTTCGCACATAAGCTTAGCGAGAAATACGCGGTGCGCGTAATACACGACTACGGATTATGCAATAATAACCTCTATTACTTTGATGGTAGAGTCGGAAATCGTGTAATTTAAAAAATACTAGGTGGATCAAGTATTTTAAAAATTGGAATAGGTGCCACTTAGTACTGTAAAATACCTAGTGTGTGGATCTGTTCTAGTAAATACGTCTCATCTCTATAAGGCACCAACTTACTTTGACCGTAACTTTAACAATAACCGGTGCTTTTTGTATGGAGTTTGACAGATTTTTGACGCTTGTTAAGTCAAAATAAGATGGTGCAACTCAGCTTATCAGTGAGATTCGATACCGCAACCGCAGCCAGCTTTGCAGTCAGATTGACACGCGTAACCTGACCTGTCGTCATATTGATAAGAGGTCTGGTGATATTAATTACCTACATATAAGACTATCCAGGTTATTAGGGGTTGTATAACTACAGAACCCTGCACTGCGCGTAGCCCCATACAGTCAGTTTTTCGAATTTTTATGAACTTGACTTTTTAACTTGATTTTTTTTATGCATAACAAGGCAGGTTTGACCACAATTGCACCTGGTGATCATTATGATCAAATTTTAAAAGTTTACACAGGTGCAAGTGGTTAGCAGCTTGAGAAAACTATCAGATAATATTCATATAACCACATGACATTCTTGGGGCGTGTACCTACTCGTGTTTCTACGCGAACTCAGAGGCTTAACTTTTTAAACAAATACCGCGACATGCCTCTAAAAGTCTCGTAATAATAATAATCTATACATATTTATTTATTTCTTAACTTGGCTATCTCAAATCAGAAAAATGTTTGCTCATAATTTTGTCCCTTTTACATAATTCCTTACATAATCTTGCTGAAATATTTATACATTTCATATCACAGCTATGTCAATTTAAATGATAAAACCACAAAACACAAGATACATGATACAATAAAGTCATTATGTTATCTGGCCAGATTTAATACTAGGTGCTGATAAGAAATTCACACATTATTCATGTACAGAATACAGGGCATTTGTAAAAGTTTATAAAATTGTAATTTATTAAAAACATGACAATAAGTACACATGGCCACACTGTTAACTATCCATTTCCGTTTTTGCTCTAATCAATCAAATGGCGATTCTTTGCGATAGAACGAGACGACTTGATAGGCAATGGATAGTTAACACTGTGGCCGATGGTACATTGATAATATTTTTATATGAAAAGAAATCCATACAATTATCTGAAATTATTATGCCTTACATTTGTTAAGACTTCTTAATTAGGATAAGTACCTACTTACCTACCAAATTATTTATTGTCAAGTCAAAAGCATTATCATTTTTAATGTTAATTAGAACAAGACTTATCAAATATTAAAGTTATAAAATAAGAGAATATACCTTCCAATGACTTTGTTTGTCGCTGGGTTTGTGAGTTCGATCCAGTTGCTTGTTTTGGAATCTACAAACTGTCCATCGATGTACAGCTTTGTGGTGGGTGCGGAGCTGCTGTAACTTCTGCGCAGCAGTACCGCTGACTGAGGACAGAATTTATTTAATTTACATTAATTTTCATACATTATTTGAGTATTGGAATATTATCAAAAAAGGAAATAAGAAGTTAATAAATTTTTATTCGAATAGTTATGATTAATTATCACATAATAAAAATCTGTCATGACGATTTTGTAGTGTTCCAAATATTACTATAATAATACTTTACAGAAGAAAAATACTTTTTATAAGTTAGGTATTTTTTTTCAGCCTGGAATTAATGTTTACACAGTTGATCCAATTTTAAAGTGCTGAACTAAATAAAAACTAATGGTCACACATGTGATTGTGTGTGTCTTTAACAAGTAACTTTCTCATTAACATTAGACCTGTTACTGGACTCATTATACAAAATGTATATTTCAACTACAAAGCAGTAAGTTGATTTGAATATTGCTATGTCATAGTATAAGTTGAAAAAATAAAAAATGCTATGTTTCAAGTGGCCTTGATTCCAAAGGAAGTAGATAGTTAAAAAGTGAATAATTAATTAGATAGGGTAGTTTAAAAGTGAATAATTAATTAGTTGTGTGTTGTTTTTTTTACCGACGGATGTTTTATTTCAGATAGCTTAATTAAAATAATATTATTCCTCCAGCATAAGACAGAGAACTAGAGTTGTAGGTCATAAAATATAATAATAAAGAAGATGCATGCATGAATTAACAGACCACAAAATCAAACATTTTGTTGAAACACATACTAACAGAATATTATTATAAGCTTTGAATCCAGTTATAAAAATATCATAGCACAGTATTTCCTGTAACTATTTTAGTAAGAAGTTCTAAAATAAACATCAGTCACATGCTTTTATCGCACCTTCGGTAGAACAAGGGCACAATTGCACTTTTTGCAATTTTACAGGAGAGCTATTAATTATTAGCTACACATTTTTAAAGTATTTCTGCATACTTAACTCTTTTTTGCAATTTTTGACAATTGTGCCCTTGTTCTACCGAAGGTGCGTTATGATAAAGTTATTATCATCTAGACTTTTTAAGTGTTTAATTAATGAATGGAACTACTTTCAATTTTATTCATAAAATACACATAGCATAGAAACCTTCTTTAATAAACTTTAGTTAAGATAAAACTTTGACTAAGGACATAACCTAGGCGTAGGGCCAAAACTATTTTCACCGGCTGATGAGACGTGGTTGAGAAGACAGAAAATAGTTGGAAAACATTTTAAATTAGGGAAAAAATAATTTCAATCAATAAGTATCGTGATAACAAACTTACCTCTGATTTCATCAACTTCAGCATTGCTGAGGCCATGGCTGCGACTAGATAAGCTGACAAGAAGATAGAGTCACTACACGGCTGGAGGCGGGTTGGGGGCCAAGCCAACTGATTAAAATACGACGAATATATTCGACCTTGATTTGATAATGATATTATTCATTGTCGTCACTATGCAAATCTCGTGTTGTTTTGAAAAGGTTTAGTCGTTCCGTTACACAGATACTATTTATAAGTGTCAATAGTTTGTTTATTTTATTAAGTAATTAAGGTATGATAATCCTTGTAAATTGCATCAAATTAATTATAAGAAAACGTTTGCTTTTGTCAAAGTACTTGCATAAAATGTACAAGCTAGTAATACACGCACGAACATTGTTTTTTGTTTCATCAGAAACACTTTCTGCTTGAAACAGAGCGCTAATTTATGACAGCGTCATTAACGTCAATTTGTGTGTTGCCCGATTACTATTTTCAATTATGTACTAATAACAGAAAAAAACTTTTTTTTACATTTAAGTGAAATGCCTGTTTTATTCCTTTTTATTTGTCAAATTACAAAAAATAAAATGTTTTAAGTAGCTTAAATCCGATTCATATTTTTTAATTTAATTTACGCGAGATTACGGGCCTAATATCATTTTGAAACTTGATTATTTTATAAGATTAAACTTTTTTTATAAATAATTGCAATGCAAATTAATAAAAAAAAAAAATATTTACTTTGTAAATATTGTGGTCTGTAAATTTATCTCCGTGAGAAAAGCAGAAATAGAAAGACGAATACAAAGATAATACAAAAGTTTAAGTACTACAGCATTAAATATCTCTTTAGGTTCATGTACAATAAAATTAATTTAATATGATTAATATAAACTTCCCTGTGACACTGTTCTCAAGAAAATTCTATTATTACGAGTATTAAAAACACAGTCATTACATGTCGTCGTAAACACTAGATTTATTCACTAAATAGTAGCAATTACCTATATCATGGCAGCATTAATTCGTTTTAGTATGTTGGTACAAATGAAACGAATTGCCAATATACAACCAAAAATTAACATTTCCGTATCCTTGTTTTCAAACTACTTTTTAACACAAGTTTTTTTCAGGCAAATGGCAAGCCAAGTCTCAAACACAGTTGAACCACGGTTGAACAATTGAACTTTTTTGTTACCTTAAATATGCAATAATATCTTGTCTTGCTTGATTGAGTTATTTGTGTCTATAATTAAGAAGAAGTATTCCCGCGCGTTTAGTTGTCATTTTGTAGCCAAGATAAACACTTATCTTTTGATAAAATGGTCACAAACTGCGTTGTCATGCAGCAGTCAGCACAACTACACAGCATAGTTACTTACTATGCTGTGTAGTTGTGCTTGTACTTTACTTTGTTGACATTGCATGACAGATTCGTTAGATAGGTATTTTTGTGTAAGCTGCACGATCGGCATCCGGTGGGGTTGCAGGGTTGGGCCACAAAGACCGCGTTGACTGCTCCAACAACGGCTGCTCTGTTGTTAGTCAACACTTGATCAAACATCACGTAAGTGTTGTGCTATGTGCCAGTGTAGTCAGATGGCCGTAGGCACAATACCTAATAGTACAAAGAGACGACAGCACATAAGGTAAACTGGGGCATCTTATGGACTTGTGATAAATGCTATATTGCCACAAAACGGACAGCAACCTTACAGGCTTTATTTAGTTCTGATACATTTCTGTGGGCTGTTTAAACATTAACTATATTTACTTAGTTTAAGTAATAAATAACAACACTTCAAAAACAACTTTTTAATTCGAAATCAGTGTTAAAGCCATTATTGTTCTCTGGTAGGTTTCTTTCTACAGGAAATGGTAGGTAGGTACCTAGTTATTAACTTTTAAGTACACCATCTCGTTTACCTTTAAGCAGTCATAAAAAGGAAATATACTCATTTTGAAACACAGAATCTACAATTGTAATAAGTAACTTATAAATCATTACTTCCTTAATTACCTGCCTTGTAGGTACCTAGTCTACGTAGTTATTTGTGGGTACTTTTATTTATTACTACACTAGCTGACCCGGCGAACTGTGTTCCGCCTTAATGGCAATAAATAAGCAGACTTTTTTTTTTAATTTCGAACGGGATAAAAAGTATCCTATGTCCTTCTCCTGGCTCTAAACTACCTCCCTGACAATTTTCAGCTAAATCGGTTCAGCCGTTCTTGAGTTATAAGTGGAGTAACTAACACGACTTTCTTTTATATATATAGACTAGCTTTCCGCCCGCGGCTTCGCCCGCGTGGAATTTTGTCTGTCACAGAAAAACTTTATCGCGCGCGTCCCTGTTTCAAAAACCGGGATAAAAACTATCCTATGTTCTTTCCCGGGACTCAAACTATCTCTATGCCAAATTTCATCAAAATCGGTTGCGAGGTTTAAGCGGGAAAGCGTAACAGACAGACAGACAGACAGACAGACAGACAGACAGACATACAGAGTTACTTTCGCATTTATAATATTAGTTGGGATATAGGTATTTGTTAACTTACTTTTTTAACAATTATGTATTAACTTTTTCCGTAATATTTGTACCTATTCCACAATTTCCTCAGAATACTCTGAAAACTAAATTTCTCTGAAAGTTGGATAAATTATAAGCATTAAATTTTTTCCTTTTTCCCGAACATGTTGTTCGGAGGAGTTGTTAGTCATCTTGTATGGGAAATGTTGGCACAAAATTACTTTTATTTATTTATTATAGCTTTCCGCCCGCGGCTTCGCCCGCGTGGAATTTTGTCTGTCACAGAAAAACAATATCGCACGTGTACCTATTTGCTCACCGTTTAGACCGTTTAGACCTACCCTGGACTACGACAAACATTTTAAAACCAAAATCAGCTCAATCGGCCCAGCCGTTCTCGAGTTATAATCAGACTAACGAACATCAATTCATTTTTATTTATATAGATTTTCTATTTTATGGTGATGGCCTACAGTCCTACACTTCCCATAATAAGGCATCTTCCATTTGCCTTTGGTAAATTAGAGAGTCCTGACTCCTGAAGTTTCACTGATAGAGAGCCAATAACTTTCAGGTCAATACACCTCATTAATCCAACACATCCAATTAGGTATTTTTATATAAATAAATATTAAACACATATTGACTGTAAAATTAGTTTCTTTAAACTAAAATAGTTTCTTTCATTCGCTATGACATGAATAATTACTTAAGAGTTAACAAAAAAAAGTTTCTACATCGACGGGCAGTGGTGACGTCCTCTAATTATTATTATTATTATAACAAATTCATTTCAATGGTGTTTACTATTGTGTACATGAATGGTACCATACAATTTTGAAATGGGCAAAGTATACCTATCTAAGTAATAATTTCGCCTAAATACCAACTTAGGTAATAACTCAATAGCATGTCATGCATGCATGCTATGGTGCTAGATCGTGGAAAATTTCCAACACCTAGTTATGTACGCATGAAAATGTAAAACGCCATTTTTGAAACGCGGTCTGCGCTGGCGCACGTATGCGAGTAGCTGAGGTGGTTGATAAGGGGGTCGATGGCCGAGCTATCGGTCACACTGCGGTGGTAAATGCTGGTAGCCTACGCATAAATTATAACATACTTATTAGTAAACAATTTCTATGTTTTGCTCTAACCATAAGAACGATAAAGATAATGATACTTTAGCAAAGTTTCTAACAGGTAGAATAAAATCCATATTTTTCAAAATGAAAATAAGCAAGACAATAAGAGTTTTTGTCTACTAAAACAATAATGGTAAATCTACTTCTTGCAGGTGACTGAAGTAAGTTTCTTCCTCAAGTGCCTATTTTCAATAATTACCTACTAAGTAGGTAGGTAGGTATATCCTAACGATTTGGTCTCGACTTGACACAACCTGAAATTTAAATTAGTCATCACTAATTATTTTTAACATGTAAAAAGAACTAACTAAGTAAGACCCCAATCAGAAACTGCTAACATGTAAATGAATACAGAACATTACAATAAAATTCATTCAGTCTAATCCAACAGGAAATTAAAGAGTTTTTCTTGATAAAATTGCTGACTAAAACATGATGTAGGCGTTTCAAATTAAACGTGGTGCTCTACCTACCAACTCGTAAAAGTTGAATTTCGTTTAGAGAAATTAACATACAGTTTTGCCTGAACATTTCAAGTAGGTATCGTAAGAAGCGGTATTTTTTACTTCAATTTATGTTTCGTTAACATGAAGAAAACACGATCTATCTAACCTCACACAATTAGAATAAAAAAAATTAGTTATAACGAGCTCAGCTTACCAACTAGGGTAAAAAACACGTATCTTTATCCTATTTACTATGCATAGCTATTCTTATCGGCAAAGTAGAATAAGTATCGATAAAATCGACCCTCGAGGTAAAACAATGTCGCAAATAAATTAATAAATCGACGTAAACAACAAGCGTAGTGCATTGCGCAATAAGGCTTGAGATAACTTGAACGAGTAGTTTTTCTAGATTATTGTCAACACAACACAGAATAAATTAAGTACAAAATGTATAAGAGTAGGCGCACACCGTTGATTTTTCGTCGGCCGATAGTTTAGTCGGGCAGTTGATCAGTATGGGCATGTATGGGAGTGCGCACACTACGCCGATTCGAATTGACCGATTCTTCATACAATTTAAAATCGGGCACAACTATTGGCCAACTAAAAATCAACGGTGTACGCCTACTCTAACACTTTAACATTGGCTTTGGTAAATGATAGACCGACGACCACGTAAAGGAAGGCGCTGGATGCAGGCCGCTACCAAGCGGGCGATGTGGAAATCTTGGAAGGCCTATGCAGCTATGTTCAGCAGTGGACGTCTCGTGCCTGAATTAATGAAATGATAGAGACGTTTAGATACTTTCAAATTATGTATTTCCTTTGAAACAGGTTCTAAATGAAAGGTAGGTAGGTAATTGCTGTATGAAAAGAGAATTACAGTCATGAAAATAAAAAAGTTATTTTTAGGCACAATAAAAAGAACTATTAACTACTTAGTGAAACATTTCCTTTCAAACATGTTTACTGCCGTATATTACCCAGAAACGCCTACCTAGGTAAATATGTATAATACATACTTAACGTGCATTGCGATGGCGAAAGTACGAACAACAGCACATCAACCTTCACACTGACTTTTCAACAGAAAATGTAAAATTCTGTGGTGCTGAAAACTGTACCTAGAAAATGTAGAATTTTTAGTCTTACCTACCTACCTAGGTACTTAAGTACAAAAGTTAGTATACAGAGAAAGTAATAATCGGGCATTGGTCCCGAAAATAAAGGTCATCTCGTATCTTTTATTGTAAATAGCAAACTAATAGGTGCCTCTATCTAAGGTTAATGAACAAGCTTCGATAAAATTCGACAATAATATCAGTATTGTTCTAAATAAAAATGGAAATTTTATTTATGATAGTGTATAATCATGATTATTGAATTATTCGTTTGTGTCATAACTACCTATAATATGAAAAACGCAGCTGTAATTTAATTAATAATATACGTAAGTTGACTTCATAATTTCATAACGTGTTGACTCCAATCGATTCAGTTCGATAATCTACTTTACATTTGCTTTGATCGATCCCGCATTATATCACTTGTAATAAGCAACACAATAACACATAATAACGAATGCCAAATACACAATACGGTACGTAAAAAGACAAAGTAGTACACGTAACCGCATTGTCATTAATGTGGACTTATCCTGAAAAGCGATCTAATAATTGCGCGCCTATCGGGGTGTAATCTACGTTCTCTATTTCAGCGAGGGCAACGACCACTGTATAGCTCATTTAGCCACAAACAAAGTTTATCGAACGCATACAATGGCACAGAACATTAAAATCACCTACAATACGCTTGAGGTAATCTTTGAAGCGAAATAAGAGCCAATATGCACGCGGAACAATAGAAGCTGGCTTGTATGTGTAACATTTAAAACAAGTATAAACTTTCAGGCCGATGGTAAACATCAAGATTAGTATTGTACTTAAATGTTTAATTATATTTTTTATTTCCAGGTAAGTGGTGGGTCTACAAAGGCGATGGGAGCTGTTATCAAAAAGGTAATCAGTTTAATTTTTGGTTGATGATACGGACTCATAAGATCATAAGATTTATGGATAAAGATAATGGAGAGATGATGAATAACATTTCTGATTCTGCAGAAAAATTATCATGCATGCATGATTCACCCCTTAGCTCGTCGAAGCGGAAAAGTAAGCAGTTATTGTCGAACTCATTATAAAGGTCGTCGGTTCAAGTCCCAATGGAGACAGTCTATTTTTACAAGTTTTTATTTTAAATGAAATTAATGTTATACTCGTAATAAGAAATACCATTTATTTAATAGATACTAGCATTTTCCCGTAGGGGTCGTCACTCTCGGAGTGTACAGCTCCTTTTACATTTTATGGTAACATAACTCACTGAGTCAACACTGTGGTGGTACTACCAACCATAACACTTGATTAAATATCCGTATTGTCCCCATTTTGTTTCATAGAGTCATAGAGTCTTATGGTTGGGTCACCACCATGGTTCGAATAGGTTGCTTGTAAAAATTTGAACTGTAAACAAAAGACGTTACTATGGACCTGCACGATGTTTAAAATGCAGATGACAGTCTTGTTTTACATTCTCTACTCAATAACTAGGGTCCCAGTTGATTTTTTAATAAGTAGTCAAGTCAGCACAGACTTTGTTAGGTATGTAATATAGTTAACTTACAAGCTCAACTTCTTATTGTATTCCTCTGCATCCTGCTGCAACAAGGTTCTGTCATGATTTCCACGTCCTTCCAGGGTATGACCTGTTTCAGGGCAGCACTTACTACCGCCTTTCGTCATCTTTCTTCAAAGTTGAATCCCTGTGAAGGCATACCTAAAAATGTAACTGATGTAGCGACGTCAATGTTATTTTTTGCAGCTTAGTTGGCGATTGTAGGCAAAACCGATTCTTAATTATAATTGTAACGTTCCAAACAATACTGGAATGTGGAATAAAGTCATACGAGTTGAAAGTCGTATTAATCACCGCGTCTAGGAAAATGTAGAGTACGCGTATAACTCACGCCTCCACAAACAAAGGTATGATGAAGTGACAAAGCGCCAGCCAGCGCCAGTTGCCACCAAAGCAGTGTTTGCCTCCGCATACCGGCCACTAGTGATGTCAACTAGTCGATATATGCAGTCGATGGTACGAAAGTACGATTATATTTTATCGATAAGGGACATTTAATCACTTTTTAAGGTAAATTAATGTTCATTCTTCATTATTTATATTAATAATGAATAATCATGTAGAGTACAGCACAGCTGAGTAGCATGTGGTGTGTTAAATTATCTCGATACTTTTTATACCGGTATAATAGCTCTGCGTGAGATAAAAGTACACCGACACTCGACACAGTCCCAACCATATCTGGTAGAGTCACTGTTTGTTGACAAATGCAAACACATAAAATATTTCTTTATTGTAACATTTATTTATTTATTTAAAACTTATATGCACATAGAACGGTGTACATAAGGCGGACTTAATGCCTTTGGGCA
Organism: Ostrinia furnacalis; assembly: GCF_004193835.3. Lineage (NCBI taxonomy): Eukaryota > Metazoa > Arthropoda > Insecta > Lepidoptera > Crambidae > Ostrinia > Ostrinia furnacalis. Next base: position 492,544 of record NW_021131019.1, read on the forward strand.
TTTTCTGCCAGTCAACCTTAGGGCCAAACTGAGAATAAAGTAGGCGGTATAGAATTAATACGAATTTAGAAAAAAATAATAACATTATTTAGCTCTGACAAGATTTCATGAACTGATAAAAGATGTCACTTAGGTCAATACTTACCAACAATGCTCTCTCTTGATGACTTACCAAACCTTCAGCTTCATGTTTATTTACACTTAATTCAGCTTAGGTAAAAAATTAATGAAGTATTTTTAAAAATACAAAACATCTGCGTTATGCTATTTGTTAGGTACAATAAAGTGCTGGGTATTTACTGTGAATGTAATTACTATGTACCTACTTTAAATTTAGTCGGTACATTGACCCCATCGCTTTTAAAACAACTGATGCGTCACTATTTATTTATCATACATACGAGTAGGTATTGTATAAAAATATAATGTAAAATGTCTATAAATTAAACTTATGATTTTTTTACCAAACATTTGATTGTTCGCTGTGCACCTTAATTTTATTCATTTAAATCTCAATTTGCTAATGACGAAAATCAACTATGATCTTTACCTTTTATAATTATTTATTAACAAATGGGTGAATAAATGTATACGAAAGATAAGGTTCATTAATTTGCTTATATTTATGGTTAAAAGTGTGATATACTCGTACATACATAATATAGGGTGTAGGGCTGAAAACTGCCACTTTTAACTCATAGTTGCTAAATCGTGCAGTGTATGACATCTTCTACGCAAATAGGGGTGTATTTGTTAAAAGATCTCGAAGTAAAAGTCTTTTTTTTTTATTTGAGAGTTCAAAGCTTGGCTCTACATGAGATCTGATAACTGGTTCGTCTCAACTACAAATTGTTTTTGGTAGGATTTATTATTCTCAATTAGTCGACAATCGAATTCTATAATCTCTAAATGGCATTTGGCTAAAGCTTTTCTTTCACCCTGTATAGCAAAGCTGCCCCTTGCGTAAAGGGTAATGGCTAACGCAACGCCACGGATCAATGCCGTCACTACTCACTTACTCTTTCTTTCGACGATTGAGTAAAATGGAATTTTAATGGTTCCATGAACTTCCGACTTCGTTCGTTTCAGCCAAATGACGTCCACTGCTGGACAAAGGCCTCCCCCAAGGTTTTCCACAATGAACGGTCCTGCGCTGCCCGCATCCAGGCTCTTCCCGCGACCTTTACCAGATCGTCGGTCCACCTAGTAGGAGGCCTGCCCACGCTACGTTTTCCAGCCCGTGGTCGCCACTCGAGAACTTTCCTGCCCCAACGGCCATCGTCTCCATTAGCTTCACGTCTGTACGCAGCGTGCGAGCGTTATAGGTTGCCAGGGCCAGAGGTCGTCGGTGTTGGTAGCCTGGCATCCCCCGGGGATTCTTCGCACCCCTTGCCCCACCGTTACCGTGACCGCTACCGTGGTCCGGGATAGTGGGGCCGCCGGGGACTAGGGGCCGTTTTTTTGTTTGTGCTACCATTTGGAGGGTTTTGCCCTAATCGCCACGCTTGGCAGGCGGGTTGGCGATCGCAGTTTTTTACTTGGTTTCGCACGCAGACGCTGCTGCCCGTCCGGTGCTACAGGAGTTTGTCGCCTCTTACGTCACGCCTCCTGTGGGCGGTGGGGAAAAGTATTCTTTTACGGCCGTCCCCACACGGCACATCGAATTCTATAATCTCTAAATGGCATTTGGCTAAAGCTTTTCTTTCACCCTGTATAGCAAAGCTGCCCCTTGCGTAAAGGGTAATGGCTAACGCAACGCCACGGATCAATGCCGTCACTACTCACTTACTCTTTCTTTCGACGATTGAGTAAAATGGAATTTTAATGGTTCCATGAACTTCCGACTTATTACGTGTTAAACAGTAAACGTTATAATCGTAGCCGTAATGGTGACTTATGGGCAGCGGTTAGATGTCGAAAGTGCTGGTCAGTGCATAGTGCTGGGATGACGTCGATAAATATTTAATTTTGTTAGAAGCTGGTGATAATGTTGATTCGTTTTTCACTGATAATAAAGGACACACATATATCGCTTATAATACCAGTAGCCAGCCGTAACTTATGTAATTGTGTCAGTGCGCAGACTGCAAACTTTTTGTCGGCCGATAGTTTAGTCGGGCAGTTAATCAGTATGGGCATGTTGTATGGAAGTGCGCACATTACACAGATTTGGTATCGGCCGATTCTTCATACAAATTTAAATCTGGCACAACTAAACTAAGGCTGGGTTGCACCATCTTACTTTAACTGTGACAAACGTCAAAAATCTGTCAAACTCCATACAAAAAACACCGGTTATCGTAATAGTTACCGTCAAAGTTAGGTGGTGCAACTCAGTCTAAAAGTTGGTGGTTTGCGCCTAGGCTTATGCATACAGACAGATTAACCATTATTCATAAAAACGTGAAACAGTGCTTTAACATAGTAAAGCTATTTAATGCTATGTAACTTTCTGTTATAACGGTAAACTTAGTGTTATTCAAGGGAGTAAGTGTCAAGAAGACTGATGTCTCAAAGTCAGGCGATGATACGTCACTAGTAACTGCAATTCGATCGTTTTACAACTATAGCGTGCTCAAGTTGATATCATCTATTGCGTACTGTGCGGTCAAACACGTTAATGCATTACACGTTATTGTATTACAGCTAGTTTTGTAATTATTAGCTGTCTGTAATTGGTCTTATTAATCGGATATTGCAATTAGTGCTAATATTCCAAAAGTACAATTGTGCTCTAATATTGGAAATTTCCAAGTCTTGTTTATTTACGATTGTCTGTTTTTTATGAAGTAATCATTTTGGACAGTTAATAATTATTTTTTTGCGTAATTTGCAATTATTATCAAATGGACTAGCGCTAATCGGGTAAAAACACTAAGTTATAATTTTAAATTCGTCTGAGGCATGGCTGAGTTTCATATCGTAAAAACTAGTAAGTAATTAAATGTAGTCGTTAGTCCATTTTGATACAGTATAAAGTTCTTCAAAAGTCAAGGCTAAGTAAACTGCGTATTCAATAGCTCAACGCATCAACAACTCCCCATGTCATGTACAGTCACGGAATGAAAAGGTTCGTCAGTTTTCAAATTGATTCCTTCAACGAATCGCGAGCACATATTACCTTTTGAAACTATGTTACAGAATAATCTCGAGTTAGAGAAAATAATCTTTAACTGTTCGTCAGTAAAGTTCAAAATTATTCAGATCTAAGTTGTTTGACGATTTATCTTGGCAAGAAGATTATTATGATTGATAAACTAAAACCTTCTTGTTGGTTCAACCTGCCATTATTATTTCTTTTAAATAAAAAAAAACTATTGTCAATTGGTCAATGTCATCATTGCATTGCATTGATGGGATAGAAAAATAAACAAGCAAAACCTTATTCGTTAGCAAACGTCATATTTATTTATATGTTAGCAGCACTGTTTCTTGCACTGTTATGTTGGCAGGTTTGACTCTTACAGTACCTAGTGCAAGCGAAAACCGACACTAAGGTGACGAACCTTTTCATTCCGCGACTGTACCTACTATGTAATTATTTATGTATCTTTATATTTTATATGTCGCTTGCTCTTTACCCTTCAATACGTGTTACAAAAAATCATCTAAAAAGATAACCAACGATTTTTGGTTAAAATCTTCGCAGACGATAACCCAACAACATAACGAGAGCTATCCATTCCTACAGATTTTTTGTTAAAAAACTATATCGCCTTGTTGTCTGAGCAAAGTTGCGCGGGCGCAACGCGAGAACTGGTCTTTGGAACATTAAATTTTTATTTTAAGACTTGCGCAGTTTGCGTTAAAAGCCAGCAGAGAGAGACGAAACATAAAAATGCGTTATTTCCAATAATTTTATGAGATCTACTTTATGGAAGATCTGATCGTCGTAGATAAGTTATTCAGTATCCTTTTGCAGCTAATGTTAATGTTTAAAAGTCAATAGTTTTAAACGTTTCCATTAGCTGCAAAATCGAATCTAAATTTTTATGGCAAGATACTAAATTAGGCAATTAGAAATTCGGAATAATAATAATAATAATGTAGACAGTACTAAAGCTGAAAAGATTTAGAGGTAGCCCTAAACACAGTGGTTTCAATTGTAGCTCTACATTTTGTAGTTGTAGTTTGTATTGTCGATGGTCCTGCCTCAATCCCAACTTCCCAACTAATATTATAAATGCGAAAGTAACTCTGTCTGTCTGTCTGTCTGTCTGTCTGTCTGTTACGCTTTCCCGCTTAAACCTCGCAACCGATTTTGATGAAATTTGGCATAGAGATAGTTTGAGTCCCGGGAAAGAACATAGGATAGTTTTTATCCCGGTTTTTGAAACAGGGACGCGCGCGGTAAAGTTTTTCTGTGACAGACAAAATTCCACGCGGGCGAAGCCGCGGGCGGAAAGCTAGTCGTCAATAAACCTTTAAAAAATAAGAAAATTATTTATGAACTGCAAAGATCCTAGTGTCTAACTACCTACCTAAGTATCTACGCAAATAATAATAGGTACGGAACTTACCAAAAAACAAATGCTAGTAATCTAGTGATGATGGTAGCTACATAGGGTTATTGTTTAAAAAAATATGAAGGGACGTTTAAAAGATCTTTATAAATATCAACTCATACTGAGAATAAATGAATTATATATTTTTTTACCGGACCGCAATCATAAAAATACTATGTCATTAATAAAACTGGTCGCTCGCTTTAAAGGTAAACAGGAAACAATAATGTAATATGTTGCTTCTTCGCGAGGGAAAGATACAACAGGTTTTGCAAAGGAATTGTCGCAGCTGTGATCAATTTGCCACATATACATATACAAATACACATACTTCGTTTGCAATTTGTATTTCAAGGACCAATAATATGGGTACATCCATTCACAAAATTCGAAACATATGTATTTATGTTTGTAAATAAATTATGTAGGATGTTTTTTTTTTGCTGCAGCATGTTTACATAATAGTTTTGGGTATCGTGTACCAAATTAACAACTTCAAAACATAACTCTCTTTCTAGCGCAGTCAGGTAAAAATAATCATAAATTCAGTTTTTTGATGACACGTTTTCTTATTAAATTAAGTAATTATTTACCTACCTACTCTGTACCAATTTTCTTTCACAAACAATGAAACGTAACTGATAAAGTTATTTATTCATTGATAAATTTCTATAGATACGGACTGATACGAGCACCTAGCATCCCAACTAATATTATAAATGCGAAAGTAACTCTGTCTGTCTGTCTGTCTGTTACGCTTTCCCGCTTAAACCTCGCAACCGATTTTGATGAAATTTGGCATAGAGATAGTTTGAGTCCCGGGAAAGAACATAGGATAGTTTTTATCCCGGTTTTTGAAACAGGGACGCGCGCGATAAAGTTTTTCTGTGACAGACAAAATTCCACGCGGGCGAAGCCGCGGGCGGAAAGCTAGTAAACAATAAAATTGAGAAATTGAAGTTATTTTGTTTTGTATTTATTATCTTGACTTTACAGCTTTGGCTACAACAAAATTAATATTTAACATTGTTTTAATTTGTTACTATAATTAAAAAGAGTAAATTGATATGTACCGAAAAAACAGGGTAAACGTACATAGCTATGGTTGCGTACTCGTGCTCATCATAAAAAAAATTGTCAAAGTAGATATTTACTTTTATGGATACTAAATTGAATAGACTTGCATATTTTAAAAAATTGAAAGTAAACGTTTTGCTCGCGACTGTACTCGTGGTAAACAAGACACCAGAAGTAATTATGCATCGCAGTTCGCAGACAGTCGAGTCTTTCTGAACATCTGTTAACTTTTGAGGGTGCCCTGCGGTTTAGTCAACATAACATGGAAAGTTGAGGATTATAGTTATTTTCTAGCAATTTCCATGCAGGAACCTTGAATGATGATACAAAGGCGAATGGAAATAGCGGTCAAACGGTCGGGCAGATCAAGGACAAGTAATTATTACTTGGCCCAAGCTGGCATTTGAGTCATTTTGTTCATTTGCATATAATTTTCGAGTCAGTTTTGAGGGTTTTCTTTATGACTATTTAATTTTATAATTAACTTGCACGTTCTTTGTAATTTTGAAAGATTTTTCCTTTTCATCGTTTTTAGATCAACGTATTATCAAACCCTTATCATCCGATAATATTAATAACTCTTAAATAAATGATGATATCAGGCGATTTATCAGTCGTTATGTCTACATACATACATAGGTTATAGCTACGCTTAATCCCTTATGTCCAGTCTTCTATTCTATATTTGTTTCGTAACTTTCAAATCATTATGATAATGTATAAAACCTAACCATCGATATTTAAAATACATGATACATTTTTTTAATATTTATCCTAAAATGAGTCTGTGCTCTTTTAAGAATACAATTGGTAGTAATTTTGATGTCAGTTATGGATGAATTCTGTTACAGCAGAAACTAACTGAGGCATGAGGGGGAAAATTGATTCCCCATTAATGTTTGATTTAATTTATCAAAATGAATGTTATAAATGTTCAATGATAAAGTATGCCCCATTACCAACAATCTTTTGTATTTTTTTGGTCTAGACAGGTAGTATTTACTAAAATGCGGACATTACTGTTATTTCTCAATTTATTTATATCAAAATGTCATTCGAAATTATCTCCAAAAGGGAAAAGTTTTAAGTACATTAACGATCGATTGTAGGTATCTTATCGTTCTTACACGATATTTTATCATCGTATGATGGAGTATATTAGGGCGGCTTTACTCAATCAGGAAAAGTGACCACTGAATGTTTTTAAAGTAGCAAAAATTTATAAAGTTGTGAAATAGCTATTTAGTCATAACAATGCGTCATGCATTCACACAGATAATCTAATTGGACATGGATTTGGATGCAATTGTAAACCAAATGTAATATTATGTTACTTAGAACTAATATCTAATTTATACACTATTTTTTCTTTGAAGTTTCCTTGTCAACTAGGTTGATACAAAAGCCTTTGCAACGATTTGAGGGGTCTGGAATTGAACCCGTTTTAGAGTGATGGGGCTTGGTAGTTGTTCAAACTGATACTGCTGATACTTCTGGGACTTGCTATACTTTACTTACGTAATAAAATTAATTAAAGAAAGATCTCTCTCAGGATTTGCTTAACCCATTGTTATTGGTATACTTTGTCTTTACCTCATTAATCTTATTTATCTGAAAATTAATTACGTACTTTAATAACACAAGAAGTACATTAACCTTTGATTTCAACTTGTTAAGGCGATAGGTGAGGCAAAACTGCAAAATAGACCTCTCTTTGAATCCCTACTCCTCCTAAATGGATGATCCAAACAAGAAAAAAAAATATGTGTGAGATGTATAATATCTTAAACTAAAAAATTGTTGTTCGTTTTTTTTGTTACAACTATTAGTTTTGACAGAAAAAATTCTTAACTTTCTTCTAATTTCACCTAAGAAATTTCCTACTCCTCCTAAACGGCTGAAGCGATTTTAATGATTCTTTCACCAAATGATAGAGAATTTAATTATCTAAAAAATTGTTGTTCATTTTTTTTCAAAAATAATGTATTACGTGTCATACATTCAAAATACCCTGTAATTTACACACGCGGGCCGCGCGAATGCGGGAGCTCAGTCTTTCACTAGCGTTCGCACGGGGAGGCTGTGTCGCACATCGGCACGCTCCGCTTCTTTGTTTTTCTATAAAGAATTTTTAGCGCAGATGGTACACTCGGTACTCATAGTAGTTCGGCGGCGAATGAAAGTGATCTAAGTACTTACTACGTCATTTGAAATATGTATAGGTATTATAAAATGTTTAAGATAATTTAAATATACCTATGGTATACAAGATGCTGATTATCTATTTTTTCTAGATTTATTTGTCTGATTATCTATTTATTCTAGATTTATTATATACTTCAAGATATACAAAGGTATTTTTTTATTATGTATAAGTGGGTAATAATAATAAAACAACGCACTTAGGTATAGGAAATCACAAGACAACAAAAAATACCTACAAAGGATTATTTAAATTCTGTACTTAACAAAACCGTATTTTATTAATTTCTTGGAAACGTATCACATCACTTTTGTGCATTTTGCGTTTCGATTGGTAATTAATCTACAGGGTACCCCGTTTGGTATATTGGTTTTGGTTGGTATGATTTTTTTTTATCTCATTGGTCTCCACAAAAAATCAGAATTTTTCCCAGGGAATTTTCGATTCATCCAGCTCAATCATCTCGTCGCGAATAAGGTTAGTTACCAGTACCACCTATTTCGATCCCTGATAATAATATATAAAATATACCTACAGGTGTTTGGTAGAACGTTAGACAAACTTCGTATGTAAGGTCATTTTGAATAAAGGTTCGCCAATTGGACCCTAAATGAGCTACTTTTTTTGTTGATATTTTTATTTTATTTTTTTCCGAAATTTGACCTAAAACTGCTTCTTTTTTTGTCGCGTTTTCAACCGATTTTTTTTATTTGGTATGAAGATCCAATATGTCTTTACTCTAATAAAAACATTTTATATCCAGATAATGATTGGATAGCTAATTACGAGCAGCCAAAGTTTAACAAAAGTATAAAACACGATAAAAAACTTGAAATTGATTAAACAAATGAAATGTGTGTTAGTAGATTGTTTTTAAGATCATTAAANGGTAGGTACTCGTACACACACTTAAAAACTGTTTAGAAGCTCACTTAGACACACGAATATCGTCAGCCTAACTTTCAAACTGCTTAGGTAGTATGTCCCTTTTTGCAAACTTTACAGTAGGAAATAACTGTTTATTTTTCATAGTTATGGTACTAATTAAAGTATAATGATGTCTAATTGAAATATAATCATTTATTTCAATTTTGTTTCACTTTGAAAATATGCTGACGATAATAATTATTATTTTGTATAATGAATTATTTTCTTTTTTTAAATTCTGTTTTGAAACACAAAATAAGCATCGCAATTTTTTTCGATCTGCGTAAATTAAAATCGAGTTAACATTCCCGTAGGCAGTTATGTTAGAATTGGCAGCGCTTCGCATCTGTATTCTGAGCGCACTTTGGTATCGGGCAGAAGCACGGGCGCGCGGCGGGAGGCGCGTTGTCTCGCTCTAATGCTCAAGGTCGTTCGGCCATGTAATCGCCTTAAATCATTCAAAAACGGAATCAATTCGAAATAATTTCAAGATTTAAAAAGTTTGTGGTGCATAAGGTCAGTGCTCTTTATTCTGCCGTTTCATTTTGTAAGTGGCATGGAACATCAAGGTAGGTAACATGATCTAAATTGTGAATATCTGCATATCGTTAGATAACAGCGTGCAGGTATACATACACGCAGGTCGACGTGTGGTATGCGGGTGCGTCGATTTTACTTGGTGTTTTTATTTGGCTGTCGAAGGCAGGGACGTGACCTGACTTTACGCCCAAATGACAATCACACTGCCTACGTGGGTTTCCAAGCGATATTATTGTTAAACAATATGGAAAAAGTAATAACTTTTAATACATTGCTTATGTATTTTATCAATTACTCATTCAATATTTCAAATATCGCTTGCCTACTAAGTTGTAAGTAAGTAGGTACGTCACATTACTCACATTGACGCATACCTACTTAAAAAAACTCTATTCAATTTTGAACATAGATTGAACACCTGTCTGGATGTGAAATTTAATATTTAAGACTGAAATCAACAAGGCAAGTTTCGAGCCGTTTTGTAATACGGGCTTTAGTCCTAAGTTTTTTAGTTTGCAGCGCCCAACAGGGTCCTTAATGATTCCCAAATATATGTAACACCTAAATGTACTTAAGGAAGAAATAAACATATTGAGTATTGAGTATTGAAACCGACTTTACCCCAGGATGGCATAGCAAAGTGGTGTCCGACATAAAAATATTAAAATTTACATTTCATAAATTACTTAGGATTTAATATTCATTTTAATTAAACCCTAGGAATTCTCGGCACGAGCCGCCAGCGGCTATTGTCTGAAAGTAGTAAAAGGTTTTCTCAACTCCTGTCCTATACTGGCCTGCGCGTGAGTGCTTCAGTTACGTAAGGTAGTAAACGGCGATACGTCGCGTATCTTTACGAGCCTTTGTCTTGATTGCTGCCAACCGTACGGGTACAGGTTGTGACAACAGCCTTAGATTATATTTATTTTGTACGATTATGACAGTGATAGCGATTGTAATGAGATCAATCTGGAAAATTTTACTCGGGAAGTGTGGGTAGCGAGTTAACAGATTAATTGCCTAAATATCTAAAATATTAACATGGTGACTACGAATTGCACATCGTCTACGACGCAATTTCAAAAAGAATTCTATTAAGTTTCCGACGAGTATGACAGGCTCATAAAACTTCTATAGTTTCAAGCGCAGAACATTGAGACTGATTCCGAGACCTAAATTAAAAACTATTTTTGGGTATGAAGAAGTGGAAGTAGGTTCTCCTAAATAGGTAGACTGAATATAAGATACTGGTCTATGATTAGCGCTTGTCTACACGACGATATAGGCGTCAACAATAAAAATTATATCGCGTTCGACCCGGTAGCAAGTGGCCTTACTGAGTCACAGATCACAGTTAACAGCCATCCAATTTGAGTGTGGAACTGTGGATTCATCAATATGAACCAAACCAATGTTTGGCTGTTTAATCTTGATGATTTTGTTAATCTTTGCTTACTTACAGGTCGGTGGAATTATGTCTTTGCACAATTCAGTAGCGACTGAAGTATTAATATCACAACATAAAATTCTTGAAAGTACGAGTACCTAATCATCTGTTTCAAATAAGTACGGTATCTAATGATCTCTATCAATTTGTTAATGTTAAGTATACGTTTACGTCATAAAAGGACCAAAATGAAGTGCATTTGCTGTACTTGTTGCCCTGTACTAGGCGTGCCCTGTTAATTGCCATTCTCTAACGCCACGCACATTAGTAACCGAGCCTACCTCAATAATGAAAACATCCGTTGAGTCGGCTGAACCGAAATCGATTCGACACGGAAGCGACAAGAAAGTGTTAGGGTAGCGATTCCAGTAATTGAAACCAACAAGAGTTTATTGGATTGATAACTTTTAGTAGGTCAGCTGTTATTGTTCTTTTACGTTTATGTTTGTTGGCAATGCTTGGCCAGGAGGATAGCAAATGCTTGGTTGGTTGTTAGATACTAGGGTTGATTAGAACTTAGGCTGAGTTGCATTGCATGATCTTACTTTAACCGTAAATATAACGATAACCGGTGATTTTTATATGGAGTTTGACAGATTTTTGACGTTTGTTAAAGCTAAAGTAAGATTGTGCAACCCAGCCTTAATGTTGGCAGCGCTAGACCGCTCCTTCATCCACTGTCATATTGCCGTTTGCATTAAAACCGCCCTGTTTTTAAAAGAGTGATAAGTCTTTTGGACGTGACGGACTTCGGTGGACGCAAATAGGTGATATGACCCTATTACTTTTTTTTTTTTTATTAGTTATTACTTATTGGTATGTACACTGTACAGCCACAGCACATATCCATCTTACACATTTATGTTTCAAAGTAACACCTATTACATTTACAACAACATAAGGTTCAAATTGTATTATACCACAGAAGTAAATACCTACCTACTTACTTGGTAAAATTGAAGTTCCGTCGCTTAACAAAATTACAACATTATTTGTTTACGTTTCGTTTGTAGTAAGATTATAATTATAGCTACAATGAGGAAAACAGTAAAACAATTAAAAAATAATTTAATCAATAAAGTCTTTACCAGCAACTTAACGACTTCCGATGCCTGCTTACACGAGTGTCAAAGTAATAAAATAACAAAATAAATTTAATTAACTCGACACAAAACTTATTAATTCAATATTGAATTAACTGTCGAGAAAGGGAAATGATGATTGATTGATACCTACTGCATTTTGTTAGCCTTCAAATGGATGTCTTAACTATTGGATTTGATTGTAACATACATACAGTCAATTTGCCTTTACAAATGGGACTATAAATACCACCGTACCGTACCTCACGTAGGTAACGTAGAGTCCTTTCAAATATTATAAACCATTGATGATGCGAGCTCTATAAAAATATTAATAATCCTATCAATCAAATGATAAATTAGTGTAATAAAAAGAACAATTTTAAAATAATAAATTGAGTATTTTTTAAACATCTCTCATCTCATCTTTAATTTACTGATAAATGAATTTTCAAAGAGAATTCATGAATGATAGTTAAAACAAACATTTCCTTAGGCCGGTGAGTTGATAGGACAAACTTCACTGACATCAACTAAATGTCCAAATCTAATTCAAATTGAGCCACACCTTTAAGTCTACAGAAGAATCCTACAAAGTTACACTCGTTAGAGTTTTGAAGTGTTATCATAATAATCCGTTTCTACACTTTTGAAATGTCAACACGACATGCGTGTACTACATACTTATTTAAAACTTGTAATATAGCTCTACAAAATATGGTGAAAAATAAGTTATAAATGTTCACTGAAAATCTTTCTTGTTCTTCTTTCAGACAGACCCTAGTCAAAGTCTGAGCTATGAAACCCGGAATTATACCTGAGTTATTATTTTTTATATGAAATGGTTCCAATATTAAACATAAGGAACCCAAAGCCTTATCGCCCGCTCGCCCCTCGACTAAATCCATAAATACACACGGAAGGACCGCAAACCAAACGTTTCGAATGCGAATTTGTGATTTCCTTTTTGACAACTACCCTTGAAAACGTGACTTTCCAAATATCTCGGTCTTTACAGGGCAGGAAGCGGACGTTGTAAGTTTCACCTCTATCTGTTTATGCCAATATAAATAACTTTCAGTTCATAACGTTCACATATAAATTAAACTGCATACTTTCGAATGGCATGCTCAAATATCCACTTGAAATAGATTTTTTTATTACCACTCAAGTTTGGGATCTGAGGGTTCAACCATTGAATTAAAAAAATGTCCCAGTGTTAAAACGCTCATAAGAGTTTAAATATTCGAAGTGAATTGCGACCATTGATAATTCAAAAGTAAATAAAATACCATTTATAAATTACCAATATTGCGTTAAAATCAACGGAAAATATAAGTATGTAGGTAGTTAAGTCATATGTTTGGATGATTATATTTGTATTTTATTTATGAAATTAAGAATTTGTAAGTTGTATAATTGATTCAGTAGTTCAGTAGAGGTACTTAGGCAGAGGTTAGCCTCTACCATAGAGTTCCCTAAACAAAAATAGTTTAGTGGCTCTTGGATTTGATACATCTTTCGGTTTATCTAATCACTTGGCCGTACAAATATTAGATAATGTACGCCCTTATCACACCAGCAGCAATTATTACTATCAGTGAACTAACAGCGGGCTTAGTATTTGCTTTTTCGGTTGATATGTGTCGAGTGATACCGACTACAATCACGAATGTTATATTTAGATGATTTAGCTTACAATTTAGTTTCAACTTGAATACTGGAATTTTTATAACTATGTTGCATTTAAATGCACAAATAATAGTGTTTCGCAGAACTAATAGGATGTTGAGGTTACCTGTTCTTTTATAATTTTACTCAAAAATTCAGCTACATAACTTTATACCATCCACCACAGCGCTGAAAATACCCACGTCAGAAGAGTTTTAGCCTGAAAATTTAAACGTAGATGAAATATAATTATCAGGAAGTAAGTAGTAAATACACTTTTCAACCGACTTCAAAAAAAGGAGGAGGTTCTCAATTCGACCCGTATGTTTTTTTTTTTTTTTTTTCTATGTTTGTTACGCGATAGCTCCGCCAATTATGAACCGATTTGAACAAATCTTTTTTCAGCGTATAGGTAATATCTCAAGGGTGTTCCCATTTAAATTTAATAATAAAAAAAACAACCCCCAAGGGTGGAAAATTGGGGATGAACTTTTTTATAATATACATTAAGAATATGGTCTCAATGTACTGCCTACCTTCAGTGGTAACATCAAGGTAATAATTAGTCAACTAAAAAGCAAGAAATAAGTTAAATTTTATAAAAAAAAATAAAACCGACTCCAAAAAACCTACACTAAAAAGCAGAATAATAATTACTAATTACCTACTTATTTATTAGGACGAATTATTAATATTTATGTAGGTATACCATGATTGATACTTTTAGAGTCGGTGCAGGCAAACTTTACATGTTTCATAATCTTGGCACCGACTCCAGAAGTATCAATCATGGTATACCTACATAAATATTAATAATTCGTCCTAATAAATAAGTAGGTAATTAGTAATTATTATTCTGCTTTTTAGTGTAGGTTTTTTGGAGTCGGTTTTATTTTTTTTTATAAAATTTATAATATTTGTACTGTAGCTATAGGTAGGTGTGTCAAAACATTCGGAATTTCAAGACAAAATAAAACAGAATAGTTACTTACAATGTTAACCATTTATCAGCTGAAAAACAAATTAGTGAAACAATTAACTAGGTAAGAAGTGTTTTACTTTCTTTATAATTGTTAACCCGGAAAAACTATCTAATGATTTTTACTATTCTATTGAACATTTCATGCGTTCACATTTTTTCGTGATAGTTCCTCAATAATTTGACTAGTAGCTCACTAAAATCATGTCATGAGAAAATTACTTGTTGGAAATATCGTTAAGTTACGAGCACGATAATTTGTTAATAGAACATTTTCAAGTTACGATCGAAGAATTCAGTTTCTTTCTAATAGAGCTAATTTCAGTAAGTTACTTATTGCAAACGCGCTATTTCTGTTAGTTTATTTTTTGTTATTGTTTTATTAACGCATTTTTACTTTTTTTTAGCGGTGTACCTAATTATTTTTATGTAGTTTAATCGTGCATACTGCACTAATTAAGAATGTTCTTTTGACCTTTTCGTACAAGCTAGTTCATTATTTCGTTCAGCAGGCTCCAGATTATAACATCCGTTTCACATCGGTACACTAACAATTTTATCAGCACGTCGGTTAAAATGGTGGTTAATTAATTTCGACTTTATTGTTGAGTGCTAGATTTGAGTTTGGAGTTGTGTGGGCGCATAAAGGTTGTTGTGGAACGCACAAACTGCTCTGTCAAGGCCACTTCTTATCTGAGCGTTGGGTTACAAGAGTCGCCGACTCAGCGTAGGATTCTAGGCGTTGGATCAGCTTACCTACTTTTATGTTTATTGACGTCGCATGGGACGTTACGAATAGCTTATATGCCAACTTAAGTATAAAAATAATATTTTACCTAATGCGTCAGTTGCTGTGGCTCAGTTATATCAAAGCGAACACCGCTTAGTTATTTACCTAGCCTAAGTGGTACCTAAAACATCCAAAGTCTAGTTTAAATAGCAGTCTTTGTGCTTTTCGTAAAATATTAATTTTATCAATGAAACCGAACAAACAATGGAAATGTAATAAAATTTTCTTTAAATCATTAAAAATTTTGTAAGCTAGTAGAACTGCCGAAAGTTTGGATTCTGCTGGGTGTTGTTGTTTTACCCTAATGAGATAATAACATTTACATAATTTACCTAATTATCTTATGTTATATCCTATTATACCTAAGTGAATAAATAAAAAAGTGTAATCAAATGTAACCATAAAAAAAAATTTAACTAGACAAAGAAGTAAGTTATTTAGGTATTCATTCCTGCTCCCATTTGCGGATTTAGCTGTTCAGTGATAACAAGTCATTGTGTCACTGATAAAAGAATCATAAATGAATCAATATAGGGTAAGTGCGCTAGTTTTCGTCCAATTATCGGAGTTGCCAACTTTGTGATGCGAAATGAATATCTTAAAATACCCTTACTCATATGTATCATATGTCATTTTAGTCCTTATATAGTCTACTTTACGTTAATATTATATGACAACAAGTAAATACCACGAGTTTCTTTATTAAAAATATTTTATGCAAAAGAGGCGATTTCACTAGTTTTCGTCCAAAAAAATCAGTTTTCGTCCTAGTGTACGCTAGTTTTCGACCACTGTGTAGAAAAATGGGTGCAGTTGAATTATTAACTTAAAGCCAATTCTAAAATACAGTAACTATGGATTGTGGTATATCATTTGAAAGGTAATTTTGTTAGCTTTCAAATGATATCAAAAAGATTTAAATAAGTTTCTTACCTAAATTTAGGAAAATATTTCAATAGGTCGAAGGACAAATGGTCGAAAACTAATCTACAGGAATAGCTAATTTTGGTTTTCGTCCACCCCAGTGCTTGCTCATGACGTCATGGACGAATTCACAACAACGTTTAAAGATGTTTTTTGTTTTCGTCCACATCTTTTTAACGGTTTTTATGGGTTTATCACTGTTAAAAAGTGGACGTAAACTAATATGTTTAATGTAATAGCAATAAAGATCGTATTGGAAGAAAAACATTGTATTTTGTAGGTCCTTTGAAGTAAAATGATTATTAAAAATATTAACTAGGTGTCAGGGTTTCCGTCCACGTGGACGAAAACCAAAATCTTGCAAAATTGTTATACTAGTATTAGTCCACTTAATTATTTAAGATTTCTATACAAAATCTTTAATAAACCCTTAAAATAGTTTTTATTATGCTAATAATTAGACATACGTGCCAAAAACATTACGTAAAGTAGCTAAAACAGTAATGAAACATACCATGAAAGTTCCCTACCGGCTCGTTTTTTTTCTAACTTGACGACGTTTTTCATTCACCTGTGTGCAGCAGCAACTTCCGTAGATTTTTTTGGAGTTATTACTTGTCAAATTACATTTTCATGCAGGCAGAACTGTTACTTAGATATTATAGATTGTAACAAGTCCAAACTTGCACGGAAAGTTAGGTTTGTATTCTAATTTTCCGTATTTGTTTGTGGCAAGTCGGTCAAATGGACGAAAACAGGAGCTGGACGGAAAACCGGCGCAATTACCCTACCTACGTAAAGATAAATGTAGGTCAAATATATTTATATCGAAATGTTGAAGCCAAATGGCATAATCTTTAGGCTTTCTATATCAAACGCAAAATTAAGATAGTGACACAAATTATTTTATCACCAGAAGTTATCTTTGTTGATATCTACGTAAATACATAATAATAATATCATTTGAAAACCGTGTTTTTTAAAAAGTGTCGTCACTTATCTACCAAAGTGCCTCTTTGTCTACCCGTCATAATCTGCATTTTAATGACTACCCACCAAATAACTCCTTTACACTACCTCCTAAATTGTGTGTTATTGGGTAAATTAGTCCTACCTTTGGTGATTGTAATTTATTTTTGCTCAACGCGATACAATAATTAAGATGTAAAGAATACGCAATAATAACGATTAAGTAATCTTTGTCATTGGAATATTCAGGATTTTCATTTTCTTTTAGGCCTACCCCTTACAATAAACTTCGAACCACAACGTTCGATCATCTTTCACAAAATTACTTTATGTGAAAGATGATCGAGCCCAGTAGAAAATGTTCTATTATGTACTTAGTGAAATCTGTAATACATTCACCAACCTCGAAGACTTAGGTACTAAGATATATGGTAATCAATTTGGCAGAAAGAAAATTAGTTTTCATGGAAAATACCTACACCTCAGAGGAGTCCTCATCAGCGATCATATTCTAGGAGCATTAGAATTCCACTAGAGACTCAGCATTATCTAAGATATTAAATACAAGATACCTAAGTACTTACACCTTACCTTTCAGTTTATTGGTTGTTTTTGGTACACTCGTGGCGTGGACATCGTTATTGATGTACAGTGCCGTAACTAGGGCGGTGCCAGCGGTGCCCAGGCACAGGGCGCAGACCCTGGAGGGGCGCAGAAATGACCAGACCAGTATCTAGTTTTGTTTCATGCACGCTCTGCACCCCCCCCCCCCCCGTAGAAGGTTACTTTTTATTCAAAAAGGTTACATTTTTTTTATATTTCTCGCACCGGGCGCATAAAAGGCTAGTTACGGCACTGTTGATGTAGGGACAGTTCTGCATTCGTTTTTATTCTTGGGTATTATTAGTTACCGCAGCAATAAAAGTTATATCAGAATTCAATATCATGTGCTAATTTAGTACTCGTAGATAGATATTATTATGAATGAAGCCTTTAATTGGTAACAGACAAAGGCTAGAATAAAATATATAAAACTAGTTACTAGTTATTTACTCAAAAAATATTTGTTTTCTACCTACTTAACTAAATGAAATAAACTGGACTGGATTCAACACTATTTTAGTAATAGCCAAATAATTGAAATGTGTCATGTCATGTTAGTAACAGTTAAAATATTAACGCAAAAAGTATATTTTTAAATCGTTAAGTTGTTTTTTTATATCCTGTCACTTATTTGTGTGTGTGTGTGATTGAAATTCTGAATAGGTTTATCAAATGACATTTTACACATTTCTCTCACTTTACATCATGCAAAGTTGTCAATTATCTAGTTTGGTATTGTAATGATAAACGCATCTATTTAATATTTTGAAAACTACTGTGTGCGTACAATACTTTTGTGTTGGTTTATACTGAATCTAAGCTATGCAAACTTAAGATTTTATGAAAATAGACAAAATTAACTATTTAAACCAGTTCGTGTTTTGTACATAATTAAACTCTATGCCTGTTTCAACATGTAATGTAAATAAGGGAAAGAAAACAAAAATAAAAAGCAAAAATAACATATTTTGACTATAATTCAATAAAAATGCAGATGGAAATAAGGAAAACTTACAAGAAAAAAAATGTCATAAACAAGCTTTAGCCTTAATTTGTTTTTGTCCATAAGAAATAGAATACGTAGTCAATTTTTGGAAGATTAACTTATAATTGGAATTAAATTAAAAAATTAAATACTTAATTACAACTGACATAGGTACTAGAGTTTTAAACTAATGCTTGTTACATTAAATGACTGATGATATATTACTAACATTAAGCTACAATATTCGTACTTAAATGACGTTTAAATACAAAAGAAATTAAATAAATCAACTTTAATGGTTTATAATTCGTAATGAACTGATAATAAATAATATTCGCGAACTTTATGAAAACGCTTACAACTAGGATCCTTAACATTAGGTACAAAATTATTATCCTTCGTGGTCACGATACGTCTCTCTTTAGACACGGAGAAAAACTGAAACTAAAATAGTAAAACAAAACAAAAAACACCGTCTCGGTTCTATGAGCTGTCAATAACAAACACAAAACCACTAGTGGTCAAATGCTATTTTATTGGATGGATACAATACAAAATCGTACAGTACATCTGGTTACAAACAGTATAACAAAATATATGTATGTATGTGTGGCGCGAGGATACAGTCTCTTGGTAAGAATCGAAAGCGTATCTACTTATCTGTCTGGTTTCTATCAGAATTTCTCCTAATCGAATCACTTATATTGGTCCCTTAATTAAAACTTTAAACTTTGTAATATAAATATTATAAAATATCACACTTTATTCAAAGAAGAAACTATTCTACGTCCAAACTAATCACTTAGTTCTGTCAAAGTACAAAAGTAATAACTGTGCCAATTTGAATTTTATATTCAAAAGAGACAATAAATAAACAATCAATCTATCTCGATCAACTAAAAATTAAATATTATAATCGATTTATTTTGTTATAAAGTAAAAGGCACTCTTTGTGAGGGATGCGGGCGCGACGGGGGAAGCGCGCGGGGTAAGTCCGTCGGCCCGCACCTAATATAAACATGCTTCATGTTACCGTATTCAAGTTATATCTCTATAAAAATTCATCGGCACGAAATCTCGGGAGTTCGGCGGGCGTTTTCTCAGGTTTCTGTCATTTTTTGCGAGCGCCCGAACGCAATCTCGTCGGGCATCGGAGCGAGAGGGACTCGAGAGTGCGCTTCGAGGACGAAAAAAACAATCACCAAAACCCAAACAGGTTTCAGCTCGCTGCCCGCCCTCCTCGCACGACGCAAAACGAAAAAATCCTGCGCAGACGAGCCGCTAGCGGCGCGCCGCAGGATTACATCGCCGTTCTCAAATGGGCCGCGGGTGATTGAGATCGCTAGCGGTGTCGGCCACGGGTGAGCACGCCGCCGCCCGAGAACGGCGCGGCGCTCGGCCCAGCGAACTCCCGAGATGTACGAGTAAATCGATTGATCACTTCCCACTGGACGAGCTGGTCGGGGTAATGCATTGAATCTGGGAGCGAGATCGATCGATCCTTGTTGCCAGAGCCACGTCCCGGTGACGCGGGCCCCGTCCGTATGCGGTGCGGCATCGCAGCTGCTAGTACGTAAAAATAATTATTACAGTTAAAGAGACTCGAAATAAATAATAAATTATTATCTTAAACCCTTAAAAATAGATCACGAGCGCCTTCTCGCGGTACGGTACCGAGCGCGGATAGGCAGTACAAAATAAATAAATGTTCTATAAGCTAACTTTACAGAGACCACCGCTCGGCGGAGGATCGCATCGGGAAGACTTCCGCGAGCTACGCAATAAATATCTAACAATATAAGGTGCCATTTACAAGTGCGTGCCGATAACTAAAGATGTACGTAATCACTATATTCACACCGCAAACTTTCGAGACGCCAGTAAACTTCTTTAACTTTATAAATTACAGGGCGAAGTAATGAGAAGAATCGACAAACTGGAGATCATTCGTTGAGCGAGTGTGCGGATGCGCGGAGCGGGACGGCGCTCGGGCGCGGTCTGGAAGACGTCGAATAGGCACTGCGGTGACAGACGGTCCTTACGCTATGATCGGTATAATTTAACTTAAGACTAGGCGATCGCAACGCCCTAGGCGATGATGAGGTCGCCGAACGCGGACGAGAGGCGGTTGAACACCGGCAGCCGCTCCTCTTCGGGGTCGGGCGACTGCGTGCGGCGGAACGCGAAGGCGGTGGCGCCGGCGGGCGGCGACAGCGCGGGCGGCGAGTGCGGCGTCAGCGGCGACTGCGGCGTGAGCGGCGAGTGCGGCGAGCGCGGCGAGCGGGAGCCGTCGCTCATGTACGAGCCCAGCGACACGCCCGAGGACAGCGAGGCCACCGAGCCGCCGGGCGACGGGGGCTCGCGGCGCCGCGCCTCCTCGGCGTTGTGCACGAAGTGGCAGCGCGGGCCGTAGGGGCAGAAGCCGACGGAGTGGAAGGTGCGGCACAGCTCCGTTTTGTACTTGGGGTGGCGCTGGAGGTTGCGCAGCTCGCGGATGCCGTGGGCGAACTGGCACTTGTCGCCGTACTTGCAGACGCCGGCCTCCTCGAAGGGGCGGCAGAGCTCGGTCTTGTAGCGGCTGGTGGCGGGCGGCGGCGGCGCGGGCTCGCTGGCGGTGCGCTCGAGGCGGCGGTGGCCCAGGCGGTCCAGCAGGCCGGCCAGCGCGCGGTGCGCGGGCACGGACGCGGCGCGCGCCAGCGCCGGGTGCTGCTCCCAGCCCGCGCCGCCCACCACGGTGCTGCCGCTCACGGGCGCGAGGGCGCTGTTCATCGTCTGCACTGGACGAGTTTGATTCTGGAATAGAAGGAAAAGAAAGATTTAGTAAAAGAAAACAAAAATAGTCAAAAAAAATAACACAAAAACTAGTGCAATAATAAATAACGTATAAAAATCTATGGTTTTTGAGTAAACTAAACGTAAAGCAATTACGTACGAAAAGTTTTCTTTGGCTCTTAGCATACTATTATTATGTAAACACAAAGATGTGCCTATCTTTTTTTGTGTCCTACAAAAACTACTCATTTTGGACCTTATTCCAAAAAGGTTTCTACACGCTTATCTTAGTTTCACAAATCGTGTTTTTGTTATAGAAAAATGTAAAATCTGCTCGAAAGCCCGGTACCTGCCAGGCGAACAAAAAATGTACCCCTGAAGGGAGGCTGATTTCATCGTCTACCTGCTCTGGCACATCTCGTTTTCACTAATGGACTCCATGTTAAAATGGTTAATATTTCCAATTAACCGAATCTCAAAGTGGTACTTTAGAGCCCTGGGGTGAGTAGAATTTTAATGGGTACTTTTATAACGACCAAACTTCGTCCGGTGTACCATTATGAATTATTTATTATGTAAAATTCGGGATAGGTCCCACCATCGATATTATGCGAGTGTGAAGGGATTGGTTCTAGTGTGTTTTCATGGAGACGCAATTGGCCGTGGCACGTTGTGGCGTCTTTTGTTTTCACGGAGCGTCGAACCTGGCGGGCTGCGGCGTATCACCATAACAATGCTGGTGTTCACGCGAGAGGCAGTTGACACGAGCCGCGGCGAGCACAATCGCGGCGATTGTATACTATTGTTCGAACGTCGCTCGTCGCCGCGCGGGGCATAATTGTCGCCGGTCCATTCGACGACGCTGTCATGCGAGGGGCAACGGTCGTGTATCGTAATAGGTAACAGTACTCCTATCGTGATCTATTCATGATCTGTTTGACTCGTACACACCTGCAAGTCGTGCTGTGCATGAGCATTACATAATCTAACTTCAGCGTGCTATGGTGCTATCAATGACTAAAATATGAGGACATCTTGGGCGACGTGAATGATTATTCATGAATGTGAGGCAGTTTCATATGCAAAAAAATATATATTATTTAGAAATATCGGCGGGGTGACGAGAGCACCATGAAGGTCGGATCGGATTGGAGCTCGAGGCGGAACACGAGCTCTATACATAATGTATGATACACCGCATCTTGTATGCGGCCTCAATCGATGTGAATGACACGTCATTGTATATTCTATTCGCCTCCGTCTCGTCCGGAGATCGTAAACACGCAAACACTTGTGTTTTGGAATACAGCGTACAAATTAATTCGAAGTTATTTGTCTAGCTAACATGATGATACGACAAAAGACTTAATTACCCTTTATTATAACAACTACTTACTATCCTTTTAAAATAGTAAACAATTGCAGTACTTATTGATTGTTCTGGTCATGCATTCGGTAGGTATTGAGTGTACGTTAGTCTTGTGGTTTACAGTAAACGGTAGGTAAACAATTACACACGAATGCTTTTAGTGGTGCTATGAGTAGCTATTGTTCCGTGCGTGGGCAATAACCGGCGGCGGTAAAGGTTGCTTCTGCCACTTGTCCTTCGGCGGAGATTGTTCCTCCCGCGCTTGTACGGGTTAACATCATTTACGTGACTAAACGAGACTCAGACAACATGTCGTGATTTACTACCAGAGCACTGTTTAAGATAAAGAGAACGAACATTTTCTACACATGCTTTATTTAAAATAAAATAATTTACGATGATCCCAATGCATGCGCTTAAGCGATTTGGTCACAGTCCAAAATGAGGTGTCAGAGAAAGAGGATCAGATAATTAATAGTGCCCAATATATCTGTGCCTCTTGGAACAATGCTGCTTGGAGTGGAAGCCTGTCAAAGGCGAAAGTGTAGCAAACGAATGAGAGTGGCAGTGCAATCTCGGGTGAAATGTACCAGTGAAAAGCCAGGGGTTAAGCCGGTGGTCACCAAGTGTCGAAGGAAAACGGCCGACGCGTAATTAGAGAGTTATCAGAGCGGAACATTGGTTAAACGCTGCTTTCCATCGGACGTTGCGCCCGCGCAACCGAGCTCCAGGGAAAATTGTAATCACTGTCGATTTCAAATGGCCGCGGTCGTTGCGTTTGAAACTGAGGGCAATCAGACGCAGCGCCTTGCAGACCACGATGCGGGCTGTTTATTATAATAACATACGTTTAGCCATTAGCCCAACGTCAACAGTTTACATTTTACAGGGTAACAAACTAATCCATAACAGTAACGGGTGTTTGTTTGGTAAATATAATTTTGGGTAAAGGATGGTGTAACGAAAATTTCCTAAGAGTCGGGCACAGGTCACACCTCGAGTGAAGTTGTGTGCCGTTTTGGTTAGCGGCTGGCGTTGTCAACGCGACAAACACGAAGCTCGAGCCAATTCGTTTGCGCTGTCAATTATATGGCCGAGGCGACTGTGAAGCCTTTGGGGCCGCACGTTGTTTGACTGCTACAAAGTGCAACACTTCAATAATAGCTCGTGTATTAAGTGAATCTTGGACTGGCACACGTCAAAGGCGTACGGTTAAATTATACAATACACCCACACAAAAACTATTAGCAACAACAAAAAAAAAACAAAATATAGAGGACGTAAGAGAATTCAAAATGGAAGGACATGTTTCACACGGTGACACATCCGCAATTTCCATCATACCTACGTTCAAATCACAATGTACGCATAAACATTGAAATGATGAATTTTAACTTTGAAAGTATGACATAAGCATCCCAAATGACAGCCGTAAAATATTGAAAGAGTAAACATTAGCGAGCTATTCAGAGGTTTATATGAGCGGCGAGGGCAACGACTCCACGGCAACGATAACATATGTGGAACCTTTGTGAAACGTTCAGAATGTGGAGGTGCAAACACGGATGCACAATGGCCATCGTTACAGTAATGAGCCGCACTTTAAATTGTTTCAAGTGTGCCGTGAACAATGTTGATAGTTCCAAATATTCAACGATTCATGGGAGTGTAACAGTGTATCGACCTCCGCGAACAACATGACATCTTGCTTATTTACGTAGTCAATCTGTACGAATTTACACCTTTGCCCGCTGTTGTTATCTGAACTCGAGGATTCGCTAAAAATATACTTCAGATAACCTCAGAGGGCAATGGCATCGTTATAACAAAGAAAGAAGATGTAGGTTAAGAGTTTTCAGCAGCATCATAAGTTAACGGTCGCTTTTGAAATTCAATTTGAATGACAGCCTCATCACCAATACAGAACCAGGTTGAGCTGAAACACAGTTTCAAAACCATAATAAATTGCTTCTAGCTACCGTTAATAATGAAATATGTGTGGCAATATTTCATAATAAAATAATGGTTATAGGGTTTAGTTGGGTGATGATGACCGATGATGAATTTACATCAATCATCAAAGTAGAACAAAGCAATAACGATCATGAATTCAAGCTATTATGGCACTCGCTCCACTCGATTGAAACAACGGCCGCGACTCATGGACGGCCGGCTGGCGACTCAAACAAGAGAACAGCTTAATTGTCGTTTAATTGGTTCTAATCAAATGCGTTCTATATTTAAATGAACTTTTAACGATTTATAAATTGCTCCTCGAATGGATTGTCAGTGTTTTTAAAACATGAAAAATAAATCTACAAGTTTTATATTAAAAGCATGATTACAGTTACCAACAAAAATAAGAAATTCGTTAATTATTCAGATATTCATAAATATCGGTATCGAAGTAAGGAAGTACATCCTGGTGTTACGAGGTACAGAACTTCAGACTAACGGATTTTTTTGCCGAGCAAGTCTCTCTCGGCATCGTTGTTTAAGTTGATCCTGTCGGGAATTGTAGCCAGAACCTCACATTCAAGGTATTTTCACAATCCTACGGAATCAAATACGAGTTGGTCTCATATCTTTAACAGTCAGTAAAAGTACCTATCAAAGAATCAAAACTATACGAAACGAACTTTTTTATAAGGAATGTCTCAAGAAACTAAGATCATTTCATTAGCTGGTGGTTTCAGCGAGACGATACTGTGTACTTGTGAAGCATTGGGGAGTGCGAGTACCACAAACGTACTACATAGAAATTGATCCCATTTCTCTGATGAGGCAACTGAGGGTCTTGTCGATTACCATCAAGTTTATTGAATGATTGCGCGAAATAAACCAGCGCCGAGACGGTGGCCCCCTCCCAGCAGTCTCAGCGCCTTGCGACCTCCGGGACCTCCCGGTAATGGCGGTATAGTCATTAACCTTTCAATGTTTTGTTTTATGTTTTTTTTTGGTAAGCGCGTCAATGCTCTCTGGTAAGTACAGTTACCAACACATCAAAGTAAACTGCGGCATCTTAGGTCGTTGTAATTGGTGCTATTTTGAAACAAAAATGTTAGTCTTATGTGCTGTCGACTGTACTTAAATTTGCATCAGTCCTAAGTACAATTTGCCTTAAGTATATTTCTGTAAGTACCTACTACTATGTATTTCCTTTAAAACTTTCCGCGTCGAATAATTTGACAATATAATTCTGACTTTCATGTTTTTGTTTTTAGACAAAAGATTATAAAGGCGGACATAGCTTGTGATAACAATATTATAAACAATGATGATGAAAATTACTTTACCTATACACCAGTTAACGCATCAAAAACATTGGCTGAAAATACTGAATCATCAGGCAACAAAACTTTAACGCCTATCTTGCAGTTGTGTACAATTATGTGACGCATTTATACCACAATTGAACGCAATAAAAACATATGCTACGATTAATATTACACAGATAAGCAAGTACAATTAGACGGGTATGAAAATAACGTCGCGTTCGTTAGTAATAGTGTCGTGCTCTCCCGCGGAGTGCGATACCCTTTAACCATACAAGTTTACGTCTTGTGTTGTGTTGTTTATAATATTGCATGAAAACTAAAAAATAGTGCCTTTGTCTAATTTGACGAAAGATAAAGACTGATAGGAGATCAGGATACCCAAAAAAATAAACATTTTAAAAGGCTGAGATTCCTTAAATGCTGAATTGAAGATGTTGCTATAGTAATGGGTGGTGCTTTGAATTCGAATCGTTTGTCTTCTTGTTAGCACACGAATATTGTTATACGGCGGAGTGTATTATGGCAAATGTTCACACATAGTTAGCAACTGTCAGATGAGTAAGACCGGACGCTCGGCGTACAGTCCGCATGCAGATTGCCCGCGCGGCGCGATTACCATGCGAGACCGCGACGCCTATGGTATAAATGCCATCACATGTCCACCGACCGTCTTATTTATAACATAAACGAATGTACTGGTCGCGCCGGTCAGAACAATGGTGAATGTATTTGAATTGTTATCGCGGAAATATAGATTCAAAAGAAAAGCCAATGCGTAGTTGCTTGAGTATGAGTTGTTTTGTATTTTTGAAGTCAAACTGGCGGGTGTATATTTTGGCACGAGTTGAAAGAGTTTACGAACATGCAAGGAGCACGCGGGCAGACGTTCACCTCAGTCGAGACGCGGGTGCGGGCCAGCTCGAGGAGCCTGGGTGGGAGCGGTGTTTACGACGCACGCTATAAAGCCGGCGAGCCGAGGTGGAGCCGTAAAGCGATTGTCAACAAAGGGCCACGTTCAAGCTGAGCGTGTTTACCCCTCGGCCGCTCAAAGCGGAGGAAGCACGTCCCCCGGCCGGGCCGCTTTTAGCACCTCCTTATTTATAGATGCAACAACGCCAACAACAGAACGCTGCCCAGAGGCCGATTTGCAGAATCGAAATGTAAACAATGTTGCTCACGACCGCGGTTGCAGCGCTGGCTTTTCTCATTGTGGGTACCGAAGCTTTAAGTGCTTGCATTTGGGATTGGCGACTATGACGTTGCTATTATTGCGACGTGAGCGTATAATTATTGAAATCATAACCCATGAGTGTGGTTACGTGCGCTCCGGCGCATCATTGTGCGGCAGCGCTAATGGTAGTATCTAGTGGCACCAACTAAGCCCTTACGTCAGGCTTATACCTGGCAATTCCTTTGTCCGTGTAATTTTTATTGTTGCGTCACACTGCCGGGTTACACTTTCCCCGCCAATCGAGGATGTGAGTCACACTGCATTATAAAGTGGAAAAACGTTTTCTGCGCAATATACCTACCTACATTATTGTTTGCGCGACACAATATAAAGATACACATTGAGAGGTTTGCCTCGTTGCTCTTAGAAAGTGACATTATCAGGTTTGGATAGATAATTGTTTTGAAGATTGTTTGAGTGGTATTTTTAAGTGGACAATAGTATTTAGTGACTGCTTGACTAATTACTGTTGAAGTGCTGGCATGCTTAGTGGCCATGCTCGGAACAAAGACGTCGTTGTGCGGCAGATAACGCGTCGCTGTATCGTACGTTAAATCATCCAGGCTTATATTACGAGGTCAGTGTAAAACTGCCTTTTGCGTTCAGTCTGAATTTTGCTTTGTGCTAAATGCTACTTCTGTTGAAGGCTGCAATGAAAATAAAATGATTTTACTGTCTGCGTTTATTTACACGTTTAAATGTGATCAAAACTGTACCTACATAAAAAGTGAATTATTGCCATTTGGGTTAGTGATGAGTAAAACAAATTGATTAATTTCGATGTTGAGATTGATGCAGACCAATTTGTGTTTACACAATAGTAGTATCTACATATTTGTGTATTATAAATCCACAACTCCTGGAGCTGAATATTGGAGTTACTGTTTGTATCATTTCAGTTTTTTTTTTACAAAGTATGTTCTTGAAAGATTGAGTAGGCTTTTCATAACACTGACTGTTGCCAATTCGAAAAAGTTCTATGAATGAAACAACGTATATAATTAAGTTGTATTAAATGAACGTCTATTATAGCTCTTCTGCCTGCGCGAGATGATTTTCTATTGTGTCTGCTTACATGAATGTCGACGTATTAAATAATATTTTAGTTCGATGTTTAATATATTTTATACACGACGGGAGATTTATTAAATTGATATCATAATACTCTACACGTCTTCGATCTCTTCAATACTGGTTTGTACAACTACCTTTAACGACCCTAGATAATAAGCCAATACTTGGCCAGTACTTGGTGTAATTTTAATTTTCCATCGAGGATGGTAACTTTAACTTACAATTGCAGTTAATGCACCATTGTCAAGGTAGTCTGGGCTCACCTGTAAAGAAGAAAAGAGTTTCGTTAGTCACATTAATAAATATTCTCATAATAACATTTCAATTTAATGGTCCTATTTAGTAAACTGAATCAGAAATTTTAAATGCTGTGGGATATGTTGTTACGGATCGATATGTAGATGGAGGTTGCTGCTACCCTGCCTACCCTGAGCTATCATTTCGTGTAATCAGTATGTAACCCGTTTTATTGCCAGTACCTAATGACGGTATCCTCCCACAACGCGCCTGACTTTAACTTGGGCCCGAAGTCAATAACTGGCGAGCAGGCTCACCGACCGGTCTCCGTTGAAAGCGATAGCACTTCCTACAAGAAAGTAAAACTATACCCCGCTAGCTGCCCGGAAAACTACGGCGTACCGGCATTACTGCTGATCGGGTTAGATACACTAATGATACTGCTCATTGCTAGATAATTCACCGAGGAAGAGCACTAGTGATGTCAGATACGTGTTGCGCGCTTGTGCAATGACAACGTTGCAATCAAGGAACTACTTCTGGGTTGAGATACAGGTTGTGGAATCACAAGTATGTCAATTATTATAGTTATAAATTATTCAGAGAAATGAGTGCATGGAAATTACCTACACAAGTATCATTGCATAAATTAAGATCACGTTGGACTGGTTAGCTTAATGAAACTACCACTAAAGATTTTCTACTAGGGTATAATTCACAAAGGGCATATTATGAGTGGTGTGTAGATAAAATGACAAACTAGCTAACAGCAGAGGACGTCATTCATATCAAAGACAAAACAGTGGTGAATAATTGACCGTAAAATGTACGTGTCTGCCAAGTTATACATAAAGGTACCAATGTGAGTGAACCTACTATTTACAAGTTAAGTTCTACATTAATGTGATACAACAAAGTCAGATAGATATTAGTGACAAGGCACTGAACGCGTCTGACACAATACCTTCTGAGATAACTCCGGCATTGACAACACAAGTTATTGGAAGTTAGTGTCACCGCGACATTTCATTACGTCGTCGTAACATCCAATGTGCGAGTTAGTCACAGCTCTGTGTGAATGTCCCAAGTCACGTCAAATGTACAACTACGTCATTATTAATGCTTTTATTGATCACCTTTGCCCGTGCCTTTGCTATTAATATGTACGTATGTACATTTCTTATTAATTCTTGGTTTTTAATATCTACATCAGGCCTCCGTCACTCGCCTATGCCGGCCGAGATAATTACCTACAGCGCGCGACAACTTCAAGTTGCAAATCAATAAGGGCCGCCACGCGCCGTGACGCGCCTGTGAGCACACGCGTATTTCTATACACGCTCGGTGTATCATCGTCGCTTTCAAGGTTTATTGTTCCAACGGCACTGTTATTCTTCTTTAATGGAAAATCGTAATATTTAGGAGTAATAATTAACTGTAGTGATTTAAATAATTATAAAAACTACACTTTTAAAATAATTTTGAAATACTTATGACAAAAAACTGTAACAAAATTTTTTTTATTAAAAACATTAACTTTACTTCACCGTGTTTATTTTCCGACACTACCTTTTAAAACTGTTTGTCCAATTTCGAATTATCGCAATACTGAAATTTATTAATAGCTACTTTAGAGATGGTTCGATTATACAAACACCACTAAATTAAAGTTTACCAATCGTAAATACAATAAAAAAAATAGTTTTTATTTATTTTACTTTGCTTAATAAACAACCCTGACGCTTGAGCTGTGACGTAGATCAATTCTGAACACAAAAAAATTGCGCTCTTGTGAGCGTAGTAGTAAGGTGCGATTTCGAATGCACCATGTGCGTTGGATATTTTGCATTATTATTATTACCGTTAAAATGCCGGCATCTGATCCTACACAAAGGAGTGCAATTTCTGTTGCTACTATTATGTATTCTGTGTCTACATGCATACGCGATACGCAGTGATTAATGAAGTTATTAATTTCACAAATTGCTTGTAACTAACTGCAAGAAATCTATCATGCACACATTTTGCGCAACCTATTCCGCGTGGCGGCAACTGTTAAACTATAAAGTATAAAATTACCAAATGCCAGTGTTAGTTTGTGTCCTTCACACGTAGCGATAGAGCGCGATAATGCCCACATTTTCCGGCTCATGTTGCCTAGTTACCAGCACCGCATCCATACACAATTAACTACAGCATTGCACGTGGAAATTACTGACAACAATACGTTTATTACGCCACCGCGTTTGGACGTGCGGTGTCACGACCCGTCTATATAATGGGAGACGTCGTTTCTAACGCAACCGGGTGATCTCTAATTGAACCCGGCAGCGCGCGAAGGTCTTGCGCGGATCACGAACCTTCACAAATACAATCTTATTAACCAAAAGAACACCGCCTGTTGCAGAATGACAGGCGATTATGACGAAGGCGGGCATTAGGCCACCGACCAGGAAGATTTTGAAGACTTAATTGTTGGTGTGAGTTCTTATGTCCATTACGAGACAGGTACTAATCTTGGATATGTTTCGGAATATTTTTTGATGAGGGTAAAATTGATGTTCATAAGTCGGCATTATTTAAATCAACCTTTTCTTGATTTGCGAAGCTATACAGAATGAGAAAGAGCGGTTATACGATTTCATTTATTACTGGTAGTGGTGGTACGTATGTAAGGCGCCTGGCTTTGCGACGGACGTCGGGCTCGATCAACGAAGCAATCGGGGCCACTTGTGCTAATGAAACACTTCAATTGAATTGGGGACATTAATTCAGCGGTCGTATCGCGACACTGCACTGTTTACATTGGTTCGAAATAAAAACGGCTCTACAACATCAACATGCACTACATTCCAAGCAAGGAATTACAAAATAAAGTATCAGAGATTCATTAGAATAGTGAAGTCCTCGAAAGTTCGAAACTAAATGTAGTCTTTTTTTAAGGCACTCCTTAGTACCTACTACTTTGTCTTGGTTCCATTACGAAGAGATCATAATGTAGAGTCATCCATGTGGTAGCAATATTTAAAATACATTTAAGCAAAATGGCACAGACACTTCAACTCAACCTCTGTTTGTTATTATAATGTAATTAATCACTTCAAAGTAAATGTTTATGTACCCAAGCAGGATTAAGCGAACACAATGAGGCCTTGCTTCAAGTAGAGACGCAGTAATGACTAAGCATTAGCTAGGCGTTTACTGATTGCAATTAATATTTCAAAGGCAACTGAAGTGAACGACTCCTCCAATAATAGAAATGACATTGTGAATTGAAAAACCATACCGCAATGTTGCGTTGCGATGCCGTCAAAATGTTTGATGGACGATAATTATATTCCACTCGAATCAATTGCTGCTCAATTGTCTTAACCTTGCAGTTTGAATTTGAATATCTTTCAGTTGACCAGCAATGATAACGTTCACTTTAACTGCAACTTTTACATTGCTAAAGTGTTTATGATTTAATTAACAATGCAATAAAGCCAGTTTCCTACATAGTCATTAGCATGGCTAGCTGATTTATTAGTACCTACTATAATACGAGTTTGCCTTGCATTGCAAGAAACCAATGCTTCATTAATATAACCCAGTTTTACATAATAATAATGTTGAATAGTAACTGTGAATATTTATACAAGTTTAATATAATGAATTTAATAATTGATAGTATCAGAATGAGGAAGATGTAAATCAAAATTTATTCCCCTTTTTCAGCCCTAACAAAAACTTTAAGCTAAAATAAGACTAACTGTGAAAAATTTTTGTTGATATCACGAAAATTGAATATTTTATAACCAAATCAATATGGGAACGCGCGAAAACTGATAGCACCCCTGGAATACGGGCGGTGACGTCACACCGCTCGTTGGGCAACGACGGACGGGCGGCGCGGGTGCTAGCTGCGCTCTGTAAACTTATTTTCGTTCATTTCGATACATTTTTTATTTATATTAACCGTATCTGATACCAACCAAATAATCTTCCNAAATACAATTGGTAACAATAAAATCGGTAAACATTATATTGCTTTGTCTGCGGGTCCCACACTAGGAATAACCTGTGTCGTGGGCACCCAGTGGTGCTATGTAACCAGTACAGCGACAGATATAAGCGTCTACAAGTCAAGTTAAGCAGTCCAACGTTTAATTTAATACTAATAATGACTAAACTACAATTTAATACAAATACGGAAAAGTGTATCCAGAGATATTTTGAGTTTGAGTCTGCATGCGTTTGTGTGTATTGTGTGCAGTAGGCTGAATACGTGTGTGAGTGTATATGTGTGTATATGTATGTGATATGTGAGTGGTCAGTGAGAAAAGAATCAGAAATTGATAAAACTGATTCAACCTATATTAAATCTATTTTAGTTTTTTTATGAGGTTCTCAGTCTCATCATNGCATCATATGACATGGACAGCAGCCTCAAAGTGACCGTCATCCTCGGTCGATCTCCGACATCTAAAACCAAATTGCTTAGGGGACAGCAACCCATGATCCTCAAGGTAGCGTTGCAGGCGTTTGTTAACAATTTTTTCCAAGATCTTGGAAAAGATGCCTAAGAGAGAGATCGGTCTATAGTTAGCTGGGCATTTTTTAGAACCGCTCTTGTGCACAGGAATGACCATAGCTTTTTTCCATTCCGTAGGAAATACGCCTGAAGCAATGCTAAGGTTTAGGATGTGTGTTAATGGTTTAATGATTTCTGGTTTAATAGCCTTGAGAAGAATGGGGTTAATACCATCCATCCCGGCGGCGCTGTCATTCTTTAACTGCATTATTATTCGGTCCACTTCGAAGATGTCCGTCGGCTGCATAAAAAAGGATAAACATGAAGGAGAGTCAGATCTACTGTGCACCAATAGTTCATTTTGTGACTTCTGCATCCGATCAAGTAGTCGGTTTGCTAGACTCTCCCCCACATGTGCAAAATATTCGTTGCAAAAATTCGCCGATTCCCTAGCACCTTCCGGTATGACTTTGGTAAGTTCCATGGGTGTATTACGTCTGGACCCCATGTTGCTGAGCCCTCTGATAGTCTTCCAAAGCCCCTTGGGATTATTCCTATTCTTGGCAAGCTCTGCGACTTCATATTCCCTCTTAATCCTGTGTAGAAGGTTCCTTAGGAAGTTTCTATATCGCTTATAGACTAGCTCTTTTATTTTGTCAGTTGGATGTTTTTTAAAGTCAAGATGAAGTCGGTCCTTATGCCTGGTGCATCTCAATAGACCAGGCGTCATCCAAGGCTTTAAGATACATTTGGAGTGCCCGATAACTTTTTTTGTCGTATGCCTGTTAATGGCCGCTGAAATCAATGCACTAAATCTTTCGCAAGCGGTGTTGACGCTTGGGTCCGTGATAACAGGAGACCAGTCAACCAGCCTAAGTTCCTCGGTCACAGCTTCGCAATCAATCTTGACCCTTTCCCTAGTAGTAATTAACGGTCTCTCATTAGGACAGGATATTCCCAACATGCAGATACTATGATCGGTAATATCAGAGCGACCCACTATTCCAATACAGTCCGCAGCAAGTGATTTAATAAAGATGTGATCCAAGCACGAGCCCTTTCTAGTAGGAAGCGTAATTGCAGGTATCATGTTAAACTCAGCAAGTAGATCAAGGTAATGTGATGTGTTTTGATCACTAGGGTCTAGGATGTTGATATTGGTATCACCGGCTAACAATAGCGATAGTGAGGTTTCAGATGATTTCAAAGCCGAGCGCAACGAATCCAAGAACAGGGTCTTACTCAGATATGACGGGGAACGATAAACGCCTAATACAGTACATACATTCGTGATCTCTATTTGTAAACCCTCCGCTTCAGCCAAGTCCAGCTCGCTGACAGTGGGACTCCATATCTCACGGAACTAGACCGTCACACCACCACACTTATTTAGATTATTTTGAGTTTTAAACACGTCATATCCGGGAATCTGTCCAACCAGAGGGGAACTTTGCAGCCAGCATTCCGTTAAGATAATCACGTCGAAATTAATATCCAGTCTCTTCAAGGCAACCAAAAAGGAGTCAAAGTTGCGGTTTATACTACGAATGTTGAAGGTAAGAATTTTTAGCCCGTAAGAGTTACCCAACAATAAGTTACAGTTCTCTAGCAGATTGCAGTCATGACAAGGTATTGTAAAAGCTTCGTCTACTGCATCAACAGTATCAACATTTATTGACGCTATTTTTTACCCTCTCGGGGAGAGTACATGAAATAGTAAATATTCTGCGGACTTTGCCGCAATGAATAGTGAGGGAATGTCATACACTGTCTCAACGAAGCTGTCGCGAGAAAATCTGCCAAGAAGCAAATATAGACACAGCCATGGAAAGGTAAACTCACGGATCGGTAAGGGGAAAAGCAATGACAGACCACTGTGTATGTGTCGTGTGTGTAGATATGTGTATGTGTGAAAAGTGTGGGATGAATGAGCACAAGCAGCGAGAACATCAACAATAACATTAGAAAAGAGTTACTAAGACAAAATATGCAAGATGTGATATTAATAAATTCAAGGATCACATAGTTAGATGGCGAGACAGACAAGCTATTGAGAATTGTGTTCATGATTAAATCTTGATACAGCTCCAGTGTCCTCTCCGACTTTCTCTCCGAGCTCTCGAAACGACCGTATGATGATAGGGGGAGCTTTATCTGCTCTGCGTACGTAAATAAGGCCGCCAAGAACCCAACAGTAGCTGAAGTTATGCTGCCTGATTCGAAGACGTGCTTCACGAAATAAATTCCGATTGAATTTACTCAGTCGTTCATATACAGTGTGAGTCACGTTAAAGTGTACATATGAAAATAGATTAAACTAGACCTATTTTTATCGACAAAAAAGAGGTCAAATTTTTTTTGAGATTTTTTTTTAATTTTTTATAGAATTTTTTTTCTTCCAATTACTTATTGTAAAGAAAACGTAATAACTTTTAAACTAAGCTATATATCCTGATAAAATAAAAACATTAGTAATGTTAAATAACAGGCAGTACTAAAAAAATACATAAAATACACAAAAAAGATCAACAAATAATAAAAAATGATAATTTTTGAAAAAAATCTGCTTTTAAATTCGTGTTTTTTTGGTTATTTGATAAATTTCTCCAAAAAATGCCCCTATAACCGGTCGTTTTTATTACTTTGTATTATTCTCTATCGTATTACCTTAGTAAAACCAAAAATCGCATGTCTCTATCCCTATCACAACATTTGCTATGATCGTTTGAACAAAGGCCTGCCACAACATTATTCTCCGCTACAGGTAGGGACAATTTTAATTTTAACTAAAATGCTTATTTTACTTAGAAATCTTTTGTTTTTATTTGAAATCTAACCTGTCTTTATCAAAATTACAAATTTAGAGCCATTTTCAGTTTCGTTGTTAACGAAGCTTTGAATGGCGCGCCCGGAGAGGCTTAGTTCAAACGATCATTGCAAACGTTGTGATAGGGATAGAGACGTGTGATTTTTGGTTTTACGAAGGTAATACAATAGAGAATAATACAAAGTAATAAAAACAACCGGTTATCGGGGCATTTTTTGGAGAAATTTATCAAATAACCAAAAAAACACGAATTTAAAAGCAGATTTTTTTCAAAAACTATCTTTTTTATTATTTGTTGGCCTTTTTTGTGTATTTTATGTATTTTTTTAGTATCGCCTGTTATTTAGCATTATTACAGTTTTTATTTTATCAGGATATATCGCTTAGTTTAAAAGTTATTACGTTTTCTTTACAATAAGTAATTGGAAGAAAAAAAATTCTATAAAAAATTAAAAAAAAATCTCAAAAATTTTTTGACCTCTTTTTTGTCGATAAAAATAGGTCTTATTTCATCTATTTTCATATGTACACTTTAACGTGACTCACACTGTATAGAGATTTTAGCTGGATTCCCAGGAATTATATCTTCAGTAGTTACATTTTTTCTTTATTTAGCAGCCTTGATGAGTTCGTCTCGTTTAGCTCGCCTCAGCAGTTTAACGACCACCGGTCGAGGTTTCCAGTCCCTTTTAGAAGCGCCTGGGTTTTTTTGAAAGCGGGGACCCACCCTCCAAACGTCGTCAATCTCAGAGTCCAACAGGTTAACTCCAAATTTTCTAACAACAAGGCTGATGGTATGTCGCAGGTTTTCACTGTCAGATTCCGTTATACCGTGGATTTCCAGTTCATTCCTCATAGTCAACTGCTCCTGCCCCGACACTTTCAGCTCAAGCTCTTCAATTGTACCTTTTAACTGCAGTATTTCCCGGTCCCTGCGGTCCACTTGTGCCTCCACATTGTTGAACCTGTGCAGCATTGAGGCGGGGACATCATTGGCTAGCTGTTTTTTTAGTTCCTGGACCTCAAACCTTAGGAGCCCAATTTCTGTACCCTGTTGTTTAAGCTCCGCAATCTCAGTTCGGAGAAGGCGAATCTCAGTAAGCAGCTCGGCGTAGTTTTCAGGAGCACTGCAAGAACCATTGGGGCTTTTTTCAGATTACCACGAGTCATATTGACGTTGATTGGCTCTGTCTTAGTGTAGGTGTTATTTAGGCCGAGGGAGCTACGGACTGGAGTCCCAGAGTTGTCGGTCTTTGGTAAGTTCGCCATGCATATAGGGCAGGACCAGCCAAGCTTGTGCTCGTCCGAGTATTCCTCAAATGCCTTGAGTGGAATGGTAAGACATTCCAAGTCAAACAGCTTTTTGCAGCCCTTACACTCCATGTAGTTCAGGGTTAGAATTGGTTTTCCACAAGCGTTGCAAGTTGTAGACATATTAGCTAATTATAATAAAATACTAACACCCTGTGTATGTATATATTTTGCAACTTAGCTGGAATCCGTGGAGTGAGCTGGATCGCCAAACTGAGTATCCGTTAGCCGGATCGCGGCGGTAGGCAAGATGTGTGAGCGTTAGCCGGATCGCGTGCGGAGAATCGATGAGTCACTGCAGCGAGCCAGTTGCGAGTTGAGTGAGACGTCAGTATTATAACGACGATTTGTTCGGTGTTTCTTGATTATATCTTCCAAACCCATCAAAGTACACAGATGAGGGTTTCACTAATAGCAAGACACTGGTACCCGCCGTCGAGTCGTGCGGATTCAAAGTTTAGACACACATTTTTTAACTTGTTTGGACGTGAATTCCGAGGAGCAAAACAAAACAGTTCCGTCGCTGACTACCGCTCGCGCGTCCCTCAGCTTGTCTTGCGCTGCTTCTTCTCAGCACTGGCCCATTTATTGTCCCGAAGCAGTGGTAGGGTTAATATTGGGACGTGTAAAAGCGCTTTTTTAAAGCCTATTTGCAAAAATAAATTAATTTTATGAATTTTATTTTACCGAGCCCACAGCGTGGTAGGGGTGGGGTTGCCCGCTCTTTTGTTTTTTACTACTACTACGCTGAATATTGTGTGCGGATTGGCTTGTCGTACAGGGGTACTACACGGTAAAATAAATCTCTTCGGCGAAAACAGGATAATTCAGATCGAACTTCACTTGGTAAGTTCGTTTGATCATATAAAATTTATTTAATAAAAAAATAAAAATAGAAAAAAAGTAAAATTTCATAAAGTTATAGGTGATTAACACATTGTAGGTGTACGGGGCACTTTAATACCCGTAACGCACGTTGAAGTAGTACATTAAAGGGGTGCAATATTCCCCGTGACGCACCAGTTTAAAGACCTTAGTTTTAAGCTCCCGCAGTAAACGTGTTAAACAATTTCATCAAAACTGTACAATACTTTTAGAGTGCAAGAGTAAAAAACATTCATCCTCAAAAACTTTGACCTCTTAAATATTATTGAATAATTAATAGTGCCATCAATTATCAATCGTTTCATAGTTATCATCAAGCATTACCTTNTCATCATATGACATGGATAGCAGCCTCAAAGTGACCGTGTACTTGGCTTGTTTTGTGGTGAGGTTTCTGATGTCACACAGTCTTGCAATCCTGTTATACACGAATGGCAACATGTAGCCGGGAAGACGCTGCGCAAAAGCGGATCTCACGTTAACAACTGGTACACTGAACACTCTCTTTTGAATCAGACCATTGTATTCTGGAGAGCTCAGAATTTTACGGTGTACCTTGAGAGTTGCTTTGAGTAAATAAAGTTGTCTAACACTAAGAATTTCTGCTTCGGCATATAATGCTTTTGTGGGATACAAGCATGGTTTCTTGAACATCACTTTTAACACGGCTCGTTGGGCTCTTTCTATGACCAACATAGCAGTAACACCAGATCCTCCCCAGATCGAAATACAATAGCTGAGCAGCGACTCTCCCAG
This sequence comes from Ostrinia furnacalis, assembly GCF_004193835.3. Taxonomy (NCBI): domain Eukaryota; kingdom Metazoa; phylum Arthropoda; class Insecta; order Lepidoptera; family Crambidae; genus Ostrinia; species Ostrinia furnacalis. The sequence goes on from NW_021131019.1 coordinate 531,499, forward strand.
ACCCGTGTATACCAGGCGCAGCAGATCCGTGTCCGCAGAGCTCCTGAGCATCTTCATTACGTATATAAGTTTTCTAATCCGAGAAGCCGTTGCTTCCAGGTGTTTCTTAAATGTCAACTTTTCATCCAGGATCACGCCCAGGTACCTGATGTCTGCGGTCCTATCAATGCACTCACAGGAGCAGTTGTTCAGTAGGTCACATCCAGAGTGCAATCGTAGTTGTGTGGCACAGTCAGGCGCAGAGGATGCAGTTTTGTGGAAACACAAACACAAATAAAATGTCACTAAAATACTTTATAAAAATTTGTAATGAAAAATATACAATGGTAGGTGTTTTGTCTTTAGGTAGGTACTCGCATTAAAATGATCTTTGCAATAATATCGACTGGTTTTTGTAGATAACGATTTCTCCCTTTTCGTTAACTTACACCATTTATGTATTTATCAGCTTTTCTTAGCTTTAAAAGTAATTTTCTGGGGCACTAACCATTGTATTAGTATAAAAGGGTTACTATACAATATCTGCATGGTATTTTTACTCCATAATTCTATAAAACTCGAAATGACTGTACGAGTCTATGAGCGCGCGAAGGAGCAATGCCATCCCGGCGGAGGTAACGGGCGGTGTGACGTCACGCGCTAAACGGTCAAGTGCGAGTTGATTTTTAAAACATCCAACTTTGAATGCCCATAGAAAATTCAGTTTTTGAGATATCGAAAAAATTCTTTCACTAATATTTTTTATATTTTATGTTTCATCTTTTTACATTATAAAATAATTACACTCATCTTCCTCATTATGGCAGTATAAATTATACTGCTGCTCAAACTGCTCATGAATCGCAAGTGATGGTAAATGTTATAATTTTTTTACCATTACCCGAATTTTCAAATCTTTGATAGTTATTACAATATTGTTCGTAGAGTTTTAAAATGAGCAACCTCAAAGCCTCAAACCGAACTTGTACCAAACAACTGATCTTAAATGCAAATGAACATATTTTTTTTATGCTAGACAAGGCAGGTATTTGATCGCAATCGCACCTGGTGTGCATCTATTAAATAGATAATTCTCTAGAACTAGCTACACGAAAATTCCGAAGAAAATAATAACAAGCAGACAATAACGACCAAATAATTCGGAATGGTAAATCGCTTTATTTAACGCTATGTACATTTACAAATAATAAGTTCACTAGCATAATGATAATCGTCTTATATCCGGCTAAGCCAGTCAGCGTAATGTAATCAAGATTACGTTGCTCGGAGCTCGTTTGAAAAAAGTTAGAACATCAAAATTTATTCTAATTGACGCATCTTGATTTAATCTTGAAAATCGGCTTAGACCGTCCACTGTGTGACCTTGGAGCTACAAAGAGTTCGCCGAGCAACCAAATGTTAATTAATTATTTATAACATAACTCGTTTGGTGAGTCGTGGCTAGCGTGTTGATTCTCCACTCGACAGCGATCCACGACCAATAAGTAATATTGATTCGTTTCGATGTAAAAAAATGTTCAATTATAATAATTTCGTGGAACGATGATTCAGCATTAGTTGAACTATTGTTTGAGGAAATATCTGAACAAGACACATGTCAGTCTTAGCGCGTTGCGTGCGATCTTCGCATATACAATTTGAAAATTAGTTAAAAATATATGTTATGAAGACATCACTGCGGATTCACGGTATGTTTGCCGCAGCGTCGTGACACACGCCACCGCAAATGCATCGAACATGCACTCTGTCACGCGACCCACTGCAGTGATACCTATCACGAGTTCACATATAGTTTTATAGGCTCAAGTTGATAAAAATATAGTTTATAAAAATATACACGCAATCCACGCATAAATAAATTATACACAATTCGAAATCGTGTGACCATCTGCACCACGTTAAAAGCTGTTTCATGTATAGTCTGAATAGATACTTATTATTCCTCTTGATATTCCTCCGCTTAGAAGTTAATAAAGTAATATTAATGTATGCACAAGCAAGTACTCAAGTTCGTGTTTAATGGTAAAACTTTGATTAAATCAATAAAATCACTGATTGAATATTCCCGCTGCAGCTACTTGATTAGTTGAAAGTTATAAAGCAAGATGTTTAATTACAACGTGTAGACGCATGATTTTTAACAAATCATTACCAGCTATTGGTCTATGTAATTAAGCAGTTGGGAAAAGGCGCCATTTACGCAACGCGATCAGGCGGATAAGGGCTTGCCGAGCGTCGACCTTCGAATTTCCTAACACTTTCGAGTCGATGTATCATTTTGAGATCATTGTAATTGCTGCTGGCGTAAGAAGATTTATTTTGATGATTTTGTCCGAAAATAAAACGCCTTGTGCAACTTTCAAAGATACTGACTTCGATTCTGCGCGACTTTTACCACGTGCTACGATGTGAATGGTATATGTATTGCGGCATATTAGAACAAGCTGAGAGCTTTTCTGACTGCATTATTTTTTCTCCTAACTAAAATCCGTTTAAAGGTTTATTAAACTATGCTAAGTGGTGCGGTTGAACACGGAGTTTTTATGACAACCGGAAACCTTGACATATAGGAGCCGCAAGTATCTTCAACAAAACAAATGAATGATACCCATCAGACATTTGGCCACATTTCGGACGTTGCACGAAATAACGATAACGACTGAGATTGTAGGCGCGGCTGTCTGTGTATCCCGGAAGTGATCTGTGAAGGTCGCTCGGCGACACGGCGGCCTTGCCGGCGGCTGTGCTACTTTCTCTGTGCAGTTGAAAAGCCCACGTGCGTTGTGCGTTACGTACCGCGAAACAATGCCCGTTGCTCCGCTGTCGAATAAAGAGATTCTCAACATTTTGGGACAAAGCCACCCACTTTTTCTCAGACTATTTTGATTGGAATAAATATTTCGAGAATGGGCGGATCGTTTTAGAAATCTGAACGGGTACCATTAGATCTTAAAGATTTAGCTAAGCTAAAGCTTCTAGTGAAGCACACGCATAGCCATGTTTGGCGCCAGTGCGCCAACCCAGAGGCACGGTTACACCGACGCAGTCTTCGAAACAGCTGACATAATCATCTGAAATTACTCGGTTTCTATATGTAAGCCACGCAAGGACAATTCAGATTACATAGCTGCGTCTTCGAATGGCATTGTTAATAACAAACAAAGCCTTGGTCTCGGATTGTGACCACGGGACATTCTCTTTCCATAGTTGTTATGACCCACTCAGTTTTGTAATGATGATACCATTAGGTAAACAACCATAGCTATAAGAAATATACGAATGGCCGTAGTTCTACAATTAAGCATTACTACATCCCAAAATAAAACGTGGGTTTAAAGTGTTTCCGTCATTGATGAATAACACTAATTTAAAGCCTGAAGCATATTATTTTTAATTGCATTGGGTTTTTACATTCATAATTATAAAGCAACAAATGACCAATACGAATTCGGCTACCACATCATGACGCATAATAGCTACTGAATACTTCCGAAGTCATACATTTTGTACATCACATTAGTCTGTTTAGGCATGTTATTGGTCCCAGACGTTTAGTCAGTCTAATTGTTCTAGTGTGACGAATAGAACATGAAGCGGCAATTTGAATGCATGCATAGCAATGTCGTGTTGGCATTCAGCAATTTGTATTATAATACCTGCATTGCGGCCACCGAAATGTAGACCCATTACCTAATAACTAACCACACACAATAAACCGCCAGTGTTGACCACATCGAGGTGTGAAAAGTGGGGGTAAGCTTGATCTTATAGGTGTTACCTTTGTGTAAATATGAACCGTGGCCGAAATCGATTTTCGCGTATAAACGTTAACGCATAATGGAGGAAATCGAAGGTTGTCGGAACGCAATGGTGGCAGTTGCAGGCGAGGTTTCAGCAAGTGCGGTACGTGCCAAGGCGGCAACCGTCTATGGTTGGGCAACGTTTTCACAATTCCGCTGAAATAGTGGATTAGCAACATTTGCCACGCGGCCGATACGCCTACCCACCGTTGCGGATTATTGCTATAGCGGTTAAATCTGCATTTTTTGCATTCGTTTTATATGCTACTGGAATACACGTTGAATTTACTGAGTAAAATAAATTACTGCGTCCGATGTTTCTGGGGCATGTCATCAGAAATTTATCAGCGATATTAATTTTTAATTTCGGCTACCGGTCAAGACACCTGATCCTCGAAAAGAAAAAGTTACTCACTTATCGCATCAAGCTCGAAAGTGGCGTAAATCTTACCTGCAACAAACGGAGGGGACACATCAATAAAACTGTCAACAATTTAATAAGAACTGGAATATAACTACGTTTAAACACTAACAAGAACCTTTAACAGTGTAAGAACAGTTGCAGACTTGCAGCTAGGATCTCGAAAATAAAGGGTCTTGTTATAGATGCATGCAATTGATGGCTACAAGAAGTTGGTAAAGATGGAAATTACTTCGAGATTACTTTGAAATAAATCCTATCAAGATAACTATTTTGCTGTTTGTTTTGGTTTGTAATTCACTAGTCAATAAATATTGAATTCAATCAGCTGTGTTTAAGGCCAGGTTTTATCAGAAGACAAACTTGCGCCGGGTCGGTAGGTGTGAACCGGTGGTCGGCCTTCGAGGGGCAGCGAACGGGCTCATCAGCGAGTCGGAGACGCTCACCGCGTTTCATAAACATCATTAATTGTCCTATTTTTGTAATACTAATAATATTCATTATGTTGATGTAAATGCCAACTAGTTTTTTTGGAAATATAAGCTCCAAATTGGTTTAAGTTTTTGTTACTTGATGCTGTAAAACACTATAAAGTTTCGTTTATTTTTGTAATAATCAAATCAACACATAGATGAAAAAACATTCTATTCAAACAACGTGATTAGGTACGCACTACGCTCCGTAAAGTTTTTGAATGGAAGTTCTTCAAAGTTGTTTTTAAATGTCAACCTAGACGTCACAGAAATCCATATCCTCTTACCTTCTACGTAAACTAGCCATAGTACATGATGCCAGAAATCAGTGGTTTTTCAATTATAGGCACAACAACGTCTACAACAAGCCTAAAATAACGTTGTCCCCATTCGAAGCAAATGATATGATTGGGGCTCAATTATTTCTGTTGTGTGCAATGAATCGAGGATGACAGATCGCGGCAACATTGTTGCAGGTTTCGTTGGAGTACAGTCGACGGAAACGACCCAATGTGCGGGACACATTGTGCGAATGCGAGTGGCTGGACCTCGTCTCCGGGCTAATTACTTGTTATTATGTCTCCACGCAACAGATGTGCAACATCCGCTCATAACTTGCTCCTTTTTTGACGTCTCGCTCGCTACTTGCTACGAAACTAGTCAAATGCCATTCAATTCGCATCGCAAACAATCACACAACGAAAACTCAAACGTATTGCAAGTCGCCTACGCGATTTTAAGAAAACAAAAACAAATCATATTCACTGAATGCTGTGGGTGTTAAATCATACAGTGCGCTTGGTAGACGTTGCGAACCGTGAATAAATCAAATTATTTATGTCTATTTCTTTAAAGTACAAAAACATTACATGCATAATGGGGACATTCATGACACAAACAATAGAACGATGAAAACTTATTGTAGTACCAAAAAGACGATGTTTCGATAAACTAAGCGAGAAACTTACAAGCTATGCAAATGTAGAATTTTTGTTTAAGAATAAACGGCTACTACAAAGAGAGCGGCAACGAAGGTAGACTATTAATCTGAAGGTAGTCCGAATGCGTAGATTAAACGATAGGTCGGATGGGTTAGTAGCGAGAGTCCATAACAAAAATAGAGAACAAGCGATTACGTCTAGTTTCACTTTCGAAGGAGGCGCGCTCGCGATGCATCGAGCACTCGGCGTGGCCTCGTAGTGCAGTTGCATTATTATTACATTGTGCAAAGATGCAGCGCTACCTCGCTAGAATACGTTTACTATGATACTCGCACTGCCTACATACCCGTAAACGAGTTAGTGTTAGGTAATCTTTACAAAGTAAAAGATTACGATACTTTGACAAAATATTTTGCCATTATGAGTTGCTCAATTAGACGAATGATAAAATGAATAACCTATTGCATTATTATTGATAACTTTAATGACGGCAACAATATCACTTTCATATCTCGACAGCACATCAGCACAACATCAGTCTGGATATTATTTTCCAAAATTGCATCTATTACAACTAAATAAGATGCCACAGTATTTAACTTGATGTGTCAAGGTGTTCTCGTACTTTCTTCATTAAAATTATTATAATCTGATAATAATTTTCTTGGTATTCACCTCTAATTAAATTCGATTATTTATTACGGTACTTCTCGGCCTTATCTTTTGTTTTAAGAAAAAGTACCTATCACCATTACGGAGCTCAATTAAGATTATTATCAGTGTTAGCATAGAATGATCATTACCGTGTGAATTTACGACATGTGCATACCAGCGCTCATTGCAGCAATTCAGAGAAAGACTCGGAGAGGCGGATGTGGTAGTTAAACGATTATTATTTTTAGCCGGCCGTCGCCAAGATACTAATAATATTGTAAATAAAGCCCGGCGACGAAATATGTATAATACAAGTTGAACAAACTGCCGTTAACGAGCGCTCGAGGAAACTGTATCAGCGGCCAGGTCATGGCTTGATAACTTCTGAACCTGCTGTGGTCTAGTTTTGGATAAGTTATCGCCGATACTTGCGTCACACATTGTTTATTTTTCGTTCAGTCATTTTTAATTAGACGGCAGAGTTATGAGCAAGAAAAGTGGAGGTTAGGTAAGCGTTTGATTGTGAAAACTGATAATTAGAAAGAAAGGTAGCTAGGTTAGTTATCGTGGTCGTTTTCCATGGGTATCGGGCGCTGGGCGCCGGAGCATGGCCGACGTCATGCCATAGACCACCCCACTTGTCACGGTGATGCCCCTCGCCATCGCCAGGGGTTCAGCGGTGGCGTAACGTGTTACGAAATGTTTCCATTGTGAATGTTTGCGATTTGCATTGTCACGACTGCGTCGATTGTCGCGACCCTGTCATTAAAGGGTGCTCAAGATTTCTGTAGTGTTATCTTTGAATAGACTCGATACGTAACCGACTGTTCAAAACTATAATAGGCTAGTTGCNCAATTCGAGATCCGCCGATGTTTTACACGTACACTCGCAAGCACCGCCGACGTAAAACTAGTTCTGCCTCTTTCACACAATATGCATACATGAAAAGCGAGACTAGTGAAAGAGACCGAAGTATGCGTTGCTCTGCCTTTACTAAGAGATAGGTCACTTTATCTATACAGGGATATAGAGCATGCTTTATAAGGTCAGTTTATGGTGAAATCGAGAGAAACAGGAATTTTGAGTTAAGTCACTTTCATTCTAAGGGTGCGACATGTAAAGTGCCCCATAAGGGGCTACCTTTTCTTTTTTTATTATTTTCTATTGACGTTCATAAGTGCCACTTGTGGTCTAAACTGAATAAATATTTTTGATTTTGATTTTGATTTTATTAGTACTCACAAGCAAACTTCCATCGCTGAGGGTAGCCGAGCACGACCCCCTTCTGGTGCGGCACCGCGCACTGGTACACACCCTCGGTGCCGTTCCTCTTACGAGTCACCTCCACGCCATCTGTTAATCTGGACACATAAACACCTAGTTAAAAACGCTCATTGGTAAACATTGATTTAGTCTAAATTAGTTTAAAACAAAAAAAAATTGAAACACCACGTTGGGCGCCAAAACTAAGCACCATTTTGTCGCTAACACCCTTAGTAATAAATACGTGTAAATACTCTTTACAATTACACGCGCGTTGAAAACCTTTTTAAAGTGACGTTTAATATGGATATGTTATTTTAAACTACCGTTTTTTACCGTTTTCTAAGCTCTTGCGGCCTGTATCTCACCTGATGGTAAGTGATGATCAGGTAAGTTTAACGTGTGTGTAACTTTTTATTAATATAGGGGTAAGTGTACAAATAAAAGGTCAAATAATGTTATTTGCTGCTAGTTTTTAAGCAGATAATCTAAAACCAACGTCGGGAATTTTGGGTTTTAGAAAATTGGCGCCCAACGTGGAGTTTATTGTCATCTGTCGAGTTTGTGTTTGTGCTTAGTCCGACTGCCTGTGAGGTTGCGGATGCCAAAAACAAGCTTATTTCACAAACCAAAACGTTCGTAAGTGACATAGGTTTCGCACAAAATGTTATTTTTCATTGTTTCCGTCTCTAAAAAATATTGTCTTGACTGTTCCATAGGGTGTATCTACGAAACAGTTAAATCTTTTACACTACAGACTTTTAGTCGGCTGATAGTTGGGTCGGGTTGTTAAGTAGTATGAACATGATCATATGATAATCAGTATGAAAAATGCGCTCATTACACCGATTTGGTATCGATTCTTCATACAAATTGGAAGCCGAGTAAACGCACAAAATACTTAAGTAACTAAACTAAACTATTAAATTCATTAATCGTCTATTTAAGAGGCTAGTAGCCTAAAAAAATTTTTTTAGTCCGTAATGTTTAATATCAAAAAATATTGGACACGTATATTTTTATTTGTCAAACTAACAAATAATTACATAGTTATGGTGCGTTGAAGTTGCGCACGACGTCACAACGTGCGGCATTTTTAAGCAAGCGTTGACGTCACGGGCCTCTTCTTATGAACTTTGGGGCGCTTTATCTCTTTAAATTTTCATTAGTTTGAAAAAGTGAAAAATACGTGTAGAATATTTTCTGATAAGTTAACTGACGGACTAATTAAAACTCTTGCTTTTTGACCCAGGCAACATCCCCATTTCCGGCAAAGTTATTTTTAATATAGGTTTTATAAATAGGGGAAACGTGGAAAGTTTAAACCGAGTTAATTAATGATATCTACATAATGTATGTCGTAAATTAAAATTCCAATAAAAACCACATATTTCAGTGTTGAATTAAATCACAAAAAGTATGATTTTTGAGTCTGAATCATACGTAATGCAAGTAAGGTAATTGTAAAGTAACGGCTATCGGGTTTCTTTTTATTACGATGCGCTGCAATATTTCACGTAGTGGTGCATTTCACGGACCCTTGGGCACGCAGGTACGTTCCGCTGTTGCACAGCGATGCACCGCCGCTGCACCGATTCGATACTGCACAAGGGTTACCAGTACACCCGCAGATTTTTACCCGATGTCTGGTGAAAAGTCAAGTGAAATGTGACATGTCCCAAAGATCAAAACATAAATTTATAAACAAAGCTTTAAGAAATCTTTTTACTCATGCATGTGGCTAAAGATAGCCAAAAAAGTTGACAGTCATGAAAGACAAATTGGAGAGGTAAGTTAAATTCTAAGTAGGCCTATCTTAGACACCGCTTAATCTGATGAACACCTAGATTCTCCGGTGCGTGAATTAGGATTAGAGATCTCAAATGAGGAGTGTTTTAGGAGCTGGCATCCCTGTCACAGCATACTGCACGGCATTGTTGCACATAATGCAGTTAGGGCGACCGCCACCTGTTCACGACCTGTTATGTTAAAGTCGCCAACTAGTCAACTTATCGGTCCGTGAAATCAAAACAAAAAAAGTTCCTCTACCAAGAACGTAATCGCAACTTTTACGATAGGGCATTTCATATAAAATAATTTAATATAGTTCTATTAAACTTACTAGTTAGTTAGACGATAACTTCAAACTTTTGCCGAGAAAGTTAACCTCGACAAAAATACGTAAATAACTTAAATCATTGTAAATAGACCGAGTACAATCTCTTTATTGCATCATTTATTATACTTTTCGTTAGTTAACTGGAGCTATGTTAGGAATATTTAGTCTTTAGTCTAGTCCATCTTACTTTAACAGTAACTCTAAAAATAACCGGTGTTTATTGTATGGAATTTGACAGATTTTTGACGTTTGTTTAAAGTCAAAGTAAGATGGTGCAACTCAGCCTTAAAGTTTATCTTTGACATTTATCCACAGAAGTGTAATCATGATGTTATATTCAAGTCTAGTATGTATACTTGGTTAGTAACAACACTAACAACGCGAACGTTAACATTACGTAGGCTTTGTCGTAGTTTTTGTACCAGTCGGTCAAACCACGATTAAGTCATGCTCATTGAAAATTTAGATTCTAAAGCAGAGTGCTCACGATTGAAAGATAAATCTCATGTTATATTATTATGTACTTATTATCATAAATATACATAAAAGTAATATAGGATACTACCTACAACCAATACAGTACTTTATGGGTTTCAAAGAAGCAATAATTTTATAATTTATTGAACTCATAGCCTTTTTCTAAGTAAATTAAAATCGAAAATTCGCATTTCGAATGCATAACGACGTTTTAACTGCTTTTGGTACAATTACAATTCCCATAACATTCACCTTACGACTCACATTAACAGGCACAAAAAAGACACCGCACCGTCAATTAAGTGCCGCGACGCACTCGAATAAGCAAGAGCAGCAGTTAACAGAAGAATTATTTCAGTCGTCGGGTAGTAATTAAAATTTATAGTGCGTGTGCCCCCAGCTTAGGGAGGCGACCGACGCCTCGGCCGCGCGAGCAGGAAGCGGCCTGACTGCCTGAGACCTTGCGAAGTTCAACGCCATTGGCGATGACGATGCCCACGCGCACTCTTCCTACCTCCACGACATTTTATAACGCTTCCTGCTTCAGGAGAAAACTGACCTTTCAACTTTGCCCTTAGCATATTTGCGACATATCAGATGTTGCGTTTGCAAACATGTTTCATAAAATAACCGTTTATAGCTTGCCCGTTTCTTCGCTAATCGTCGCATTGCTAAAGCTAGTGTTAGGACATGACTATAATACACCTATATCGAGTGTGCCTAACTAGCATGTCGTAATGAGGAATCAGGCAGCTTTTATTGCAAAGTACTCGAAGCTTTGCTTCATCCATAAGCTGTAAGTAAACTATTTGAACTTAAAGCACATTAGTAAGACTACCGTCTACCAACCTGACAACGAAGTCTCGGTCAAAATATTTTAAGAATATTTTTAACGCTATCGATCTTACACACGTGCAAAACGTAGTGTCCGAAATTGGGCACGATGGATGTGCAGCAGTATGACACGAGTTATGTAAACGACCGAACGACACTGACCTACCGGCCGGTCGCGCCACTTTCCTTTCTTATTGACACACAATCTATCCATAGGCTGTTTGCACACTCATTATTATTGTCAATAAATATTTCAACGCCGCCGGCACAAATTAAAAATAACAAAGTGATTTGAAAAAGAATGAGGGGCAATTAACTTCCAGTTTTATTTCGCTCACCAAACCCGAATATTAACGATTGTTAGATTGCAATTTCATAAATATTATTATTAGCCGTGTGGTGACGGCAGAGTAGAATACATTTGTCACCAACCCCTACTCTTCCCGCGGGTGTCGTAAGAGGCGACTTAGGGACTACACATCAAACAGAGAATGGGCAGCAGCGCTCTCTGAAAAACATCAATCTTTTAAACTGCGATCTCCAACCCGCCTGCCAAGCGTGGAGATTATGGCAAAACCCTCCACTATAGTGGAGGAGGCTCATAGTCCAGCAGTGGACTGTAAAGGGCTGTTGATGATGATTATTAGCCCTGTCTTCCCCGATGTTAACGGCTTTATTTCAGCACTTAAAAATAAGTTATATTCTTTGTAGGTACGAATTATGTTTTTAATTTAATCAATAAACGAATTTACCACTTCTTAAGGTTCAGCCAAACCAACGATGGCGATCAGTAGAAATCAGTACGATCGCCATCGCCATCGCCATCGCGCATGGGCTGCACGGCTATAAAATGCTACTCCGACAAACGTTACTTCGACATTACGTTACTCCGACACTACCTGCTCTACGACTGTACCCGAGCTTCAATCAAAATAAAGAGATTGAGATTTTTCTGGAATTTGTGTCTAGCGGCTAGACATAAATTCCAGAAAAATCTCAATCTGCTACTCTTTTTTGATGTCCTCTTTAAACTAAGATGGTAAGACGAACAGTTAGTGAATGATGATAGTAATCAACAAAACGATTACTATGACGCTTACGAATATAATAAAACTGAAGCGGCTTAACCCTGTCCTGTAGGCCTTTTGATGTGCTGTAGATTGTACAGTAGGTAGCTGACACAACACAACCATGGTTGCCGGTCAGTGGGTGGCAAGGCTGCAACTGTTGCAAAATATTACACGGCAATTAGGAACTCTACGTGACGTAGATCTTAATGAGGCACTTGGCCACTTTGATATTACTCACGAACAAGACAGCGAGAGGAATAATAATAATGTTATGATTATTAAATATAATACACACCGCGTCATGCCAGTTAAATGTCTATGAAGCTCACTGTCTATTCTTTTCCTGTTTGTCTTAAAACCAGCTTGTCATGTAGAAATAAATTGATAATTACATACAATTATTGTTCTACCTATTGGATGAGTAAGCAAGTAAATAGATATAGGACAATTTAAATGTCGAAGTCGGATCCATTACTAAGTAGCTAGCCGTGAGTTTTAATACAATGTATCAGGTCAGGTGACACATCCAAAACGCACCGCATGTCTGATAGCGTTCGAATTGCGCAGTTCGTTTTAAAATTCAAAATAGACCCGGCAACGTACCACCCGTCCTTGTTATTTTAATTAAATGGGTATGTTAATCAGCAGGAACATGCTAATAATTAATTCGACTGCCCTATTTAACTACTTACATAATTCCAATTGTTCCTCATTGTTTGAAAAAAAAACGACACCACTCTTTTGAGAAACTTGAATTAGATATAGGTGGGAAATAGAAAATGAGGTGAAACTTCTATGTAGGTTACTAACTAAACCGCAAAAAAGTAGGAGTGTTACTCAACATTAGTTTTTTCGCGGTTAGTGGAAAGTTGAGCTAGGTCATGAGATTGGGCAATTTTACAAACATTTCAACTACTTATCGTGCATAATGAATGTAATATGTGGCATGGTTGCCAAAATAAAGCAACTGGAGTGATGTAGAAAATACTTGATCGAGAGATGTGAGTAGTTCTCGTTCTTATTAGTGTGTATGGTGGTACCATAAAAGTGAAAGAGTTCGAAAGTTCGCTTCCTGCACCGAGTGCATAAGATATCGCGGCACGCGCGGATTATAATCGCGCTGTAATACCTAACTCCGCGTTTGTGCAACGCGCTTATGCAAACTGCAATCGTGCGAATCATGCGCAACGTGTGACGCGCCTACTTGTATGTTAAAACAATCCTCGACTCCAACACTTCGACATGCCTCTCGCTGACAACGGATAGGCCTTATTGGCGACATCGCGTACTGAGACGGCTTCTCGAATTAAGAACTCTTACACACCGTGAAATGACAAAATATTGGACATCGCAACAAATAAGACACGCTTAAGAGCCGTGCTATTGTTAGAAAGTCACATTAAAGCCTTGTTTAATGGGTAATTGCCGGCGATGACCTGCGTGATTATTGCGTTTGACTTTTCCTGTTTAATTTGTCACTGGTTTAATCTTGATTGCATAAATTGCAGTGGCACGAGTTTCCACGTTGCACAACGCGTTGTGGTGCATCTGTCTCCTGCGCACGTGGTTTATACGGTTATTAAGCATCGATAAGGAGGTTGTGAAACGGCGCCAGCGGTGTTGCGGCGCCGGGGCGACAGAGCCTCTCCGGTCGGCCGTATCATTACGAAACAAGAAAAGAAAGTTAAGACTGTTTCGACTCAGAGAATGTCGCTCCATCGCCTTGCCTGCAGTACTGTACGGTACTAAATCCCGGCATTCTGACCGATCCGTGACGTAATCGAGGCTTTACATCGACTTGCACTTTTTGTTTGTTTACACAGATCTGGCACAGACGCCCCCGTGTTCTCCATTCGGATTGAGAACAGTATCTCATTACTTCGGATATCAGAGTTCATACTTATGCTGTTATTGTGTAACACATTATCATTTACACCAAAACAACGTGGTCTTGGAACCGGTTACGTGAGATCAATTGAGCTTTGTAAGTCAGCTAGCAACACTATCTTGAAGCTTTTCAATTAGGTTCTTACAAGCATTTTATTTCACTCGCACAAAGTTAAAAGAAAGCACTAACATAATGCATAATTTAGTCCTTTTAATGATATAACTAATTGCAGCAATAATAATTTGACTCCGCATATACAATACTTTAATTACATATTAAAACATTAAAATAGACCAGTATATGAGACAGTGACCCCGTTTGGTGAACTCAACCAGAATATTAAATGTTGTTTTGCTATTGCGTAAGTTGTGTGTTCTTTACGAGCAATTATGTAAAGCGGTGGATCAGGCAGAAGTAGGCGAGGCGAGAGGCGGCCGTTGCCGTGGTAATGGTAAAAGTGTTACGCGGTGTGCTCGATTCTGCGCGCGCGCTGTGATGCAAGAGCGCCGCGAATGTGTGCCAAAACTGCAGTCGAGCCTTCGATATTGATGTCGAGATAAACACGCACCACGCTAATGGCCACATTAAGCGAGATCCATGCCTAGATGCAGCTTATTAGACTCTAAACGACTACGAACAGTCATTTACCTGGTAAAGCTAAAGGTTCCATGAAACGGGAACAAAAAGGCAATAGTAATTGGGACCAAGGTCAACAAGCAATAATCAAAGAAAAGAAACATTTATTAGAGCTGATTCAAAATGGAAGATGCACAAGGTTATGGAACTTTAAAAGCATTGTAATACGAGTAGTATGTAGATTCTATTCACAAAATAAGCAAAAGGCTTATTAAGAGAATAATCAAAATGGCCGTTGGAATCTCTGAATAACGAGACCATACCTTTGTAGCGAGCATAAAATATACTGGCCATTAGGAGTTACACCATATTTGTGAGATATCTACCCGACGGGATCGTCTCGGCATTCATACAAAGCAATAGTAAATTGCTATATTCTTTTGCAAAAGGAACTATGCTCGTTGTTTCTTTTGATGCGCGAGTTGATAGGGTATAATTAAAATCGAAGTAGCCGGGTGGTGTTTCTAGAATCTGTTATGTAAATCAGTTGTACAGCAGTCTAGAAGTAGAGGTAAATAGGCACATTGTTATTTACCACAACACTAATGTTCCGAGCGCTTATCAGCCGTCAGATAAGATACAGTACAGTACCCTTTTGTTTATGCACTGCACTCCAGCCAACATAAGACCTTAGATAATGCATTATCTATAATACATAAGTACGGTAAGTTGTATTTGCTTACTCACTCAGCACGTCTGCTCTTTGTCTGTTTAAAATTATATTTTCAAAGGTTCTATGCAGAGTTTACTTTCAGGAGTCTCGACAAAAGGTTAAAAACACATACAAGGACACGTCTGTATAATGTATAGATAATGTTGCGGTTTACTCATGGATAGCTACATCAGTAAATATAAACACTAAATCTTTAGTTAGAGGATTTAAATTTTAATTTAGATTAAAATGTAGGCTCTTGAAAGAAGCAAATAATAATTCAAATATCGATCGATATCTTTAATCGTACTATTAGCGGACGAGTTGTTATTATTTTGATGTTCGATAAGTAGCACATTGACTTTACGATATCATTCGATGTGATGCATTATATTGTTTCCTAATCGTGAGATTAAATTTAATTTGTGTTTATCTGCAATTAGTGAGATATAAACGGAGTGTATATTTCTTATTGTTACTGTTGTTACAATGTGCAATAAAGTTACTTATTACGTATTCTAACAGGGTAACGTGTTGTCTATAAAATTTGCTTTACCACTAATTGAAGCTTTATTTTTAGAACACAGTCACAACTGTGAAACGCATATGAAGATAACAACAGACCGGATATTGTGTGGTCCATGCTATGGTTATTGAGGAGTGAAACTAAATGAAGCAACATTAAAATGTACAAAGACATCATTGGAAAATAAATGAGCTGGCTTGTGGGCGGTGACACGTCCACAATGCCGCTTGGCCGGCATTGAACCCTAGCATTTGCTCTGCCGAAACAATTAGCAACGCGCCGCGAATCTAACGAGACTATTTACTAACACAACGTTTTTATCTGCTTAGTACCTACTATGGATTTCAATTTACATCGCAACTGCCTTACCAACGTGATGACCTTCACCACAGGACTTGTTAAATTAGCAATGACATTATAAAATTTAATTTGGGTTTTAATTATTTCTTAAGATACTTGTGAAGCTCCTAAATGACATTTCGTCTAGATAGAACATCTCAGTACAAATATTTGTAAGCATGATTTTGAATTTTAAAGTTTATCGCAAATACGAATCGAGATCGAGTATTCTGCATTTGAATATTGACCCCGTTTTACCTCACGAAATAACTATTCGTTTTTTTAAGTTACTAAACAGCACTCATTCTTGATGAAAAACCTGTTTACTTTAATGACTTACAGAAATAGCTATGAGCCAACAATGATAATGTGTCGACCCGTACAATTCTAAGGTCAGGCCGTTTTATTACCATATCACTGAATACAGAAAACGCGAACAGTTTCAAGATTGTCAAAATATTTTCACAATAGAAAATGAGACTATCATTTTCATTGTTATTCTCTTGTGTGAACTGCAGACCTACACGTTCATAGAGATAGGTACTGGCTTCCATTCGTTCGTATAGACGATAGACAAGCCTTCAATTATTTTAAATTATCGACTGTTTCCTACAAAGTAGCTACGTTTTCCAAGACTGTCAATTGATCATTTACAAACATTTGGTTAGCTGTCTGAGTAAATTAAATTAAATTCAGCAATGACTTGAGTTTAGCAGATAATTAAGATTCACCGCAATGTGGGTGGCAAGGCGATTGCCGCAACTTCTTATGACAGGGTCGTCGTGTGAAACCTCCATCTACGTTAATTCAGCGTCTAGTGTCTCTGCGAGCGAGCCTCGGCGCATAATGGCATCTCTAAGTTGAGCAACGGATCTCCAAGGTGAGCTACATATTAAAACTAAACAATATTCACGCATGTTTGGAAAGCGCGATACCTTGAATAGTTGACCACACATTGGTCTTGCTGCGGGTGTCACGTTCTCACTCTCGAGGCCGTTGCGCTTGGAGGGAACAAAGGGTTGACTCACGTCCGGACTCCGCCGTCGGAGAAAGGAGCCGGGCTAAAAATAGTCCAGTGGCGGTTAATAGTGCGGCCGTTGGACCTGGCCTACGCAGCTCACTCTTGCCCTCCTGCCTGACGCAAGCTCAATCATCTCCACGACAGATTACAGCCAATGAACGCCGTCGTAAGTACTCTAGCAATCGGACTGTGCCAACTAATCGAGTAGGATTTTCCGGTACGCATGTTTGAGATGTAATTACCTACACGCTCAAACGTTTATCTGATCAATAGCAGGCTCGGGCAAGCTCTGTGATGTCGAGCGAAGCGTTAATCAAACAGCGTCGACCGGTTGCACTCAGTCAACTGTTATAGAAGTGTACTTTTCCACGTGTGTTTATTTCGTTGCATAAGCCTCGCGGAGTGACGTGATAATATCGTCAAAGGGCTGAGCAGGCGCAGATACATTGTATGCTCGACGGTTTATGAAGACAGCCGAGTTGCACCTTGATAGCGAGTCGATGCTACACGAACCACACGGGATCACATTTCGCCAATCGAGCATGAGAGGAAATATTCTAAAATTACTTATTGTGTACATACAAACGCTGCGTTGGCACTACTAAACTCCCACGACCAGCAATTGTTTGCGTTGCACTCGAAGGTTTCTGCAACAGCTAGGTGTTGAGAAACGGCGGAGGTGTCGACTTTAACTTAGAACCGGCTATTTGTGAAATCTTTCAAGTTTTCATTGCGAAAAGTATGGAAAGTTTAAAATCAGAAATGTATCATAGAATTAATAACATGCAAATAATAGCGCACAGATTTATTACGGAAGTTTATGGTTTTCTTGCGACAATATTTTGAATCGTGAGACGAACGAAGCCTTTATCAAGTCCACGTGAAAAGCTAATCGCGTCACGTGACGACTTTTTTTCTATGGCACAGCCACAGCACACTTGTTCATTATTTTTAACGACATGGCCAGATAATGTTACAGGAAAGCAGCAATGGCATTTCACCTGAATCTTATTTCCTTATTCGTCGCTTTATAATTCAGATCCTTGATAAGAAATGCTGTTCAATTACCAAGCTGTGCGGAATAATTGGGCCCGATACCAATCTGGAGGCATGTTTGATAAAGATAGATGGGCTTCCTCTTATTACTCGTATGACCGATGTGCAAAGTAATAGGTAATAACGTGTTAGGTGAGCAATACAGCGAGTTGCATGCGAGCGTGGCGCGATTGCACGCTCCGCCGCCCCACGTGATTATACGCCTTACTGACCAACTAACAACTAGCGAAATAGGTAACACAACAAATGGCTAGTTGCTATTCGCGTTAAAGACCGAACCGAACTCGGTGGCAAAGTTGCTGGCTCACGCAACAACCAAACCCGAGTGACTTAATCTGCAGTTACTAACAAACAAATAGCAACTAGCTAGCTACATATTAAACGTTTCGTAAGGACTTTCAATTAGTCAGAACCGGAGGGCCACTTGCATGGTCCTTGTGCCAGTACTAGTTAGAAATGGTATACAGTTACAACAAATGAGCTATTTCCCTTACAAGACGACTTTGCAGAGATTATCCTGTGATGGCATTAGCACAATAGCGAGTTTTGAAACTATTCTTGTTTGTTGTTAATTATTTATTTCGCAAACGTTAATTTACCAGAACAGGTTAACAAATTGGTGCTTGATTAGGTAGTCATTCCAGCATATTATTATTATTCTATCTCATACGACGTAAGAATATTAATCAAAACTCAGACTCAGCTCACATACATAAACATACTTGCAACTTAAAAGTGGTCATACCACTAACACACACATAAAGATATTGCGAACTCAGTATGAATAACAACGGACTGTTATCGCCACGGAACCCTAAACATATTATTCTGCAAGTTAGCGTCTGTGTTACGCCCACTGGTTACGTTTCAGTATAAATCCTACATGAACATTTAACCTGATCTGATGCCACCTTGCAATAATTCTTAAGCTACGAAGCCTAAGGGTCCCCACAAACTGGGACTACGCTTCAATTGTGTTAGCACAAAGAGAGATATGGGACAAAGAGCTCTTTATCTGATGTGCTGGGCACAAAAAATACATTCGACGCAATGGTTAAGCATTATTACAGACAAGCGGCAGGTAGACGGTTGTAGGTGTATTCACAAGTCCAACGGTTAAGTTTTTTTTTTCTCCGAGGATCACTACCAAAACTTTCAAAAAAAGGAACACCTTTGAAAATTCCCACTGCGAATTTTATTGTGCCAACGAATAAAAGCAATGCAAAAGTTGTAAGTTAAAGGCGAAAGATGTGGTGATAAGTGAAAAGAATAACAAAACAAATTATAATAGAGTAAATAATGATAGTTTCGATAAAATGTAATTTTATGCGTTCGTTAAATCGTTCTTCGTTTTTATCTATGTTCAATGACCCAACTCGCTCCGAAGTAAAAAATAAATTATGGCAAAACCTATTAAAATAAAATATTAAAATTTTTACTAATATTGCAAAATTATGTAGAAGTATCTTTTGTTAATGTTGTTGTTTATAATCGTAAACAAAAAAAAATATAAATAATATGTATCAGTCAGTACATAAGAGCACAACCCCAAGCAACAAGTGTATGTTATTTAAGGAAAAGAGTACAAAAACCTGAAGCAGGTAGCGTATGAGACGACGAACCATTTATAACTATGTGATTTAGCCAATAGAACCGGTTTTACATCGTCACCGTAAAGATAGGCCGAGGGTCGGGTACACCACGCGATTGTGATCTCTACTTGGACAGCTTTAGATCCGTTTCAAAGAGCTCTTATTTCGAGTTTTGGTAAGAACAACCACGTATGTATGGCGAGACACCCCTGCCGAGATTCGAAAGGACCATAATAAATAGAATGTCTGGAGAATACACGTTTTGTAAATTAAAAACATAGCCCTCCTTCTGGCGCAGTCGGGTAAAAAAGGATTGTTATTTAATTATGTTTGGTACCTATACCTGACAAACATACAAATTGCATGTAGGTACCTATTTATATTCTTGTATGCTGATTTTATTTAACAAGTGAACATTTTAAACTACAAGTCACATAAAAGTACCTACCTGCCTGAGTGAAAATAATATTCACGTTTCCAAGGTCAAACTTTATAAGTTTCATTCAATTCTATGAAACTTATTACACATGTCTCCAATGAAAATTAACGCATTTGTAAATAATATAAATTACTTATTATAAGGAAACTGTGCAGTGCACATATTAAAGTTTCCCTTGTTGTTGATGCATTGAGTAATAAGTTGAGATGCATCATTAAATTGAATCTCGAGTGATTTTTAATTACACAAAATCGTGATGGCAGTTAGTAGATACAAGATAGGGAGGTAACTAACTAATAGAGATTAACTTTGTCAGTCAGGTTAGCTAGTCCCATCACACGGTTACACGCAACCAGTACTGCAACAGGTTTGAAACTTATTTTCCGTATGGTGCAATTACCAGGAACATTGACTTGCGAAGTATAATATCTATGTACGTGTATGTATTATGTATAAATAATGTACAAAGCTGTTTCTGCCGTTTACTGAGCACATCTATCTTTTCCAATATGTTAAACAAGACAGAAAATGTCCATTCCATTATCTAGCCAAGCCAGACAGTGCTATGCTATCTTAAGCACTATGTTAATACCATTATTATTTGATATTAATTTAATAAATTCGTCTTACAGATCACAAATAACTCACAGCCTGTGAATTCATTTTAAAGTTAAAAATCGATTTAAATAATATTTTTATAGGGTAGATTGATATTCTATTATTGCTACTTTGTTCTTTGCTTTGACGAGAGATCTCCTGGTATTGCATTGTTTGAATGTTTGAAAAGCAAATTAGTAGATAAACTGAACTGGACAACTCGTAGTTTGTATTTAACTGCACCACAGTCATAATAAATTCTAAAAAGTTTAGAAATAAATAAAATAAATTCAACATTGATTTAATATTCTACAATGATTGATATTATTACCTCAATAACATTGAACTTGACAGTGGTGTATAGTTTGTCGATGTCATAACAACCGTCGTTATGTAACAAAGAAAAATAAATAAACGTGTAGTAAGTATGTATAGTAGGTAGGTAGGTATTATACATTACTAAATGATGTAAATTTATATTAAGAAAAATGCAGACGCGTGTTATAGATAGATTCTGCGATGTTTCAATATTATTCAACATAAACACGATGTTTTATAATAATATTAGGTAAGCGTGTATTTCAATGTACAAACAAAAAAATACGAAATAAAATACCTACTTAATAAACACACAAATAAATCAAATATTAGGAGTTACGTTCGTTATGGATGGGACTGACATTGACCAAGTTTTCGGAGGTAGAAACTTATTAAAATGCAATGATGGAGGTGTCGTCATAATTATATATGTTTTAAAAACATATTATTATGGTTGTTAATTAATAAGATTATAGCTATTTTTATACCTACTATTATTTTACAAAATTTAAAAAATAAGTAAGGCAAGTCAATCTTATTATGAATAGGAGGTAAATATAATACAAATTATGCCATACCAAGCCTACCTACGTGTACCTACCTCCCAACAAAGTAAATAACTACACACCTACCTATCATTCACTAGATTTATTAATATTTTTACATCGTCGTAAGGTAGGTATTTAGTAGGTTATTAAATACATACCTACTGTGGATAGCCTGAATATTATTGTCATACTTTGAGGATTGGTGATAAATTATGACGATAAAGTTTATCATAATAAAAAAAAATTACAATTGCCTACTGTAGGAAGGTCTCATGAATATTTTGGTAGACACCTTAACTTAGTCTGGCTGCAGTAGGTAATTACCTAGGTACCTACTTATATTCAAAGCAGCTGATTAACAAGCTAGGCAGGCTGTTACTTCGTGAAGAAGTAGATACCTAGCAAGGTAGGTACCTTAATCGTGTAACACAACAGAACTGGAAATTATTGTAAATCTAAATTTACTGTCGTTTCGTTACACAAACAGATGTAGTTTTAGGTAGGTAACCTGCTTATTACTTAACTCAAACCCGTTTAGCAATCTGAATCTCTGTAAGTTTACCGAATATTCGAACTCATATTTTTGGCCTAAGGATCAGCTAGACACACAAAACAGTGAGGGTACGAAATTCAATACATTTGGCTGCCGCCTGGCGGAAAATAATAAAAAATTAGACAAACTTACCTTCAAGAACAGATCACCAAAGTCGTACAGCGCAGACTGATGCATTATGGCAGTAGACATCATGCAAAACTAGCTCGAACACTCAATCCAGGTTTCTAAATTCTTGGGTAAAATCTGCGAACGTAATCACTGAAGCACGAATTTGGAAGGTCGACGAACTCACTGTAATTTTTTGATAAGATTTCGAAATGTCCACGATAATTCTGTACTAGAATTTTATGAAAACTTGTTTACATACATAGAGATGTTTTGATAATTTTGCAAGTCGTTGCGTGTTTGTTTTTCGTTAGTTGACCACAGATTGTGTCCGAACTAGTCGGCTGAGGGCTGTATTTTTTACTATGCCCTTTTCTAAGCAGCCAGATAAAATTTTTGAACACAATTTCGCAAATGTTGCGAAAATGTACAAAACAGTCCTTTGTTTCGAAGTCTTCTTCACTTTTTAATTTTTGCGTCTATACGGAAATACACAGTTTTGGTCAAAATTCTGCGCGAACTGCATAAAAGTCAACTTTTCAAATAAATACTTTTTAGTTTTACTCGAAATTATACTCCAAAAGTTTTTAATTCTGGCGGTATAAATCGTTGAATTAAAAAATAAATCGCAGAGTCAATGTCCGCGCAAAACGCACCACACGATCATTCCGTATCACGCTAGCTCGCGCACTGAGCTCCTTGGTGCGGTGCGCGCCTTCGCCCGTGAATCGCGAGCCGGCGCGGCAGCGGGCGGGTGGATTTTGTTTTCAAATCAAACAGCACGATCACGTTTTGGAGCGAGATTCGTTTTCCATTCGGGTGTATTCGGCAGATATCGGCTGTTCTCGGGTGTTTTGTTGTTATCCTGCCCGCCTCGCCCGTACAAAAGTTTGCGATACTCCCTCAAAGTTTTTACCCCATGCACAAAGTTGTTTTAGTACTGAAATTTCCGATATTTAGTAAGGTCAGTCAAAACTTAAAATTAATACAAAAGCCATTGTAATTTGTAATATAATAATGCGTATATTTTTGCTTTTATTCCATTAGGTTTTTCCTGCGCTGCGCTTGCGCAGATTTTGGTTTATTACAAAAATACTATGGAATGAACTCAATTGAATGCGAGTGATAATAATTTCACGATTTAGGTAAATTGTTTTATACTTTCATGGCCACTAACATAATTATTATTACTGACGGGATTGCTACCATGTAGGGTCATTGCGCCGGTTTTCCGTCCATCCAGCTCCTGTTTTCGTCCATTTGATCGAGTTGCCACAAACAATGAATACGTAAATTGGAATACAAGCCTACCTTTCCCTGGAAGTTTGGACTTGTTGCAATCTTTATTATCTAAGCAACAGTTCTGCCTGCATAAAAATGTAAAGTAATGTCTCCAGAAAAAGCTACGCAAGTTGCTGCTGCACACAGGTGAATTGAAAACGACATCAGGTTAGAAAAACAAGTGCCAGCAGGGAACTTTCATGGTATGTTTTATTACTGTTTAAGCTACTTTACGTAATGTTTTTGTCTTTTGTCTAATTATTAGCATAATAAACACTATTTTAAGGGTTTATTAAAGTATTAGTATAGAAATCCTAGATAAATGAAGTGGACTAAAAGTAGGATAACAATTTTGCAAGATTTTTTGTTCACGTCCACGTGGACGGAAACCCTGACACCTAGTTAATATTTGTAATGATCATTTTACTTCAACGGACCTACAAAATACAATGTTTTTTCTTCCAATATGATCTTTATTGCTATTACATTAAACATTTTAGTTTACGTCCACTTTTTAGCAGTGTTATACCCTTATAAGCCGTTAAAGATGTGGACGAAAACTAAAAACAGCTTTAAATGTTGCTGTGTTTTCGTCCACGACTCCATGAATAAGCACTTTGGTGGACGAAAATTAAAATTACCTATTCCTGTAGATTAGTTTTCGTCCATTTGTCCTTCGACCTATTGCGATAATTCCCTAAATTTAGGTAAGTTTATTTAAATCTTTTTGATATCGTTTGAAAGCTAAAAAATTACCTTACAAATCATATACCACAATCTATAGTTACTATATTGTAGAATTGGTTTTAACTTAATAATTCAACTGCGCTCTTTTTTCTACACAGGTGGTCGGAAACTAGCGTACACTAGGACGAAAACCAATTTTTTTGGACGAAAACTAGCGAAATCGCCTCTTTTGCATAAAATATGATTTTATAAAATACCCGTGATATTTACTTATTGTCATATAATATTAACGTAAAGTAGACTATATAAGGACTAAAACGACATAATTATTATACATATAAGTAAGGGTATTTTAAGATATTCATTTCGCATCACAAAGCTGGCAACTCCGATAATTGGACGAAAACTAGCGAGATGACCCTACCTTAATTCACATCTCACCAGCAACCCGCAAGTTTCCTCAGTTACTCCGTGGCCATGGTAGAGCAGCCCGTCAGTAATAATAATTAATTTCACGATAGCAGCATTCCACTGCATTGCAAATTATTTTTTGAAAATTGAAATAACATTTTATTTTTGTACTTATTTTCAGTTGGGTATCACTAGTATATGCAATACTACAATGTGCACACAAAAAGTACCTAATTAATTTAAAGTCAGATCATTTAAAATTAAAATCGGTTTGTTTCACGGAAATCTGACACTTCAGCTCCTAAAGTTTTCTCCGATAAAACTCTTTAGGTATAGGTTTCGGCGAGGAAGTCCTAAAAAATAAGTGGTCGGAGCGGCGAACAAAAAGTTGTAATTTTAGAGCTGGTTCCACCAATCGAGATGACCGCTGCCGCCCGCGCCCGCACCCCGGCAGCGGTCACGGTTACGAGCTGAGCGGGTGACTCAGCAGCAACTCGGGGTGCCCAAACTAACACTCGTATTCACAAACGATGCTTGCTTAAGTAAAGCAGCAAATCGAACGGACAGCGTTGAATAGAGCTCTGTGATTGGTTCCTGTGTGACCCTGTGCGTCCACGCGCATGTTTGTGAATACGGGCGTAAGTCCAAACTCCAAAGCACCAACGTAACGTAACATGCTCTAGCCGACTGGCCTCCTTTCCCGCCTAAATGACCAATGTCATCATTGAACACAACATTGGATTGAGTTCAACCAGTGGTTATGTAAAAGTTCTTTTGAGTTACAAGTTGAGTTGATGACTGCCATCATGACATGTCACATATCACGCAGATAATGTCAGTCGAATATCTTAATTTCCACAAATTGCTCTGATGTGATGTAACTAAGTACACATTTAGTATTTCAACTTGCAATCTATGTTTACATTTTCCTAATCCTGTCAGGAAAATGTGAAGCGTCCCACTGAAAATTTAAAACTGTAGGTATTATAAGTAACCTGAAAATGTTCTTTCAGAAACACAATGATGTTCTCATTCAGAGTTAGATTGATCTCTAATTAAGTAAAATGGAATTTATAGGGCCTAACTTTAAAATGCATTTTTATTTATTTATTTATTTATTTGAACACCAACAAGGTTACATTGAGGCTTCACAAAAGTAACTATAAAAAATGACACTTGTTAAATGCAAACTTAATTATAGGTGAAAACATCATGTGTTGTATTCTTAGGAGCTCTCCCGCTACCGCTTATGGCGATTGCCGCCAGCGTGTACTGGGCCCATCGCGTCCCTCGAACAACTTTTTATTATGGCATTCGTTCGTTGCAAACTCGTTTTACGGTTTAGTGTTATGCGCTATGTTGCACACAGGCTTACGGGAATCGGAATCAGCTTCTGATACCCAAGTCTTACCTAATAACCATCTCAGGAATATAAGCCTTTTAAAAATCACTTTAACGAGGTAAGCGCCTGTAAAAAAGAAATAATATTATACCTTTTTCTGATCATAATCTGGTCGCACTGGGCACATAAACACGATGACGCTTTAAACATTTTTAATCGATTCAAATCCTGTAAGCTCGTCCACAAAATAAAATATATTTATGAGTAAATTATTATGGAGATAGTAATAAGCAGCTTGTCCCCTTATGTTATGTGAGTATTTTTTGTAATGTTCGTTACTATACTAGGTACTTGAGAAAAATACTTAAGTAACCCGCTGACGTTTATTCAGTCAGCATAGGTACACCAAAAGTGTAATATGCCCACATTTAATTCCCTTACACGTCTTCTTTATTTTCAGTAAGTAACCACTGATGACTTTGTTGTTCTGTGCTAGTCTTATTAAGATGGTCACTCAAAATATCAAGACTGCAGTTGATTGGTCTATTGGTCTAAAAAGAAAGTTTTCTTACAGTCATTTCAACTCTACTTCTTTAAGCTCTACATTACGTACGAAAAGTACAAAAAAATGCTACATTAATGCTGATAACATGTCTAAAAATATTATTCTGACCTATTAACCTAACTTCCTGTTCTTAATTAGACATACAGCCCATACTTATCAATTTATATGCATGCTAAATTAATACAATAAAATATTCATTAGAGCATTTGACTTTATTATATGTATTGTAAAACCGACTTACTCGTAAGTTATTAATAAATAATTACTTTTAATGTGTCAATAGTTGTTTTTTAGTTGTACAATAAGCAAATTCTGCAAGTATTCTCGCTATCACGTAGTCATGTGACAGTATTTTTCCTATATTTTTAAAAATCGGCAGAATTAGGTGAGGTTCTAGTGTTCTCTCATGGGAAATATTTTGAAACGCGAGCTGAAATACTAACTCCATGACATGTGGTTAGGGTTCCGTGCCTAAAATAACTTGAAGAAAACCAAGTAGAGTTTTGTAAGTATCGCCACAGAATAATAATTATACTTCGTGTATCGCGTCGCGTGTGAACGTATCAATATACTGTGCTATAGTTTTTTCAGCCAGTGGTAGAGAGCCATATAGAGCTTTATACATAAGTTTCAATTCGATAAAGTCGCATTGGACATTTACTCCATATTTTGTAACCAGACTTTTGAATCATGCTAAAGGTACCTACAGCTTTATCTGGTGATAACATCCTATTTTGAAACTCAAGACCCCAAGCTCGATGTGGCTTTTATTTTATCACACTCCTGTCAAGATAGCAGTTACAGTCGATGTCAGTCAGACTTTTGCTGAACATAGTAGGACTTAAGCAATTTACACTGAAAAATATGTTTAGTAAATTACAAAAAGTGACTTGCCAACTGAGTGTTAACTAACCAAACCAAGTTTAGCTCACTATGAAATGCCTAGTTTGTTTAATTTGCACAACATTTTATTCCTCATCATAACCAAAGTTAATAGTAGTAACCTCCATTTCGCAAGTCACTTTTTTGTGTAAATGGTAACTAAACCATTTCAGTGCAGTAGAGCGAGCGCAAGCTCCTCGATTATTTAGAGACATATCTTCGATACTGCAAACCCCGTCAGTTATTTGTCTATAGTTGGAACCAGTTAAATAATTATGCAAAAATAACATACGGAACCAAATATGCAAGTGTGCTTACGTACGTACCCATGACCGGTTGTCATAATGGGTCAGTGTCAGGTGACGGTCACGTAGTGCTTACTCCTAAACTTATGGCGCTTGGTAATACAATACATTGTGTGCAAACACCGTCAGGAGCCAGTGTTGACCGTGTGATGTGTAATCACTTGCTCAGCAGTATTAACAGGTCGATGTGGACTTACCTAATGATATTTTATGCTTGTACTTTTAGTAGAGTAATTATTTTCAACGCCATAAATTAAATAAGTCACATTGATTCTTCTAATTGAAACTTACTGATGTCTTAGGCTGAGTTGCACCATCTAACTTAGACGGTACCTATAATGATAACCGATGGTTTTTGTATGGAGTTTGACAGATTTTAACGTTTGTCAAAGTTAAAATAAAATGGTGCAACCCAGCCTTAGTGTGATTACGATTTATAAACCTTCACATTCTTGGTACAGTCTAGTACAATAGTAAAGTAACATATTACGTATCATCTACTACCTAATATAGAAAAAATGTTGTCACCTAATTTATTTGTATGTGGTACTATTCGATGTTTAAACAGATACGAGTATATTTTAACTGGAGAGTTGTTTGTTTTAAAGACATTTTATTAGACACTAAAAATATTTTATTTTTATCTTTTAATAAAAAAAAACGTTAGACGCTTATTTGGGAAACAAAAGTTTAGGGATCATCGTTAAAAATGATCAATAAAAAATATAGCTTTACTAAATGTAAATAACTTAAAAAATAAAATTTAAGAAGAACCGTAAACGAGTCGAACAAAGCAGTCACCTTTCGTGTAAAAGTTATTTTTCGTAATAAACCATTGTAGAAACAACAAAAGTTAAACAATAGACATAGGTATTACTAAACAGACAATAGAACGCTTTTTCTATGAATATGAATGAATGGTTGGAAACAGAATTATTTTACTGTCTCCTGGCCGTTTACCCCTTCGTGTGGTATTTGTTTGGAATAGTTGAAGTTTAAAATTGAAGAAAGCTTACAGTTGGCTTGTAAAAGCTAAGAGATCAGGGGTATTTTTTTAAGCTTCTTTGCTTAGGTTTACGTCTAGCCTAAGCTTAAAGATTACTTTGAATCAGGTTTCCGAAAGACTAAATAAATATTATAGTAGATGTTTCAGTATACTTTTCTGAAGTAAGTAAGAACAAAAAATATACTAACAGTTTCTCTGAATTGTCAAAATTGAATGCTAATAATTATAGATTGCTGAAAAAACGCAAAACACTTTTTTTGGTGTGGGTGTGTCATATATTTTATGAATGGGTGGGTTGGTTGTTAGTATTATTCAATTTATGCAAAGTTTTCGTCTGATAAATATATTTTAATATCAAGCCTAGGTAGTAGGTAGTACCTATGTATCTGAGAAGATTGCTTGTATCAAAAAGGTAAAGAGAGTCACGTGCAAAACTTTAGTAGAATTACAAGGGTTTTTTTTATATGTACGGAACTCTTATAAAATTACTTCTTATGCATATTACAGATAAGCAATTTCAAAACATTTGAAGAAAACTTGTACTAACAAGTATTCAGTAGGTTAGGTACCTTGTTATTTTAGTAATTAACTACCTACAAGGAAATAGCAAATAATAACACATAAAAATAGACATTCATATATCGCGATAACAAAGGTGACATTGTTTTTCATAATTCATTACTAACTAGACAACGCAATTAAACAATTTGTTTTACCTGAAGCAATGTACCTACATACCAGCTAAATACATTATCTAACAATTTACTATTACGATACAAATGAACACGTGCCCTTCACTTGTCGGGCACTTAAATGTATTGGTAACATAATTGTTTACGCAACTATTTAAATGTTTGGGTTTATAAACTAGAAGTAGAACCTTTTGTCTCTGTATCTAAAAATAGGTAGAAATAAAGTACTAGTACTATATTGCCGAAATATTGCACACCCCTTAATCAATCTTAGAGTCTAACCTCTACACTACCAACACTGCACTGATGCAACTGACGAATCCACATCACAGCCATACTTAAATGGCAATGCCAGATTTTGTATGGAAGGTGGCGTCTTTTTTTTTTCGCGCGGCCATCGACCAAACTTTGTTTTTTAATTATAAAATAGTGAAATAAACCAAACTTACTATGGCATGTATACCTCTAAACTTAGTCTGAACTGAGTTACGAGTATTAGAAGTTTGATGATTTTCATACTAGATTTGCTTTTTGCGCGCAAGTTTTGTAAGAAATTGCAACAAAATATTGCGCTATTTTTTTATTGCACTGATTCTGCTCCATACTGATGTCTGGAGCCTTTAATGGATGGTATTGTTTGTTTACACATACAATGTCACTATTTTTTGTAATTTCTTACAAAACTTGCGCGCAAAAAGAAAATCTAGTATGTGAAATCGTCAAACTTCTAATGCTAGTAACTCAGTTCAGACTGAGTTTAGAGGTATACATGTCGTAGTAAGTTTGGTTTATTACACTATTTTGTAATCAAAAAACAAGGTTTGGTCGATGGCCGCGCGAAAAAAAAAAGACGCCAATTTCCAGCATTGTCTTTTGTAGTAGGTACCTCTCATTTTGATGTATTTGTACTCGTATGTTTGTAGCATAACCTGTGGTAACCTTAATTAACTTAGCTTTTACTGAGATTTTTTGTTTGGTGTGATGATTTTGGCAACCTTTTATGGGTATTGGTACATTCAAATGGCAATGCCAGATTTTGTATGGAAAGTGGCGTCTTTTTTTTTTCGCGCGGCCATCGATCAAACTTTGTTTTTTGATTACAAAATAGTGTAATAAACCAAACTTACTATGACATGTATACCTCTAAACTCAGTCTGAACTGAGTTACGAGCATTAGAAGTTTGATGATTTTCATACTAGATTTGCTTTTTGTGCGCAAGTTTTGTAAGAAATTGCAACAAAATATTGCGCTATTTTTTTATTGCGCTGATTCTGCTCCATACTGATGTCTGGAGCCTTTAATGGATGGTATTGTTTGTTTACACATACAATCTCACTAGTTTGTTGCAATTTCTTACAAAACTTTGCGCGCAAAAAGCAAATCTAGTATGAAAATCATCAAACTTCTAATGCTCGTAACTCAGTTCAGACTGAATTTAGAGGTATACATGTCATAGTAAGTTTGATTTATTACACTATTTTGTAATCAAAAAACAAAGTTTGGTCGATGGCCGCGCGAAAAAAAAAGACGCCAATTTCCGGCATTGTCTTTTAATATCTTCCATCGGAGACAGTGACAAAATGTCCAGTCACAGATCGTTTTTAAAATAACTATTCTGGCATACTACACTATTCGTAAACTATTTCTATTATAATAATAATTACCTTTGTGTTTTACACTAAGCGCCAATATTGTTTTATCTTATTGTAAAACTGATTCAGCTGCGTTACACGTCACAGTGCGTTGTCTAGGACCGAGTAGGTAGGTTTCCTACAAAGAATGGGGCCGTATCTATACCAAGCTTCCAAAACCTTTGTTCAAAAACACTATCATGATTCGGTGCCTAGTCTACAAAACTGTCTTATCGTGATATCCTTACTTTCACACGACACATAAAGACGTAAATAAACATCCAACGGATATTACTAACAAATGATGGTGAGTAAGTTTTGTTAGGTAGGTACCTAATTTGAAAACAACGTCGCATATTTTCATTGTAGAGGGCGGATATCAGGCGAAAGAAATACGACACTTTATAAACAAAAGAAAGTTCAGGGTCAAGTTACTCTTGACAGCAACTCCTCTCGAGAATGTATGGTATATTAATGATGACTCTACTAGTTCTGGGGTGGATATTAGAGCTAATCCTGCACTGAGGAGTTCAGTCAGAAAAATCTAAATATTGTAAAGTAACAACTGTTGATGTCCATCATATATCTGAGAAAAAGTATCTGGAAAAATTTATATGGAACCTTTTTGAGGCGATGGCATACGGACATTATTTTCGCTCTACATTTTTGACATTTCAAATATATCAACTAATTTTCTCACACCAAAGATTAGTATATTAATACGAGCAAATGCGTTTATGAGATCATTCGCTCATTCACTCACGACATATGGTATCACGACCCCGAGCACGTGCGACGTGATAAATGCTGTTCACTTCCCTGTTCCAATAAACAAAGCTCTACCATTACTGATGGTCTACCTGTATTAGCAGAAGAAACGTAAAATAATAATTAATTATAAGTTATAGATATCAAATCAATAACAAACATTGGTAGAACAATAACAAAAATATGCGCATGAATGACTATTCATTGAAAAACATAATGTACTTTGTAGGACTCTCTCTCGCCAGTCTGTCAAGGTGATCTTGAGTAAAATGTTTTCCTTTGATAGTAACAATCTCTTATTTACTCTTGCCAGTGAAAGGCGTGTCCTTTGAAAGGCAGCTCGTCAATATTTCCGTGAATATACCTAACAAGGTACAGCAACATAATGTCTCAAGCGATTAACTGCAAACCGAGATGCCACAAATTGAATGGCGAAACAAGCTGGACTTGATCAAAACCGACGGCTGAATACTACGTAATGCGTCGATCAGTTTATTTATCGTGAGCAAAATCTACGCACCAAACCATCGATCTTTACTACAAGTGAAGTGTTACCGGTACTTCATTCTACATGTCTGTGCCGTACCAAAGGGCCGCCTGCCCTCGGCTTGCCTCTGATTACTGCCGGGTTCTGCCCATTAAACACATTTTGTATGAATGGATTATCGGACGAAAGGCCAAATGCAACGTTACGACGTATTTGGTAGATCAGGAAGTTGTATGCTGCACGAGCGGGACAACTATCAATGTGAGTCAATTGCTACTTGACGGCAATGTTTCAGTTGAAAGTGATTTCCCTTCTCTGCCATTTGGATTTTATAAAAGCTATCTTAACCTGGAATTTTGCATACTAACGCTATCATTAAAGCTCGACCTAGAGCTACTCCACATTGTCTAACGAGCCACGCGCTTCATTACCGCGATTGTGCAATAATTACCACACGTCTGCACCACTTACTTCGTATCGTGAGCGCACGCATCCATGTGCAAAAAACAAAAACACAAGTTTACATGTCTGCCCGCAATTAGTCTCATGCATGCGACCGTGCTCGATCGTTTCGTCATAGATTACTTTAATCAACAATACCATTCGATATTACAATGTTCCACCAGCTTGGCTTAAGCAAACATTACTCTTACTCACCACCAGTAAAAAGAAGTATTACAAAAACGTTTTAAATTAATGATCTCTGTGACATTGATCCGTGAAACACGTTTTTCATGAGCTTTATAATTACATGTAGGTATTCAGCGAATAAAGCGTCCATTTACGCTACGTCTCCAGACTTTTTACAGAAGCGTAAATGTTTAATGATATTATTTTCAAGGGCAAGTAAAAACTTGAAGCATATTAAATCCTCGTGGAAGAATTGTAACTTCTTAGTTAATTTCGCAAGTTTAGTTTTTTTTTTATGGCAACCAAACCTCTCTAGGAGGTTTATTTCTGCCAATGTCGAGTGAAAATTGACATAGTTTAGTTATTTTTCGCAAGAAGTTACTTGCGAAAAATACTAAATACTCGTTTTGCAATGAGCGCCAGCGCGTCACTCTTGTAAATTGAAATGAAAAGCGTTTTCCACATGCACAACAGTAATGTATTGTACGTTAAATGTACCATCCCGATGTTGTTATCCAACTAATTTCATAATTCGTTCACGCAACGTTTCTCTGGTGCACTGGGCTGCCGGATCCACGTGAAGTAACCGCGCAAACCCAATCAGGTAATCAGTTGTTTCTTCTGAACCAATCATCAGATGAATTTCTGTGATTACTCATGCGTTCACTCATGCATTCTCCCGTAAAGATTTCTGATTGTATTTCGTTTACAAAAGATAAGGTAATGCCTCTATAAATAGTAATAAATACGAAATTAACTCTATCTATTAAATGTATATTTTGTGTGTTGCTGAACCATTTTTTCTTTCTTGTATTTTTATTTCCATACCTTTTCTCGGTACCTTTTCTTGATACGGGTTCTATTTAATCTAACTTGGGTCTAAAGTTATATATTTTCGCAATACAATGTATTCAGTGCTAGCAAGCCGTTGTGGTTTTTGACGTAGGGCCGACACAGGGCCGTCGACGAAATGTCACACCGCAGAGGTTCGTCCCATGGTGCCATTACAATGCATAAACTTGAAGCTATGTAACCGCAGAAACACATTAAATGTTTCATTTCAGTTCAAGTTTAGTAATGCAGGGCATAAAATTGAAGGGCAAGAGAAAAAAAGAATCTGTTGTGATCTCAGTATAGTGACTGTGCTGCAGCAGTAAAGGTTCCGTGGCTTACCTAATAGATGTCGCTGTACTCCAATTAATCTCGCTAGCGTCTTATTCTAAGCTCATTCATACGAATGTATAAAAAACTATGATCTATCAACGTCCACAAGTAAGATATAGAGTTTATAGAGTCAATGCTGCCTAGTTCTTGATAAAAAACCTACGGACTGCATCCAGTCAGAGCGGTTTACCGGATTGGGCTGGTACCCGTACCAGTCGCGACACACCTGGCAAATTGTAATGAGCACTCCAATAAAACAATACCGGTCATTTGCAATTACCAGTTCTTGTCCTGAGCGGTTACGGTATATTAGCTGCAAGCCTTGATAAATGGACTTGCCTTCATATAGCAAAAAGACAGAAGTTAATATGAAAACATGGGTGTGTTGGTAGAGGACGTTCAATTATACTTACAGCAGTGACAATGTTTAATAATTGTAATGTTTTTATATCTATAAAACCTTTTTTTTTATGTTTGAATGCTGACCCAAGAAGGCGCAGAAAATTTATGCTGCAGCCCACGTATCTTCTTTTTAAAATTATCACTCGATTTTATTTCTACCAACTCTACCCTACTTTTTGTAATTGATTTTTCCCTTATAATTAAAACATTTACAATTTGGCAGCCAATAATAATATTAGCAATAAAAGAAACAAAGTAGCAGCCTGCAGGACTTTTGCAGGATTAAGCATTATTGTAGGCTACTGACCATATTTTGAATACCATCCCATCCAGATACTTATTTATGAGCAATTTTTTTTTATCTTTATACGTATGTGTCATATCTAGTAGGTTTTTTAAAGTCGATTAAAAATAGTTTAGGGTACATTTTACACAATTAGTTTGTTCTAGTTTTTAGTGTTGTTGCTGTTGTCTACAATGCCTATCCTATATGTAGTGCATTACTTCACGTCGACATAGTACAATACAGTTTATTTTATTTGTTCTAGGAAAACTGTAAGCTCAAAGTTTTTTTGTAATAACAGTATTGTTCGCGATCAATGCGGTTTTCCGCTTTATAATAAACAAGTGATTATATGCAGTGCTACTCATTAACCTATTTATTTTGTACCAACTTCGAGTAGGTATATGGGGAGTAATGACTTTAATTAGGTAAATTAATGTAATTTTATCTAAATTTTAATTTTATTATGAGATTTGTTTTCAAAACATTCCAAACAAGTAGTGGCCGCTAGAAGATTCTAGGCATAAATTGAAAATTATAACTTCTGAAGTAGGAATATTATGGATATGTAGTTTCGGTTATGGATACGGTTACGGATATTGGAATAATATTATACCGGTTTCGGTTACGGATATTTTTTATTTCGGATATCCGAAAGTTTCGGTTACGGTTACGGATATCTGTGCTAAGTATAGAATGCAAATTCCAATGGTTGTCCAACAAAGTTCATGATTTACGACTAGAATGGGTAAAGAAGAGATTTCTTTGGCATCTGTCACCTTCTTTTGGTTTCACAAAAAAGCTTTTATCTTATAGGGAAAAAACTCATGTACTTACTTCAAAATGCAATCATTAAATCAGCGTAGGGACTTGCTTGACTCTGCCTACATCCGAAAGTATCCGAAACCTTTGAATCGGTTATGGTTACGGATATCCATAACATCCCTGTTCTGAAGTAAATAAAATTCAGACTATGCGATATAGCCAAGGTTTTGAAGAAACCAACCCACCCAGACATAAATCAGTTTAAAAACGACCTTTTCCTATATTGCCTCTACCAGAAATCTAACCTAGAATCCAATGCCTACACCATCAGGTTGTCGACATAGGAAGTATAGCAAGTTAAGTTCCCCGCGGCAACGGGTATACCATCGAGTAAAACACCTTAATTTACTACGCTACAAGCGCATACACATGTCTAAAATCAGGTCCGGCGTTAGATTGCGTACATTTTAATATTACCGCTAATGAACTCGGCGACTGCGGACTAACGATGAAATAATGACTAATATTATCATGCGGTTTCTGTAAACCCTAATAAACGTGTAATGAGAGCGTTCATTATTGAGGGAAATTCATTAGAACTAAATGTGTAAACCAGTGTGACTACAAAGTTAAACCGGTTACACAAGATTGTTTTTTATTTTCGGGTAAAAATGTAGAGTCATCATTGTTTGCTAGACGTTTCCTTTAACATCAGAATTCTGACAATAAACATGTTTAGGCCAACCTTCTGCTGGATACCAAGTCTCTCTCAAAAGGCGAACTTAATGTCACATGTCATTCTCTTTCAGTGAACGTTTGTTCTTTTGTTAGAACAAGCTGCAATAATGGTGTTATGGTTTCAGGTCTTTTCAGGTGGAGGAGGAAAAGAACCTATGACCGTGGGGTTGAAAGAAGCCAACTCTCTAAACAATTATAAGAATCACAGAAGCGTTAAAGTGAAACTGAAAGGTGAACACAAACGAACTATTTCGTTCTCCTATAGATTTCTGCGCCACAATTTAATAGCTTCTTCTCGGGTTCTTTGCTTGACTAATACGAGCCGTGAAGTCTCGGGGCGGGTCTAGCTATAATATCATATAGCGCCAATAACACCGATCGCCTTCAAGGAAGTGAGGACCGGTTCTAGTGTCGCCTTCGAGTCACATGTGCCGTTTAGGGGAGAATGAGGAGATTTGTAACAGAGGAGAGTTGTGTCTCTGTCGATTTTTGGAAACCTATAACTATCAGCGGGCTCGCAACAGCGCGTATTTGTTAGCTCGAGACATGAACTGAAAAACGCGCACTGTTACGAGCTCGCTAGTAGATAATAAGTTTATTTTTTTTACATTAAGGCACGTATTTAAGTATTTAGCCGTAATCGCACCTAATGTTAAGTGAGACGCTGTCTAGGATGGTACCTACATATCTGCCCTGTAAGTGCCTATTCACTCTCGCCCTGAAACGACCTGGATTAATGTGTTCGGGAAAGACCAGCAGGCAGCGAAGTCCAGTCCCTATCAGTTCGCATTGTAAAAGAGTTATCGAAACGCTTAATGCGAGCGAGCTTGTGGAATGTCAACAATGTAGCGATGGTATACGCTAACCTGCGTCTGGTTCCTCGGTGATGGAAAGGGGCGGGTGGAAATCGACAAGTCACAAATCTCCTCTGTTACAACTTACCTCGGTCTCCCCTATTGTGCCCCACGCCGACAGCTCGCACTAGGAAGTCAGCGAGCGAACGTCACCAAGTATTATTAGCTCGATCAAGCTCAGGATAGCAGGCCAAAGGTTTCGATAACATTTTGTTTTTCAACTCTAACGATAAGAGCTATCTCGAACCCATTATTCCAGTTAATTCTTTTTTATTTCAATTTATCTGGGGGCACGGGAGTGCCGCCGCCAAGACATGCCGCATATTTTGACTAAGGTGTAGACTTAGAAACTTAGCTCTACATGAGATCTGAATAACTATTTCTCTTCTCTTCCATGAAAATATTTTTGGTGGGATATTTTTATCAATTTGTGTTATTGAAGTTGTTCGTGCTTTAAACTCCAATGGCGCCTGCATAAATCAGGTTCTTATACTTAAAACATAGATAGATGGTTCGTATGGTAAACGTCTATGCATGTAGAGGAGCCCTCCTGTGGAGAGTAGCTAAAGATAATAGGTGCCTGTATTTTTTCACTTAACAGAAAACAATATTTTTATTAATTAAGTGAATTAATTTATGGATACTTAAGCTTTTAGATATTTAAGTAATTAATAGCTTAACAGTGTTTCAATAGTAATTATTGTCACAACAACCAACACAGTAGTAGCTTAATGATGTAATTTTTCTCTTCCAATTTTGTTTGCGATGAGAGATTTTTGATACTAGTTGCGTTTTGAACTCTTGATAGAGTTGTGGCGTCTAAAGTGAAAGACATAGGATCAACAAGCTATCAAAATAATGAAATACGAGACACGAAGTTTGCATGAAGGAATGTACCCGAGTCGTGTGACCTACGAGTCCACGATCGTTGGACGCGACATGTTATAAGTCCGTCCACAACCAGAATCTAAAATTAATATGCACTAAAATAACAATAATAGAAAATTACACGAAGCGCTGAAGATAGTCTCAACCCGAGAATTTATGTTCTCGTAAAAGTGGACACGAGACAAGCTAATTGAAAAGCTTTATAGCTTGTCCGTGCTGTGCTAAGCCATTTAATGTTGAAGATCATAATCTGTTATAAGGTTATATAGCTTCGACTCCTTAGTCTCAATGCCTGTTATGGTGTAGGTCTTGTTTTAATTCCGTGTAAAGATTTTTCTTCTAAATTGGAGTTTTATCAACACACTTTATTAGCTGGGCCTGGAGCAATGATATTATATCGGTATGTACGAGTTGCGTTATAAACTCTATTTGGCTTGAATTGAAAGATTGGATGACCAGGGCTATCAGGGTGTCCCCACACTACGTTCATTGTGATTCGGCGCGACACGCCGTACCGTGTTAATATGGAGGACGGTTTGCGGCGCTGCTAGCTGCTACTGCAGTTACATTACGTATTGTGTGGCCGAGGCCTTACACTGAGATTATCCCGTCACAGACAAGAAAAAAATAACCAAGTCGTTTATGTCGCCAGAATGTTATTCTTTATGTTCCGCTCGCAAAAACGAAGACACTGATGTGCGTCTTTCCAGAATTCTTACGTCTGCTTCGATCACGATTTTCCAAAAACGGTGATTAAACAGGGCTCAGCTCGAGGGCCCTAATCGAAAGGCGGGACTCGAATTATAACAGCACGCACTAATTTGAATAATGAACAATGTTAGCACTCGACCGGTTTGATCACGCGAGTCCGGACTGACCACACGAGGTGCAGAACAGCCGTCACATGCATATTTAATGGATTTACTTTGTGAATCTGGCATTCTGAAGAAAAACTTTGCTATCAACCGTTGGTAGCTTTAGAGTCTCAGAACTACATAAATGACTTTTATCCGCGAAACTCCGTGAAAGCTTTTATTAATAAAAAAAAGACAATCAATAAAAAGACTTGCCCGTATCAGTCAGAGCGAAAGAAAGAGTCTCCTGAAAAACACGTCAATGTAATAGGTATCGTCTCTATTTCATGTAACAAAACATTTAACCTTTTAGGTGGTTCTAGAACCTTAAACCAGTGTAAGCTGACGTATCTATTTGAGCTTTTGCCTGTCTGCCCAGAACTGCTTTATGGCCAGGGATCTGCACTATTATAGCGTACTACTAACTCCACAGTTGGATTGAATGCTAAGGCTGGGTTGCACCATCTTATTTTAACTTTGACAAACGTCAAAAATCTGTCAAACTCCATACAAAAAGCACCGGTCATCGTTATAGTAACCGTTAAAGTTAGGTAGTGCAACTCAGCCTAAGTCATAAAATTAAACTTTGAACTTGAATACTCACTCACCTTGAAATTTTGATGAAAGTGAGACTTCCTTTAACTCCAACTTATTGGTGATAGCACTTCGTCCTTTACAGTTTATTTTATTACTTAAGATTACACTTTTAATACTGACTTTATTAAGAAGAAAAACAAAAATACAATACAATAATATACGTTTACTACGTCACGGTAATACTATCTATACAGTATTCCAACTCGGCCATATTTTTGAAATAAATGTCAACAGACGCGCGGCACGTCACAGTATGACAACATGCGATAGGGCTGCCCACCTACAGTACCCAGTTTAATTACATCTGCCTACTTAGAATTTCTATCTAGTTTTGTGATTGTATTTTTTTATTTAGTTAGACAAACAAAATACTTTGTGAATGGAATAGGTTAAAAATGTGTGTTGTTTTGGGATTAGTAGATTTAATTTATTTAAAACTACTTAAATAATTTTGAAACTTTAATAATTATAATGATCTGTTACGTTAATTTCGGGCGAGCGAAGTCGTGGGCAAAAGCTGGTGAAATACAATATAATTTTCATTTCAAATCAAACTGACTGAAAATGACAATTTGACTAATTTTTGACCAATTTGACCGTAAATGACGGTCAGTCAAATTCAATCAGTTTTGTCGTTTTTAACACTTGGCCACCGACGTCCATTCGGCACATTCGCGACACCCCCGACTTTTGCATACCGAGCGCATACCGAGATTTGAATTTCGAAAGAAAGTTCTCGTTTCATCTGTTTATATGAAGTTACAATACTGTATGATATTATTACCGTGACTACGTTTGTTTTTTGGCATAACTGGCACATTGTCAGTTCTGAAAGAATTTTGACGCAATACGTTTGAAAGCTCAGTTTTTCTAACTTATTTTAATAAATCTAGTCATGTTCACGTTCGTTGTTCAAAATGGTTATAGGATTCATCAAAATACAACGTTGTCAGGCTAATTAAGATACCATCATACTTACGATCGTACGTCGAAGTCCACACTAATAAAAAATGAGCAACCTCCTTGAGGCGAGCTAGACAACGATACATCATCGCTCGCTTGTTTTTTTCTAAGATTGATAAACGAAGTTACATAATTCAAGAACAAAAGGGTCCCCGAAAAAACACGACGCCCGCCGAGTTGGGACGAGAACAAAGCACATTCGCCAAGTTATGTTTTTAAGTTAGCCCAAAGTGGGCCTGGCAGTTTAAACTGCCACATAAATTGCGTCCACTGAAGAAAACAATAAGGACAGACATTTATGACTTTTTTCTTCGACGGAATAGGCTAGCGGGAGGTTGCGAGGCGATTCAATTCGAACAACTCTAATGGCGAAGTTTAGTTCAAGTGGGATAGTGCTCTCGCTTTGTACTTCTAAAACAAGTACATACTTACAATGGAAAACAAGAAAACTGCATCAAAATGGAGTCCTTAAAATTACATGCTTACAGCAAGTACAATGAAGAATGTTCACTAATTTTGTTTTTTAGCTTTCTGTATTCTCTGTTAAAAATAAAAAATACACGCGAAAGAATTATTTCGATACGTCAATTAGT
The DNA here is from genome assembly GCF_004193835.3 of Ostrinia furnacalis. NCBI lineage: Eukaryota > Metazoa > Arthropoda > Insecta > Lepidoptera > Crambidae > Ostrinia > Ostrinia furnacalis. The sequence continues at coordinate 572,614 of NW_021131019.1, forward strand.
TTCCAAGATATTGAATTTTAAAAGTGCGGGCGGCGGCCGGCCCGCCATTTAATGCGCGTGACGTCATATTACAGTGACTGGCTCATATTTGTATGGGTGGAATCTTGCAAGCTGAATTAAGACCCACTTCCGGGCAACCGATTAAGCTGAAATTTCGCATACACATGCGATTTGGATGACCATGCAATATTATGATGATGTGGAGCTGATCTGATGATGGAGTTGGAAGGTGGCCATAGGAACTCTGTAATAAAACGACTTAAATCCATCGAGTTGGGGCTCGTTAGTTTTGTATTGATGAGTACTTTAATTCTATAATAAAACGACTTAAATCCATCGAGTTGGGGCTCGTTAGTTTTGTATTGATGAGTACTTTAATTCTATATAGTAATCAGGGTCTGATGATGGAGCTGGAAGGTAATTCGCAATAAAACGACACAATCGCATCAAGTTTGGGTTTGGTTCAATTTTAATTTCTGTGATGGGTCTGGGTGTTAATATGTATAATAAGTATGTATTTACAAAAAAAAATTATTTAAGTATGTTTATATCCGTTTTCTAGTGAGCGGCCACTGTGAATGTACGTCACGCGGGGTCACGTGACCGTCGGCGGGTCTCGATATTTAAGCGAACTTTGAATGCCTATAAAATCATAACTACTTGGTATTTTTGAATGAAATAAAAACAAATGTATTTGTATATGTAAAAGCTTAACTGTAACATAGGTTTCAAGTGATTTTGCATACCTAGTAACATTCTCAATTGTGTAATTTTCTCGGGATGTTTGATATACTGAAATTATAAGTAGTTTAAGACACTGTAAAATACAGGATATTACCCAGATGAGAAAAATAGGTGGATAAATAAAAACTTAAAACAAACACTTACAAGACTTTGACGAATTAAAAACCGAGTGAAGCCTTCAGGGGCTAGTCTATCTTTCTTCTAGGGGTAAATAAAGGAAACAAAGACATCAATTGCAAAATAACTTTAAACAACCATACCTATTCTAATCTAATCTATTCTACATAGAACATCTTAGGGACTATATCGCGACTGTATTTGTATCAATTAGTTGGTCAGTGCATTTGTGGCATCGGTCACTTAAGCTAATCTAAGATAAATGAATAAGTATCGCCATTACTTACTTCGGCCATAAAGTGCTTTTAGTGCGAAGTGCTAAAACATAAACCATTTTATGTTTTAGTTAGTCCGTTGTACTTGTACCATTAATTAAGGGGTTCTATATTGGCTCACATAAAATTCTAAATCCTATTTTTTGTCTTACTACCGATTTGTGTTCATAATAATCTCTCTTCATAATTTTATTTTTCATACTTTTTTTATTCATACATTTTTATTACTACCATCGGAGCTCATAACAGTTAGTAATCATATTTTTTTTATCAATACTGTTACTACTAAGAACCATTTAAAATACATAATTTTTATTTTCAGATCTTTTTTTTTCATAACATTCATTGATCATATTGTTTTAATTAATAATGTTGTTACTAAGAACATACTTCAACTCATAATGTTGTTGTTCAGAATAATTTACTTTATAACAGACATACTCGTATCTTTAAAAAAATCATATATAATTTAATAGAGTAGATAAGCATGCAGAGCATGCAGCATGCATTGGTATCTCCTCGTCTCCGGCGCTGCGGGATGTGCAGCCCTTCCGCCCTTGCGTAACGAGGCTCAGGCACCCACGCTTGCTTCCGCAGCTTCGGCTTTTTGGATCGCCATCGGCGCCTTCGGCGCCTCGGCGACCAGCCTCAGCCGCTCCAGCTCACCCGGGCGCCTGAGCCTCGTTACAGCGGGCGAGGGCTGCCCTCCCTCCGCGCCTCCGGCTTTTAAATTACACTCTAGGGGTAGGGCAGACAAGACTACGTGGAGTCGGTTTTGCAGCGATTCGTTTCTGTCACGTTAGTTTTGTGGCACAAAATATTGCCTGTTTTGGACCATTTCAAATTAATTTAATGTTAAAATACGATTTAATACGAATATAGACATCATGATTTTCAATAATATGGATAAATACACTTATGAGTAATAAATTTATGAAAACAAATATTAGGATACATCACATTTATGAATATTATAGTTATTTATTCGAATGATTATGAGTTTCGATCATTAGTATAGAAAAATATATGAAAACAAATATTAGTAAAAACTAAGTGTATGATTAGTGATATTATGAATATCAATGATTATGTTTTTAAATATGTAGGTTTTAAATTTTTTATGAAGAATGATCATTATGGTATCAAATTGTATGAGAAATATTTTCGGACCTCCAATGATAGGAATTGAAAAGTTATGTAAGAAAATGCGCTACCTAATTAAGGACTAGTACTACCACTATCGTACCACTTTATGTGAAAACACGAATACCAGTTATTTACTTACATTGTTGCATTAAATAGAGTAAATAAGTTTATAAACGACTTTATATTTCTTATTGATTGTGATTACAGAAATGTAGGTACACATGACCACACTGTTAACTATCAATTTCCGTTTTTGCTCTCGCTCTCATCAAATGGTGATTCTTTGCGATAGAACGAGACGACATGACAGGCAACACTGTTGCCAATGGTACATATTTACAAGAAAGCTATATTTTTCATCTCCATCCTTGAAGCGTTTCAAATTGATTTATTTTGCAAGTAGGCTTTTAAAAAGCTCTTTTACACATCCCAGCATTACTTAACCCTACCACTGCTTCGGGACAATAATAATAGTCCAGTGCTGAGAAGAAGTAGCTTAAGAAACTCTTTTATTATACATATTACAGAAATTAATTTAATTGTTCAGTAAATAGTAGGTATGTAATCATTATCTACGTACTGATCTTATCAGATATTTATAGTCTACTTCAAAAATGTAAATCTTTATTCGATAAGCTCGTACTCGTAGGTGACATCATTGATGAACAACGTCACACCCGCTGTCATTTTTGCTGTCATACGACTGTATGTCGACTGACAATGCTTACATTTTTGTTGCAAAATCAATCTTATTACGACAGTATAAGATGCTGCAGTGTCTATTTGTAACTTGATGTGCCCCCGTCGTTTATACAAAAAAGTAATTCTATTCACATGTCGCGGTCGTGTCTTTCGTTCATGTCGATTATTGTGCCAATAATTTGAGTGGGCAGGTCAGCACGTTTTTGACATTCTTCAACAAAGGGTGGTTTTACATTGAAAAACTTTGACCTCCATAATATATAATAGGTATTTTAAACAACCAACACAAAAAGGTTTCCAAAAAAATATGCAGTGTAGATAAATACACAAACTACCTACCAGTAAAATAATACTGACCAATAATTAACTAGCAACTGTTTAAAAACTGTTTTATTTTGAATAAGTAGGGCTCTCTATCAAGTAGAGCAACATAATAAACCTCTTAGTTATTTTATTATTATCAATATTTATTTCAAAACAAAATCGTAATCAAATATTTGGCTACCAGGAAACTTGACGGTTAAGTAAACAGGATTTATCTTCGGAACCAAAAGGTCTGTTTTCTCTTTCGTGGAGATAAAGCGACGTAATAATAGTGAGTTTATCGCCGACACCATTAATTAATAAAGTTATCAGTGTAAAGTGGGTTGGTTGGAGCGATACTACGAGTACCTACTAAGTGATTATTAAATCCGTCATAATTACGAGTATGTTGTTTCTTGGGCGCTGGGATGGGCTGGATTTTATGGCAAAACTAATTAAATACTAAAGCATAGTCTTTTGGTTTGTTTAAAAACTTACGCAGAAAAAGTAATGTATTAATGATGAACCTAATAACTAATGCTCTATTTTGATTCAAAATCCGTTGAGATATTTTTGCGTGACAGAATAAACAACCTCCAATAACAACATGAGCATACATTTGAACTACATAAATCGTATATTCAGGAGTCTAAACCGTAGGTATTGAACATAGGTACACGTAAATATTATTGAGTAAATAAATTTAAATCACATAATTAAGATAAATCGTACAAGCTTATCCCCGCACTAATTATGTCGAGCAAGTATCCTGCTAGAGCGGAAGTCGTCGTCCTTGACCCGCGATATCGACATTTTAACAGGAACACAACACTGTTCCCGTAATAATGTGTATAAATTATATAAATAGACCAGCGCAGGCGCTTAATGACCCTCAAGTTCTAGCCATTTGAGACGCTTGAGAAAGCTTTCGGCCTATTCTGACGGGAATCAGAAGTTATATAAGGATTAATTTGGAATTTTACTCAACTAGAGGACTTTTTAGGCGTATAATTAATTATATACCATTGTTTATAAGTGAGGGGTCATTTTATATTGTTTATACTTACACATGTTATACAAGTTTCCTCATAACACAGCTTGAAATAGAATAGAATTTATTATGCATGAATGTGGTACAGGATAAACTTCATAATATTCTTGGCCCACAAAAGTAATGAAAGTAAACATCGTATTTTCTTGACGTAGATAAAATTCTACTAATAAAGTTATTATTTTGTATGTAGAAGGAAGGTAACCTTAATCGTCCTGATACCTGTTCCACGTCCCGACTCTGTAATTGTCTCAGACGCATTAAATATTTTAAACGGGCAGATAAAATGAATCCAATTTGAATGCAACAATGTATCTGAAGGGATGGAAGTCCCAGATAAGATCTGAGATTCAGACTTTTGTAAGGTCAATGTAACACGCTGTAGATGAAATTAAAAGATGAACACTATATTGCATTGCATCTTTCTATTTAGTTTGCAACATTGTTGATCGGTAAGTTATTAGATATTACTGAATCAAATCGATAGTCCGATATGAAATAGAGTCCTTAATACGAACGTTGTGCTATCCGTGGGAAAAAAGTCTGACAAAACAATATTTATACAAATATTCTAAATGTTTAGTACCATATTAAGACATTCATAAAGTAGAGTCAATAGGAAAAATATTTTGAACAACTTTCAAAAGAAGTCATTAGAGCTAAGTGGAATTAAATAATGACATGGCAAGTGCTCTTTGTTTTAATAAGGCATGTGATCCCGTTTCAAAAACAGGTCACAAATGATGCTGGCTGTTGACCTAATGAACAAAAATATTCGAAAAATTAGTGATAAGTAATTTAAAAAACCACGAGTAGGCCTAGGATGCGCGCCGCGATAAGCGGTTATCACGCCATTTTATCGATTTTGCTCATACATTTTGACGTCAATGAAGTATAATATCACGGCGCGCATCCTAGAGGTCACAATTATTACTGGCTGGTAAGGTTTCGGCCTAATAATAATAAAGATGTTCGAAATTTAAATGAATAATGATTAAAAACCGTCAGAGTGCAGCGAGCGAGGCTGAACGATAGCCCCATTATCGCCGGCCACACCGCGAGCGTGATAGCGTCCGTTCATAATATGCTGTGGCCTCGAAGAGATCACTAACTTCTGCGTCACTTCATTATAGTCAGTTTTATTAGTATTTTTAACAACTGCTACGATATAATAACAGCGATTTACGTTGAACATATTCATAAATCTTATTTGCTTACGCTATTAAATATTCTAGTCCTGATTATAATGCCATACCACTGAAATAGGTACAGTTAAGCTATAGATCTTTGACTTTCCATTACAGCCAAACAAATCAAGAAACCCTAAGTGTATGGTCTAGTATCAATTAATGTCTTGGGCCGAGACGCTATCAATCAATCTCAAGTTGTATATTTGTCCGAAGCTGGACGTTTGCTCTGTGCCAATATTTTAATCACGCCTGTGTCATTAAGACTGCGACACTACGATACAATTAATCTTTACGATCATGATTTGTGTGTAGAGTCTGCAATAAATTAAGTAGTATGAACAAGCCGTTAGTTCGCATTCAAAATTATACTTTTTTAATGTTTCCTGCGTGCCAGGACGTAGGCTCCAATGTAATTTCGTCATAAATCACCTGCTACTACAGAGTAATTGCCATAATCAACGCCCAATCTGATAAGATTTGATATACTCATACCATGAATATTTTGTAAATTGCATTAAGCCTGAGATTTTTGACTAAGAGCCTTAGCTCTTCTCTTCTAAACTGGCTTTTTAAAGCCAGTTTATGTTTTTTAGTGACTTTCAAGACGTATCTAAAGATGAACAGACACAACGTATTTCTTTATCGTTCATTAATTTATTCATTTCAATTCCGCCTTAGATTTATCTTTCCAGAGAACACTAGTATCTCTTAATGTGAACTGCTGATTTTGTAATGATCAAACTGATTTTTAGGGCAGTCGAATACAAGCGTCTTTTGACTGACATGTTGATGCTGAATATGAAATTGTTTCCAAAATTCGTTCCAGAAGAATTATTTTTTTAATGAGTCTATAAATTATTCCATCTGAAACATCGCAGTATTACAATTTACAATACTTTTCGTTACTGAAATAGCTTTACCACAAGCAAAAGTTGTAGAGTTGAAGAGTTGAAGAGCTTCTGAAATATTAATCTACTCTGATGAATGGCCTGAAGCTTTTGATTGGTTTAATAATTAAAATATAACGATAATCCAATCATCAAATATGAATCTACATAGAAGCCAGTAATTGGTCTGATTATAGAAATAAACGAAAATTGAATCAATGCCTAAGTTTGAATTCGTTTTGGGCGTGGTCTTAGAACAAGCCTTTATTTTTCTCTGTGTCTGCGCTTCTCAACAGCACTTGGAGTAATGGGCCAATGATCTTATTGCAGCCCAGACGGCTGGGGGGACGTGTGCGAGCGCCCTAAGTAGCGCGGGCGCATCCAATCCCAACAGCCCGCCAATTGACCCGCGCAGGCGCCACATCACGTGTCCCGCGGCTGACCTTGTTCCTCGCATCAGCCATGGGTATCGTGATCGCAAACTTTGTCTCAATTCATCGTTAAAGTTCAATTCTGCGTACTGATTTGGTACTGAAAGTACCTAATTGACAGTAAATCAGACACATTTGTTGCAAAATAATATCTATCAGATACAAATAAGATGCTATAGTGATGGAGTACTCTATACTAAAAGTGTAAGCTTATACATATCAAATACTGAAAGTACAAATATTGGTTAACTATTTGAGTAACTGAAACAGCCTGATAAAAAAATACATGTAATTTATAGAATGTTTTTTTTTTCTTCAGCTTAAAGCTTAAAAGCTTTACACCGCTGATTATGTTCCACAAAGTTAAATAATCTAAGATAATTCACACAAGCGAAGCCGCGCGGCATTTATATTTTAACGTACTTATTGCATGGCCTGAAGAAAAATATTGAATGTCAAAACTTTACTAGTCGGTACAAATTGAGTTAGTACGTGTTATGAAGTGATTCAGTTCATTGCACATGACTGACTTACATAATCTAAGTGGTATAGCCAAGCTGTCGGCATTTACCGATTATCTTTTGAAATTCATTATTCATTTGAAAAATATTTTTCATGATGTTTTTGTTGGTGAATTAGGTTCTAAAATTAATGATAATTGTAATTTTACCTAAATAACATTTTCAGCGGTAGGTAATTTTATAAATTAAACGAGCGTTTAAACGCCAATTTAGATCATGGTTATGGGAACGATTCAATCGGACTACAATAAACGTGTAGTTAATTCAGATCGTTAGTTTTCGATTCAAACAAGGAAGTGTGAATATAACTGAACTAAAGCCTCGTTCGTAATTATTATGTCACAAAAAACTATACCTTGTACTTGTAAATAGACTCGTTAAATAATAACAGCAATAACCATTATATTTCTTAATCCAACGTAATGAGAGCAGCTTATGGCATATTTTGAAATATATAAATAAACTTCAGCAGTAATTAATTATTACTCATTAGGAGTTGTTTTGCCTACCGGTGTTATTAGAGCGAAATATGATTAGGCTTCAATTATACAAAATAACAAACACATTTACTAATGATAAAACAATTTCAATTGATAAAATTATATTGTTAAAAAAATATATTTTATTTTAATATATTTTGATATTAAATGCATTAGAGACGTCTGCGTGACTGTGTTTGTAGAGTCGTTAGGAATTTGAAACTGAACGTCGCGTCGTTTTATTTACTGGAAAATTTCTGCACTCCAGGGATGCTGTAACACAATGGCGTGCAGTGCATTACACAGATGGACGATACTTACATAGGTAGGTATCTTATTGTACCTATACATACGTAGGTAGGCAAAAGACCTAGGTCTCTTCTACATTTAGAAATAATAATATCTTAAGACCAAATGCCTCTCCAAAGTAACCGCAGTACCACTAGTTTGCAGCTTACCACTCAGTTAAAGCAGTCGTAGTTCCGCATTATAAACAAGCTACCGGTATGCTCCAATAAGCCAGTTTAGGTAACTTGGTTGCGAAACCATTACAAAAGGTCTGAGTGACAATCATTTATTTGCGCACTCTAATTGAATAGATACTTGACTTACGCCAGGAGGCGTATTTTAGAAGCGTTCGACTCGATACTTGATGTCGTACACTGAAACAAATCATGTAACAAAGAAATTAATTTCGGTTAAGTATTCCCGATTTTTCTTTTACTAAAATTATTTAAAAGCAGTTTTTACTGAAAAGAGTTAATTAATATGATATTTAAACAATAGTTAAATCTATGAAACTGAAAAAAAATAGGACTCAATTTGCACTGCACCGGTTTTCTTTGGATTCGGATTCAAGGTCAAGTACGAAATGTCTTAAAATTAAGTTCTTCGTAATCTTCTGCGAATTTTGCGTAATCTATATGCGATTCGGATTCGACTGCTTCCGAAATACGTCACCTGATTTATTGACTTGACTCGCCATTAGGAAGTCGAACACTCAGACTTGTAAAACAAGTAAGTATCTCGTTTAAAGCACAAATAAGGTATGTTCAAAATAATACGTAACTTGTGCGGTACATGTAGAGCACGTACCAAATTGCCGTGGGAAAATTTCAGGGCTGAATTTCAGGGGAATCCCTGGAGCTGGGTGTACCGTTCCTTGTCAAGACAGATATCAGATGATCCGTGTAAGTTACATCTTCTTCTCCATCGTTTCGATCTTGTCAGAGCGTTTGAGGACATGTCCAGAAGTCCATGTCAATGGTAGAGATAAATACCAACAGTCCCTGCATCTCCTGCCATTTCCTTTTTGGTAGACAGTTTGAAGCAGTTACTTCTGTAGATTTCACGGAAATATAGCAGGTCACGTAGCAATGTCTGAGTACCTACGTGGTGTCTTGTCATTTTAAATGTAATTATGAAACAGTTTCAGCTCTTACTGTTAGGCAGTAAGTAGGTAACTACTTTTTTCATTTCCTGTATAGGTAGGTACTTGCTGGGTTTTTTAACCAATGTTTCTTGTTTTTTTTTACATTTATTAGAACCTCTTCTAGCTAAAAATCGTAAGTATACCTAGCTTGTATCACCACAGTAGGCCTACATCGAGATGAGCGATGACTTTTCTCCAAGCATAAATATACTTCGCTGGAAAATGCTACACCGTACAAAGACTAATGTAATCATAGGGAGAAGAGGAAATCGAGAATTATGGTACAAACTGGACCAACCCTGTTAATTGTAGATAGTGACAGCTCCAGCCCACGATAGTATGGCCTTGTTTGCTAAATAATTACGCATTCGTATAACAAATTGTAGGTAGTAAAGGATTTAAATAAGTTTAGAAACTGTGTTACAAGATAAAGAACCCGTTAAGCTGATTAAATATACTTGCATTTAGAATAGACAAGCGTATTAAAATGTATGAGCTTAAACATTGTTTTGACCAATTTTCAAGGAAAGAGATAAATAAAGATGTAAGGCTAACTAAATTAAAACAAGATGAGCAAGTGATTAGCTTTTGGGATGAAGGTTTTAATAAGTAGTTCAATAACAGCAACAATAAAATGTGTTACACAAATGTATGTTATAAAAGGCCTGTATGAAACACTTAGCTATTGCACTTTAGTTAACACACCCATAAATCTGTTGGGTCAGTTCACAAGATTGACAGTAACTAATGAGGCTTTCATATAAAATCACACGATCCATTATCAATTTCCGTCCATAATCTCCGCAATCCCTTTGATCTACATCCAGTTTTTGCAATTGGAACGTGGAACTCGCACGATATAGGCTGTGACATAAAGGCCACCTTTCACTGCGCCGCCCGCGCGGGCGTGCGGAAGCTCAGTTACGTCACGAGCTCAGTGGGCCACCGGCTGACCGAAATGATCGCGACACACTTACCGCACACGAAAACAAGCGTTGCGTCAAGCAACAACATGTTACATAACACCATTTTTGGGTATTTTGATGCTATGATATTATGTATCTTCCTGGGTCATTTCCGACGGTTGCGATTGCGCCAACTGACAATCGCGAAAAGTGCACGTTTCGGTCTCGGTGTGGCTTAATCCCGTCATCATCATTTGGTGATTATGAAGTATTGCAAGTTATGGCACAGACAGTAAAGAGCTAATGATCGCTCTTGTCGTTGAGGTTTTATTCCTCAGTCATGAAGGTGTGCTGATAGTATTTTTAAATCATATTTATACGAAGAAAGTTTTCTAAAAATAATATCAATTCAATTGTCACTTTATTTCATCATCATCATCTCAGCCACAGGACGTCCACTGCTGAACATAGGCCTCCCCCAATGCTTTCCATGTTACCCGGTTGGTAGCGGCTTGTGTCCAGCGCTTTCCTGCTATCTTTATGATGTCGTCGGTCCACCTTGTGAGGGTCCACTTTATTTCATACCGCATCGTTACCATCCTCACGCATCGGTAACATTAAGTACAAGTTACCTTACATTTTCCTTCTTTCTCGCTGATCAAACAGTCTTAACGAAACATCGTTATCGGAACTGGGTGTTAAATTAGCAAATTTCATACTTTTCCATCGCCTTGTATAACCTTTTACGTATGAAGTGTCAACTGACAATTTGCCTCCAATTTGAGTTTTGTACGGTTTTCCATTCCATGTTGACCAAAAGCTAACAATCTAACAAATCATGTCCAGTCATTATTATTCTTGCGTGTTTTCAAATAACCCGTCATGTCATGGCATACCTATTTGTCCATCATTAAATTTTCTTCTCGTAACATAGAGTAAGTTCGGTAATTATTATGTCAATCTCAAGAATACAATTTTACAAGGTGATAGAGTATTTTTTTTTTGTTAATTTCAGACAGTTTATACACAGATATTGGGAATTTATACTACGCACATGCTCACGCGCACATGTTATTAATTACCTACTAATAGGGTAAGTTAATTAGCGCATAACGAGAATGAGCTTAACAAAACAACAACAATGCCATGGAAAATTGTAGGTATACAATATTTTGACCCCGGAATTAATTTAGCAACCTCAAAGCTTACGAAAGCAGAACGCGTTGAGGCATTAAATTTGACATGCGTATTTTCTACATCCACAATACGGGTATCATATTGTTAAAAACTGAAACATGCCCTTTCGTTAGTGGCATGACTGGGTACTATTAAGAGCTTTTAGTGGCATTGAGAGGCAAAAAGTGTAAAACTGAAATGGACTGGGTCGGCCGAGCGTAGCGGGTCGAATCGCGCGATGCGTGGCGCTCCACTTGGCTGCGCAGGAGTGTGCCAGTCATGGGTCCCTGGAACCTTGACATACCTGCCGCAATTGGAACAGCTTAGATGTGGTGATTGTTACATTTAAAAAGTCTTGGCTTGTAAGCTTTTGGCGATCAGCGCGCGAGAACTTCCGAGTGTGCGAGTCCATTTGATATACGATTTGACAGCCATAATGCATGTGTGCGTAAACGACTGCTGTCAAGCAGTTGAAAGAAAACGTCACGTCACGCCCGTCGTTTGCCAGAGGCTAAAAGGTTTGGAAATTGATTAGTTGTTGGAAAGTTGGAAATCCGAAACAAAAACCGATTAAGTAATCTTTAAGTACTTATACAAAGAGATCTATTAAACTAACCAAGAGCTGTTTATTCATAATCTATAAATAAATATGTTTTCGATATGATGTACAAGGCTGGGTCTTAAGTAATTAAGGTTATATAAATTAAAATAAAAGTTGTAATCTAAATACACGGCGATCAGCGTTAACAAGATGAGCCTCGTTGCCATGCATTTAGTCTTAATTAGTTTGCTTGTTTTATTAATAAAAATGGTAAACAGACGATCATTGAGTCAACTGATGCTTGCGGAGGCTTCTCACAGTCTATTATTAATGCCGAACACTCACCCGCCATGTTTTATCCCACATAACTAATGATCGGTATGAGTACGATCCTCGCTCGCAGACATGATGAGACTACGAATCGATACACTGTCTCTGTAGTCAGTTAATTGATAAAATGTTACAGTAGGTATAAGCATGGAATGTCTTTGTCTCGTTAGGGACACCTGTAAAAAAAGTCTTGAGCCTTTTTTGATTTCACTACTTTAGGGACTTAGGGTTGAATTTGACAAGACATCTTTTCATATTATCGAAGGATTACCATCTCTATGTTCAAACAAATGTTTTAGAGAGGCTAGCTGCACCTTCTTCTCAACTTACGTACTCAAATAGAGAAGCTATTTGCTAGTAAATAAATATGGTTATAGATATTACAAAACTTTAGAGATTGTGCAATCTTCTAACGTTTAAATCTATCAGTTTATAGTACTAATTTAGGATTAATAGAGTAAGATAAAACCTGTCAATAGCACGTCATAAAGCAATACATTATTCACATATCCAATAATAATTCACTTGCGTACGCGCACTCTTAATCAATTAAAGTCGTCAGTTTAATTGAATCCAAACAGTGTGATAAAACTCATTCAATTTATTACGACACATATCAAGTTTTAACGTCTATATACATTATTGAATATTGTCAAGTATTATTGACAAGTAAAAATATTAAAGTAAGGACGCAATTTTGATCTATTGCCCTTCATTATCTAAATAGCATTCACATATTTCATAACAAATAAAAAATCTCATTATTATATGACCTACTATCGATGTACTCTTACAATCTAATCATGGTGGAACTTATTTAATTGAGCGTAGATAGACGTAACAAAAAACCTCTTGACTACCGAGGTGACCTATGGCGCGGCCGTGAGTGCGCCCGCGCCGGTCTCTAGCACGTCGTTAAAGCTCCTCCGAACAGCTATCATTATCCAATGTTTATGATTGTTACTACCAACAAATTATAACTGGGCTATTCATTCATGAAATAAACACGCGAAGCCTCTCGAATATACATTTTCAACCGACTTCAAAAAAGGAGGAGGTTCTCAATTCGACCCGTATGTTTTTTTTTTCTATGTTTGTTACGCGATAACTCCGCCAATTATGAACCGATTTGAACAAATCTTTTTTCGGCGTATAGGTAATACCTCAAGGGTGGTCCCATTTTTTTATTTTTTTTATTTATTTATTATTCATTATTGAGCAATTACATATTTGATCCAAATAGCGTCCTAAATCCTTTTTAGAATATTAATTTAAATTTAATAATAGAAAAAGCAATGGGGATGAACTTTTTTATACGCAATATCTCCGCCGATTATAAATCAATATGAACGATTATTTTTTGTTGAATAGGTATTATCAAAAGGGTGGTTTCATGCGAACTTGAAGAAAATATTTCACCCCCAAGGGTGGAAAATTGGGGATGAACTTTTTTATACGCAATATTTTTACATTTTAGTTTTTTTTGTGTTCACGCATTTGAAGTCGGTTTTATTTTTTAAAAAAGTTAATTTTATTGGTAATTATCATAAGTGTAACGTGTTAGTGGGCAATATTAATAGGCGCAGTAATAAGTAGGTAAGCGCGGCCGGCTGGTATTTGCGCAACGATACGCAATAGCGCGGGCTCGTTTGCGCAAGCGCACGCTTCAGTAAAAGACTTCAACGCGGGCGCGAACATCTTCGGGGTGGTTAAACACCTGAATATTCTAAAAAAATACATAAAACTAGTGCTATGGTCTATGTTTTCACCTATATCTTCTTTTTGTCATTAATTAAATGCATAATTTGCATTAGCATCTCTTTTACTACAAGCGTATTCGCAATCTCATCAATGTGATCAGAATATATTAGACCATGAATTTATTAAATAGATAATAAGTGTAAGTTTAATAAATAGGGCATTAATTCATTTAGAAGTGATTTACGTCCGTATATTTGTCGGCGATCCGGACATGACAATCACGTGTTTCCGCATTCGTCTATGGAATCCAAAAACGGTTTATTTCCTCATTAGTCCACCGTAGAACTTAATGCGGAATTAATAACATCTAGTACGCCTGGAACTTCCTAGTTGTTTACTTGAAAACCAGCATCAGGCCGGCCGCTGCCGACAGTGAGAGTGCGGCCGGATTACGTCACGGCGCACACACGCACACTTTCACTGTTCTCTGTTAGATAATACTCGCACACCACGCCACTGCCTTACTTACACATACAATAGGAAGCAGTTCTAATGGCTAGTTGCTCTGATGGATGGTTCAGATTTTGCGGGGCCGATTGCCGGCGAATTAACCGCTTCACATTGACAATGTAAATCATTTATGTGTTTAGACTTCCTTTTGCTTTTTGAGCTTTATTGAGCTTTTGGATTTGGTAATGTACCAATTATATCATGCCTTTTTTATTTAGTACTTGAGATTTGAAAATCTTTTTGTGGCCAGGTAAGTAGGTATTTCCCTAGAATTCATATATTTGGAAGCAGGTAATGTACTTTTGCCCAATTGATTTGGACTTCCCCGCAACCGTGTCATAGTCGAAAATATTACTAAAAGAAACGCTAATTTATCTACTTGTCTAGGACTTGGGGTATAAAGTAATGAAAAAAGTAAACAATGAATTAGATGTTCATAAAATCAAGTTGTATAGTCATTGTAGAGTTAGCAACACGTGAGTTTCATCTGTCCTTGTTGACAAGAGATTAATGACCGCTTGGCAAATGGACCGGTTTTGTTAGATGACGTACGTAAAGCATACTTGCACGGAACTACCATTGTTTTGGAAAAATCCAATATTTATTTGTTTTTTGATCTACCTTTTTTAAATTCTGGTATCTTAAAAAATATATCGACCCTATTTATAACCACTTATAAATTCAAGGGCAAGAATACGAATATATTTCTATCAAACGATATAAAATTCGTACACGATTAAGCATTCTGTGCGTTAAAGGGCTTTATTTAAAGCCTATAAAATAAATTACTTTTATGCGTAGGTACCTCTTTACAGCTTTTCAGTTTAGCTAATTGTTTCTCATAGAATGCTGTTCAAGAGATATATCTTCCTTCTAACTTCCATCGTTATTGCAAATCCATCAATAGAGAACACTTAGAGATTTATAGACCTTGTTTCTAAACAATACCATTCCAGACTCAACAGACAACCTGGCTGTGGTCCCATCAACGTTTTCTCGTCAAAGTCTATCCTAGAGATTGTAAAACCGAGTTGTCGTCGGAGTAATTGTGATTTTTATCGGCGACCGGTTTCTCATTAGATAATAAGAACTGGGTTGTATGGAAATCAGGGGCTAGACGAGAATCGAGAATGTTGCCCACATTTCGTTGCGTCGGCAACTGCGCAACAGGCAGGAAAGTTCCCTTATAATGTAATTCTAATTTATTAGCGCTGTGTTAACACTTGAAATGTATTATTAATTGGTGCCGCATTTCTTCGGCGGTTTATTTGTGTTGTATTACTGAAATATGCGCGAATGTTTGAGTAGAGTCGGTGACAAAAAAAAACTAAAATAGAAGTAGTGTTATTGACACAAATGTTCATCGCATCGCAACAATCTAGATGCTTCATGGCAAGCATTCTGCTTCTGCAATTTGGGTTGGGTGAAGACAATATGAAAAGATATCAAAAGAGGCTTTATTTCAATGGAGTATTTTGAAACTACCATACCATAGTCATCAGCGCGTCACTACCATGTAGAGACTAGAGACGTGTGCTGCGTGCAGGCAATAGTTCCTGGCGCAGCGGTATTTTTTTAATGAAAATTACTAGGTTGTAACTTGTAAATAAATACGTACGTACGTATTGCCGTCCTAAAAATAAAATGTCCGCCAATATACTCGTAGCCACCCTATTTGTATAATATAGTGTACGACGCAAAAGTGCGTAGTTGGGCTTGTTTTTATGTGCAGAAATAAAAATATTCATGAGCGATGGTAGAAATACTTTAGAGTCTGCGACGGACTCTGTGGGCCGGCTACACAGCAATTGAATATTAAGTTCGGTATATCCGCGTGTACTGTGGCCTTGGCTCCGTTCGTAATATTATTCTGTACTTAGTGTTCCGTATCGTGATGATGAAAATGGCACACGTGCTCATGAATTGGTTATTACGAGCTCCTCTGGTAATAATACAATTATCCTCAAATGTTAAACAACAACTTGCTATTTTTAACTACGTGTTAAATGTTCTAGAAACACTAACTAACTAACTAACTAGTTGATAACCACGCTCAATGTAACTGGAGGGGCGACGCAAAAAATTAACCAATGATGTAACGCGACTGAGTGGAATGTCATATTATCGAAACTAGTATTGAACTTTTGGCATTAAAAATCCATATTTTATTTCAGTTTGATTTATAGCCAGCCGGTTTTTAATTGAAGATTTTTTGCAAGTTCTTATTAGTGAGTTGAATTTTCTTTTTCCTAATATTAAATTACAATCGTTATTAATTATTTCACTGACAATTTAACATAGCACACAACCGCAACGGGTCTTTAATTATGGAATGTTTTCATTATACAGAATGAGGTTATATTTCAACTCAAACAATAATAAAGTCAATATGTTTTGCTGACAGAGGCAACCTGTTTTTTTGCGTAGATACAGACAGGTGTTTACGAATTTCTTGCGTATAATATTGGATTGCATGTTTTGTCGAGCTGCGTGCCGCTCATAGTAACCGCGACGCCATTTTCTTTTTCGGGACCCATTTAAAATTACACGCCTACTTTTTACAAAGCCCACAGATTGATCACGAATACAAGCAAAAAGTCTATCGCTGAATCGCAACCTTGATCTTTTGTTAGTGAATTAATTACGCTATGTAGAATTAATGTGATCATAGGTACGAGTACATGGAAGATTAAACACTTTACAATTTATTATTTAATTAGGTATTGAGCAAATTTTACATCTTAAAATTATGCCATTGTCATCTAAAGTTATTTCTTTGTTGTAAACTTAGGAACAAAAGGCCATCTTGCAATCTCTGTTTTGTTACTCATAAAACAATATAACATATCTTTGCAAGAAAGGCAAGATAATGCTAGAGTTGCGTTATGTAAAGAACTAAGTATATAATTTCAGCCATTTCTGCCGAACCGTATAATGTGGATTACCCTACTCACAATCCACAATGTTATCTTCACAAATAGCAGTTATTTATTTTTATTAACGAAAATAAAGACAGAAAAATGTATGATGTGATATTTACATGTTAATTGAATTACTTTTATTGTAATACTTATTAAAATTGGTGATTGACTACTGGAACATCGATACAAGTGGAAAGCGTGTCTCAAACAGTTTTAAAGGTTATCGGAAAGTTGTAAAGGCTAGATAAGAATCGGATCTTAATTAATTTCCGTATTATTTCGAGAAAATCTTAGCATATTCCCTTTGTCGCTACATGGCGAGAAGTTTCCCTGAGAATTTCGCTGAAAACTCATTTTGGTAACGGATCGGACATGTTCCTGCGCACTCATTATGATCTTATCAACGTATCGTTTAGTATAATCGCTCCCTTGGACGGCGAGCCACAACACAGAAAAATGAGACAACTCAGTGCTTTACATTCCTCGTTATGATTGTCACTGTTCAGTGGTGACTTTCGCCTTTTATTTCTCTCAGGACGGAATCGGTCATCTCTTGAGAAAAGTAAGGCTTTACAATTGAGCTATTATTACTGCATACGGATTTACTACATAATACACTAGTATTATATTATCTGTGATAATACGTAGGTACGTTAGTACATAATACTTCAATGGGCTTTACGAACATTATCACCGAGGTAGAGACGCACTTTATAATTAGTCGATAGTGAACAATCCACATCACCGAATTTCGGCTTTGATGGTCTTTTATACAAAAAAAGTTAGACTAAGTAGAGCTAGTTCGAGTTAGAATTCCTCTAAAGTTATTTCAATTATCCGTTTAGCGTTAGCTGGCTGATCCACCCGCGATGTGGCGGTAACGGACCTCCATTGGTTAAACAAATTTACAAAATTATGCGGACCGCTATTCGGATTTTGAAAACTAAATGTTAACTCGTTGATCAATTCCGTAGTAGTACCTACTGTGATTTATAGAGCCGTCCTGAGATCTCTCAACACTCGGTACCGGAATAGTTTATGTAGAACAGATTATACTTACAAATGTTAAGTATTCACCTAATTATTTGTATTTAAAATAAAATTTAGATCTGTATACTTAATAATCCCCGTTTTAAACCGTTTATAAAAACTAACTCCACAACTGTATGTATTTCCAAGTTGTATTCACGCAGTTCTGCGAGAAATTCTTTGAAAATAATAGACACCTGCATTTATCTAATAATAGGCGTACTCGTATTTATACTCCGTTCAAAATATGATTGTTAACTAATGTCCAATTTGTAAAGCTGTAGGAGGGAGAAAGTACGCTGATTTATTTAACGATAGCCAATAAATGGAAAATTGTGAAATTCGGGATTCGATTTCACTTGTGCGAATGCTGGTGAGAATACCAAATCACCTGGGGGACTGCTCATATGCTTTTCAAATGTGTGTTTTCAGAATAATTTTTCGAATCTCCATTGCAATCGGAAAAAACCGTCCCGTTTCTATAAGCAGTTTTAACGGGTATAATACCTAGTAGGTACATCTGTAGTTCACTTAGATACAAAGTAAGAAATGCTTGCAGTTTATCAAAAAGTTCAATTAAATTATTGAACCCAGTGATGTTGTGAATGTAAAATGGATATTACAAAATATTTCCTAGTTATGTATTGATGCATTCGTCATTATTATTGCCTACTCTCCGTTTCATATCGATAGTGCGAGTAGGTGTTGTCGTAGCGTTGATTGATAGTGCGTGCTATTCTCGGGGTCGACGCACGATAAACTTCATTAGTGTTTATCAACTGCATATAGCGCGCTCGGTACTCGTATCTGGTAACAACTAAGACAATGTAATCGGCTCCTAACGACTATTTAAACTTTGGTGGATGGCCTTTTATCTGGCTGACGGTGTGACTCAGACAGCCGGGATGGGAAGCCAAGAGCCAAGAATTCCCATAACGAGAGCGCGGTTGTAGTTTACTGTCACCCTTTTTTGAACAAAAGCAGAAGTGCGGTCCATGGTGGTCGTTGCAAATAATACTTAAAAGCGCGCACCCCAAATGTTTAGTGCATGCGGGTCGCGTGTGCCGCGCGTGTCCGTCATACCACGCAAATTTAAACATAATAAAAAGCTTAAACCGACACTTGAGACACGAATGAACTGCTGATGAGCCATTCGAATAGATGGCGGAGGGTGACCCGGGGGAAGGTGTGAATAATCCGCGCAGCGCCAACAAACAACATTTGCATAATTAAGTTTATTTTGCGATGAGTACACCGCGGCACCGGTTGATATTTACAAACCGGAATAGTAACTCCACATTAATAGATTTGAGATCTTTGTGAATAAGATTAGACTGACGTCGGTGGTTAAATGGTTTTTACCGAGTTTTGAATTTGGTCACGCGTGGTCGTAGCTTTGTTATAATTATAGGCTATTCGGAAATGTTTTTGTTGGCTATTCGAGATACGTCAGCGTGAACTGATCGTAATGTGTTATTAAATATTCTGAAATATGGTTATTAGGACTGACACCTAGTTTTTTGCGCATTTTCTAATCTATTTTAATAAAATTAACTTATGTGTAGGTATACCTAGTGTAGCTCATAACTTCAAATTTAGAGCCGTTTGAAAAATGCCTCTATAACTCTTTTTTGTAATAACGAGCGATAGAAAAAACAAAGTTCTGTGTTACTGTTACAGTAACAGTCCCTAGCAAACGTAGGGGTCCACCCATGTGAGCGGTTCTAGTGGGTAGATAAGTGAATTCGTTAACCTTTGTGCCACCCTCGTAGGGGTGAGCATGACCGTTGATTTTAAATTGACATCCTCCGATGATTTCTAACGAATCTCACCCGTCAATTGCTAAATGTTTTAATAACGACTACGACACATAGTCAAGGGATTTTTTGAAACTTTGTATGAAATATCCAAAGGTCCAAAGCGAAATTATAAATTCCATAGTTATTAATTACTTACAGTGAAGCAGTAAATATAAAATATAAATTTTATAATTTACCAAATAAGGTGGTTTAGCGATTTAGCTTTTAGAATTAGTAATTTACAATCGAGCGTACTAACCAGTTTGTTGAAAGAAACAGAGTTAAACGCCAGAACACGCAAGTAATTCTTTCCTAATTTATAGCGTTGCTTTTAAAGGATAGTGCCAGGGTCTGGACCAAGTGTTGCCCAGAATCATCCTATAGTGCATTTTGTTCCTCAGGCCTATACTAATGTGTAAACCGAAGCGCACTGAAATCTATCCCTGGAGTTAAGAGAAAGAAAGAGTTTTGTTTTGAATTATTTACATACAAAATATCATCGATGTATACGTACTACGCATAAGATTTTGCGATTGTGGCATTAAATAACACTCGCTATGTTGAACTTAACCATACTGCATCCTTACATGTTACTTTAGTGCGATTTAGACATTCTTTATAAACGATCTAGCGCTGTTTTGTTTGGTAAGTTGACAGAAATTCATTTTTTCGAAAATGAAACAAGAAGTTCTAGTTCTCTATCCTTACAAAAAAACAATTTATTGGTGTATTACAATCGATTATTAAAGTTATTGTAAGCTAAAACTTCTTGCTCCATTTTGGAAATAATTAATTTCTGTCAACTTACCAAACTACTGCAACAGCGCTTGATCGCTTATAAAAAATGACGAAGTCGTACTAAAGTAAGTTGTACGGATGCAGTATGGTTAGGTTCAACATAGCGAGTGTTATTTAATGGCAAAATCGCGAAATCTTATGCCTAGTAGGTATACATCGATGATATTTTGTATGTAAATAATTCAAAACAAAACTCTTTTTTTCTGTTGACTCCAGGGATAGATTTCAGTGCGCTTCGGTTTACACATTAGTATAGGCCTGAGGAACAAAATGCACTATGGTTTCATTCTGGGCAGCACTTGGTCCAACTTCCATACATGGATTGGCACTGTCCTTTCATAATGCGTGTACAATTTATCTTGGTCTAACTTTATTTACAACAAACAGAATTTTTTAAAACTAACGCAAACAACGTTAATTGTATTTTCGTCAGTAGTTCTCGTAGTATAGAATAAAGGTGTCAAACTTGCGTTCGTAGCGTCGCTCACTATATTCCTCCCACGGAAAAAGCTGTATTGTTAAAAACGTCTCGTCAGGTTTACGCTACGCCACTCTTACATCACGCTACGCCACACTCGTCCGCCATTTGTCAGGGGCTTAACTAACTTTTTTAAAAGAGACTATTCCCACATATCGTTCCCACTGCTGCAATTTCTATGTTGGATCTAATGCTGTATAAAAAATATTTGAAAAACCAACCAGTGAAGGCCAAGGTCCCAGGGGAAAGTTAAACTGTACTTGCTACGAAATTAATGTCAAGAAAATAGGAGAAGTTCGCGGCGTAACTGAAAATATTTAAACGCAAATAATTGCGGAACCAGAGGCGGCCAATTCTTTGTGACTACACAACTGTTGGGGTATTAACCAAGCGTTATTATAATATTAATGGATGTTCTATAGGTCGTTAAGTGACGCAAATTATTATAGGCAATAGTCGTGAGATAACGCGGGAACTTACGTGCAGTCTATACGTAATGTTTCATTTCGTAGATCGCTTCCGTAATACGTAATTGCTGTGCGGCCACATTGTCTATGTTACAGCAGAAATTTCAAAGTGGTATCTAAGCGAATCGGCTGGTATATTTGTGAGATATCTTGGCATACTCGTAATACCCAAACTGTACCTTATTCAAACTTACGAGTAAGTGTCTTGTTCAAAATATGACGGCTCTATCTGGTTTTCATGTATCCGAAAAGACGTGTGTGGAAATGCATGACCTTCAGGGATAAGAAAATGTAAGTACCTACTTGTATGTTTTCATCAATATTGTTGGTAATTGATATTCAAATTAGCATAACTCTGTATGCCTATTATGCACCAATGCCTCTGAGGTTAAAGAAGACACAAGATACTTAAATTGAAATATAATTTTGTAGTTAAAGAAGAATAGCCATTAATGTAGAAAAAGTCATAATTTATACGAATTTGATCCAGAGCATAACTTTTCTGTTCTCTGTCAGGCGCCCTCAAGTATAACTGGACTCGATCTTTGTCCGTAACACACTAATATATTCGTTAAAAAACGAAATGAAGGCAGCACTCCGAAGTGATCATGGGAGTGAGCCTTTTTAATCGAGGAGCGGCATTCCTCTGTAATCACGCATTGAAGTTTCCTGTACAGTGGCTGTACAGGGTGGCTGGTAAAAAAGGGAGGAAAAATACTTATCGGTTTGCTTTTAGTCGCACTAAACAGGCACGGTTTTAGTAGGACTTTACTAATTTTATTCTAAGGTAAGTACTAAAGTCAGTTATTTCACGGGAATAATAAATTCAGTGTTTTTCGAAAACAGCTCGAACTTTTTGCGTGTAGACTGTATTGTTCTTGAGTCGGACATCGTGAGCCAATACGGCATCTGACATTTATAATATACTAAAAATAGACCACTCATCAATATCGAAGTGGCGTTACGGCCACTAATTAGGGCCCAGCAAAAACAACACGAGTCCCACGTTCGGTTCCCATGACATCAATCTTCCCTGTTTTGATTTGAACATTAACGGCAGATTGCTGAATTTATGTTCACAGATTTAATTATTGACCTCTACGCTACAAAGCATAAGGTCGAATATGAGGGTGATTATTAAAAAACTCGCTGATGGGAGAACCCGCATGAGTTACCCCACACTCAGATTATGGTTGCCATGTCGAGGGTGTACACCCCTAATCTGGATAGGTTAAAGAGCCAGTAACATATGAGAATAGTGATAAAAGTGTCACCTGGCTATATGCGTTAACTTTGAGTTCGCAAAATTGACCAATTCACTGTTGACTATTCCTTATTTACTTCGCTTCAGAAGGTTGGCTTTTAAAAGCCAATTTTTAGCGTTAACCGTTCGATTTGACAGTTTTAGAACTATGCATGATGTTCAACATTTTAAATTAACAGAAAACGCTTCTCAGAACAGAAATCAGTGAATTTAGCGCCATTATTATCTGGATTCACAACTTATAATCAAAAACGTGTAATGCAAAACTGCAATAGGGGTCATTAAGTCATGACTGCTCAGGTTGAGGTCTATAATTGACCCGCCCGGGGGCTGCGATGCGGGCTGCTATTGCGATGCACGGCATGACTCATGGAGCTTCAATTACTATTTCAATTCACCAAAAAAACAATACAATTTCTCATACTGACACACGCAATTCATATTTACAGGCCAAGAACGACCTGAAATTAAAACGTTCATCAATCAACCAACGTCATTATAAATTATTTTTAGTCTTTGTTAAGTAATTGTCATTAATTCACTATTAACACCGTATCATGACTTATTTCAATTCAGTTTAAACGTTGACGTTGGCAGATCGCTCATGCAAGATAATTTTTAATTGTAGATATAATTATTGTCGTTGCAAGTAATGTTGAAAATATATGATAAATATCTATATATATAAAAGAAAGTCGTGTTAGTTACTCCACTTATAACTCAAGAACGGCTGAACCGATTTAGCTGAAAATTGTCAGGGAGGTAGTTTAGAGCCAGGAGAAGGACATAGGATACTTTTTATCCCGTTCGAAAAAAAAAAAAAAGTCTGCTTATTTATTGCCATTAAGGCGAAACAAAGTTCGCCGGGTGAGCTAGTAGGTATATGATAAATATTGCAAATAAAAACTGCAAGTGTATTAACATTTATGATCCCGGAAAACAGTAAACAACCAATATGTATCTTCTCATCGATAAGCCACAGTGCCTTCTATTATCCTGACTCTATCATTCATTACTACAGTGTAATGTTTTACTAAGAAGTTCCACTATGCTAATATCTACATACTCACTACTCTTGTTTGAATACACAACTAATTTATTACTCAAACGTTTTCCGTGATGGGATTACATATTACATATTTGTGTACTCTTTGGATAAATCCGAACAAAGAAGCTTTGGCTCAAGCAGAGCGGAGTTAGCGAAAACAAGACGAATCCGAATAAAATAACTGAGCTAAATGCCTGGGGGTAATTAAACGTAATTTTATGTTATAATTTATAACACACGCTTCTTATCTGGCGAAATCTGTATGGTAATCGTATGAGTGGTCGCGAACGGTCCGCCGTAAAAACTTGGCCTGGCGTCGGGCATAGGGCTGGTAGAGCAGTCTCAAGTATCGACGTTTATCGATACTTGACGAATATCCCTTAAAGTGTAGATATTTTACCAAAGCTGTGTTCATTAGTTATTGGGATTATTGTATATTTATATTACTTATTTTGTATATGTATATTTATTTATTTACTGAAGACTTACTACCAATCGATCAACATGGAAAGCATTGGAGGAGGCCTATGTTCAGCAGTGGACGTCCTAATGGCTGAAATGATGATGATGATGACTGAAGACTAACAGTTTTCTCCAAAACGTCCACTAGGAATAGTTATTAGGTAATAAATAATACTAGACATAATTAAGTAATCAGTATTTCTCTATTATTATCTAATACAAAAATTTATAAGTAAATAATATGTCATTCAACTTTTATAAACTTGGTCTCTACACAACATAGCATAATATTAATTTAAATATTATGTGTTAGGTATTTGGCAATAAAAAAGATAAATGGAAAATCCGATATTTGCTGTGCATAAAGTGTTTGTATTAGTTCAGTTGTTTCCGTGTAAATATTGTAATTTGTCTTAGAATCGCACCATTGACTTGAACGACCATGACTTGTGACACATACTGTCTGACACTAAAAGTAAAGCCTTCGCATATATTTATTATAGTTTTACTTGAAAACAATAATTGCAACAACAACTTCGCTAGTTAGACTTGATTATAATTGGCTTTGCACTAATTTAATTTTCGACAGTTTTAACAATATCAATTTGATATACCTATTGTATGAATTTATTTTGACAATACCACTAAATACGAGTATTTCGTTGACTCTACAAAATAAAGAAGCATTAATTTTTACACTGTTGAATTGAATTCCAATTTCAAATGATTAAAACTTAAATGTACGTAAGTGCTATTATTATTTAGAGTTTTTTTCGTCAGTCCTCGTCACCAGCTTATATGTTGTCCCGAAGTGGTGGTAGAGCAAGCTATACTGGGAAGTGTATCAGTGCCCTGACTGACTAATAAATAATTTGGATTTTAATTAATAAATAGAAATGCGTTAATAATAGCAAAATATCGATATTGTTATTACTTGCCCCGTCCCTAGCGGGTGAGTGTGGTAAGTGCCCGCATCGGGGCTATTAGGAGTGGTGCGCCAATCTTCCCCTGCCTTTCAGAGGGTGGCAGGCGAAATTAACCGTTTAAATGTCAAACATTGTAATAATAAATATGCCGGCTTTCAATTGCTTAATTGTTTTTTTAAACGCGATGTTGAACTGGTATTTCAAACTTGTTTGTTGTAACAAATGAAAAACGCTTATGAAACGGATCGATGATTATCTGACACGTTACAAACAAACATTATAGCAAATTAATATACTATTTAATATTATTATTAGATCGATGTACGTGTTTATATGGTCTATAACAGTGTGGCATATTATATTTTTTGCAAGTTTACTAGGTGAGTAGTTAATAATGAATTTTAATTTCAAAACATTGTTAGGTGAGCTCATAAAATATAATTAAGACGTAGGTTCCTTTGTTATTTTTTTCAGTAATTTTATATGAGGTCATCTTTAGAACTGAATCTTTGTTTAATGGTCTTTGGCTAGTAGACAAAAATTACCATTCCTTCCGAACGAAAGATATTTCCAAATATACAGTCGGCGTCAAATAGTTCATGACACCCAAAGTAGCCAAAAAGTTCACAACACATCTTTGTTACAATTGGAATAAGGTTGTGTTATCAACTTTTTGGTCACTTTGGGTGTCACGAACTAGGTTTTTGACGCTGACTGTACAAGGAATAATAAAACCACTCATACGCATGTAATAAAGCGTTAATATCTTTTAATTTAATACTAACCTACTTCTATGTACAACAAAACAAGTGTGCGACTATAATAACCGACCGTGTCGTTGCTCGGATAAATTATATCCTGTGTAGATAGTTACTGTCTAGGGCTGGCAGTCCTGTAGGTTAGGCCAGATTTAGCAGGAAATATTCCTTTTATTTTACAAGTAGTTTGAGATCGAAATTAGGTTGATTGGTTTCTTGAACACTTACTTAGTATACTTTACGTGCTACTTAAGCAATAATAGAATCAAATGCACACAATAAAATAAATCTATTAAAATGATCCACTGAACGATTTGTTTTATGAAATTCTAGTTTTCCTATTTCAAATTTTACCCAAACCACAAATTTTCCATCATAACTTTAACTTCATTTTTACAGCGAAAATCACTTTTGTTCCTACATGCTTAACTTAACTCCTGATTTATTACCAACTTAAAAATATCTTGGTAAAAGTTACATCTGAAAAGCGTAGAGCGTATTAATATTATTCATCCATTGAATATTGAGATTGAACACATTTTGTGGCATAAAGACAAACGCAACGAACAACCCTACACGTGCTTATTTCGCAGCGCTCCGACGGGCGCACGTGGTGAAAATGAAGGAACTTTTTGTTCTTTTTGTCCTATATTTATATTTTGTTCGCTGTAGCAACATTAGGTTACAATTTAACTACTGAATTGTATTTGTGGACAACTCCGCTGCTGTTTATAAACTGCTGTAACATATATAAAGTTTGTTGCCGAATCATTAGAATAAAACAGAGTAGAATGCACTAATTAAACTATACTCACTATATTATTATGTATAGCGAAGCAAATAGAGATGATTTCCTAATCTTCCAGCCAACGTCTATTAAAAACAACTGTAAAAAATTTGCTATAACATTCAATTATAGGGAACCGGAAATTAATAATACTTATACTAACAAAAGTCTGAAGATACATGAACGTAAAGCTTAACAATCGTGGTAAGTTCCAAGTTATTCGCACAAGAGTTTAATCCGTCACGATTTCGGGCGAAAATTTTATTAAAGGGATTGCAAAAATAGACGTCGCAAGTCACCGCATACGCACCGTCCCCCAGCAAAAGTGGAAGTGGTCTAAATTTAGACAATTTGCGTGCGTCTAAAGTGCAAGTCACGCCAAAACAAAGCGACCACCGAGCACTTTCCGAGAACGCTCTCCAAGCGTATTTAGATGCTGCCACAGCTTTTGCGGGAACAAAAAGTTTGTTTCATAGTCATAACATGAATCATGATACATAGAGACCAACATAGACAGCAAAAATCAAATAACCTTAGTATACTTATTAAGCAAGATCATCAAAAGTTTCAGTTCTTGCAAGTTATGCGGGAAGCTTTGCAAGCGCGTAGGTGGTGTTTACAGATAAGTTAATTCTGACTGCATGCGTAATCAAGTAGAGTTAGACTAGGTAAAACTTTTTTATCAAAATGCACACAAAACTACACAGTGTCAGTATTTTCTGTGCGTTGATGACAGTTCAGGTCTTTTTTGTAATCAATATTTCATGGAATGCATCTGTTTGTAGTAGATTGATTGGAAATACCCAATCCCAATCGTAGTTTTGCCTGTTCTATCTACGCTGTGTTAGCATCAACACAGTAAGTAAGAAGTCCCACTGTTTTACGTTATTATTTTTACATTTGTAATTGGCCCTGAGCTTTTGTTCCTTTCCTTACACGGAAGCAGTTCTCTACGGTCGTAACAAGTTTGATTCATGGAACCAATAATTGGCTTGTTATCAAGACGTTAGTTGCTGGTTTTTCTTGTAAGTTATTAATAACAAAGACGACCATCGCTGTGTTCCAGTAGTTACATCATTAGAAGAAAAGGTCTCATCAAGAATTTCCTTTCAAAATCTCAACAATTGCTCAAGTTTTTCTTTCAGAAGTATTAAGTGAAGTTCCGAACCGTTGAACTGGTACGAAAACTTCTTAATCGAGCAAAATGAGCATCAAACTGGCGAGAGAAACAAAGGAGATGGATCTGGGCAAACTTTGGAGTTAATTGCCATTGTTAGCCGTTACGACGATTTCACTAACCATTGTTAATTTCGTCGGCTCGATTCGAAAAGAGTTGATGTTGACATTGCAATTAATAAATAATTGCTTGTTTTTTTGTTTCAGAATGAAAAACTAGCAATTTTATGCGACGTTTGTAATACTAAATTATACTTGTACTGATTTGAAATAAAATAACATTAATTTGTGTAAAGAATCATGTTTATTTACCAAGACAAGTTGTTTGGATCAATAAAAATTGATATTATTTACAATCTCAGAAATGGCTCACTTTATCAATTATAAACAAGGTCTAGTCATTTCAAGTAATGAAATAATTTTTTACGGCTATAGCGTAGATTACTTTCGGATACCTAAGAATTTTTTACCACCCACATTGAAAACATAGTTAGCAACCTAAAATTTTTCAACAATTAAAATTCTAAATCACGTAGGAGAGAGCAACGCGTAAACCGATAGCGCCGCGCTCTCTCTGAAATTCAAAATGCCCAAATTAAAAAAAAAAACTATTTGTAGGCACAATATACATACATAGTTGTAGTACATCTATCTACTTTTACTAAAATCGATCCTTGAAGCTCTTCCCTATCGAATGAGTGTTTGCCGAGTTTGTTTGTGTTTCCAGGTGATAACTTGGGCACACACCGATACGGACTTAAAGAAACGTCAAGCTAATACATACCGGCCTTGTTGATTTAGGTGTTTTGTACACTCCACCGCACATCATTGGTACATATTTGTCGCAAATTCGTACTTATTACAACCAAATAAGATGCCACAGTGTTCAACTTGACGTGACGCGGGCTGTACATACCTGCATAATGGCTAACTGTGCCTTCGATCGAATTTAGTCGCGTGAACTTAGGTAACCTACTAAACGAAATTACAACTTCCTGCTTTATGTAATTTTCTCTTTTTATTCTTTTATGTCTCACATAGGTACCTATTATGTTTTGTACCTAAGCCTATTGAATTCAAATAAATTGACGTTTTGGGTCAATTTATTTGACGCAGATTGACGCAAAATGGTCAAAATACAAGTTTTAAGTTTTTTCCTTGGACATACAGTTTGTATTGTGTATATTTTATAAATACAATAATACTGACACAGATATGTACATAATTGTTGAGTTATTAGTTGTTTGTTGGACTTTATTTCGTGGTATTAAGGGTGAAGTTAACCAAGTGATATAGGAGAAGTGGAGAGGTCGGGGCTATCTGCCGATAAGCCCACGCGGGTTGACTGAGTCCAAATAACAATATCATCGTTGTGCTATGGCATATTTAATATTTATTTTCATGTCAGGGAAGAGGGTTTTTATCAAAGTCCCTGGGAATAGATAAGGGAGATAAGGAAATCTACCCCATATCCGAACTCCCCAAAAATATATACGTATACATATTTGTTAATATGTAGAATAGAATGGATCATTACGGAACGATAAGCGATAGCAGGTAGTTGGAAATTTTAATTAGTCGTAAACCGTCAACTTGCTCGATGAACTGACGATCAAGAAGATGACCTACACAGGCTGGATGAAAAAAGCAAGAGATCATGCTTAGTAGCAATAAGCTTTTATGTCCAATAGTGGACTGTCTTTGGCCTCTGCCAGTGTGCTTAAAATTCCATACCATATGGTTTTTCCAAAGCTTATTGTGTAAATAATATTAGTGATGGTATAGTTTGAGAGACTATTATTTTTAATAGAAATAGATACCTACTTTATCATTAAATAGGTAATAACCTAACTCAATCCAATTAAATAACAGCTTTTAATTAAAAAATAGATAAATTATATTTCGGAGGTCAAAGTGATATTTAAAAGCTAAAAGGCTTCTATGAGAAAAAGAAAATGAGCATCGATAAATTGCCACTGCAGTTGTATTTTACATTGTTGCCAAGTTAGCAACAGGATAATTTGCATAGAATTTAGATAACCAAACTGGATACGTTAAATGTTTAACACATCTAACATTCTGCTAAAATTTAACACCACGCGAAAGTAAATATGCCAAACCTGATTTTGGAGTGTTCACGAGATAGTTTTAATTATATTATATTGCCTTTGTTATGTGGATGATAATGTGACCTGTGGTTGACTGGTCGAGAATGCCGCCACTGTACAGTGTTTATCTGCAACAAGTATAAATAAAATAATATTACTTATGTATTTTTAATTAACACCAGTTTTAATACAAATATTAAGCCCTGAATACAGTAAAGGAGCGACATTTTGCAGAACATATTATTATCGGAAGGTGCCAATAGACAGTAGCAAATTGTACACGATTATTAAATGTGATCAAAGTTAATATAACTAACAGGAACTCATTGCTGCAAAATGTGGAAAATTTTACAACGTTTAACCGAGATTTTATTTGGTAGGTAGTTAGTAAAGTGTGAATTTTCACAAACAAGAAACGAACATTAGTTGAAATAATAACTTGTTACTTGAAAAATAAAAATGAAAATTCTTTTAAGTGCTCGAAACAGGTAAACATATTAAGATGGTCAGAAACATAATAAGGTTATATTTTCGCTATAGGTACCTATAATAATATTTTAATGCAATGCAATCTAAAGTAGTCAAACTCAATATGCGGCTCAATTTGTCGACATTTATATCCTGGTCAAGTAACATACATAGTTAAAAATATATTAACACCTAAGTAAATAAATTCACTAGGGCACAAATTTTCCTTAGCACGTGTTGCTAAGACTAGAGAGACATTATTTGAAGTCTTATGATGTCGCACGATGCTGTCGAGTACGTAAGCACTCCAATTATGATAATATTAGTAACAGGCTAGTGCTCTTATAAGTTAATACAGTACCTCTAACACGAAAATCGTTTGCGTATTCTAATCGCTGTCAAAAGATTTAGTATGAAAACATAAATAGTGCCCCTGTGAACGTGTCGTAAAGTGAACTTAGCATGAGAAATGGTAGCACGAAACTAATTTTCACAATCGAGATCGTAACGTTATCGTTGAATTCGAAGGCTGGGTATCGAATTTTGTCAAATACGCAAACGATTCGAAGACGAAAGTTTTTCGTGTTAGAGGTACAGAATCAAAACCTAGTATTAAATACTATTTCCATGTACCTATCGACTAAATACAACGTCTCTCGTACTAGTTCTTCGAACGCACGATGCAGTAGACGAAGCAACCACCACTTATGCTCTTTACATAATTGTGCATTACGTAATAAGACGTTGTGCAAAGTGTGCTTAACATATTCCTTCTAACGACATGCGAGAAAAATGCAATTTATTTATAATAGAGATGTTATGAGCCAACGCTAAGGACACCTGAGTCACCTCGCAGGCATACAATATGTGCGCCGTGAAGCCGGATATGTAGGCATTTGTATGAAAAAGTATCACTGATGACGGTAAAAATCTCCAAATCTCTCCATAGTACATTTCCAATAATAATATTTTCGGTACAGCAAAACTGAAAAACAAAACTTTCTGATTTGACCCATCTAGACATCGAAACTTAGAGCTTACTATGTTCGTAGCGATTGCGTAGTCGTATCGAATAGCAATTATGTTTTATGCAATAGAGGATCCTTTTCAAGAAATATCTCTCTCTATCACGATAGAATTTATAGCGGCATTAAGTTTCCCATTTGTTCATCTCACATTCAATATAGATTGTTATTATTATCTAAGCGTTACAAACAAGTTTTATTATACCTATCCAATTCAATGAATAGCATTTAGGTATGAACGAAAAACCTTGAAACGATCAATGAGCGCAAAGCTCCAAGCAGAGATACTCTACTTCGAACGTAGAGGCGATAAATCAAACATTAAGTAATAATGTAATAAAATCTAAGACAGAATAGCGTTCACTTTTACTTTCGTTGCGACTGCGCCGTCCTCACTTCCCTCTGCTAAGAGAGGAATTACGAGTCCATCTATTCGTTTCTCTCGCACGCGTGCTAGCTTGGATAAGTCTGTCGCACATCAACTTCCCTTTTGCATCCTCGTATACCAGTTTTGTATGCGCTTAGTCATCTCAGGTCAGAGATAGTGGTTGGAAATGTCACTGCAATCGGTCTCAATAGTACGGCGCAATTTTGTACAAGTATACGTAACGTTTACATACAAAAGGGGCCTGTGAAATACCTAATACTTGATTGACGCAATTCCCCGACATGGTGCCAATTGATATGATGTGATGATTACATAGTCAATTTGATATGCTATAGCTAATAAACCGATATTATATGCCATTGTTTGTAATTAATTATGCAGATAAAGCATTCTCGACATTATTAGTTCATATTTTGTACTTACAGCTATAATAAAATAGAGCCTGGAATGTAGTGAATGATACTCGTATTCTTCGAATTTATAAGATGCGCATTTATTTCATTCTTTTAGACAAACAATTCATAAAATATTTATTTCCCTGACATACAAGATATATCTTTAACAGCTTTCAAACGAAATTTGTTACAGTTAGGTAATTCTTCTTACTCTACACTCTACATAAAATATTACTTGCATAAAACGTTTGCAAAATAGCATGGTTATTATCAGCGTATCTTGATAAACACTGCATGGTAGGATGTTTGTAGATGATCGGATAAGTCATACAATAAATCGTTTAAAAACGTTAAACTTGCATTCCACTACCTTGTTTCGAACCATACATTTGGTGGGAAAAATTCTACGTCGTTTTTTTGCTCATCGACACATCGGCTAGCAACTATACTCTAACGCCTACTAACTAGTTAGCATAATAATTTATAACACAATGCGTATCTAATGAAACTTAAATTTGCGATTGTTCAATGTGAACTCTACATGTGCGCACTACAATTTCCATTTAGAGGATATTATTATCCAAACTCTCGTAGTTCATTTTTCGTAGCACGTAATGGTATCACTATGAAAATAAATTCGTATTCTTGCCTATGGTCGATATTCTTTCTGACATAAAAATCTTCTATTCTCTATCTACTCAATAGAGTCTATTGGATCAATCCTTGTAAATAGCTACACTATAATTAACCTGAAAAATGATGCAATTATTACTGTAGCAAAATCAATTTTCAATCACAGCTTCTTTTATATTGCTTTGATTTAAAAATCAATGTTTTTACCTACCATAGCACATAGTTAAAAAAAAAAAAATACTTATCTGTCGTATGTTGTAAACATATCCAATCGTTTCGGACATGTTGAATCTTGCAAGTTTACAGGAAAACGGAGTTTATCATGTATTGCCTACACGTTTTGGTGGAATATCGATTATGAGGGCCCCCGCGTTTTATCATTCATTATGTAAATAGTCAACAGTTTATGTATCACAACATAGATCTACGAACACTGAAGTGTGAGGATGTTACTCACAAGATAAGTTTTTTGCTTCTTTTTTCACTGATATTTTTTATCGTTAAACCATTAAGCTGTACGGTCGTTAAGATACGGGTTTTCGAGAACTGCGGATAAGAATAATATTTAGAGCTTCAATAGTTTTTTGTGTAATCAATCAAATAACGCTAAACATCATTTCCGGATGAAAAATGACCTCACTCGCCATATGCCGTGACCTATCTAGACTTTGGTACTTTTTTCGAGGCCCAGTCAGTGTATCAACGTGTGATAAGTATGATAGCCTAATCAGCGGTCTCCGCGATTGATCTGCTCACTTCAATGGATGTTACCACACATTGTGGCGTGCTCTGGAAGCTTTATCGGTTACTAGTTCTTCGGAGGACATCACTTTAAGAATAAGAATAAGAATAAGAAAAACTTTATTTGACACAAAAGAAAACAGAAAACAGAAAACTTTCATATCGAAAGATGTTGTTAGTTGTTTCAAATTAACCACATCAGCTGATATAATTTCTAAGTTTACTGACGTTCTGAGCGTTTTAGATACAATAATATTGATTTATGTAAGCAATAAGAGCAATATATTAGATTCTCTTATTACAAAATATTATTTAATGAGCATTAGAAACTTGAGCTTTGGATACCATGATTAGTTGAAATAAAAGCGGTTAAATCATGTCAGACACCAATTAGAGAGTGGCTTGCACTAGCGATATCCACAACACATGTTTAAGCTTAATGATAAACTTCAAGAGCTTTCGTAGTACTTGTCGTAATTACTGTGTTCAATGATGTACATTGACTGGGTATTTATCATTATTTTTTATTAAAATTCTTACAATTATTTCATCCAATCATAGGTTTATTTAGAGAAGCTTTTAGAATAAATTTCTATAAGCAAACACGTATATAAATGTATAAAGCACTCAATCATAACTTCTATGTAGAAGAATTTTCCATGAGAGTGCTTGTTGTGGATATCGAATTGATATCAATTTCCTACATTTCTACTCTTGATTGCTAGAGGTAAATCACTTTTCATGTACAAACTGTACAAACTCTAAGAGGTGGGCCGCAAAATAATGCAAACGCAATCATAGGTTTAGATAGATACACTATTTAATCTTTTTAATTTCCCTTTCTGGTTACTGAAAGGAAAAGCATCTTTTGTCGTCGTGTTATGGGATCTAATCTTGTTTTGAGGATTATACAGTCAATGTCAAAAACACCCAAAGTAGTCAAAAAGTTCGCATACGTCTTTGTTAAAACTTGACTAAAGTTGTGTTGTTAACTTTTTGGCCTTTTTGGCCTTTTTGGGTGTCTCGAACTATTTGACGCTGACTCTACATTTTCTCAGGAAATCGGTACGTAACAAAACACAGATCTAAAGATTATACTTCCATGGCATATGCCAAGTGAAAATCGTGTTGGCAAACAAAATCTGAATATGAAAATAGGTGTAGACGTTTATAAATGACAAATTCAATGTATTCAGAGGCGACGCAATCGATCTGCTCTCAATTTTAAATTAGTAACGGCCCTGTTGCATTAATGTTATAGTTATCGTGTGATGGCTCACAATACGCCGTAAACTGTCTCAAATGATGTTAAAAGTGAAACCATGGCTAATATGCGTCGCAGTTACGATTAACTTTGAAGGGCTTTTGGGTCTTCTTGCAAAATATAGCATGATATTATCGGACGCGTAGCATTTTTTCTTACGATACAAATATGTATGTAATTCAACTAAGTATCAGCTTATACATTTAAAATTTCAAATCTACTAGGTACTGGTAGAAAGGCAAGTCTAGTTACGATGTAAAACTACTAGTGTGCTAATATTTTCGATCGAATTTATCGGTCAGTAGGTAGAACCATTTGATCACAAGTCATGATTCTGGAATCTGTTGAATGTAATATAATTTTTACACTACCAATTTACCACTTCGTCATCTTGACTATTGAGTTTTAGCAATAGATATGTTTATGATGAATATGATGATTAATAAATATTGAGTCCATTTGATCGTCTTCTGTATGAGTCACGTGACCAGTGCGGGCGCATCCAGCGACAGCCGCGATTAGTACGCCGCGGGTGCCCAAGGTCAGTTGCCCCACCGACCATCACTTCCTCGTTGGCAACACCAGCGCTTGGGCAACCGCCTCTCACCAGAATCGGCCCGCTTGCGACACACACATTGCAACTTACCTGTCTTAGGTGATACTCCTGAGTGGAATCGGTGAGATCAATATTTCTTAATGGTGTCATGACATGTACTCAAAGGTGGAAAACATGACTTACAGATTAC
Organism: Ostrinia furnacalis; assembly: GCF_004193835.3. Taxonomy (NCBI): domain Eukaryota; kingdom Metazoa; phylum Arthropoda; class Insecta; order Lepidoptera; family Crambidae; genus Ostrinia; species Ostrinia furnacalis. The sequence goes on from NW_021131019.1 coordinate 608,736, forward strand.
GTGCCACCACAGAATAGATAATAGTAAATGTTACTACTATAGTAAGGCGTCATAGCATAACTCAGTTTTTTGTCCTCGAAATCACCGCGTGGGTTGTACGTTCAACTACCTACCTAACCTTACTTCTTTTGTTAGGCTACAGCGCACTAAAGTATCAGAATCCGAAGACCACCTGTGGCAAAATATTACAAGTTTTAGTAAACCTGCAGAAAGTTCCACCGATCCTATTCAAACTTGGGTACTTTGCACAACGGCGGGTTTCGAGGTCCGCCTACGACGTACCCACGTTAACAGACATTTCTGTCAGTTTGCAGACCGCGGTATTGAAATCGGTTTGTCGAGAATTCCTATTATTGGCCTAGGTAAGTATCACGTTTCACGTTTTTCAATTTGCCGACGGCAAACTTTTAAACAAAACTGTGTAGAGGAACCATTTTTGCAACATACCTTAAATGTGTTTTTGATGTAATACCTACATAACTATTGCTATTTTTCGTTGTTGAACTTGTTTGCCAAATGTACTTGTGTAAAGGTGGGTTGCGTACGTTATTTATTGTAAGTAAACGCACCGTACTATGGGCGTCTTGCTATACCTACGTATTTTGTAAATAATAATAAAATCTGTCGTTTGATGAAAAGCCTAGACTTAAATATTTACTTCTCCAAACCAACACGAAGTGCGATATAATTAAAGAAAATTTAATTAGAAAAATTACCTTGTGTGTAATAACAACAATAGAATCTTTGTTGTTAACAAAAAGCAACTAGGTTTTAATTAAATTAATTATTGTTTTCCCTGCAAAATGTATGTAGCGATTCTACTAAACTCTAAAATGTTATTTTATCCGGTGGTCCGCCTTCAAAATGAGAATTGTTTTGCACTTCATTTATGTTTATAATTTCTTGAGTTTTGATAGAAATTACAGCCACATGGGCATTACAAATTATTGATGAGTTACTCAGTTGTTTTCATTATGGCGTAGTGGCCGTAATAATTACACGAGAGCGGTGATAATGAACGTATTGTTTAGTAGAGGTGCGCCATAATTAATGTCGGGCTAATATACGGAACGCTACGGACGCCGACTGTTCTTACATACTTCGGAATAATAATTACGAGTTCATAATATTTACATAATTTTCTCGAAAACAACTTTAGAGTTAGCTCTTTGGGGCTTAATGAGCTTTAAACACATAAAATGCAATTGTGCAACGCATTTAATATCCAGCACCAAAATTAGCAAGGCTGTACAGTTACGAAACTTATTTTGATCAGTTATAACCGATATGAGAAATAGGAAGACCTTTCTCTTGTAAAACATTAAGAACGGCTAATTAAATTTAATGTCGCTCGTAATTGTAATGCTTTAGAAACTGATTTCCCAGGACTTAACAGGCCAGACAAATAGACGTTTACGTATCTTTGCCCGAATCTATACTTAAGTAGGTACTATATTATTCGAGACTCTACATTACAATTACAATACAAGCTTTTCTATTATAGGTATTCGTCTATTAAGGGCCATTTATTAATATCACACAATCACATCACATTGTCGTCAAATTCTCAAAATATAAAACATTATCATTTATTACTTTGTTGATTCATAGGCAAACTGTCTAACTTAGTTTGAAATACAACAGCAGCAATACAACATTGTCATAATAACTTATTCCAGTTTTGATATAGTTTTTGATTGAAGTTGCACATATTTCGTGTTTTGCATAAATATCGGGTTCGAGTTGTATTTTATCGGCAATGTTATTCAAGGACCGATGTCAACTTGTCCGCCTGATAAACTAGGAACGAGCTGTGGACAGACGCGAATAACTGGTCAGTTCAGTGCTTTGTTAAATTGATCAGTTTATTTATTTATAACTTTAATGCCAAATAAATTTGAACATAATTTGAACTTCATGCATCATTTAGGTAAATCTTAACCAGTTCTGCGCTTGACGCACTAATCTCAGGAACTACCTACTGGTCTGATTTGAAAAAATATTTTTGTGTTGTAATAGCCCATTTATCGAGGAAGGCTTTAGGCCCAAGCTTTAGGTCTTTATAACATCATCCTACAGCCAATCCTACAGCAGTAAAGAAAAATGTTGCAAAAACGGCAAATATTATTCTATTTTCACGCGTACGAAGTCGCAGGCACAGCTAGTGTAACAAATAAATCGATTGTAATAAAAAAGCGATCGCTGAACTAGATACAGTTAGCAGTTGGTGCATTAAAGAAAATCGACAAGATAATAAAACTAATATTAGTAAATAATTGGTGTCTGAAAGCCACTGAGATTAATCCTTGGCTATTTCCTTTTAGTCGCTCTCTAATATCGAATGTAGTAATAAACATCTATAAAGTTACTTAATAAATAGAAAAACATGAATTTCCCGTCGTACTTATAAAAAAATAAGCAGCATTAATACCGTGTGTGTAATAATGCCCTTGCTAAATGTCCACCAGCGGTTCGAACCCGCAACGGGCAGTCATTTAAAGTCCAGTACTAGTAGAACCACTAGGTCATGCTGTCAAAACTGGGCATAATTTATCTTAACTACTTCTTGCACATGTTAATTGCACGAATGTGAACCTAATTTACAGTAATTTACAGATGAATCTGACAATAGGTACCTACATAGTTGGTAGATGTTACTGACCTCTTAACAATTATGTACATACATTGCCTTGCAAGTTGCGACACTAGTATGCAGTTGCGCTATAACCACCGTATACAGGGTGGCCAGGCAGTTGACGTTCAAAGCTAAAATTTAGCTTCCTTACATCAAGGTGTATCTAAATCACCCCCATGTATATTCTACGATTTTGCTTAGTTTAGGAGACAGAGCTTATTTTGTGATTTATCCTTATCCTCACCTATGGTTGGTTTTTAACTTTTTTTTCACTTTGGAAACTTCTCTAGCGTAAGTAAGTAAAAACAAACTACAAGTGCTCGCCACGCCAGAGTAAGAAAAAATTAAAAACCAACAAATTAGATAAGGATAAATCACAAAATTAACTCTATCTCCTCATAATCATCATTATCATTTCAGCCATAGAACGTCCACTGCTGAACATAGGCCTCCCCCTATCTCTATCTCCTAAACTAAGCAAAATCGTAGAACATACATAGGGGTGATTTGTTGACCTTTATGTAGGTAAGGAATCTAAATTTTAGCTTTGGACGTCAACTCCCTGGCCACCCCGTATAATATAATAACATAATGCTATAATTTACAATTAGAACCAGTTGCAAGTGATCTCTTGTAAAAAGCGATTGCGATACAAAATTATTGTTATTGCTGATATATAGGGCGTTTTTACAGCGAAAAGAATACGTCTTTATTAGCTTGACTATTAAGACAATTTATTATTTAAGCAATAGTTTGAATAGTGCTATTTATTCGTCAAGGCTTCTAATTACAAAAAAATATCAAATATGCTATAGTATATGAATACATTCAGAAGAAAAGATTTGGTACATTATTACAATGTATACTTTTCGTAACAAAGTAAAGGGACCGGACGTTTGGTCAAAACACACATCCAAAATAACACTAGTGTGGTCTCATTTATCGACTCTGTTTAACAAAGGTGGTCTTATTGAAATTATAATTAGAATCGTTTCTAAATTTTACGACTCAGAAAAACAAACAGAAATCAAAATGTAACATAGGATAGGGAAACAAAACAGCCTTGCCGGTAACGTATGACATTACAATATTTACATGAGAACTGTAAACAATCTACACATTAATAACATATTTTGTTGTCCTGTCTGATTGATGAATCAACACAGATACACAATAAAAAGTTATTTTTGTCGTTGTATTAAAACTGTCTAAGGATATTTTGAAATTTCCCCGCTGAACAAAAAGATTAAACGTCTGTATGAAAAATATGAAAATGCGAATGCTAAAAATGCTATCATATTTTAGAGACCATATCAAACAGCAAGTAATACTCATAAATTTACGAGTATGTTTAGTTAGGTAAGTATCTGTACTAAAAATAACTGTAAGAATCATAAATATTATTGAATTGTTATTTAGTAATGTATTTACTAAAGCAGGAAAATCATTTATATAATAATAATTTCTCTACTTACATGTAATTATTGTGTATTGAACGAACAATTGAATATTAAGGTGTCAACGTAGTCTACTCTAACACAATGGAAGATGAACGCGTCGCGTGCCGCATGCGGATCTGCCCACAGTAGACAACAGGTTAAGTACGATTAAGATTATGATTACAAAATGAATTGAAGTTATAGTTTAACCCTTTTTAAGACGGTGGAAATAAAGTTCATTCCATATTTTTTATTGCTTGGACCCCTAGATAGAAAAACGAGGAAAAAATAGAAATAGCGCCCTATCAAGTCAGAACAAAATTTAAAACTCATAATAAACAAAACCAAAGTGTATTGATGATTCATGATTACAAGACAAGTCATCTACGTAATAATTTCCTACGTATGATACTCGTAGTCGTCTCCAAAATAACATCACCGATTCAAGTGATTTTTATTTATTTTCATATTATTTTAGCTCTACTAACACCTTTATTTGGTAGTTTTGGTACCTCATTTACTCGACTTGTTACTTTTTAAGTAATTTTTATATTCCCACCAGTTATTTGTTGTTGTCAGACCAATCCCATGTTAATGAACTCTATATTAATCTACGATCTGTTTTTTCTCAGTTCAGTTTGCATTCTCCCCATTTAGAGTGAACAATGTGCACGATTTGATCTCTCAAAATGGTATTAGACACTAATTTGCGTAACAGAAAACGGTGAACAGTTTATGACTAACCAGTCGTGCTATGGTGATCATGACCCTACTAATGCAATTTAGTAATTTAAAGCAAACTAGTTAAATTAGCAGTACCTTCACATTAAGGCACGCAAATATGTACTTGGCTAGTTGCTGAAGATAATTTTCTGAAGAATAGAAATTTCTACAAGAGGCAGTCTAATCTTTGCCTTTATCTAAATAGAGCAAGCTCATTTCCTAATAGCCATCTTAACATTGTAAAACAGAAAGTGGTGTATTACAATGTTTCTTCAATTTTACTACAAAACAGACTACGTTAAACTATTTTATAAATCATAGTAATTATTAAGGACATTATGAGACAAAAGACTGACGTTTGTTAACCCAAGCTCACGTCTTTCCGACATATCCCCAAGTTATGGTAAAATATCAATGACATAAAGTCATTTATTAACATGCAGGAAATGTATGGATAATGGAATTGCTACGGAGCTACGAAAATGTCCTTTGTCTGCGATTCAATGGGACGAGTATAGCGCATTCCGATACTGGCTTTTAACTCGTTAACGTTATTGTATGTGACAGGTGACATACCCGCAACCCGTCCGAGCCTCATTGGTCAACGATTGAAATGTCAAGAAAAAAACGATTCGCATTCACACTGTGTTAGTAAACAAAGTTACCTGCGCAACGCGCATATTGCGTAGCAGCGCGCGTCTACCCATTTGCATATTTATTGTACAGCTAAACATATATTTATACATATATATTTCGATATCAATATTCGACATAATATTACGTGTATAGCCCTGACGCATTAAGTAAGATTTTAGGCAGCGACATTTGTTATTTCAAATCATATTCATATTTTTATCATATTTGTGACCTTTGAATTTAGTTCAGATTTAGATGAGGTTAATGGCATAAAGATCCATGAACATCGTAACATATTAATTATTTATGTATGATACAAGATATATTAAACTCAATGTGTATGTGTGTTTAAGTCGGACACAATTCTTTATTATACAAATAATAATATTTCAAGACTTTATCTTTTGGCCTCATAAGGGCCAGTTTTGCCGTGTCTTGATAAAGTTTCAAATAGTTATCTGACGTTTAACACCATCTAACAAGTAAGTTTGCTATTTAGTTAGGCACTATAATTATCTGCTACATAACCGAGACCTAAGACCAAAAAATCTTTGAAAGATAAGCTTATTAAGCATTCATGGACTTTATCATGAAATAGTGAAGGCCCTAATCTTGTAATTGACTAATCTAATGCCAGGTCTTCTTAGCAGATGAATCGATTAAAAGTTGCACAGCAAATTGTTGCAGACAATAGGCATAATTACAGGCTTCTGACAAGAAGATTGCCGACCTCTTATTTATGTATTTGCATGGCACATAATCGCAAGGTTTTGATAACTCTTATGATCGTAAAAACATCAATGAATGTAGAGCAGAATTATTGAACCAATCGACGGAATGATTGCCATTCAACAATCAATCGACTTTTCAGTGTGCGTATTTTTTTCGATGTTACTAACTACAATTAGTACAACAATGTTTTCCTTGTAATAAATCGTTAATTTCCACTCATTTGTGCCACTCAACAGTAAATACATTTTTCTATTAGACTTACTTACGATACAAGTAAGTATAATGTCCGTTTGTTGTTATTCTTGGTATCTCGAATATTAAGCTTCACGATAATATTCTTAATTATTAACGACCATTCGACTTCAGAATAGTCCCCAAAGAGCAGACGATAAAAAAACTTGCGTGTCTGATAGCAATGAACTGAAACTGTTACGCAGGTCACGTGATTCAACTAGATAGATAAATATAATGTATGCTACACTAGCAGTCGCCCGCGGCTTTGCACGCGTAGTCTTGTTAAAAAAGCAGTACCTATTATGTATTTAAAATATTTGAATATTAAATTAAAGTAAAAAACAAATTTTTAGTCTCTTATTTTTTAATCTTATTGTAAAATAAGTATGTGCGGTAAAATGTTAAAAAATCTTTATTTTCATTGACATGCTTAATAGGATGGTGCGATTTAAATTTTCTGCGTAAAGTACTTTAGTCTGATGAAGGACCAGTTATAAAGACAAACTAATTTATAAGTATAGATAGATATCTGCAATTATGTTTTTATTATCATATGTTAATTACGAACAGGTAATTAAAACAAGTTCTATGCTGGCGGTCTGCTACACAAGACGAGTGTAGGAAAAGTAATAACCGAGTACTTACATAGATATTTAATTGTGTAGGTGCGAGTGCAAAAACATGTAGTTTTTGATTGAAAAATTCAAATTAATTTGAATTCATTTCAGTTGTAAGTGGCTGTCTATTGATTAAAGGAAGTATGCACTACGTACAACGACAGCACATCAGTCTATTATTTTTTTGTTGCAAAATAACAGTGAAGTAAGTTTGCGAGGAAGATTAGAACTTCCTGAAAGAAAGATATAGCGTCGTTCAGAAATATAGGTAGCTTCTATTGGTTAAATAATGTTCATAAACGTTTCAATGGTTCTAGATTACTCTAGAACGACTGAAACTATTATGAAAATTATTTGTGAACGACGCTATATCTTTTGTATACCGAAATCTGTAACTAAAACTTCATGTAACTTTTTTAAATCAGTAGAAAACATCCAGGTATTGAGTTGAATTTCAAATCTTCAGTGCTAAAAAAGTCTAAAAAAAGAGTCTAAAACTTGAAACCTAGTGGTTGCAGAAGAGGTCGTTGGCTAGAGCAGTGCAGACAAAAAATTTGGTGGGCCGCAAATCCTTGAAGCGCGATAAAAAGATTCATTTTTGCTCTCGAGCACTTCCTTGTTTTTTACGCATACAAATAGGCACTTTATGAACGTAATGTTACCATACAAATGTAATAAATAATCGAACATCCGGGTCACGATAAATTGTATATTGCAGAGGAAAATTCCACGTAAGTGTAATGAGCACCATGCCTTACCTGCACTCTTTGCTCAGTTGGACGCTAATTAATTTTTACATCACACAGTAATTACTTTGTGGCTGATACCTATTCTTTGTAGAATTTGTCGTATTTGTTTAACATAAATTAGCACATCAAGATATCGAATATCCTTGGATGGATTGAAGGATTTTATGCTGTCGACTATACAATCCTTTATTTTAACCACATTGTACGGTGCCATTCACACCATTTGCCAAGTTGACACTGATTCTATATTTCGCATGACCCAACTAACTATCAGTAAAAACCATCGCAATGTTTGTCAGTCATTCTCGACTGACCACTAATAGGTTTGTACTCGTAATTCCCTTCACTTTTCGGTAGCAGAATGCTGAAAAATCTGAAAAAGTCCTGGGGGAGTATGACCGAGTTTGTAAAACAAAATAAATCAGTGATCAATGTAAGTAAATGGCTACAATTAATTTTCTGGTGACGCTCTTAAATACCTAAATTAATACACATAAAACTCATTTATTTTTGTAAATGGGCTTAAAAAGAGCACTTTTACACGTCCCAGTATTAACCCTACCACTGCACATAACATGATACATTCATAACTTGACAGTAGGTACACTAGATGTTAATCACCACAAAAGTCTTTGACCTGAGATAAGGAAGATATCGTTATCTCAAACAACATAATTATGATATGCAGGTGTTAAGACCTCATGTAGACACATCAAATAAACAAAGATAAGTAATTTCATATTCCAGGAAGGTAGGTAAATTTATTCAATGTTATGCAACAATTTTACATAATTACGAGTATTGTCAGAAATAAAATTATAGTTGGTTTTTGCATTTGGACTAAATAACGCAAAAAGTAGCGCCAAATTCATTTTGTAGCCCATAAAATAAAAATACATATCCTATAACTTCCATGCGTGGGTCACAACAATACGAAATACTCGTATAAAAATTCGTCGAAACATCATTTTGAGCTATAATTTTCAATTTTTGCATGTAAATAACGTAATAAACCACAAAATTTATGGGTGTAGTTTTACAAAGGCAAATAAATAATATTGCATTAGCAGTCATAATATCCACAAGGCTTCGGCTTGCGCGACAGTTGGGCAACGTGTGCCACGGAGGTGATGCCAATGAAAGGCAAACATAATAATGCTTTACATATTTGAGTAAAACTATTGTTTGTAAAACAATTAGATTCTCTTCTCTCGTTAAACTTAGACGGAAATTAAACGTATTTCCCTAAAGTGCATGATGACATGGTGCGCTTATTAATGTGATCAATCTTTTAAAATGAATTCTGTTATGTATGTATTCGTTCAAAACTTTACTAGCTTGAATCCTAAACATAAACCTGACTTTATTTATATTTTTTCTAACTCATGTTTAGTTGGACTTTTTAGATATAAATTACGTGTATTGTTTTGTTGTGAGCACAATCAAAAAGTTACCTAATTCTTCTAAACAGTTCATTGTTGACTGTTGTGCTTTAGAAATAGTGTGCAATTATGATATAAAGGATCCAATGAAAGAGCACACTGATATGACTTTAAGATAGCGTCCATGAAAGCGTGGTGGCATTTCAAAGTTCAGTGGTTACACAACGCATTCGTCGGGCAGGTTAACTAATGCACATAAGTTACATGAGCTGGAGAATACTCAATTATTAACTACACTTCCAACGTCATTCCTATCAACAGAGCTTCAGTTTTATTAGGCCTATAGATCATCAACAGGTTATTTAGCCTCCACTGCCTTAGATTTCCCAGTGAGGCTTCGATTTATTTCGGGTATCATAGAAAATCTTTCACTATTTTTAAATAAGGTAACGAGAATTATTCTTACAAACTTTGACTTTATTATTAATGGTAGCAATTGTAGAGTCATTCCAAATTATGAATTTTGGCTTTGCTTAAAGTTAAAAGAACAACTTTTGACTTGAATAGGAATTATATGGTGGATTTTTCAGAGTTTTGGCCACCTTATCAGAATACAAGTCTACAAATCATGAATTCAGAATAGGTAGTCGTCGCAAAACGTGAGGCTGGCAATCGTCGCAACTGCCAAGGCAACCCGAACGCTTCGTAAACCATAAATATTACATTGTAACGTTTACTCCGTCGATGCCTAGTCGTTACGTAACCGCAGAACGCCCACGATTGTCTGCCGATGATATATTAGACCATATCCAGTATGACACACATACGTCATCGAGCTATTATTACAAATTGTGAAAGTACCGTTGTTACCTAATCCTAACCTAACCCAACAATAAACAAACGCTACAAGCTAATCCCAAAATACAATTTTAATCAAACATACAGATTGTTATGTATCGTAACAGAACTAGACAAATTCGTTTTCAAATTGCGTCATTGTTTTGAGACGAGTTTTTGTTTAGGGTCTAATTTTTTGTCAGCTTCAATTTTGTTTTGAGCATTTTGTTTTATTAACTTAATTGGTTTTTAAGTTCCGTACTGTCGACTGAGTTAAATACACGTTGCAACGTTTCTTCTCGTCTATGGAGCCCTTAGCGCTCGTTAGCGTTAAAAGGAGCATTCCAAGGAAACAGTAAGAGTTGAAATGCCGTGAATTTTTGAGGCTACTTACGCAGAAACAAAAAGGGCATTCCGTCACCAAACAAACCCGAGTGCATGTTGAAATTAATTAAAACACATTACGAGCCGATCGTTGCTAGAGGCGAAGGTGGCCAGCTCCAGAATTGGAGAAGTATTACGTATTCTGATGGCGACTCTACATTTTGAAAAGCTCAGAAACTCAATTTTATTATCATTGTGGTGGGTGAAATGTTAATGCCCTAAATTAAATGACTGGTCAACTGGTCATTGCTATCAATGTATTTTGTATCCGTAGTAGTGGCAGTTATTGTATAGCAACATTAGAACGTAGCTCTAGTGATTAGTTCTAAAGAACTGCGACACATCTAAATAAACACAATGGCATCTTAAGCAGTAATAGATGCTTATTACTAATATTATAATATCATGTGCTCTCCAATGCACTAACATAACAAATCATAAAGGAGCCGCCTCAAAAACCATTTAAACCCAACCTATAGTACAATTATTTTTTATTTTAAGTTTTTCTTCGCGTGTTTACGCAACCTCCCATAACTCGCTTTGGAGTAGTTATTCCACCCCAGGTATACCTAAGTCCGTAAACATCGTCAGGCTGGAAACCAGTTTCGCGCCCGTAACGCCCGCCAGTCTGCGCCCAAACGACGTACGCGCAAAAACGTAAAAATACCTACTTTAGATCCCGCGCACACTGTATTTTAACTTTAAGCGGAGACGACGTTGAAACGCCGTTGATACTTCATGGAATTATGACTTATGCTTGAGGCTTTTTAGGCTCATCAAGATGATACCACCAACTCCAACAGCGTGGTTTTTCAAATGTCCTTCAAATTTAGAAAAAGACTAAAGAATTAGATACTATAGTTAAAACTTCTCTTTTTAAATAAATAAACTCCACCATAAAACATAAAACGCAGTTATTACTTAGTTATTCAACGTTCAATAGACAGATACCTCCTTTAAGCCATTCAATAAACGTGTTGTAAATCAATCGATCGATACAAAAGCATTGATGGTCATTAGTGCATAAAAAGTAAGAAAAAAGTGACATCGCAATACGAATCAGATCATAGAAAGAGAATAGATATGAAGTCGCGCGTAACTACAACGAGAACCAGTGTCCCCACATTTCCCCCACCACAGCTCCCACACACACATTCAACTGTGTAAAAACAAAGCGACTGAGAGTCTACGACAACATGTGCAACCGGCTTAAAAGTGCTGTGATTGGCCAGAAGGCATGCCTTATGGCCAATCAATGGCCGCGTGACGTGACGCACACTAAGAAAACGCTAGTGAGAGAACAAAGATAAAATGGAGTCGACAAGATATCGATACTTTAAATCGCTAGGGGCAAGGCTCGAAACTGATTTCACAAAATGCTTATGTATGAAAACCTTTTTATTATTATACGTTATTATTAACTACTATCACTCATTTACTTTTTAATTATGGCGATCTGCGTACCCCATATGTTTATCAAAAATAATGCCTACATTAGGCTTTCAACTAGCTCTTATAGTAATTACTTAGTTGACAGTTACTAATTACTTCTACTGTTTTGTTTTTTTTTTTGTAAAATCCTATAATCGCAAGTAACACATCATATTTTTATTTAAAATTACAAAATAGAAAATTATAATTTACTTCTATTTATCGATAATAGGAAACCGCATTAGAACACGAGCACGGCACTATGTTACGACCGGCACATGCGGCCGTACTGTGTATTTTCACACGACAGTGGATATCGGAAGAAATTAAATACATTGCGCAGTAGTTGAGCATGACATAAAGTGGTTGCTAACTAAATCGTCAATGTACAAGTGTGTTAGAATTTTTATCACCACTGATTTCGATATCGCAGTAACTGTTACGGCACTGAATTCGTTCGTAAAAATGTTTAGTTTTTTTTATTTATAAGCAAAATACCAATGGATTTGCAATACTTAAATGTAGTAAATGACTCCATTGTTCCTGTAGTTCTTCGTTTCACTTGTTTTATTGCACGTAACGACGCATTATCCAAAATATCGGAGAACATTTCCTTAGTACGACTGAATCGCGACTACCTAGCTACGCGGCCGATGTTCGTTTCTGGGCATATCGCGGAGACACGCGCCACGCCCCCGTTTCACATCTATTCCCTTCTATGATCTGAGCAATACGAGGATACGGGAAAATTTCTCGTAGCAATTACTTCAAAATCGAAGCTGACTCAACAGTTCCCATTTGTTGACTCGTTATGAATCAACGACACGTTAGTCACATTATTAACGCCTCTCTTGGAACACAATTATTTGAATGTAAGTTATAATAAATTGACTTGGCTTCGCTAAACTTGTTATAGAGTAGGTAGGTATATTTATATAAATGTTTTAAGCGTTTCTGTGTATGATCGAGTCATAAATGTAAAGTTTAAGCTAAAGTGGTGATGAAAAAAGCTAGTGGTTTTCAGAGGAAAAGGCAAAGAAAGTTTCTGAAGAAGAGTTGGTAAAGACAGTTTTCCCAACGGTCCGAATGGCCTGATAAGATACTGAAGGAAGAAGAATGTAGGAAGAAGGCTTATAATGACTTAATTCGATGAAGCTTTTCTCAATATTTACATAAATTTATGTAGGTACAATACAATAAACATAGGTCGTATTGCATCTTTTGTCTTAATATTTCTGTATTTGATTCATTTCAAACTTATTGTAGTTAATAACCAGTGTTCGTGCTAAAACATAAGTAAGAGCTTAAACCATAATTCTTAAATGAAAACAGTATCAGGAAACTCGTAAAACACCATTTAAAATAAGTATAAAAGCGTAGATATCATTGCAGCAAAAGTTAGGTACTAATTTCGCTGGGGTTTCTTATGAATACTTTTAATACGTGATAAATGTGGTGCTCATGTCACTATTTGCGGAAGAGGTTCATCATTTAACAAATATTTAAACAAGTTATCGTAGTTTATTAAATGTTACTCTCAACAAAACCTACAGAACTTGCTAAAATTATTTGCTTCCGGTTGGAATATTACGAGTAAATATCTACTCTGCTCATTGATGTTCATGTTTATGTATATAATATATAAAGGGTATATAGATTATATTTGGATACGTCTCGTCTATAATAAAATAGGTGACACATTATGTTTGCGATGTCATGGATATATCACACATACGATAGCACGTCAAAATATTTTTTATGTCGCAAAATAGTAACTTTACAACTACATAACATCCCACAGTGTTTTTGATGTGCCATCGTCTGTACCTACGGTATAGTGAATACGCAAGAGCTGGTTGTAAAGCCTCCTTATATGCGGAACCCGTATTTTGTAGGCATAAATTACGATAATTAATATTGATTGTTGATACAGTTTATTAGCAGCGCGGCTCGACACGAAGCGTTGCACCCCGCTGGAACCGGTATGAGTGCTTTGTAAGGGGCCCGTGGTGAGGATAGAAAACCCCTGGCTTGGACCAATGAGAAACATGACGAATCTACATATAAGGGTTCCGTTTTTTGCCATTTGGCTACGGAATCCTAAAAACCCAAAACTTAAAAAACGAAGTAACTAATGTATTATGTAAAATAGATAACCTAGTTGAAGTAGAAATGGAAGTGCTGTTGAAAAAATAAAATTCCATTTTAAATGAATTATATTATTTAAACTTCTTACCTACTTCCTTCCTTCTTACTTACTTCCTGAACATCGCTGTAGGTAACCTACTTTGTAAAGAAAAGTATGTTTCAGAGACATCATTGATAAAACCCAATCAGTAGTGGAATAGTTTTTAACTGAAACAAACTCATTAAACTTAACGTGACAATTGTTAACTAGAGCACAGAACAAGTATATTTAACGGTAATAACTGCACTTCAGTTTACGACCGACTTACCTACACCTTTGTGTAACTTAGTGTCCAACTGGGTTAGTAATAATAACAAAGGTATTTCAAGTTGTAATATGAATAATACTAGCTTTTGCCCGCGGCTTCACCCGCGTGAAATTTAGTTTCACAGATCGGCATAAATTATAGCCTATGTATGTTAATCTGGGTTACAAACAATATTACTGTAAAGTTTCAACAAAATCCGTTCAGTAGTTTTTGCGTGAAAGAGTAACAAACATCCAGCACACAAACTTTCGCATTTATAAATTGGGAAGTAGGATAGTAGGATTTATGTTACAAGTGATCATAAGTTCGGTTTTATCATGAATCTACCTTTACAATTAGATGAACATATAGTTAGTATAGGCTATCTACCGACCGAGTACCTAAACACACATTCGAAGTTGCATAAGTAAAAAAATAGTCATACAGAACCACTCAACGAAACACGTGTCAACATTCACATATTTTTTGTAAGCTGTGTGTACACACACTGCACAGCCTTATTTAGTCGTCAATGTAGTCGGACCGCGTCTTTTTGTCTTTTTGATTTGTGGTTGATAGTACTTTACAGTCACTTTGCAGCTAAATGCTGTTAGTGTATTACTCTCTAGCCGTAAAAAACTTTTTATACTTTTATTTTTTATTGCTCTTTTATAAATGCCATTACGAGGTGATGTACGTTTTATAACCTCTTGTATAGTTAATAATAGCAGAAAAAGTTGGCAGTTTTTATTTTTAAACAAGCATTTACTTTGAGCATGCAAAAAGCTTCGTCTTTTTTCATACTTCGACAAGAGTGTGAGCAGACATCAATTATCCGGGTGGGCTGGTTGCACGATTTTCCAATTATTTCAAAAAAGCATTGATTTGTTGGTGCCACCTAGATAGAAATACTAAAATAATACTTACTCGTAAATTGAAGTTCAATATCAAGAGTTGATTAGCAATATTAAAACACCATGACCATTTAATTACTTTAAAATAACTTGAAAATATACAAATAAATAATGGTGAATGCTTAAAAGTTTTAACTTTCATTTGTATTGTGAATTTACTAAATTCAACTCAAAACATTTCCAGTCTTACTTAGTTGAAAATTTAGATAATCGTAACGTTTACAAAATCAATAGAATAGCATTCCCTGTCACAATTTAACGGCCAAAGTGTACACTTAGCTCTATGTTCTATAAAATTATTATCTCTGCATTAAAAACTGTATCGTTGCACTCGCGCGTCACCAGGTTGCTCTTTGTGACTCAGTGGTCACCGTTACTCGAAGACATGGAAGGTCTCAAGTTCTCAGTGCATGATTCACAAGATACGAAAGATGATGAAAGGAAACCGTAATACACTTAGATAAAATGAATAAAGAAAAGTGTTGCTTACTTACACTGTGTCATCTTACCTACGCAGCTACGCTACAATGGACAAAGATCTTATTGCTTAGAAAATAAAAGCCATTGGAAGAGATAACAATTACTCATAGGACTCATCATAGGTCATAATAATATTACGAATATTGATATTTTAAACGTCAGTCTGTCTTGATCAAGGTCCATTGACTCTTTATTGGTGTTGATAAACTTAATATGATTTTGTGTAACTACAATGAAATTTTTGAGTGATTGGGAGAAATGTTAAATACACGTATAGTACTGGTTTCAAAAAACAAGTTTTTTTGCTTTCGGACAATATTTTGAATAGGTGTTTAAATTAGTAGGTACCCACGACATTTATACCTACATATTTGCAACTGAAAAACATTAGCAGTACGAGGAAAACTAATTTTGCTTATTGCATTACAAATCGAAATTCACAAGTTGGTGGCTAAAAAAATTAATAAAAACCAAAAACTCGTGGTGGGCAATTGGGCATCAAGAGCACGCAAAAAGTCTAATCTGAAATGTACATCGATGACGTTATACCTCAGTCGTGTTTTCGTAAGTTCACGCCAGACTGGTTTAGCTTCTCTACATAGTGGGTTTTTCCTAAAGACGCTAAGTGAAATTCGTCGGCCTTGACTTTGTCCTCTTTCCACAGGTGGATTACATCAGCGGTGTAACAGTGGCACACACGTCCTAGCTCTTACAAAACTGCGGGTTAGCTAGTTGTCAGTTGACATATCACACCGCCGTACGTGCCTCGAAACAGAAGTTGAACATTAACGAGCGAACGAGTGATTGGTAGAGACCAATACGCATGTGGTAGGTATGCATTTCTGTGTCTGTATTACCGACACGCAATTCACTTTTAAAGTAAAGTGAAATGTATGCAAACACATTACAAATGTTAGTAAACATGTTTATTTGACTGTGACGAGAAGTCGTGGTGCATGCTAAACCTTTACTTTTTCTAGGAAAATATTTAACAATAGGTAATCACAGTGTAAAGTAATTAAGCACACAATGGTATCTAGGTGTCCAATCCACACTAACATCTGATATGTATAATAATTACATAAGACGAAATTTTTATATGATTTCAATTATAAAACAAATTCGCGCTATTTCACTTAAGAAACCACAGTAGCGGTCCTAGTTTTGAAAGGTACTATCAATCAGTTTTTACTAAGAGCATACGAAATCGAGTTGGCTACTGCAACACACGAGCAGTGAGTGACGAAAATATACAATCTCCTTCTGAATTACTTACAAGATCGTTACGAAAATCACTTGCAAAAGTTACTGCCTACCATCCGAAATTTAATGTACAAATAGTTATCGTAATACATTAGTTGGTAATAGTTTCATAAAAATGTGTCGAGCGCCACTATCAACAGCGGAAAAGATTAACCATGTCCCTGATAGCAGTAGTTAGGCCATAGACAGATAGGCAATGGGGGCAGTGATAAAGGAGCTACCTATAGTGTCTGTGATAGAGATATAATTAAATCGTAACTAAGAGACATAACCTATCTTTTGAAAAAGTTTCTACAAACTTACTACTTAGGCTGAGTTTCACCACCTTATTTTAACCATAACAATAACAATAACCGGTGCTTTTTGTATGGAGTTTGACAGGTTTTTGACATTTGTCAATGTTAAAGTAAGATAGTGCAACTCAGCCTTAGTTAAAATTACTTTTTTGAACGCGCTACTTATGGAGAGTTACACTTCTGTTAACTAAAAACAACTCTATTCTTCTTCATGACGAATTTTAGACACATTTTAAAATTAAAGCAAACACAACACCCTACCATACCATTTAGGGAACTATGTGAACTAGACCCGTCACGAAAAAACGTCGAGGAAACCATTTAATTTGACAGTTCTAATTTAGAAGCAAATCCGTGTAGCCTTTTGCATTTGGGGGCACTTTAAAAGCTACTAAATCCTCATTCTATTTTATATATTTATTCTATTCGATCTAATTTGTATCATTCTATTTAAGTACCAAATAAATATTTTTTCTTTCTTTCTTTCTTTCATTCTATCACGATGAGTAGTCACCAAATAGATTTTCATTGTAAATATATTTTAGACAATACTATCTATCTAAGTATTTCAGCCTTTGGGGTTCGTCTTCGTACATAGGTAGGCTTCCTCTTCAACCTTCCACTGACTTTTGTCCCTGGCCACTTGCATCTAGAAAGACCTTGGAGTAGAGACCCCGCAAGACCGCCTAAAAGATGACAACAACAAGCTGGAAATAGACAATACTATTAACAGATAAAATGACTGATTATTAACTTTAGGTCAGTGAAATCGGTCTTAAATAGGCATTTAACTAAATGAGCTCTAAACTAAAACATGCATTCAGGTACACTAGTCCACTAGTATCCAGCTGATGCAGCGTTTACGCAAACCACCGTATTGCTTTCCTGCTCAGCGAGTTGCTTAGATTGTCTTGCGGCAGCAGGGGCGGACTCTACGGGCAACTAGTAAATTTTATTAATAATTCACCCGTTGTAATACCAGACGTTAAATTAAAAATGCCAATAGCTCTACATACCTACATACAAGCTTTATTTATTGCTTTGGATTCAGTGTAAGTACCTTCGTCATTAGACATATCCAGCACTAAGTAGGTGTTACTTAGAAAGTATTATACTATCTGTACTGTGTTTTAAAAGCAAACAATTTATTCTGTCCTTAAAATGCATAATATGAATCCCACGTCTATTAAAAAAAATGAAGCTATAAAACTTAAACGATGTTCCACCTCGTCCCATTCTATCAAAGCTAAGTGCGCTTAAATGTACGGTTCCATCGGCTGGCGTTGTTTCAAAAGGCTCATTATTGCACGTAATTAGCCGCCGAATACGCGCCTGTGCGCGCTGACACCTGGGGACCGGTCGCACTCGTTCCCAGCCCACGCAGCGCCGGCCCTGGCCACAGGTGCCCAACATGAGCACCTAGCTCTAAGTAGGCACGGCACACCTCTGTCCAAATTTTGTGATGAGTTTTAATAGTCCAGTCATTTAAGCTTCAATTAGGTAAGAATCTCGGAATTCGAGATACCCAGCTGTAATTCTGTAAATACTTGTATATTGACACCCTAAAAGTTGTCTCAAAACCTACATATGGTAGGGTGTAAGCAACTATTAAATTTCAAGGTCAACGGTCACAAAAATCGGTTTTTTGCGCTTTTTTTAGAAATATCTCATTTCCTATGGGTTTTTTGCTATTTGTATTTATTATCAATATTGTAGAATACTAAATTCTCTACAAATTTTGTTTAAAAACTTTTTTTATACGGTGAACCGTTTTCGAGATAGAGGGCGGAGAGCGCGCGGTCACTGCATCACTTCAGGTCTACTTAAGCGGTTTAGATTTTTCATACAAAAGGATTTTCCCGCTAATTCCTGTGGGAATTTCGGGAATTCCTTGTTGTAACTAAGCTTTGAGTTTACTAAGGTACCTACATGCCAAATTTCAAGCGTCTAACTTCCGTTAAGCGTTTAGATTTTTCATACAAAAGGATTTTCCCGCTAATTCCTGTTCCCGTGGGAATTCCTAAGTATACTATAACCTGCCCAGGTGTATGAAGAATAATTGTACCAAGTTTCGTTAAAATCCGTCGAGTAGTTTTTGTTTCTATAAGGAACATACAGACGGACAGACAGACAGACAAAAATTTTACTGATTGCATTTTTGGCATCAGTATCGATCACTAATCACCCCCTGATAGTTATTTTGAAAATATATTTCATGTATAGAATTCTGTCCGTCTGTATGTTCCTTATAGAAACAAAAACTACTCGACGGATTTTAACGAAACTTGGTACAATTATTCTTCATACACCTGGGCAGGTTATAGTATACTTAGGAATTCCCACGGGAACAGGAATTAGCGGGAAAATCCTTTTGTATGAAAAATCTAAACGCTTAACGGAAGTTAGACGCTTGAAATTTGGCATGTAGGTACCTTAGTAAACTCAAAGCTTATTTACAACAAGGAATTCCCGAAATTCCCACAGGAATTAGCTGGAAAATCCTTTTGTGTGAAAAATCTAAACCGCTTAAGTAGACCTGAAGTGATGCAGTGACCGCGCGCTCTCCGCCCTCTATCTCGAAAACGGTTCACCGTATAAAAAAAGTTTTTAAACAAAATTTGTAGAGAATTTAGTATTCTACAATATTGTTAATAAATACAAATAGCAAAAAACCCATAGGAAATGCGATATTTCTAAAAAAAGCGCAAAAAACCGATTTTTGTTGACCTTGAAATTTAATAGTTGCTTACACCCTACCATATGTAGGTTTTGAGACAACTTTTAGGGTGTCAATATACACGTATTTACAGACTTACAGCTGGGTATCTCGAATTCCGAGGTGAACTTACTATAATGACTGGACTATAAAACCATTATACGTAAAACAAGAGCAGCTAGCCTTCCGTAGGAAGAAAGATGTGTGTGTCTAAATCCTCTTTTTCATGACTTAATGACCAGCCTTTTATACTCAAGTAACTTATACCAATATTTGTGTCATTTTATCTCAATGAAAAAAACATTTGACAGAAAGTCACACAATAAAGCATACAAGTTAAAGTAAATTATTGTGTATATTGCATATGATAGGCCAGATAATTTTTAATTACTTTGATCTTATGTAGCTATCAAACTTCACTTTATTCTTAAGCCTCAGGGAAGGGGAAAGTCATCGACAAAGTTTGAGTATCAATGCTCTACCACGTCACTTGATACCGTCTACCAGCCAAGCCGCACTGCAAATTACTAAACAAAGCCGCCATGCACCATATTCATTGAGGACTGACTTACAGGACTTCATTTACGTCTTCGAGTACTTACATCGATGGACCTCGCTCAAACAATTAGACCCGAAATTCCGTCAAGAAAGGACAGGATTTTATAAAAGCGCAGGTTCTCGACTGGACTCCTAATAACCACAAGTTAGTTTACCAAACTATTTGCATCTGACGGTATTTTTCCTTGAAATGCCTAGGCTTTAATGGTACCTCATATTTTAGACTTGCCTTAACAGAAAGTTAACGGTTCTTCGGAGACATAAACAAGGTTTCTTAGTAGCAGGCGCGTTAACCGTTTTGGTAGCTATTGTTATTCTGAGTTCTAATTGGAGTTTAATTCCGTATAAATCAAGTTGTAATGCGATTAACAAAAGCTTTCAAAGCGAAGCTTTTTGTTGGCGTTTCTATTACACTGTATTTAATTTGTCTTGTTACTTAAATACAGAAGTGTCTCGAATTGGTATTACAAATTCAGTTTCGGCACACCTGCGCTATTAAACCATAAAATACACGAAATAGGTAGGTTTACTTTAGCAATATTGAATAGCTTATTTGTTATTCCATGCCTACATAAGCATGCTTGAAGCGTAGGTACTACAAGAGCTTATTTCTTTACGTAGCACTTCATAGGTTTACCTCTACAAACAAGGTTTAAGTTGGTGCAAGACTAAAGGTTAGTAAATGATAAGAGCATCTATGGTGTCAATTAGATAAAATCTGAACTATGCCGTTACTTAGCGGGTGTTCCCTTTATTAGAAGACAAAACAATCTACTAACAAAGCACAAAGTAAATACAATGTAGTCAATACAAATTCCGAGAATAACTAATATTGCCAAGTCGTCCCAAAAGCGTGCCTAAAATATTTTAATGTATCATAAGTATCAATAAACAAAATGGCGTATAAATACTCTTCAGACGATGATCGGAAGTTCGCGTCACAGTTCCGTCTCACAGAAATATAAATAACTAGTTATTTTTAATGATGTGCCAACTTTATCACATATCAAATTGAGGAAGTTGGCGACTTCAATAAATAATTAATTATATTTTTGAATAATATTCGTACTCGGATGCTGTTCCGAGTATGTTGATAGGTAGTTTTTTAATGGAGACTTAAAATACCAGGCCCTAGAGTCTAGTTAAAATTTAAGACTCTTAACTTAAGGCTGCCCCAATGGAAGTTAAATTAACGATCTTCTTATAGTAACTAAACGATAACTTATTACAACTGTAGGTTATTGAGATCTGTTATTTAATTTTGATTTCACATTCAATATCGGTAGAGCAAGAACCAGTGGAAATGAAATATTTACTGGATACATACAACAAAACAATTCATCAATATGAAACTAAATTTCGAAATTCCTAGAACTGACAAAAACATATAGCGCAGTTGCAAAAACGACTATAAATTTTAATACCCATAAGGTATTTCCAATACCTTCTAGAATACGAATACAATTGACACAAAAGGCCGATTTCGATGCTTTTGCCTCCTTGACCCATTTACAAAATGTTTTGGATGAATCCATCATGAAAGAACAAAGAAAATTATATTTAGGTGCGCATCCAATTCCGTTTTGTTTTGCCAGCAAAGAAAGGGTATTTGGGATTTTTTATGATAGTTAAATTTAACTTCACTTTCCTAGCTAGTAAAACATGAAATGCATTCTTTGTTTATTCATCGTGAAGAAATGAAGTTTACGCTTTATTTTTAGAAACCAAAATAACAAAATTAAATGTTGTATGCAACTCTACATTTACCCGCCCACGATCAATTCAAGAGCTCTGACAGAAGACGTCTTGTTATTTTTTATGTACCGAAATGTCAAAACAAAGCCAGAAGTGTCAATAGCATACGTCAGAAGGCGATAAAGCGGACGTGAGTGCGGCCTCCGAGCAATAGGAAGCTGGGCGCGGAAGCGCCGGCGCAGCGCGGAACCGCGCGCTTCCGACCGGCCTCAGCTGTGACCTGTGGGAAATTTACATTTGTTCTCATATATGACTTTATGTTTATTATAATTGGGTACAGAAACTTTTGGGCTTCATGTAAAGCTAGTGAAAAGATACTTGCGTATTACTACGACTTTTATCACTTAATATTTCGTGAAAATTCAAAGAAAATGAGCAACTTTTATCTGGTATTATTATGATATTCTCTCTTGAAAATCGTACTGTATTCGCTTTTAGGCTATTACCGATACACCGATAAACATCATGTATAAATGTTTGCCAAAACTCTCCTTCTAGAATAAAAAAAAATCAGATATTACAATGTATATCCAGGGATGCGTTATTTATGACATGTTTTAAACATTACAGTAACTTGCGACGGAGTTGCGGCTAAACATTATTCATTCAATCTCAAATCGTGGTCCAATACAAATAGACTTTTCCTGTTAACGCGTTGTGTATTTACAGCGTTTTTAGCGAGCTAAAGTAACAATTGGTTTCCTTTATAATATCCGAAGAGCGTTGCGGTTGAAAGTTCGTTGAACCTAGAGTTTTGCGTCTGTCGATTCACCAGAAATATCCGATAAATATTTGCGAGCGCGCACATGTAGCGCCGACCAACAAAAATATGACGCGGATGGCTGGGCGTGCTCCATAAAGGACACTAATGATGACACATGGCTCAATTTGAGTTTAAGCATTCAATCCACCACTGTTTACACGTCTACGAGGGCGTCTATCTTACGCAGGAATCATTAGCTTTTTACAATGAATTTGGATAAGCTTGGTAGTTTAATTTACCTACTAATGTTTGTTCCAGATTGGTGTAAGGTGGAACAAATGGTTCTTAGTAATATTTTAAACTATTATGTTGCATTTTTTACTATAAAATTATCACTTCAATCGCGTTCTAGGCCGTCTCAGAGAAACCCGGACACTGTTAGTGTAGTTTGTCGGACTGACTGTACCACTGACGAAAATATTGTGCAAATGCGGGTGGGTGAAGAAAACTCATCGCGCCGGAGCAGACGACGCCGCATCTCTTCAGTCTGCCCGCGACCATGACTCGTGCAACCGAGCCGAAACGTCGGGAGGGTAAATATTATTTACCGTTAAAATAGATATTGTTGCAATAAATCCCGTGAAGTGATAATTAAATGGTTCTTAGGTTAATAAGAGGACATCCATCATTCATCATCATCATTATCTTTTTCGCTCTCACATCGTTCAACCTTCTTTCTGGGTATGACCAGAGTCCTAATAAAGGACGCGGTTCTTTAAAAATCAAAGATTATGCGTATCATATCTACTGCCAAGGACTTTACTGAAATGCATTTTCCAAACAAGCCTACAACAAATGTTTGCCACACTTCGTTGGATTTTGACATTTGGTGAAACTCCGATCGTTGCTGCTCTCTCAATTTCCTGCCCAGCGAACCGAACCGGGCCTTTGTTGGCGCCCGCTTTCCGCGTCGTAGGTCAGGACCACAAGCCTAATTAAATATCTGTTGAAAACAGCCCAGTAATTAAGTAACGTGAACAGAGAAATTCGGCACATTGTTTTGATTTTACAGTGCATAATTACAATTGGATCCACATGTCAAGAGCTCAACACTTAACCGAATCTTTAGGGGCGCGGCAGGTAGCAATAAAACTACTACATACATTTCTATTACTTTTGTAATATCCTGCTGCCACTGTACAATCTTAAAAGTGTAAAACTGACATTACCGCTTTAAATGACCTAGGATTTTAAATGTCTAACAGTATGAGGTCAATACCTTTACTTCCTAAGATTGTATCAAAATAAATTGTGCCTAAGGTATGCATATACAGAAGAGAGCACATGTAGCATGTAGCGGCATTATATCTTATGTACTAGTATTAGATGCTATTTTGCAACAAGGCTGTATAATCTGATACGCTGTTGCTGTCTACTACTTTATGGGAACTTCGATTCGAACATAACATCAACGTATACAAATTGCGAACGTGTACCAGGATGAGTTGCAAAGTGCAAACACCTACGAAGCATAAAACGATACCACGATACGATCAAAGTACAAGTAATACGGATCGTGGGATTTAATTTGTAATTTAACCTCTTGAATTTTACTGACAAAGCTGCATTGAAATTCAACCTATTTTTATTGCTCAATGCATATTTCACCTCATTTACTGATTACAAGTATAATAAATCAGCAGTTTTGATAAATAGATGTGACTCTACCTATGATATGGTGTTTGAAATAAGACCTGTAAGAATCTTTCTTACATAATGATGAGATTAAATCTTTAAATATTTAGTATCCGTGGCATTACATACATTTTTTTTTTAAATAATCCAATCCAAGTTCTTCTAGTAAAATGGAAACTTTAAATAAATTACTAGGTACCTAATAAATTTAAACCGCAATGCATTTTCGTTTGGCACGCACTTATAGGGAAAACACACGATGTTATGTTTGGTGAAACTTATATTTATTTATCTATTGCTACTGCCTCCATATTGTGGTGGATAGACGACGCAATGTTTCCTCAACATGGGCACTTACAAGATCGAGATCATTCCATATTAGTTAATTTATTCCAATTATAATGAGACTGTCAAAATAAATGGACAAACGACAGAAGTAGGTTTGGAGAAAATGACAGGTTTCACTAGATGTAAACATGGTAAAACCATCATTATCTTTATTTGTAATAAATAGTAGACGTTACTCTATATTTTCAAGTAGAAAAAAAGTGAAAATGTTCGTAGAGCATCTGAAAAACGAATAATCACTCAGGCTTTGAGTAATAATAAAACTGAAAACGTTTTAATAACAATCGTGAAAATAAAACTCTCCTGGGAAATCACCGCAACAAACATTCATATATTTTTAAATAAACAACGAATTTTACTTGGAACTCCGAAGATAAATAGGTTTGAACGCATGCGTAAAGTACTCACGCTTCAGTTACTCCACGTGGAGAAATACAAGTCGATGTTTACAATATTTGCTACTGTTACAAGGAGCCGACTATGCTAGATGTTTGTAGTTTAAACCTTATAGTTCTCCCTCTCTCATTCAGGTTTCAATTGTGAGTGAAAGTGACAGATAGAGCCGACAATCTGCAAATCGCAATGTTGAGTAGAGCCGATGCTACAGGTACAGTCGCTATTCCTGAGTGCGCACAACAAGCGTGGTAAACCGTGGATCAGGTTGCCGCAACAGGAAAGCACACGTAACGCGGTTTCTTGCTGAGTTTCGATACAATCTCTTTAATACCTAGCGCGTTAAATGTCCGCGATGACGTAGCCGTTATATCACAAACTTAACCGAGCTCTGCTGACGTACCTTAATCATTTACGTCTGTGGATTGTTTTTCGATAATGCGAAGAGTTAATTGACCTGTGAACGTGGAGATAAAAAAGCTAATTAAGACATAGGGATTTAATCATAACAACCTTATTGGGATGTAACAAACTTGTAAAATGATAATGTTAAGTATTTTAAAAAGATACACATGAAACATTTTGTTAATTCTAATCTAGAATCTTGATCACATACAACCTAGAATCCAGGTTAAATACGTGATCCATGAACCTGCGTAATTCAAGCACTAATATGGCTTAGATCTGCAATCAGGCAATGCGCTGAAGCTTAGAGAGCACCGACAGCCGAATGGCAGCTCAAATGGTCTGATAAGACACCCATTTGCCACATCCTTATTCCAAGGACAGTCGCGTAGTCCGCTCGACGACTCGCCAACGTAATGCTAATTCGTTCGCTACGATGAATACCTTATGTGATCTTAAAAACTACCATACCTACATGCCGGACTCGCCATAGGAAAATGCCGAAGATAAATACGGCACACGTACGCATTCGTATGCATACATACAAGGATGTTCAATTACACTCGTTAATTTGGACATGGACTTGGACATACGAGGGGCGGCTGAAAAGTTTTGAGCCTAGGGTATTAAAAATGCCGATAGAAAAGTATAAAAAATATATTTTTCTATTTGATCTCCCTCTACTACAACGGACTTCTTATATTTGTGTAAAAGAGCTTTTAACCCACTGAAAAAAAAATCGCAATCTTTGCCTTCGAAATGAGCCTTTCGCGCCGCCTTCATTTCTTTGTCACTCAAAAATCTTCGTTCCTGGAGGTCTTTTTTCCAATTTGAGAATTAGACAAAATAGCTAAGGATTCGGACTAAACTATGTGGTGGGTGATTAATTTCTTGAAATCCAGTTTTACCCGGGGCAAGCTTTGCAATATGCGCGGTGTGCGCGGGCGAAATGTCTTGCAATATCAGATTTCCTTTCGCCAGTTTGCCTCTTAATATTTCAACAACCACTTGACGCACTCTTATCAACAGTACATCATGATAATCCCCGTTTATTGTAGTTTTTTTAAGTAGGTAGTCAATGAATAAAATTCCTCCACAATCCCAAAAATGGTGACTATGAGCTTGGGTGTCGATCGCTCCGCTTTGAATTTCCGCGGCAGCGTTTTCCCTTTTTAATCCATTGCATTGACTCTTATTTTTGACTCTAGATTGTACTGCAGGATCTATTATTTATCAATAGTGACAATTTGAGAAAAAAAATTGTTAGGATTATGGGCAAAGATGTCCTAAAACTCTTGCGAAGTTGTGACTCGACGCTGGTTGTCGAGCGGCGTGAGCATTTTTGGCACCCATCGCGTGCACCCCTATTTCATGTGCAAATGAGTGTGTTAAATATCGCCGATATGTTCCTTGCTAATACCTATGGCTTCAGCTATCTGTCACAGTTTAAATCGCTGATCTCTAAAGCGAGATTCTTTAAATTTTCATTATTTTATTCGTTAATGGCGAAATCTGGCCGCCCTGACTTGAGGTCATCTTTTAGCGACTCCCTGCCATGCTTGAACTATCGGATCCAATCTTTCATGATAGCAAATGAAGGCCCAGACTCCCCATAAACTGTAGACATCTCTTCAAATGTTACCGTCAGCGTTTTGTTCCTCTTTTTGAGGAATTTTATGACAACTGTGTACTTCAATTTCATACATTGCGCGGATAACTGAGACTTGATGATGTTTACGGATTAATTACTAAAAGCGTGATGACGCTAATGAAATGAAATTTTGTACATATACTAAGGAGGTTATTGGCAAATTAATTAAATTTAGCGCGAGTCAATAATAACACTTGAAGATACTTAGGCTCAAAACTTTTCAGCCGCCCCTCGTACATCGTAAACTGGTTTTCGCGATAGACGCTTCTACGAGCGTCGCCAAATACGTGGAGCTTAAACGGATTTTGGACCGCTGACCTAAATCCTCGGACGAAATAAATAGAACGAGCTTTATGAATGATTTGATGCGACTATCGTTTACTATACTCTAATCCGCTAATGAAGCGAACGAGAACACAAACAAGAGTGGGAACTTTAAAAGCAGGTCGTTGGCAACGCGCTACGTCGGGATGCGCCAAAAATAAAGTCCTTGACCTTCCGTGCCCGAATCTATCTCATATAAAAATAACAATAGCCGTGAACTTCTTGAACGAATTGCGCGAGTACATCGCCTGCATGTAGGAAACTCGTTGTTGGTGATCCGGGCGGCCTTCGGTGGTTCACGAGCAAGGCTCCTGTCAGATCCGCGCGCGCGGGCGCAGCGGCGTGCGTCTGACGTATATGGCTTCGAATTGAGGAAGGGAGTACGTGAAGAATAACCGTCACTTAGATAACTTTATGGTAAAACATGCTCGCTTGGATATAATTATGATGTTAATACTATGCTAATGAAAATTGTACTTAAGAGATTAACTCTAAGATTGACGCCACTATAAACTGCCAGTTGTAAGCGCTGTACTAAGATTTATTATAGAGTTTTCCGAGTATAATATAATTGGTAGGTGTGTACTCACTAATAGCACAAGGAAAAAACGGTTGCATGTTTGTGAATTTACGAGCTGGCTATAAACAGAAATACAATTTAGCAATATAGCGATCATTGGCGTTAACTCTTAGCGAAATAGGTTTCGTGTTACGATTTACGGCTAAAGAAATTCCGTTTAAACGCTGTTAGTTGTTTCCGAGAAGTTGGCGGCACCAATTAAGTTTGGAACAACTCGAGAGCCGAAACATCGAGTTCTTTGTCTCTCGCGGAAATTTGGCACGTCCTCGCCGTCCGCGCGATCTGATAACAAACTTGTGGAGACAAACAAAATGCTTCCTTACGTAGACTCATCACTTTTGGGTATGTGAACGAACATGTGCAAGGGCAACATTTAAGGGTCATTCCACCGGCCAAGAAAATCACCTGTCCGGGGCCAAAAAGTACCCGAATATCATAATATTTTAGTAACAAATATTTTTATCTAATAGTATAACTTTGGTTCTATTTGTTAAACCGCAGAGATAGTTAATAATAGTTAATTAAGTAATTTAAAAAAAAATCGTAAGTCGTCAAAAATTGATTACCACGACGTGTCCGCGCTCCCGATTTCAGAACAAATTTGCTCGTATAAATTAATCCGTTATTATTACCGCTTTCAATGCCTATGTAATCGATTACTGATTAAATAAACATTGATAAATTAAATACGATATAACTATATGACTAAAATGTTTTGTAAAATAACTATTTGAAGTTGTGTCCGGGCGTTAACCGTGATTACCCCGACACGTCACTAATGTGCGCCTACGTCCCTAGCTACGCAATTTAGAAACGAGCTCTATCCTCCCCCGTGAACCTTTAGTGGTGGCCTGCGTGCCGAGGTGATCGGTAATGCAACTCGTCGCAGGATTTCGGAGTTATCGAGATAAGAATATGATTACCCCGACCTTGGTTCAGTGCACGATTGATTTACTCTATCCTGTTTTTTTAGGTTTCTTTACATGGAAAGTTCTTGAGAATGTACAGGAATAATGGTCCATGTAACCGCATTTTTGTGTATTAAAACATATAGGATTCAACTTACAGATTGGGCAGGGCTCAGGATAAACCTTAATTTTTTGACTACCCCGACCTTGATTACCCCGACTTTTGTCACCGAGTAATCAATAATACTGTAATTTTACTAATCGAAGGGACCCCGATCACATCCCCAAGCAGGCTCTAGATTGGAACCCCCAGGAAAATGCAAACATGGTCGCGCCAAAAAAACATAGCGGCGCACTGTTAAGACTTGGAGCGAGATCAAACACGAAGCTCAAGACCGAATGGGATGAAGAACTGTTGTAGACGCCTTCTGTCCCATATAGGAGACATAGGACATTGAGTCACTAATATTATATGTATAATATATAATGTATGTTTTTTACTCTTTTACGCAACAACTACTTAACAGATTTTGTTGAAACTTTACAATATTGTCGTTTATACATCAAAATAACAAATGGCTAGTTATAATAACATTTATTTTACCATAACTTAAAAAAAACCTTAGAAAATAAAATATTTTGTTTTATTTTTGATTACTCTGACTCCCAACTTTGATTACCCCGACCATGAAAATTTTGATGTCGCATAACTTTTTATTCCTGCTTGCTACAGATGGGCCAATATAAAAAATATGCTCGTAATAATGTCTATTTTGAAATGTTTTACCTAAACTTACTCTAAATTCAAAAATAAAAAAGGTCGGGGTAATCAACAAAATAATCCAGATCCGGAGAATGACCGTTAAGCAATAAGATTAACTTTATAGCGAAGGTAGAGGCACAATTTTTTTCATTCCGATATATCAGAAACAGAAGAATTTAGAAACCATAATAGCAACTAATTGATGATAACTAGGATATTGTCTTAATAATGCTGAATTTACCGAAATAGTAACGGCAAATAACAAAAGTATGCTTAGGTATTTCTTTAGCTAATGTGAAATACTTTCGCGAAATCGCCAGTGGAAGAGTAATTTTTCCTGAAACTAAACTACAGATCAAAAAACTGGGCCTTATCCGCACTTTTAACCCATCAATTTTTTTACCAGACACGATAGCGAGTAGGTACATTAATATGGTGGGTCTTGCCCGTTAATTACCGAAAACATTCAATCATATTACTAATCAGCGCAGTTCAGTCAGTGGTTATTAGCTCACGGCGCGCGCGCATCGGAAGGACGTCAAAGGAGCCGCGGCCTGTAGGACCAGTTTTTAGGTCCGCCTTTGAATAACAAACCCGAAGGCTGTTGAGGCAAAAAACTGATATTTTAACTAGACAGCTCGTTTAGCTTTTATTGTACTTTTTGATTATCAAATTGGCACGTACCAACAAATACGAGGAACGATAGCAGTATAATTTTATGTTTATTGGAGCGAAACTTTGAGCAGTGAACTAAAATTGAGTTAAGTTAAAATTATGGATTGTTTTAAGGAGCTGAACAGAATCACTGTTTTCTAAGACTCAAATTCGTCGTTCCTTATTTTGAAACGTTGCTAATAAAGCTGACACACCAGACAAGTATTTAATATGCATGCAACAAATACATTCGTCCCCGAGTTACTTAGATACAATACAGCATAAAAAAAAATTAGTATCCACAAACATTTCAGAGTTAATTACCTTCTCCGTAGCCAATTACCTACTTCTCGTTTGCAAGATAATTTGTCGGTGCATGTTGCATTATTACTTCGCCAAAATAACAAGTTATGCCTATGTATGTAGGAAACAAAAGATTTCCTCAATACAAATTACACGAAAATTCATGGAAAGTCCAACGATGTAAAAAATTACGCATAGTTTTACCCAGTAATGTAGAATGCTAAATAAAAACTTATTATTTTGAAATCATAATTCGAATAGCCCCTTTTTGGAAATACCAACCTAAAATTGACCTAGGTACAGCAATTTTATTATACCTATTTAAATACAATATAAAATATTATGCAATTCTGTGATAATACTTGGATTTGCAAATACATTATAACCTCATAACCTTGGGTTGAGTAGTTAATGGCAAATGTCGAACTATAAATAGATGAACTGGGACAAGAGTTAAGTTAACAACTCAAAGTGCACCCATACATCAGCTACCTAGAATATTTATCGAGAATATCTAGATTCTAACTCAGGTCGTCCTGCGCCTTCGCCGAGCTTTTTACCACGAGGCTGAAACGATTACATTCAAGGTCCAAAAGTAAATCTTTGTTTAATGAATCAATATTGAAACAAAGTCGGAACTTGCCGCACCTTACAGATGTAGGAACTAAAATAAACCGCTTACCACGATGTCTTCCTCGTGCGAATATAGCCGAGGTCGCGAGTCCTTCCTGAATAATAAACTGTATCATACCATACTTTGTTTCCTCGTCACCCATCATGCACGCTAGTCTATGGTTTGGTCTAGCCAACCGAACATTTGCAACAATGATACGCCATATTAATATGGCATCGATGAGTAACGTTTCCTTGACTTTAGATCGTAAGTCACACATTGTCTGGCTCTGAGCATTGTAATTCAGATTTTCTGAAAATACCTACTCACCAATTCTGAAAATGCACAGCACTAATATAACCCTGTGTGAGTTGTCTTTTGTTTTCCTGGAATATGTGCACAGTTCCCGAGGGATGTGCCACAAAGTTTTAACCGCCATTAACGCTGACAAAACAGCAGGATAAGTTTGTCTAATGTAATATTACGAAAACACTATGATTAAAGGAATTCAAATTAAGGTAGCTATGAAATTATTGCTATATTCTTTACATAACAACACGTAAAAAGTAGAAAAAGGTAGTTTATGAGAAATTTATAGCATCAATAGACCAAAAGTACCACATAATATTTGGTAAAAATGTATATTTGAAAGCACGTGCTTTATTTTCAATACCTTCATGTAAGTTTCACTCGTAATAGTATTATTAAAGGCACATAAAAGTTACATAAACAATTATTATTGTGCATTAAGCTCACAATAAATGTTATTAGAGGGCTCTACATTAAACACTGCCAACTCGATTGTAAGGTGCAGTACATTTTCAGTATTTGTAATAATGCTGTAAAGTGATACTCCGTCTGCCTGCAGAGCGGGACAATGCGATGGGACGCGTTTAGGGAAGTGCGTGACCAGCTTTACAACTCTGCTTGTGTAGTGATGGGACAGAACAGAATTTAAATAATGTAGGCACTGTCGATATTATTTGAACAGTTCAAGACTGACAATATTCTGGTCACTATTAGTCGTTAATAAAAAATGAATGTGTAACATCTTTCCTACCTAATACCTATCTACCTACATTATTTATCAACGAAATTGATAGCATTAATTATATCGAATGATCATCATAGCACATAATGCTTGCCAATTGCCAATAAATAAGTAATTAATACCTAAATGATGCAGTTTGTTGTAACTCTACATCCATTTTAGCCTTAAAGGTGTGTGGTGTCGCCACAATGGTATTGGTTTCAATTAAATTCTGTCAACTGCTGGACGCCCGGATTTCCACAACGGCCGGTGCAGCTGCTTACCGCGACCTTCACCAAGTCGTATATACTCGCATTTTTAATGCACGATGCAGTGACTAAAATATCGATATCGATATCTGAAACTAGCCTCCCTACTGCAGTAGGCTTCACGCGGCTAGCATACCATAAAGGTGCATTGTACACCTCTTGGAAATCTCGCTACGTCATCTGTGCTCGAAAACATACGACTCTGCGACTAATTACATTCATAATAGTGTATAAAGCTCCAAGCTTTACATAAAGTCATCTTTACATACTCCAAGCTTTATAATTGTGTTTTTATAGCTATAGATAAAAAATAAAATCGTTTTTCTTATCACAGTTTTACTCACCCCTAACGACACTTAAGAGGAGTTAATAGATTTTTATGCTATTTAATTAACGAAGGCATGTCCACTTTAAAACTATGTTTTCTAGTGCTATATTATATTATTCTGTGCAGTAGTCGTCATCAATTTACTATTTCATATTTTTTTGCCAAATCGAGCTAATAACACTAAACAAATTGTAATAATATTAAATCTTTACTAAATTGAGTCCAATTGTCAAATAACGTGACTCTTAAAATGAAATTAAATGTGATTGATATAATTATTTTAGTTAAAATAGATTACTACAGACATCGTAATCGTAAAATAAAGCTGAACGACTAACACAATAGTTCATTATAACAAGCGCGTAGACAACATATCATGTGCTAGAATAATATAATGCATTAAAAAAAAAAATAGCAAAATAAATAATTTATTTTCGAAGCGTTCGTTCGCTGTCTCATGTCATGCGCGGGCGCACGTTTATATGCAACACTCGACCTCTTCGTTTCGGAGAAACAAAACAAAACGACTGCTATAGGATGCGAGTAAAAATTCAAAAACCTGTCTTGACTTATACTAGCTATTGTTCTATAACTGTTATGTAAAATCCAACGATATCGTTGTATATTTTAGTATGATATTTGATTGAAATAACTCGCGTTTTTTATGTCAATTGATTAAGGAAGATTGATTGTAAAGCTCAAATAATTTAACATTCCGAATAAGGCAAAAGTCATTGTCAGTTTATTCGTCGCACGAGGTAGGAAGCTCCCGATGGTTTCAAGAATTGAAGCCTTTTAAATGTTAATCAACATGATTCGCACGCTATAAATGGCTAAGTACATTATTTATATGATATTATTATGCTAATACACCATTTAAATTACGAATATAAAGTGCAAATCCACACTATAATTTTGAACCTAACCAAGACTTGTAGAACAACTCTACATAACGAAGTACGCTTTGTTTATAAGGAAACTCTTGTGCAATAGGCATGATTTAAATATGATGAAAGAAGTTAAATAAACATTCATTATGAATATGCGTATTTATATTAGACTAGCTTTTGCCTGCGGCTTCAACCGCGTGAAATTTAGTTTGTCACAGATCGTCATAAATTATAGCCTATAAGTTATTCTGGGTCATAAACAATAATACTGTAAAGTTTCAACAAAATCCGTTCAGTAGTTTTTGCGTGAAAGAGTAAAAAACATCCAGACATCCAATCGCATTTATAATATTAGTAGGAAGCAGGACTAATTATAAATGTGTTTAAACGCATGTTTATTATTGTTTTTATTTTTATTCTCATTTAACTTTTTTTCAATCGTCTTAATTGTTCGTCTCAAAGTGCAAAATATTATTCAAAAACTAAGAAAACAATCAGCCTTTGAGTAATTCTACATAGCACCAACATGTAAAATTAATAATAAAATGCTACCATTAGCAAACTTAAAATTACTCGAATCTACTCGATAATAACTTTCTTTAAAGTTTTAAGACTTAAAAAAATTTACGAACCTCACCCAGCACTCAGAAGTCTTCCTGAAAAATACCATAAAAACTTAATGGCAATAGCAATTTCTACTGCCAAGTGGTTATTTATTGAAAACCACACAGCCATATTAAAATTTATGACCCATCAGGGTATCTACGCAGTGCTCTAAGGGCGAGAAATTCAATAACATTCAAACTGTTCTTAAGAAGGGCCCGAAATTTTTCCGTTGTCACCGTATTAGAACTACGTTTTTTGTATGTCCCGTCAACCCCACTCACTTAGAAACAAAACAGAATAGTGATGGGACGGATGTGGCAGTTACAATGTCGATGCTTTTAAAATAAAAACTTGGATCAGTATTCACTATACTCTTCTGCACCTAACTGCAAGGTGAAGGGTAGAGTAAGGAAGATGCTGAAGAACTAACAGAAAGCCTAAGTTATTCGGTTGTGAACACCACTATTTTTTATATGGTTACGAAATGGTTTTCATTTTGCCTTCGTGCGGATTTGTAGACATAGCCAATGGATTATAATATTTCAAATTAATATACTTGATCGATATGATACGTATGATAGATTTCTCATTAACTTTGAGAGATAAATTAAACAATCGACTTTGAATTGTCATCTCTAATATTCCACATCACTAATCCTCTTCATGCGGGAGTCAAATCACAAGTGCAAGGTTGGGTTAGGTCAGGTGCCACGCTGGTGCACGTGTGCATATAAGAAAGACACATACATCCAAACTTTACTCTTGTTCAATGTAAATAAGGTTCATAATCGAGAAGCGGCTCTATGATACAGAACGTAATCGCACACAGAAATGACACAAACAATATTTTACGACTTCACCCATGTTTAGGGGTTTTTGTGCCCTTTTTTCAGTGCATATTGTGTGGAGAATTTGACAAGCACAATCGTGTCCAACTCTCAGCGTGTGCAAGTAACGTTACTTGCATATTTTTGTAGACAAAGAATTGAAAGCTCACCTACAAATAGCTCTAGGTAACGTATAATTACCAGACGAAAAGTTGACGTTTCTCTCAGTAGCCCGAGCCAAAATTTAATTTGCTGATGTCATGCTCATAATCCCAGACAGAGCTCTAGTATAAATTAAATAACTACATATTCTTACAATATTTTATGTAGAATCACTTATGTGAATAACAATGAAACAACAAATGGTAGAGTTGGTAAAAGAAAAACACAGACAGTGCCATTATTTATATTTCAGACAGTCTAATTCAATAAGAAGCAACTACCCTTCAGTCTATACTGTAATGCGAGTGCTTTGTATAAATATTTCACAGAATCCGCTAAAGAGGGGAGCCCGAGGGTGTCTGGGTGTCGGGTTGCGGCCGGCAGGTGTATAGAATCTGCTGGAATCCCCACAAGTGAACTGAAGTGATTGTGCCAATCTAGTGCACTCTTTATAAGGATATTTGCTTCAATTAACGATTACTGTCTGGATTTAATTTAATGGAAAGCAAGCTTTCTCTTGGAAATCCTCTTCGTTGATGAAATCTATGAAAAAAGCTATATTGCTCACACACCTTCATCTTTGTACACAATTTTTTAAACAATTATGCAAATTAATAATGTCAAAGTGTAGGTAGGTATACGAAACAAGTTGATGGAAATTTATAGCTCTACCAATGAAATCAATGAACATATGAGTATGTCGTAAAGTTTCAGAGAACAAGTTCTTATCTGACGAAACATTTCAGCAACTTGTTTCCATCACTCACACATCAGCGTGTGTAAAGTGTAATCTCTCAGCGGAGCTTCACCACTCATCCCTTATTTCGTAATTAGAATTTAGGCTCAAACAAACAAACGGCCATGTGTCGGCGCCGCGTGACAACGCATCTCCACAGATACCCATTTTCCCCTTTTAATATTTCATTAATCAATTACACGTCGGTCAATTAACGTTGAGCCGTCACTCCTGAAGCCTTAGGCGTGAACATGCGACACGAAAAACGCGGGAGGTAATAATTCACCATTTTACAATGAACTCTGACATCTACCAACCTCAAATCACTACTTAAATGAAAACGCTAAAGAATAGCTCTTACAAAAATGGTCGATGCCACATGGTACATATCACAGCGGGGGTGAGGAGGGCTGGGGCGTGGGAACGCCGCAAGCGCACATGTGGACCGCAGCTTTATCTTACATGGTGTATTACGCGACATGTATAATAATAAAAACTTTTAGTTAACGCAATCTACATAGTATAGCTCATAATGACTGGCCGCTCGCACATTTAGATAATGTTATGAATCGACTGCGGCTCGTTACCAGTTATGTTTACAAGCTACATTGCGATAGGCTCGCCTTGACTGCTCCACCAATATACATCTACGTACAATTACTAGTTACAAAATTGTATGCTAAATA
The DNA here is from genome assembly GCF_004193835.3 of Ostrinia furnacalis. Taxonomy (NCBI): domain Eukaryota; kingdom Metazoa; phylum Arthropoda; class Insecta; order Lepidoptera; family Crambidae; genus Ostrinia; species Ostrinia furnacalis. The sequence continues at coordinate 645,826 of NW_021131019.1, forward strand.
CTTTAGCTTAATGGAATGCCATTGCTATGAAAGAACACAAAGGCTGGTTAATATTCAGGTCATTGTAATGAACCTAAGTAATCTGCGGTGGTTTGGTGCCTGCATACGAATACACACTCGTACGACACAGTATGAGGCATGAGGAACACTCAGAGTCTAAGCTGGAAGAACATGATTTATGCAACTTCCTTTAGAAATTTCTGGAACCGACCGCTGTTTATTTTATCTAGCGAATCTAATACGACGTTAGGAATATTTATGTAACATCTGAGAGACAGTAGTAAAATAAAATTGGCACTGAAAATAATGAAGGGACTCAGGAAAATATTTATCTCTTGACTTGCCTGTTGCCTGGGCAATATTTCATAGCGTTACATGAGCATTTGCTGGGCTGACAAGCTGTCCGCTGTCCGCTACTCCGGTGTTTTTCCCGGTCTTACGTGTCAAACGTCAATGAACCGATTCAAGTCCAAGGCGAAGTATTTTGAATGATCTAACTACTGGCCCTAATCCAAATTCACGCGGTATTACTACGAACTCCGTTGAATACAAAAAAGCTCAATTTTCTTTCGGTTTTTCCTGCTTTGCTAAAACGCTTTTCGCAATTTAATTATAAAACTAATTAGCTTGTTGTAAATTGAAATTATTCTTGGGACATTCAACTTATTCATTGCTTTAAGTAGGAACATTTTGAGAAAGGTAAACAAAAGATAAACAAAAGCACCTTAAAATGTAAACCTAGATAATATATTAAGAAGGTAAAAGTGTGTATAACTTAGTTAAATTTGCTCTCTGGAACAAGGCACAGGTGCGGTAGTCGGCTTAAGAGCCGCGGTGGATAATTTTGAGCCATTGTCACTAACGTTGTTCAACCACAAGTGTTTAGCGTCGGCCGAGTCTCGTAAGCACGCTCCAGGCGACGTTACTCACACAAAGCCCTCGCGACAATGCCTTAAGTCGACTCTGTCTAATAGAGGTGGATCTCGAAAAGGGTGGAACACCAAGGAACAAGGAAGGCGACGTGTAGGTATTAATGTATGGGCATGTATACTATACAGGTTCGTCGCGGTCTCGTGCAATTTACACTCGTCTTCATATCTATGTGCAATATACCCTACGTATGTGATACTATCACGTAGGTACATGCTCAAAATGTCACTAGGAGTTCGCTTTAATCACCGGGATACTTGTCAACTTAAGACAGTTACGAACAGACCCTAATTGTACGGACCAATCAATTGGCAATTAAATACGAATTGAAATTATCTACCTAAATAAATCGTTGGACAAGATATTGCCATGTAACGAAATGCATAAGATATATCAGTGTACAATCTTTCCAATATCAATTAATCGACTATTGCCACTCGCGCGCACTTAACTACGATTGGCGTAATGCAAATGGATGCATACATCGCTACAGTTAAAGTGCTCTTTTAAACGCTGATATAACTTGATAAAAAACTAGATACTTCTGTATCCTTTTCATAAACTTGATGCTTACTATAGACATTTAGTATTATTACGTTGTTGACAACGTATCTAGATTACTGAAGACGTTTTGCAGACATATTAAAAGCTAGGTACTTTAAGATATTTGTTGTTAATTGGATGATAATAATCAGAACTCTGATAATTCTTGGTGTTTCCCGTTGCTTATATTTTCCCAAAATAATGATAAAGAACGCAATTTAGTTAAAAAAACAAGGGTCCGAACATTGGTTTAGTTAATTAACTTTTAAAGTTACGATGTCGTGTTGTTAATGTCATTTGCCTGTTTGGGCATCCCAAAATGGAAAAGTTGTTCCCTGCTGGGAAACGACGACAAAAAGGGCTTAAATCTTTGGCTCTACATTTTTTGCTCACATGATAAATGAGCTCGGATGCAATTTATTTATAGGTCCGCGCCCGCAATGAACCTTGTCTATTATAATTGTCGTAGGTGCAAGATCGGGCAATGCACTTGCACTTTCGCATAATATGTGCTCGGACGGTTCAACGCACGGACCTACTCGTACCTATGCCAATGCCAGAGTCGCTTGCCAATAAACTTAGTACAAGGGTTAAACGTAACATTAATGAAATGCCAATACAGTATCAATGTACTAAATGTAGGAATATTAGTGCTACTCAATGAAAATTGATTATGATGAAATTGATCGGTATTGACGTGGATAATAGTATAATAATACAAGCGATAATCAACTCATTCAAGCCAAATTGTATTAGGAATAAATACTATGTAATAATGATTTCATATTGAGATGTTATAGATGAAAAAACGATTAAACAGATTAGAAGGTCATCTACTACGAGTATAATAGATTAAATCGATTTCTTACGGATAACTATAATAAAAACTATACCTACTGATTGTATAAGTAAGTAATTATTTGGTTAGTTTCTTATGTTGGTTTTTGCCAGCAAACTCGTTACAATACGTATCACAATCATTCATAGGTTTGAAGCTGTTATTACCGGTCGCATAGTAACGTCTGAAACACGTTTTCGAACTTATAATGTTTCCATATAAGTTTCTGATTCAATCATACGAGTAAATAAGCACTTATCCTGCTAACGAGTTAGCGATCCCGCTTATAAATTGTTAATCAGTTGCTAATAAAGGTAAAATCAAATCAAGTAACGCTTCCATTATTACGTTACGCCAAAATCCATTACATGAACGATTTTTTACGAATGACTAAGTAGGTATTAGTGATCCCGGGGGCTTCGCTTGGGATTACTGAGCACTTAGCTCAGAAAACTATTTTCGCTGATTTAAAATATATTATCTTCTTAGGGATTCTTAATAGCTTTCTTAGAATAGAAGCGTTTAATTAATTAGATTAATTCCTCTTTCTATTATTTTTTCACAGCACAGCGTGGGACTTCAATTTAAATAGTCATACTTAGGCACGCATTGTTCTGAACAGATTTTGCTTAAGAAGCAATTTTGGTCCTGATTAAGTAGGTACCTAACGCTACCTAATATCAGTTTGTGATATACATATATATTTTGCTAGGTCTGGTGTTTCTCATAAAGATTTTCAATTATTTTAACAGACAGGGGTACACAACTTTTCCCCTTAAATTTTAATTAAAAATACAGCGTGAAGTTAATTTTCATTAGCCAAGATTAATTGCCGCTCTTGATAAACAATGCACATAATAAGACCGGCTATAAATAATATCCTTAACAGTCTATATTTATTCCGCTGTTTGTTTACAGTTTGTTATCAGTGTCGGTAGAGGCATTTACATATGTACGGGATTCATGGTGATACTAGCTCAGTAGGTAATGAACATACTTAACCTACTAATAAATTAATTGTATTGCAAACATCATAATATTATAGAAAATATCTTTAATATAGACAATCTTTAACACTGAAGGTGTGTGTGAATTGGTTTTAATTTGGTGTTATTTTGGTACATGGAGCCAAAATTTCAGAAATCTTGTGAGCTCGTTATCATTTCATTCCGTCTTTAATTTATAGCACTGTCAAATAATGTTGTTGGTAACTGCAGAATGCAATTAAAATACCCATTCTTGCTTTTTTCAGTTGTAAACCTCGAAATACTCGAAATACCTACCGGTAGAGTGGAATTTTCGCCGAATTTAAAGAACTTCAAAATCTTACAACCAAAGTAAGTGATCCAGTACAATGACATTAAAATGACAATATGAATAAGTGTGATGACCTCTGCATCGTCTGAACCCCAAATGGTATGAAATCGTCATTGCGTTCGCGCAGTTCACTGAGAATGATAACGTGCGAACGATGCGGAAGGGTGGTGGTGTTGGCCGGCTGCCCAGCCCGAGGATCGTGGCATTGGGCCAGCCAGGGTCAGGAGCGGACGATGCACCCGCCCGTCAACCATCACACGGTGACACGTTTATCACCTATCAAGTTTAACCACAGAATAAAATTAATTGCCTGCACTCCAGGACTTTTATGTGGCTCATCTTATTCTTGACGCAACTTTAGATGCTAGTTTCAAAGAGACTATTATCAGCTCATAGTCCAGTCAATAAAGCATTATAGATGGAAATCCGTGGAACACAATTTTTGACTTCGGGACTTTATTTAGACTAGTTAGGAGGTGAACTATCATAGCAAAAGTCCCCGCCCTTAGCCCTTGAGCCGGCGGGGAGAGGGGGGTTTAAAGGTACCACTTTTCGGTTTTTCGCTTAATCCTCGGAAACTATGAGTCCCAGTGACATGACTACTATGTACCAAAAAAAGCTTATTCAATTTGCTACAGGCGAGATAGTCAAGTTTTTCTATATCTTGTATAGTTTTCGCGGCATCTGCTCTGGAAGGTCTGTAATATTGGAAATTTTATTTTTGTCCTACATGTTTCCATCAGGAGAAAATCGACGAAATCAACATTGAGCTAATATTCTAGACATGCGGGAGCATGTTAAGCCTAGTTCTAGGGAGGGGACTGCACCGTGCGTATATTTAGACGAACCAATTGGAGCCACTTTTGACTCCTCATCACTCAAAAAGTACTGTGCATTAACACTTCAAATTTGGCTCATGTTTTGAGACTTGCAAGATAAACATCAGCTTCAAATTTCATAAATATACCTCAAACGGTTCTTTAGGTATTGACGTCTAAAAATTTACATGGCTGACCTATAAGACCAAATTCTAACCACTTCCAGATGACATTGAAGGTTCAAAATTGGCATTTAGATAGATAGTTGTGTAAATATAAAGGAACAAATAAAAAAACAGTAAATTTTAACATTTCACAGGTGATAGATAGATTTTAGTGTCCTAAATGTCGATTTTTGAACGTCAATACCTAAATAACCGTTTGAGGTATATTTATGAAATTTGAAGCTGATGTTTATCTTGCAAGTCTCAACACATGAGCCAAATTTGAAGTGTTAATGCACAGTACATTTTGAGTGATGAGGAGTCAAAAGTGGCTCCAATTAGTTCGTCTAAATATACGCACGATGCAGTCCCCTCCCTGGAACTAGGCTTAACATGCTCCCGCATGTCTATAACATTTGCTTAATGTTGATTTAGTCGATTTTCTCCTGATGGGAACATGAAAGACAAAATTAAAATTTCCAATATTACACACCTTCTAGAGCAGATGCCGCAAAAACTATACAAGATATAGAAAAACTTGACTATCACACCTGTGGCAAATTGAATAACCTTTTTTTTATTCATAGTAGCCATGTCACTAGGACGCATAGTTTCCGAGGATTAAGCGAATAACCGAAAAGTGGTACCTTTAAACCCCCCTCTCCCCGCCGGCTCAAGGGCTAAGGGCGGGGACTTTTACTATGTTCACCTCCTAACTAGTCTAAATAAAGTCCCGAGGTCAGAAATTGTGTTCCAGGGATTTCTCTCTACACCGTCGTTAAAGCATTCATTGACTGGACTATCAGTTAACGATTGTCATTTCTATCAATGTTATTTAAATTGTAAGGTAGAAAATTAGATGAATTTGCTCGCATATTTTCGATGCAACAAAATACAACAACCAAACTGCAACTACTAATGCAGCGTCTAGACTGCAGAGCCCCTGGACTAAAACGAAGGACACTTTTTATACGAGACTTCAGATATTATCTAAGGCTTAGTAGTTGTCGCTTTGCGGATAAGATAACCAAAGGGGGGCTTATCTTGAGTCCCGAGGGATAGAGGCGAGACACAATATTTAGAAAGCGCTTTACGCCGAAAAAAATATTTGGTAACGAAATCTTTCGTGCATCCCTTTACCGTGCAGCAGGTAGAGAAACAAGTTTTCTCCGTCAAATTGTTTTATGAGGATGAAACAATATTCTTTTGGCAATAACGCTTTTATGAGGTTGGTCCTCCTGCAGTCGGTCTCGGTCGGACGATGGCTCCGAACAAACACATGTTGGCCGAAATGTTTATTTAGGCGAAATCGTAAAATATACTGACAGGATGTTCTTTGAACCCTCAAGGTTGTGTAGGTTATTTTGAATTACCAACACATTTTTTGCCAAGTGCGATTTCCGTCGTAGGGACTTAAGTTTGCCTAATCACTTCACGGTCTAAACGTGCTCTAATTTACGTTGTTACTACACAAGAAAATATAGTGGATTATTATGAGCATCGTTTGTGTTATTCGAGGATACACGCTGCGTGTAATAACAGAGCGAGTTCTGTTAGTCTTATTAGAGCTCTTATTATAGTGCTCGGTATGGCCCGTTCCAAAGTATCCGCTATAAGTTCAGCGAGTATAGCCATATTTCGCCCTGTACCGCGGGGCATTACTAAATTAGTCGGAATGGTCGAGGAGATCGCGTCGTGAGCCTTTATTTACGCGCGAGCTGGCCGGCATCCAGGATCACCAAAATAGCGCCTTCCCGATGTCATTGTACTAGAACCGCGGCCCTACGCCGCTGGTGACCACCCTCGACAAGTATAAGTCCTCTTTTAAGCCCATTAAACAGTGCTTGTATCTGCTTATCAGATACGAGGCAATGTCTTCGCTCTACGCTTATTTATTGCGACCATTTTGCTCGGCTACAAACTGTTGACGCCTGTAATATCCTACGCCCTACGCCGTGCTCAATTTTATTTGTGTGTACGCATAGACATAGAACACATAAGGTAAGTGCCCCCTACTTCGGTATATTAAGGCTCTTACGACTTTAACAATTTATTTAAAAATAACCAAGCATGATATCAGTATGAAAGCTTTTGTATGCTAAACTTCGGTCTTTTGACAGTAACTTAATACATAAATTATAGTTATATTGTTTGAACTTTTTTTAATATTAATTGTTCTGCGGACCTCTTGTTTGGATCCTGTTTCGTGATAAAATTTTGCTCTGTTTCCAAGTTCGTGAACTCATGTCCCCTATTTCGGGATAAGGTTTTATGCATCGAGTTAGGATATTTTAATAATGATTATGGGTTTAATAAATTTAAAAACGATAATATAAATTTAGATTAAAAGAATTATGTGAAATTGACGATATTACTTACCTGAAAAAATATTCATGAGAGTAAAATTCATGGATTATTGTCAAATTGTGTCAATTAACTATTATCTATCCCATATAACACACAAATAAACCAAGATAAATAAAACAAATCGAATTAAAACCAAAATTACGCTGGTAGTACTTATGCTAATTTATCTTATAATTGGTCATATATGTGAACTTCAAACTCGTGTCATATAAATTCTAGTGAACAAAACATACCTATACCGAATTTAGATCATGAGAAACTTAAATAAATGTATTATTTGTTTCATAACTTACATTTCAATTATCATAAATAATTATTTAAAAACCAAGCATCAAAATATTATCAATAATATCCTTGATTCGGTAGTATCACGAAACAGGGGACACCCGAAAAATAATATGTACGCTATTTCGTGAGTCAGTTAATCGCAATTTTAAAGGAGTTCTACGTTTTCATATAACTTTTTTCTAAGCCAAATCAATTATCAAGGAACACATGCAACCACTATTACAAGTTTTATGCAAATTGACGTTCCTTCGCCTTTCTTTAAGCTTAAGATGTTGGAGCGCTAACCTTACGGTGAGAGCAACATTTACACGCCGCACGGCTGTTTTTGGCTCTCTGAGAGTTTGAAGCTTCATATTGCTCTCATTTTTGGCGCCACAATGTTGGTACTTGGTTTTTTAGATAGCTCAAATAATAGAGTTTTTGTAGTTATAAAGAATGTTTATAAATAACATTCCATTTGCTTATTATTTGAGCTAGAAAAAAAACTTACGAACTTACGTACTATCACGAACTAGTAGCCGTTTACCTTACGAAAGGAAAGTTTATAATAGCTTATGATGCAATGAAACTTTATAGTTTTGGGAAAGTCCGAATTAAAAGTGTTCCCTCTAGCATTTCCTTATTACCTACCTTAATTAAAACTAGATACTTAGGTGTGTATAGACTGCCTAAGTTACTTTTATCAAACGCGAACAAGATTGATAAATAAAAAATAACACTAAATCTTACACGAAACAAAAAGCTTCACTCCAAAACTCTATATCTACCTCAGATCATAGAAAGAGAATAGATATGAAGTCGCGCGTAACTACAACGAGAACCAGTGTCCCCACATTTCCCCCACCACAGCTCCCACACACACATTCAACTGTGTAAAAACAAAGCGACTGAGAGTCTACGACAACATGTGCAACCGGCTTAAAAGTGCTGTGATTGGCCAGAAGGCGTGCCTTATGGCCAATCAATGGCCGCGTGACGTGACGCACACATAGAAAACGCTAGTGAGAGAACAAAGATAAAATGGAGTCGACAAGATATCGATACTTTAAATCGCTAGGGGCAAGGCTCGAAACTGGTTTCACAAAATGCTTATGTATGAAAACCTTTTTATTATTATACGTTATTATTAACTAATATCACGCATTTATTTTTTAATTATGGCGATGTATATGTTTATCAAAAATAATGCCTATATTAGGCTTTCAACTAGCTCTTATAGTAATTACATAGTTGACAGTTACTAATTACTTCTACTGTTATTATTTTTTTGTAAAATCTTATAATCGCAAGTAACACATCATTTTTTTTATTTAAAATTACAAAATAGAAAATTATAATTTACTTCTATTTATCGATAATAGGAAACCGCATTAGAACACGAGCACGGCACTATGTTACGACCGGCACATGCGGCCGTACTGTGTATTTTCACACGACAGTGGATATCGGAAGAAATTAAATACATTGCGCAGTAGTTGAGCATGACATAAAGTGGTTGCTAACTAAATCGTCAATGTACAAGCGTGTTAGAATTTTTATCACCACTGATATCGATATCGCAGTAACTGTTACGGCACTGAATTCGTTCGTGAAAATGTTTAGTTTTTTTTATTTATAAGCAAAATACCAATGGATTTGCAATACTTACATGTAGTAAATGACTCCATTGTTCCTGTAGTTCTTCGTTTCACTTGTTTTATTGCACGTAACGACGCATTATCCAAAATATCGGAGAACATTTCCTTAGTACGACTGAATCGCGACTAACCTAGCTACGCGGCCGATGTTCGTTTCTGGGCATATCGCGGAGACACGCGCCACGCCCCCGTTTCACATCTATTCCCTTCTATGATCTGAGATATCTACCAACACACAGTCTAAGTTATGTTAGACCTCAGATCATAGAACTATGATCTGAGGTCTAACATAAGCCGATTCGTTATTGTAAGCAGATATCTCGAGCGACTACTAAAGAATCGTCTGAGACGCGGAACCAACCACACCCTTTATCTAACTCGACGCACCAAATTGGAAGTAGAAAAAGATGGCCGTCGAACAAAAAGAGACGATTCGTTCGGCCAACCCTTTCATTTCGTCGGCCGTTCTCTTTTTACTTTTATTCTAAAAATATCGCATTCACGAACCAATTTCGAAAGGAAACGTGGTGCGGGCCAAGGTCAAGAGAATTAGTATTCGCATGGTGTGATCGAGGTTTGACCGGACACAAAAACTTGTTAATACACTCCTTGTCGGGTTTTTTTCTAATCTTGATTGGAGTTGCCTGTTGCTGCGAGCGTCTTTGTTGCTGCTTTTTTACGAAGCTGCTCTCACGCAGGTTTAGACACTCGACTTGAAACTTGTATTTTGAAAACATTAAGGTAAGGTATCTGCAGTTAGTAGGTTACTGTAATACAGTAGGTAGGTACATAAGTTTCAACTTTGGTACCACCCGTCATACAAATCAAAACTACTGAAATAGAATAATACCTTTTACCGAATAACATGTATTAAGTACTACAATCTAATTGACTTTTATATCTACTCGATCTATTCCAAACCAGACACTTCCGTACTAAGGAGGCCTACAGGCACGACGACATTCACCACTGCTGTCGTGTTAAGATTTATACGCATTATATAATAATTACCTATAGTTTCACTGAATATTATGTATGTTTAAAAGTACCTACCTACAGCAAACAGACTAGATACTCACAATTAATTTTAACAACACTCTATTATAATGAAGCATGATCTAATAAAGAACCAAAATGTAGAGTCAAAAACAAACATCTGTTGTACATTAGAAATAATAATTTAGGACACTAATTATTCTAGAACTCGAAACAACGGACGTTGTTAATTTTATCCTTGCGCTAATATCTGCGGGAGACAACAACTAACACAATAGGAAACGTGGTCGCTGTCCCATGCCTAGTTTTTGCCCACATGGATATTAGTTTGCATTTCCAATGACGCAGACGGGTAGTCAGTGGACTTCGAACCCTCCTAAATAATTACACGTCGCGTCGCTGCATCTGATCAATACTTACAAATAATTCAGGGATGTCAGTTACGGAGAAACGTGACTCATTTCATCGATGAACGATCCTAAAAAACCGGCCAAGTGCGAGTCGGGCTCGCGCACAAAGGGTTCCGTAGCAGCAAATATAATAAACTTATTATGTCAATTTAATCAACCTATCTCAAAAACTATAAGAGATACTTTGATCAAACCAAAAATCGTTGAAAGAGTTAATTAGCATGCATCACCTCTATTTTTTTTAGAATTTTATACCCCGTAGTTATAAAAATAGAGGGGGGGGGACATACTTTTTACGACTTTGAGAGCTGATATCTCAAAAACCGTTCACTTTAAGAAAAATGTTTTTTAGAAAACTTTATATCATTTTAAAAGACCTTTCCATTGATACCCCACACGGGTATGTACATCGAAAAAAAATTTTCATCCCTCAGTTACATGTATGGGGGGCCCCACCCCCAATTCTTTTTTTTACTATTTAGTGTCATAATTTTGTAGCGGTTCATACAACACATATTCCCATCAAATTTCATCACTGTAGTACTTATAGTTTCCGAGTAAATCGGCTGTGACAGACGGACAGACGGACAGACGGACAGACGGACAGACGGACAGACGGACAGACGGACAGACGGACATGACGAAACTATAAGGGTTCCGTTTTTGCCATTTTGGCTACGGAACCCTAAAAAGAACACGCGGATGAAATGCCGCGTCATTGCACCCATTCATGCAAAGAAGCTGCTTCGACGAGAGACGATTACGATTCTCGAAGCGTATCTTACAATGTTGCGTAAATATAGACCCTTCACGCAGGTAGGTACGATCTCCCAATCACCCCTAGCCCGGGACCTCACTCGTACCCACACAAATCTGTAGAATGTTATTTTCCGTCCAAACCCGATTGCTCAACTGACCGTTCCAGCCAGCATTCGATTACATTATTTGACCCTCTACCAAAATACATTTTCCATTTCATTTGACGCCATTTTTTTGTTCACACACTGTGAATACCTACCTAAAGGGTCGGCAGCGTTAATCAATGTCGCGCTAACACGTAATACGTATCAAGTTGATGCGTTATATGAGCTATGTAATTAAAGAGAATGTTATGTTATTGTTGTTGTCAGATGGGCTGATGAAAAATAAGAGCCGGCGTCGAAGTCATAACCTCAAAAGTCGGGATAACCGAGGACGGGGGAGCGCGCAGCCGCTCAATGTTGTGGCGCATGCGCGCTGGCGCCGCCACCGCGCGCGACGTCGCTGCACAAAGCACGAGAGCCCGAGATGCCCCGCACCGACGTCTCTCGTCGTTGACGCGCTCCCGAATACGTTTGCATATCGTGGACTCTCACTCCAGTGACTAGTGCGAGCATGTGATAAGAACTCACGATACGACCAAACGTAGTGTTTCTTTTCGTGGTACGCCGGATCCGCTATCATGTACAAGACGGTGAGACACGGTGAAAATAGTCTCCAATACACTATTCTTCCGCAAACGGAGGAGGTGCTAAACAACAGCGGTCTCAAAGGAAAGGGCCGCGACTACAGCCCCTCGATCCACGTTCGGCGGTCCCGGAGGAGATCTACCGTGAAATATGTTTTACTGATTATTTTTGGAATTATAGTTGCACTCGCTCTCGCATCTGTTCCGCTTTATGTTATGAACGGTGCGTTGTACGCTCGAAGGAATCAGCAGGACAATCATGAAGTGATCACAAATGCGCCTCTAGCTCCCGCTGGACGGGAAATAGTGAAATCGCGAAAAAAGGAACTTAAAATCTCTCCAGAAATCATATCCACTTTAGACGCAAAAGTCGAAACAAGTACTGTGACAACGTCATCCACTTTACCTCCTTCGACTACATCAGCTACAGTGACGAGCGAAAAGCCAACGACTCCACCATGGACTATGCCTGCTCTACGGTCCTGGAAGAGTTCGACAGCTTCTACTACGATTCGCCCGATACCAACGGAGGGTAATGCAGAAATTCCACTCATCGGCACTCCATCAGGCGGCATACGCCTCCTCGACAACTACATGTCGGTGAAGCCTTGGGAGAAGGACATAATAATTCGACCAACTGTGACTCCTGAACCTATCACATTGCGCAATGTGTTCAGATATTACTCTCGTGCGTTCGTGCCCTCGGAGAAACCAGTTGCTCAGAGTACGAAAGTGTTCGACGACGTATTAATAACTACCAAACCGACCACAACTCGGACTCCAGTGACGACGGAATTTTCGACGAATAGCGAAAGGTCAAAGCTGAAGGACCTGAAGGATACTCTATTGTCTGTGGACGACGACGATGACTTTAAGGAGTCGCTGGAGGTGGACGAGGTGTTTTCTCTGCCGCCGTCGAAGCCGGACTCGTCCAGCTCGGACTCGGACGAGGTGACGGTGCTGAAGGCTGGCGAGAGCGGCTGGTACGGCGCGCGGTGGCCCTTCGTGGACACGTCATCGTACTTCCAGTGGACAGTGAGTGTTACCTAACACGTATAATATTGACACACATATTACGTCAAAGTTGTAGCGGTCGCGTGCACGACACACTTTATTCGTAACCGTTTCAACCGTAAAGCTGAAACATTTATAAAATTATGAAAACGGACACGAAAGGCGATAATATTAAGTGTGACATGCATGTCTATTATCCTATTTTTCACTTTAATTGAGTGCTTAACATGTTTGATGAGTACCTAGTTGACGGATTGAATTGGATTGAACTCTATACTTAATTACTTATACACTTTACTTATAAGCTTGTTAAAATGAAGTTTTAAAAACGACAATAGTCTAGGATCGTTTTAAATCCTAAATAATTACCCTTCCTAATATGGTAATTGCTTTATTTATTAAGCTCCTCTGTATTTCTGAGCACGGTAATCAACTTTGACCTTAACTTAAAATTAAGTCATCTTCAGCAGGCGGATGTGTTCCATTGCAAATATTCTAAGATTATTCACACGTCACACCCATAAATCAGATTATTCTACAAGCTATAAAATAATAATATTAACGCACAGTTTTTCCCACTAAAAAAAAGCGGTTTTAGTTCCGCTTAAAATGATAATAATCTAATAGGTAGGTAGGTATAAGAACAATCACCTATTAAAATTACCTAATTTTGAATTTCAGTTTTATAGGTCAAGTAAGGCAAAATTTTGTTTGTTTTTCGCTTCTCAAACATAAAACCTACTTATCATAATCTATTATGAATAGGTACTTACTTATCATTGTTAAGACGGTTTTAATGGTAGAGGTCACATAAAAGTGTGAATAAAACTTTTCGTTTTGGTTTTTGTTAAATAACATCCTTTTTCATCTTAGTAATTTAATTTCACATTATTACACAATACATATGTTGAAAAAATTTAAAAGCATGTTCAATTCGTTCGTATACGTACACGTTCTTAATTTGTTTAGTTAGCCAATATCTTGGCCCATGGCAAGTCGCTAGGGAAAACCAGCGAGATTCTTCCCTATCGATATCAATAACAGGGTAGGTATAGGCGCATTAAATATTCACCAAGTTAATACATATCGTACTACTACGTGACCATATTATCCTTATTGAATACTTGTTGTAGGTAAACCTACATAATATACCTAAACTAATTTAATTCCAAGGAAAATAAGCCTCCTTCTGGCACAGTCGGGTAAAAAGCTGTGATTGGTTAGGTACTACCTACCTAAGGAAGGTACTTCCCTTATCTCTTTTTTTTAACAAAAAGGGCATTTCTATTGCTACTACTTATTTATCTTTATTCAAAAACAAAACACAAGTCATTTTAACAAGACTCATTGTGTTGAAGTTGTATAATTAATCTGTTTGAATATTTTTATTTAGATATAATAAATAATACTTAATTATTATAAATACCTATTCAACCAGAAACTTTATTATTACAGTAGGTACTTATTGTGTGTTATTAGTCAGTTTTATTTAGGTTAACTAACTCCTGTGAGTGAGCCATTGCAAATAGGTACCTACTTACTCTCGAAAGAACTACGGCTGTAATAAGGCCAAATGACTCAATTAATCACGCCGAGGAAGTCATTGTGTATCATTCGGATAACGACTGGTGCTTTTAAGAATGAGCAGGAAAAATATTCTACTTAGGTAATTTTCATTAAGCTTCTTTACTTATGTAACTTTTTTGCGTCTAGCAAAAACCTCAGGTGACATTATCGTTTACAGTCCACAGACTGATCTAATCTTGGTAGATATACTTAGATATTTTCTGAATATAAAAATTCAAACAAGGTAAATGTAGATCATAAGGAAGGATTTGTAAATCTAATCAAAATTCGTTTTAATAGTCGCTCTTTAAATAAAAAACAATTTAAAACCGTATCTACATCGCATTAATTTATTCATCTTTGAGTCATCGCTAACTAAAAACAACAAAAAATACAAAACACCCGGTTATCTTCACACTGATAATAATAAACTTGGCAAACTTCGCCATGATTTCAATTTGTTTTGAAATGATCCAAAAAGGATAAAGGTTTCTGTACTACGCACTTCGCGATGCGCATACAAATTACTTTATGGTAATTCAATAACAACCAACTGCGCAACACGACTTTCATACCAAAAACATGATTTTAATTCACCTTAGGTGACGGTTTGGAACCCCACCTATGATTGAAAAGCACTTATAGATGTTGCGGCATTATTTATGAAATAGTAGGTCCTACACTACAGAGGGTTTTTTTTCATGTAGGTAATTGGTTTTACTGTAAGCGTACCACCCTTACCACGACCTAACCGTAAAAGTTGCCGGTCAGATATTACCCGTTCCAGTAAAAGTAACCGTTCAGCTGAAAACAAAACAATGTTAGGCAATGACGACAGCACCACTTATATTCCTTAGAAATAACTTTGATAGTTTCTATTCCACCCACAAGGTGCAGACACCATAATCATAAAAGTTGCAGGAAGCCCCTTCGAAGTGGCCAATCTGGAAATCGTTGCAGGAGAAGACCTAAATGTTTAGCAGGGGACATTCTTCGGCTGAAATGATCGAAAATTTTCTTTATTTGACAAGTTCGCTAATAAATCACTCCTCCCAGTAACGGCCGGTTCACACATGTCTCCGTTTTACTGTTCCGTTTTATCGTGTACGTTTTTTTTTCGACGATGTATGTATTACTGTATACACAATACTGTGGCGTGTGAAGTGGCTCATACAACTACATACGCCTTAGACGAAAAAAAACGTACAAGATAAAACGGAACAGTAAAACGGAGACATGTGTGAACCGGCCGTAACCAGGCATCTTGCTAGTCTATGAAACTAAAACTGTCGTTATTCCAGGGCTACTCCCCCGGCGACAACTTGCTGCTGCCGCTGCTGGTGGCAGCCCTGTCGTCCATCGCGCTGGTACTGCTGCTCGCGCTGGCGGTCAGGCGCCGCAAGAGGGCGCACACCGCCACCGCGCAGATTGGGGTATGTATAGGCCCGATTCGACCAAACTTTTATCCGAGAATAACTCCTGGTATAACTGATACATTGACAGTTTTAGTATGGGAAATATGTCAAAACTGACGATTTATTCTGAGATTAATATTTTATTTAGTACTAGCTTTCCGCCCGCGGCCTCGCCTGCGTGTAATTTTGTCTGTAACAGAAAAACAATATCGCGCGCGTATTTGCTCACCGTTTAGACCTACCCTGGACTACGACAAACATTTTAAAACCAAAATCAGCTCAATCGGCCCAGCCGTTCTCGAGTTTTAATCAGACTAACGAACATCAATTCATTTTTATTTATATAGATTTACTCTTGTTTGGTCGAATCCACCGTAAGTGTATTTGGGTAGTGGACACGAAAAACCAGTATTCCCAAGACATACCTAATTTGGCTGTAAATAAAATTATATTTTACTCCTTTTGAAATCAAGAATTGTTTACAGTCAACTGAGTTCGCGACCTGATTTTGACATGGGAACCTTTCAAATCTACCCTATGGAAAAAAGTTTGTGATAAATCCCTGTTTGTTTAGTTTCGGCTTCGTACTTACTCGATTGATTAATAAAGGTGCGGTTAGAACAATGAGCGCTATATGCCTTATCTTCAGGTATTAGATCACGTGGTTGAAGCTTGGGGAGCTCTTCTAACTACGAAACACGCGGCAAAAAGAAATTCTGAATAAATACTTATCGAGAAAACAAAATGTCACCTCCAACAAAAGCTGACAACTTCGTTTGTTCCAGAAGTTAACCGCCGAACTTCAGGCTGACGACAACACCAACCTCCTGACCGCCGAGAACCCAGACGACGCAGAGGCCGAGGAGTGAATCCTCCCGCCGCGCTTCCGCTTGTTCCCAGACCGACTAAGAATGTCTCATGTGCACTGTGCAGAGTCAGACCCTTGAGGACATGTTTGTTTACGTTTGGAAACATATATTTTGCAACACGCATCAACACGAACGCACATAAGGCATTCTAAGCACCTTGTAATGATTTAGCCGGCTTAGAGTAGTTCCCACTACAGCAACGGAGCACCAGCTCCTTCTCTCCAATCATTTCAGACATTCAGTGCCTATTGTTTGTATATAATGAACGACTCGGTAGGCCCTCGGATCAGAGATGGCCAGATGTGAATTCCATATTCAGAGATACGATATAATATGTAAGTATATTTTGTAAACGCACTAGATATTCGACTGTAGTTTAGGTACGTACGTGTCAAATGCCAAAGTTGCTAAAATTTATTTTTGTTACGAAATAATCTACAACGTATGGAATCATGATGTCGTCGAGACGATTTTAGATATAGTAACGCCCTCATGAGCTTGCTAGTAACTTTATCGGAACCATTGACATATAAAATATGTTCATTCATTAATTTCATACTGGCAATTACAAACAGATGCTCAAGATCTTCGTCATTTGTAAAAAGCATGCTTTTTGTCCTTATCAAAGCGTTAATGTATTCAAGTCGAGCAGCACAATATAATCTGTAGTTTATTTCTTTAACATACCTACGAGTGAACTGCGGGTGGTCTTAGAGTTTGTGCTATGTATATCATATCTCTGAAGTTTCGATTGTATGACTCGTCAGTATTAACAAAACCCTGTGGTATATAAATGTACTTGTAAGCATATTTATTTTTGGTGTAGTCTGATAGGTTAAGGAAATATCAATTTCGGTGTAATTGGACGTCACTTTCAATTTCCATATATTCCATATTTGCATCATTTTAATATAGATATAAGACTGACGTAAGATTGAGTTACGATTTCAGCTAGTATTGAATCGTGATAATGTTATATGTAGGGCTATTCCTTTTAACGGCACTATTTGTTTTTTGATTGTGACAAGAACTATCGGTGTGTACTTAATGCATAATTGTTTATGTATTTCAATGTTAGATTACACGAGTGTTAGGGGGAGGGAAATGTTCTAGATAGATATTGAATTGTGATACCTCGTAGTATCTCGAGTGCGCGGGTCCCCTGTAGAAGGAATTGCGAGGCCACGGTTGCACGGCTGTCCGCAAGCCAGCACAGTCTTTGGGCAATAGTGGTCGAATATTTAACTGAAGTAATTATAAGTATAAAACCTTATTATCAATCATGCTAGAGACATTTTATATCATGCGAAGTCAAAGCACGGTTACCTATAGAATATATTAGCTTTTGTGTCCAATTAGTATACTGTGGTTGCCTCGAGCAGTGTGATTATTTCGTATTTGCTGATAACACCCACCATGTACATAAATAATGAAATAAATTATGTTTTCCCACCCAACTTGCCTTTTTCTGAAGTTTTATCTGGAGCGTACTTACATCTAAAAATGAAAAACAAGAGTTACCGCAATTGACTTATATTTCATACTATAATCAGACCTATTGTAACAAAAATTTACATTTGAACATAAAATAATACATACTTAGTAACAACATAAATAATAATCCTTGACTTTATGTATCATACGCAATATATAAAACTCCCGCAACTAGGCGCATATATGAAGTTGATACAAAATATGTAAAATGTAATATCAGGAATCACACTCCAGTTTTGATTCAAGTCAATAACTACTAACAGACCAAATGACATGTCTGTCACATACCGTTTTACATTGTTTACAATTTTAACAAAATCACCGAACTGCATTAACATCTTGAGTAATTAAAATATTATGTCAAAGAGGAAAAAGTAAGTAGTTTTGTTTGTTAAAATGCACAATGTCAAACAAGGATAAAAGGTTCAAAACATTACTGCTGAGCTATTTTTCAGAGAACATTTTTTTTGCCGTCCCAGTTTCATGAAATACAACATTTTTTAATATAGATTTAGTAGTTTGTTTTGATAAATTATTTACAGATACTAAAAAAATATAAATAATATACTTTTTTCATGCAATAAATACAAATAAGTATACATTTTGTAAATATCTGTGGAACTTAAATAATTACGGCTTATTCATTACGATGTTCACACTGGCTAAATACAAATGTTTTGAAATAAATATTAAATAATAGTTAAAAATATTAACATTTGTTAAATCAATTCATAGTTCCATTAAGCAATACCAAACATTTTGTATCCGCCAGTGTCAGTGCCAGAAGCACCGTACACAACACCAGTACATATTTAGAACCAAAAATCAATTTTTAAAAGCTCACTTTTATATTATTAAATCAACCTCTTCTATACACTGAGAATATTTTTTTAAATCTTACAAAGCCATTCAACATAAAATGTTGAAATATGATTACAATCTTATTTTTATTTTTCTTAGATCCATTTAACATTGCGTTAAAATTATATTGAATAAAATTAAGCAAACAAATTACCAACATAAAATACTTATGGTCGATTACAATAACTATAGTATAAATTGTTAATTTGTAGCGGTTTAGCGTATTCTTAAAACTGTATGAAGTTTTGTGTGAAAGTTGAATACTGTTTCGAACGTTTTTCAACGCCACATGTATGAATCTTACTTAATAAATATCCCGAACTGCGAGGCAGCAATATATTATATAAAAAAGTAAAACCTAATAAAATTACGCTATTTCTTAAAGCACATTGCACATGTTTCGTTCGGCCCATATTGTCGTATGAGCGTATGACCATCACTTTGCCATTTGCAAAGTTCGTAAAATAATCGAGAATAATCTTTACTGGTTAAAAATTCTGTTATAATCACTTCATGTGATGTGTTTTGATGGTAATTGGATCAAGGGGAGCTTATAAAGCTAACGATCTAGTAACTGTTTCTCTTTGTGATGAAAATAAATAATTTCATTCTTAAAACACCCAAGAAATAATAAATGAACACGCCTTTCAGAATATGTAATTATTTATGAGAAAATCATATAGTCAATTACTGACAAGGTCAACAAAAACCCGCGTCTAGGTGAATTTATTCACAAAGGCATGTCTATATTATTTTTAATTGGAAAAAAATGATTTAGTAAATGAGAGCCCAACTACTCTGTTACTACACAATGGTTTCACAAATTACTTTCTTATCGAGCGTTACGCTATAACGCGCCATCTAGCAGGATTATTCTACACTAAGTTTACCTTTAGCTAACGTTGCTACGGCGGTGGGTGCGCTGGTCTGAGGATTCTGGCGAGGACGTGTCTCCCGCCAACCAGTTTGAGCTGCTGCCCGTCCATTAGTACGCTGCGGACGCCGCTAGATGTCGCCGCTGTACTACTGCTTGCCGCTGACGTCGCCTATCACAAATACGAACGTTAATACGAGAACTCCGAGGATGTGAGTGAATTTTATTCCCCTCTTTTTCAGTCCTGGGATACTGGTCACTCTAGCTGGTAGGCACAATATATTGAGACTGTTATGCGGAATTGACCTAGTAAAAATTGTTATCATAAACTAAAAAGACATTTTGAAAACGACAGGCTGCTATTAACAGACAGTCAATATATTAACCACTTGCTTGCTTGCTTTTGGATTTTCGAGGGCCCTAGTTTTAGACATATATCCGCTTACTGTAGCTAGGTACTATGCTAGTATCATTAGAGTCAGCTTTTTCCAGGAAAATTATGCACAAGCTCATCTTTAGCATTACAAAGTGTTACCAAGCTTGAATATTATGATTAACAAATGAAATCTGAACGATTTGTCAAAAAGTTTTCTATTTTTTGTAGTTGAAGGTATATGCAAATGAAGTACTATGGAGCCATGTACTGTAATATTATTACACTATGATTATGTTTAATTTGTAGTTTTAAATCTATAGCTTATTAAACAGTGTATCTTTCAAGATTATGTAGGCATAATGCAGTTTGGCAGTGTGGTGATGTGGTGGTGCATTAGCAAAGTGTGCAACATGTGATTTCACAGTGTAGTTTTTGAGGTCAACTGTACTACTCAATGACTTATAATCCTCGTGGAGAAATAATAAAATATTATTTAGCTTCATCAGTTAGAAAGATGCCTAAAAGGATAACGGAGCTCTAGTCTAAAGCCAAAACACATCTTTTATACAGCCAAGGACTTACTGAGTGCTGTGTTTATTTCTTAACGAAGATTATAATGTAGCCTTTGTAGACAATTTGTGATTAGATTTGTTTGTCGATTACTCAGTGGAATTATAAAAATACCAAGAATAAATGTTTACTTTCTAAAGATTTTGATAAATAAGATAAGAATGTTATCTATTGCATGTTATTTCCTTGGAAAAGATAAAATTAGAACCATATTATACCCATTCCGACTAAGCCGTTATATGTTATGGCCAAAATCAGTAAATGATTGCACCAGTCACTCTGGTTCATGCAAATGCATAGTATGAATAATATAGATCATGTATTTTAAACTGATGAATGTATATTAGGAGCAAGAACGTGTGCACTTGCACTCGTTTGAGTAGATGCGAGTGAAAGAAGCAGTGTTGCTTATCACTGCAAATTGACGACCATAAGATCTTGAAGACTATTCCTGCCTTACGTTCTCATAACTACAACTATTTTGTAGGTGGATTTTAAACATGAAGGGCAGAAAATGAAATGTTAAAGCCAGAGTGAATTACTCAAAGGAAAATTCCAACTGGTAGAATTAACATCCCAGTACAAAACTTCATGTGACGAACGAGAATTTGTTAGCTATCCGATATGCAAGGTCAAGCTTTTAAGCTTTAATTTAGACGAGAAAGTAGTGTTTTTAGATAGGTAATTTGAAACTAAATTACAATGTGATTGATGTCTATGGATAATAATAGTATCTCGAGCCATTCGATTAGGGCACATTCACATTCATCAGGTTGAAACACACTATAGTAAAGTACATGCTTTATCAAACTACAGCAATCACTCCTTGCACTCAAACCATGCATTGTTCACCTGTTGTATTTTAATTCCCTGCGCGAGTTTTACTTGCTGTAATGGATTCACCTAAAATGTAATTGTTTTCTTTGTTATAAACATCTAATGAACACGTAATATAAAACAATAATGTGATAAAGTTTGAGTCATGTGCAAGATTAATCAGAATCGAGTGTATTTGTGATAAAATACTATTTAAAAGTATACATACCTGCTGCAGTTTTAAAACAGGAGTCGTTGTTGAGGATGTGGTAACTGCTTGGGCACCTAGACAAAAAAGAACAGTAAATTTTATGTTTAGGATCGGAGAGTTAATAAATTGGGTAGTGTGTAAGAAATGTAACACTTACCTAAATTACTTAAAACTATGGTTTGTGAAGGAGTAGCACCACTGCTTGATGTCACACGAATTGCGTTGCCATCACCTTGCTGAAAAGTAAAAAAAAAATAGTAACTTTACACGTAACAGGAATTCGATTTCGCATTTGGGAAAAGATATCTGTACCATTGACTTACGAAGCAGCATACTTATGCTTATTTGGGATTTATTGTAACTATCATCACAACTCAACGTGTTCTTGAGTAAAGGCTATCATCAGATCTGACAGCTGGATAACCTGTGGATCTTTTTGCAGTCGACAGCGCATCAGATTTTATTTGGACTATCGCGCGGATTTATTGCCAATGTCAAGTGTTCAAGGAGACACATACAGATTTTTGTTGTAAAATGATTTGTATCACAAAAAGATAATACGCCACTGTGATTGTCACATAATTTAACATGCTGTCGTCTGTACAAGGTAAATACAGTTTCTGGCAAGCTAGCATGAAAAAAATGCATGGACCAAATACAATGAGGGTTTTCGCGAATGAAAAATCCGCCAAATACGTAAACGCGAGGTCCAAATGCTGCATGATTGGTTATTTTTGACATGACATTGACAGATATGTCAAAATCCACCAATCACGCAGCAGTCAGACCCCACATCCGCGTCCCGCCATCTAGCGGATCTTTCATTCGCGAAAACCCTCATTGCTCATACATGAATGGTCCTTCGGCCGGATAAGTCACATTATTGTTCTCTGTGCCGGTATGCACAATACTTAATCTCTTGCTCATACATGAATGGTCCTTCGAGCCGGATAAGTCACATTATTGTTGTCTGTGCCGGTATGCACAATACTTAATCTCTTCATATCTTATCTTGATCACGTTCACAGTGTCAGCACATTTATCACGATGCTGTGCCGTGTTGATGCTGTGACGTCATTTATCTTTAATCTACATCGTATAAATACTCGTGTAGAACAGACTAATAACAGAGACTAACAACAACTGTTGTTTCATTCATACGGTCCCTAACATGGCACATTGTCCACCGCCTCGTACCTGCAGGATGATGTTGTGCAGCGGCTTGGCGGCGGTGAGCAGCAGCGGGCGTGCCGGCGACAGCACGCGCACGGCGGCGCGGCCTCTTCCTCCGGCCAGTTGCAGCTGAGGCACGCCGCGGGCGCCCACAACGCCTTCTAGCGATATCATCTGCCCCTAGAACGTGGGATAAGCACATAAAATCGTTACTAGTGAGCGCGTAAAAAAATTGCATTAAGCCTAGGCGCAGACCATCGATTTTTCGTCGGCCGATAGTTTAGTCGGGCAGTAAATCAGTATAGGCATGTATGGAAGTGCGCACATTACACCGATTTGAATTGGCCGATTCTTCATTCAAATTAAAATCGGGCCCAACTATCGGCCAACTAAAAATCGATGATCTGCGCCTAGTCTAAATGTATGACGGATTGTACAGCCCCCTAGCGGAAACTTTCAAGAACTAAAATCTTTGTATATTTTTAACGCGCTCGCTAGTGACGGCGTTTGATGTAAACTCACACTAAGCCCTCAGTTTCAAAGAAACTTTCTTTACTTTAAAATAAGGTCCGTACGATAAATGAAGGGAGCTTGAAGAGGTTATTGATTAAATTGATTAAAATAGATATAGCTTTATTGATGTAAATACACTGTAACATTTTATCTGGTTCCTAAACTAGTGTAAAATGTATTTCAGGAGCCTGTTTGATGATTAATTGTGTGTATAAGACAATCCCAGTACAAAATGTATGACTGAGATTGAATCGGGTTTTCTGTAAATAAGCATTTTTAAGCTTTTAATGAAAGATCAAAGATAAATGACAAGATTTACAGGTGGTGCTGGATTAAAATAATATCCATCATCACAAAATTTTCGCGTTTTTAATGTGCATAAAATACGATTAAACTTACTTGTGCATTCGTCAGTAGTTTGGCGACGATCGGCTGCGCTGGCTTATCGCCTGTCGACTGACTCCGCACCACTTGAGTGATTTTCGGCGCCGGCTGATTCGCCAACTGAACAGTCTGCCCGCTAGCCAACTGCAAAGTCTGCCCACTGGATAACTGGACAGTCTGCCCACTGGACAGCTGCAGGGTCTGGCCACTCGGCAACTGAACAGTTTGGCCGCCCGCCAATTGAACTGTCTGCCCCGCTATTTGCACTGTCTGAGATCCCAATTGCACACTCTGCCCGCTCGGCATCTGAACACTCTGTCCGCTGGGCAACTGAATGTTGGACCCCAACTGCACAGTTTGGACGTTTCCACTCGCCAGCTGAACGGTTTGCCCACTCGGCAGTTGCACACTCTGCGACGGTATAACGCTCTGGCTAGCCACTTGCACGCTCTGACCACTCGGCAGTTTAACCGTGTGGCCCGTCAACTGCACACTCTGTCCCGCCAGTTGAACAGTCTGGCCCGCTATTTGAACCGTTTGTCCCGATAACTGAACCGTTGAAACAGGTATTGGAACAGCTTGGCTAGTTTGAACGGTTTTGATCGTGGGTGAAGAAGGGGTGGCGCGAGGACTTGGGTTTTTGACTGCCGTCGTCGATACCGCCCTTACAGCTTGCATGGTCGGTGATGCTAGTTGAACAGTTTGACCACTGGGTAATCTGACACTATGCGTTGGGAGTTGGAGCGATGAGAGTTGGAGGGTGTGTCCTGATAGTTGAACCGCCTGGCCGCCAGGTAAGTGGACAGTTTGGTTGGCCGCCAACTGCACTGTTCTGCCGCCGGCCAGTTGAACCGTTCGCGTGGATACCGCAGACGTTGCTACTGTAGGCGCACTGCTCACAACTGACGTTCCCGCTGCGGCCTGAAACCGAACACATTTATTATCTCTAAATCGTTCTACAATGTGGAAGTGTAGTGGATAAAATATTATTCTTATTACCTGAGCCATAGTGGTAACAGACGTCGTGCTTGCAACTGGAGTACGTTTCTTTGCGGCAAACGCCGCTGGAACCGTTGTAGCACCTATTCAATAAATAATTAAGTGTCAGACATTAATTTAAATCCTTTTAAAAACACTAAATACTCATAATTAATCGTTATCGGCATGACTTACCTTGTTGTAAGAGAGCTCGTGGTGAAATTAGAGATTTTCCTGAAGACTGCGTCGCCGGGCTTAACACTCTAACCACACCACGACGCGAAGTAGGCACCGCCTGTTAATAAGGTTCGGTTACTACCGGTTTTTTGGGAAAACTCAATAATATCACTAGTAAAAGAGAAAAAATCATAACATCACTAGAACTAACGTTTTGAAGAGCGATGTATCAAAATTATACATGAGACACTCAACAATGATATGATTATATTACTCCTTTTCTGAACAATATGTTATAACACTAAAAACATATTCCATTATATTTTGAATATTTGCAATGTTGGGATGCATGATTGTGTCATATTTACACGCAATGCGTTGGGATTCGTGATTATGTAAATCCCATCCACGCACAATGAATGAGGGCTATCGTTTTTATACTTAACAGTTGGCACTTGACAGAACCTTACTCTGCAGTGGCGCCATCTTGATGAGTGCAAATGCGAATAGTCCTCCTACCACTTTCGCGCTCACCAGTTGGTGCCACTGTCTTCGCTACTAGCAAGTGACAGGACCTTACTCTACAGTGGCGCTAACTGGTGAGCGCTAAAACGATAGCCCTCATTGCGATGCATGCGATGTTATTCTATCGGCCACAATGTTAACTATCCATTTCCGTTTTTGATCTCGCTCTCCTCAAATGGTGATTCTTTGCGATAGAACGAGACGACATGACTCGAACACTTAACACTAAGGCCCTTTTCACACGTTCCGGTTGCCGGCTAACCGGCGCCGGGTATCCGGTGGTGAAGTGTATGGGCATGGTACGTAGCCGGATGCCGGATTAATTACGCCGGAACATGTGAAAGCTATGGGACACTTCACCACCGGATACCCGGCGCCGGTTAGCCGGCAACCGGGACGTGTGAAAAGGGCCTAACACTGTTGCCGATAGAATAGTACAAAGGTGTGCAACGAACCTGCGTGGTGGGCGTGGCGGCGGCGGTGGCGGTGGTGGGCACAGCGGGCGGCCGTATTAGCAGCGAGCGCGTGCCCTGCACCAGCTACAATGATCCCACTGTTATGTTCATGTCCACTAACATCTATCGGGGAGTCTATTCGAAAAGGGATTTTCCACAC
Organism: Ostrinia furnacalis; assembly: GCF_004193835.3. NCBI lineage: Eukaryota > Metazoa > Arthropoda > Insecta > Lepidoptera > Crambidae > Ostrinia > Ostrinia furnacalis. Next base: position 672,012 of record NW_021131019.1, read on the forward strand.
TAAACAAACTCTCAGTAAATCGAAAAAATCTCTGCATAACCTTTATAGTAATTAGCACTTTTTGAGATAGCATTTTGATCATACTTGAGCATAGAGCATGCATTATGGGATCTGAGATTATGACATGGACTCGAAAAAAAAGAGATCGTCCAAACTAGAAAAACTCGCTATGAACAGACACTCCTCAATACAGAATACATACACTATTTGATAAGTTGTATAAGCTACATCTTAGATTTTATTTATCTTTTTTCATAGAAGACACAACAGGCGGAGGAATGTTGTGTAGACATGATCAGTCGTAAGCTGAGTGGCAGACAGTATAATGGCATGTAACGTCATCATATTATTATATTAAATGTCAGCAAATAGTGCATTCTAAGATTAAGTTGATTAATAAACGAGCTGCTACTACTAGTTGATGGTAAAAGCAGTTTTAGTTAATTTTTCATTAAAAATTACCTTATTATGAGTTTGTATCGTTGAGACCGTATGGACTTGCTGTATCGGCGGCGTAGGGGCATGAGAGGGCGTGGCCGGTGCCGAAACCTTAAACAATGGAAACTATCAATTATATTGTACAGTAGTAACTAACATAAATAAAAATTGATGATGATAGAGCTTTTTTTTTATAATAATCTGTGCCAAAAGGTAATACGTACAGTAGCCTGTGGAGCCTCCACCCGCTGCATGGGCCTCTGCTTGATCAGCGGCGACTTATGGGGCGGCGTCACTACAGACGGCAACGATTTGGATATCTGAGCCACCGCCTGAGCCGTGGCTTGGCTCAACTGTCCCGGCGCACTCTTCGGTTGAGCCGGCTTCGCCTGAGGCACCACAGTTTGCTTCGTCTGGATCACAGTAGACTTCGGCGACTGAGGCGGCTGTTTCGTCACGCTCACGTGTTTCGTCTGGATCACGCTCGTCTGCCGCGGCGGCGTCTGTTTCGGCGTCGGAGCCGGCGGCGCCTTCTGAGCGGCGACTATCGTCTGTTTCGGCGTGACATTCGTTTTGATCGTCTGCAGGGGCGGGGCCGCTTTCTGTACCGCCTGTTTAGCGATCTGAGACTGTTTTACCGATTGACTCAGGAGGTTGGCCTGTTTTACAGCCTGGCTCATCAGCGTGTGTTTAGCGGCTTGGCTCAACAAGGTGGCCTGTGTAAAGATTTTAGAATTCAGTATTTTAGAAAAAAAACTCAATTAACTATTAATTAAGCATTGCATTTGACTACTTCCGTATCCGGGCATGTCGTCGATACGAGCCGGTCGACTTTGACGAATGGAAGGGGAAGTTACTTTATCGCTGGCATGCCGCCGGACAAGCAGTTCGATTTGAGCGTTCGAAGCAAGAGGTACAACTAGGTGTCGTAATGTTGAAATTGTGTAAATCAGTGGTGCTAAATACATAGTTAAACAGTGTACAAGTGAGTTTTATTATACCTGTTTCGCGGATTGAGTCATCAGGTTGGGTTTACTCGTCGTCGGTTTAGGCTGGGGGCTGGGCTTGGGTTTGGGCGTGGCGACGAGTTTCCCCTTGGGCTTCGGTGCAGGCGGCGGCTTGGGTGGCGCGGCCTGGGTGGCAGCCATTAGCAACTGGGCCGCAGATGATACATGCGACGCGGCGGGCGCGGACGTGTCGTCGACGTCTACGTCACTATCCGACGCGTTTTCGACCACTTCTTCAACGCTGCCTACTTCTAGTTCCATCTGCAATAAGGAAGTGAGAGATATCAGAGATGATGATTTATGCAAATGCCGTAGTAACAAGCCAAGGGAAATGAGAACTAGTATTTAAAATAGACCAATGCATCATGTCTATGCATCATCCTGACATTATAAATTGCCTGTTGAAAGGTTGGTGATGAAATGAAAAATAGATCACTCTTTATGTCGTATTAGATAAGATCATACTCTACGTATCGAAATATGTACAAAAAAGTATTTAGGCAGATTTTATTTATTTATTTCATCTTTAATGCCATATAATTGGTACATTGCCTGTTTATTTTTAGACTTCCCACCGCGAGCGCACCGAACCCATTAATAACTACGTTTACCTCGCAAAACTGTTTCCACCAACGCCAGACAAAGGGCAAATACAGTAAAAATGAGCTTGCTCATCAGATCAATAAAAAGAGTGGGAGACTCTTTTTCGGTGGAAAAGCAATCTTATTTATACACGAAGACCGCTCCGCTAGACATACCTTGATCATTCCTCTTTGGCGGTGGAAAACGGGCTTTATCTTCTGTAGTACCACAGAATAATAATAAGTACTACGAACAGGTTTTCTTCGCGAAGGTATTTAAAAAAAAATGCTCAATGTCGTGAAGAATATGGTGTAATTTAGCTTGTCTCAAGAGTCGCGTACCGTTTTCTTGACATATGTCAGTGACCGGTACTACGCCGATTCCATAGGGCTGACTTCGGTAAAATATTGTGTGACGTGAAGTGCCAAACTGCGGAAAATGGCGGAGGAAATACATGATTAAGCATGAATTATATTTTGTGTTTCTAACATTATTCAGGCAGATAAAATACTGCACAGTATTAATTAAACCTCCGTTTTTTTCTTCTACTTTATGTAGTTTATTGTATTAAAATGCAAATGGGTGAAGAATACACATGCGTGCGTCAGTGCTCGCTCGCTCGTGAGTGTTCTATCGATTAAGTATCCCAGTAGGTGTCGTCGCGCGTGTTTTGTTTTTCATGCAAACTCGCGGAGATGAACAGGCCTGGTAGTACTTACAGCAGGTTGCGGCGCCGGGTGCGGTGCCGAATGCGGCTGTTCCCGCGGCTGCTGCGGCGGGCGAGGCGGCGGTGGTCGCGGCGGCGGCGGCGCGGGCGCGGGTTCCGGCGTCGGAGCCGTGGACGCCGACGCTGCCGCAGCCGCCGCGGCCGCAGCTGCCGCCGCCGCCGCCGCTTTACCGCCGCGCCCGCGACCCGTTGTCTTTACCCAGTCTTCTTCAGACCTATTGAAGCAATACTGGGTGTCACTTCGCTGTTAAGGTACGATTAGTCGGCGTTCCTATTGAGAGGCGTATGGCAATAGGTCGTTGTCAAAATTACAACTCTAGCGTGTCGTTAGAAAGGTGTCGATGAATATACAGGGTGTTTCTTGTAAGGTGTCAAGCCGAAGGCAGGTGATAGGTGAGGACTAGACCTATCGATTTCACCCCCATGTATGTTCTACGATTTTTCGTAGTTTAGAAGTTATCGTTAATTTTGTGATTTTTTCAAATTTCATGACCTAGTGGCTTAATGTTTTTTTTATCTTTTTTTTGGGTTGACTTTTCTCAGATTTCTTTTTTTTTAACAGATTTCCTATTAGTTGCAGATATTTGAAAAAAATAATCACCTTCCTATCTTTGATGCAAGATACAAAATTTTTGCTAGAAACATAAAAAATATGCTTTTAGCAGAACATTCTAAAATTTTCAAAAAAAAAAAATTAAGCCACTAGGTCATGAAATTTGAAAAAATCACAAAATTAACGATAACTTCTAAACTACGAAAAATCGTAGAACATACATGGGGGTGAAATCGATAGGTCTAGTCCTCACCTATCACCTGCCTTCGGCTTGACACCTTACAAGAAACACCCTGTATATTTTTTAAGATTATTAGCAATTTGTATTGCACAAATTACTAATAGTCCCGTTAGCCCCTCGTGTCAAGCTAAATAAGCTTGTGTTACGTACGAGTTGGCTCACCACAATAGTCGAGCGGCGGTGGTGGGATTCGAACGCGCATTCCTCAGATCTCGAGTCGGCCAGTCCGACCACTTCACCGTTGGGCTATCGTGGCTAATTTAACGGTGCATTCTTAGCACTGAGCTAACTGAAGTTTATAGAAAGTGCCTATCTTGGTTGATTGGTGGTTTCAACAACAAGTGAGTATAGTAGCTATTGAAATCACTGTTGAAGCCCATATAACTAAACGGGAATTCTAAAATCTAAAGTGACAAAATTATTATCTTTTAGCTCGAATACTCTATTTAGCAAGAATGACACTGTTACTCTATTTATTCTTAATTATTGTAACAATGTAACCATACTGACCTATTCCTATGTAAATACGTCCACACAGCAGTTCTTTGGTCATATTTCACGACGGGGTCGCGTTTCGCAGAGTGCAATCTATCCAAAGCCGAAGAGAGCGCGCTGAGGAGTGCCTGGTCGTTGCATGAGCCGATCCATTGCGACATTCTGAAAGAAAAATGCATTTGATTATTGTTACCACTTGTAAAATTTGTTCTAATAATAAATCAGAGTATTCACATCACATCAGAGGACGGCGATACGGGACTATTTCCACCTCTCTTTCCCACCTCTGCAACTCCTGTATAGCCAGGATCTACCTACAACTTGACCGTCAATAAAAACCCAAACAGCAGGGACGGCGTCAGTGTTACATAGTTTAACACCGAAGGTGTCACAGGCCTAAGTAAGTTGTCATTCACTCACTCTACTCATTAGTGAAGAACATATTGTACGTATCTATCCGGCTCGAAGGACCTCAAATATTTGGAGGTTCAAGACAATTTAAAATGTTAAAATCGATCACTTACTAGAGCAAAGTGAGCAGCCGATAAGGATTATTGTACTGTGTGTTTCCGGTAGAACAGAATAGGTGGGAATCCTATCCTCTTGTTCATTCAAGGATCCAAGGATTTCTTGCGCTGCCCGTTGAGAAATTCTCCATTCGCCTCTAATAAATGATATGGTTGTGGTCGTGCAATGCAAACCAAACGACCTAAAGTTGACGATGATGCGCACTCACTTGAAGATGGTTGTGGTCTTGCAGTGGAAACCAAATGACCTGACGATGATGATCATGTGTATAGATTGTTTCATCCACGAAGACGCGTCCCACCATTCTTCCGCTAATGTTTGAGTGTTATCGGTACACGCTAAATTATCCATGAGTGCACACGCACACTACAATAATGACTCTCGGATTGATCGGATCAAACTCCCCGCACCCCGCGCTTCCCTCGACCAAAAACTGGTGGGGCGCGTCTTCGTGGATGAATCGATCTATGCTCCCTTGAAGATGGTTGTGGTCGTACAATGGAAACCAAACGTCCTGACGGTGATGACGAGCAGTCACTTGAGCAGCGTGAGCACGTCGTGGCGCGTGCCCTCTCCGTTGGGCAGGCGCGCCACGGCGTCGCGCACGAGCGCGATGAAGCTGGCGTGCCGCGGCCGCTCCGCCGCCAGCTGACGATGACTATGACGAGCACTCACTTGAGCAGCGTGAGCACGTCGTGGCGCGTGCCCTCTCCGTTGGGCAGGCGCGCCACGGCGTCGCGCACGAGCGCGATGAAGCTGGCGTGCCGCGGCCGCTCCGCCGCCAGCAGCGAGCCCTGTGTGCCGCAAGCTGCGGATGCGCGCACGCACGGGCCTACCACCGACCGGTATCTGTAGAACGAAGCAATAAATGCATCTTATAAATGCGAAAGTAACTCTGTCTGTCTGTCTGTTACGCTTTCACGCCTAAACCACTGACGCGATTTTAATAAAATTTGGCATAGAGATAGTTTGAGTCCCGGGAAAGGACATAGGATAGTTTTTATCTCGGTTTTTGAAACAGGGACGCGCGCGATAAGGGTTTTTTTGTGACAGACAAAATTCCACGAGGGCGAAGCCGCAGGCGGAAAGCTAGTACCTTATAAATCCACAAACACTAGAAAGAAAGAAGCTTTTATTACGATGAACATCACTAAGTTAAGAGAAAAAAGTTATACGAAAAAATAGACAGAAATGATAAATATTGCAAAGAAATAAAAAGTGAACCGAGCAGTGCCACTCTGTCGCAAAAGTGCAGCGATACCCATCGCAATGGGAACCTACTCAGCATATGCCGTGGCCCACGGTGAGGAAGGCCACGACGCTGGTTTCGTTTTAGGTATGATGGACTAGTCACAGGATCTACAAATGATGAGCTTTCAGTCAGACTCTTCTTGCTCACATTTAATTTTATCATGTAACGATGACCATTATGTAAGCTGTTAGTAGCATCGTAGCTCTCTCCTGTATAATAAATAAAATAACAATAGAATACATACCCATGCTGAAGGTATGTAAAGGGCTTGGCAGCAGCGGCGAATCTCCGTCGCTCTTGGGCTCTGAATTCTGTAATCTCCGCTACTGTCGGCGCACGCATCACCCACGATGTCGGATACCTATTCAAATAAAACTCACATATTTATCACAAGTATATGCCACAAAATATTAGTATAGATAGAAATATAGTGAATTAGTATTGCGTTTAGTTGTATTCCAAACATTTAACGAAATATGAGTACAATAAAAATTAATTCTAAATCTAAGGGATTTACCTCGGCGGTGGGGGCTCACTGGTAGGCGGCCCAGGGGAAACGGCTCGCAGCCATCGCTCGCACAGCCGGCCCAGTATCGCGTCGCAGTCGCGGCCTGCGCCGATCCACTGGTACATCTAGATAAAAACGGAGTGTATTTTTTATGATTACCACAGGAACCTATTAAGTTATAAGCTATACCTGGAGAAATAGTCACAATGACTTAATGAATTGTGAACTTACTTGAGTCTCTGGCAAGAACTGTAGGTACGGCACAAAGTCGTCAGGATGCGGTCCTCTCTCCCCAGATAGAAAATCTAGGGCAGAATCTAACTCGGAACACCAATCGTCAGATACTGCAAAAACATAAAACGCATGTTATAGAGAATGAGAAAGTCTATAATAACTCATAGTCATAATCTACAGGGTATAGATAAATAAGTATGGTTTCTGCAAATGAGGCCTACTATATTAGCACTCACTAGTTGGCGCCTCTAGCGACTCATAAAGCTTCACCAGACAGTGGCGCCAATTAGATAAGTGTAAACAAATGAGTGACTATCTCCCGCCAAACTAAGCCTAGGCGCAGACCATCGATTTTTCGTCGGCCGATAGTTTAGTCGGGAAGTTGATCAGTATGGGCATGTATGGAAATGCGCACATTACACCGATTTTATTGATATTCTAACTAGACATTGCAAGTACACCTGCACTAGTCTAATACACTGGCCAAGTCAATAAAAGTTACTCACAACTGTACCAAGTGTTGAGCGGCGCTATGGGCGACTTCATCACAGCCGCGCACCTCGCGTGCAACTGCTGCTTAGAAGCCCTGTGCGCCGCCCTCGCCGGGAACAGAGCCCGGACCAGACGCGTTCCAACTTGATGAGTGCAAAATTAGAGGGACTATTTCCCGCCAAACTTATACACTAAAAACCAGCAGTATATCCGCAGCATTCTATTTGGTTAATCCAGGTCCAGTTCAGTCCAGCATTTGCCAAGCCACCTGCACTATTAAACCAGTTGCGCGCAACTTGATGAGTGCTAAAATAGAGGGGCTATCTCCCGCCAAACTTATACACTAAAACTAGCAGTATACCCCCAGCATTCTATCTGGTTCATCCAGGTCCAGTCCAGTCCAGCGTTTGCCAAGCCACCTGCACTATTAAACCAGTTGCGCGCAACTTGAGGAGTGCAAAAATAGAGGGGCTATCTCCCGCCAAACTTATACACTAAAACTAGCAGTATACCCGCAGTATTCTAGCTGGTTATTCCAGGTCCAGTCCAGTACATCTTTTGCCAAGCACTAATAAATCGTTTTAATTAAAAGTTACTCACAACTGTACCAAGTGTTGAGCGGCGCTATCGGCGACTTCATAACAGCCGCGCACCTCGCGTGGAGCTGCTGCTTAGAAGCCCTGAGCGCCGCCCTCGCCGGGAACAGAGCCCGGACCAGACGCGTTCCAACTTGATGAGTGCAATAATAGAGGGGCTATCTCCCGCCAAACTTAAACACTAAAACTAGCAGTATACCCTCAGCATTTTATCTGGTTATTCCAGGTCCAGTCCAGTCCATCTTTTGCCAAACCACCTGCACTATTAAACCAGTTGCGCGAAACTTGATGAGTGCAAAAATAGAGGGGCTATCTCCCGCCAAACTTATACACTAAAACTAACAGTATACCCGCAGCAATCTGGTTATTCCAGGTCCAGTCCAGTCCACCTTTTGCCATACCACCTGCTCTAATAAATCAAGTTTATTAAAAACAAGTTACTCACAACTATACCAAGTGTTGAGCGGCGCTATCGGCGACTTCATCACAGCCGCGCACCTCGCGTGCAACTGCTGTTTCGAAGCCCTATGCGCCGCCCTCGCCGGGAACAGAGCCCGCACCAGTTGCGTGCCAACTCGATGAGTGCAAAAATAGAGGGGCTATCTCCCGCCAAACTTATACCCTAAAAACTAGCAGTATACCCGCAGCATTCTATTTGGTTATTCCAGGTCCGGTCCAGTTCAGCTTTTGCCATGCCACCTGCTCTAATAAATCGGGTATATTGAAAGTTACTCACAACTGTACCAAGTGTTGAGCGGCGCTATGGGCGACTTCATCACAGCCGCGCACCTCGCATGCAGCTGCTACTTCGAAGCACGATGAGCCGCCCTCGCCGGGAACAGAGCCCGCACCAGAGGCGTGCTAACTTGATGAGTGCAATAATAGAGGGGCTATCTCCCGCCAAATATACACTAAAAACCAGCATTATACCCGCAGCATTCTATTTGGTTAATCCAGGTCCAGTCCAGTTCAGCTTTTGCCATACCACCTGCTCTAATAAATCAAGTTTATTGAAAACAAGTTACTCACAACTGTACCAAGTGTTGAGCGGCGCTATCGGCGACTTCATCACAGCCGCGCACCTCGCATGCAGCTGCTGCTTAGAAGCACGATGAGCCGCCCTCGCCGGGAACAGAGCCCGCACCAGCGACAAGTAGTTGGCGTGCGTGGTCTCCGTCAGCGACTCGTCGGCGTCCACCACTCCGTCGCCCTCGCCAGACGTGTCCGCCGGCACCACCTCGCCCGAGTCGTCCGCCAGTTCTACAGGCAAAGCCATCATGTCTGCAAAGATTACAAGTTGTTGCGTGTGGAATAAGGTATGTTATTTAATGGTTGGGGATTGACTTCGATGCAGACTTTGTGATACATTATGAAGCCTTATGGTTCAACCACACCAACGCGTCCAGATCATAGGCCAATGACAGTGCCGCGACCCATGACAGTCCGCACGACCTGTTATTGGCCTATGATCGCGCCGGCAATGGCACGCGCTGGTATGATTGAAGCTTAAGGCTAATTACACACAACACCGCGGCTTTTAAAGCTATAGCGACTGATATGTATACGCTCTTTGCGGTATCATGCCGCTAACGCCGGTGCGGTGTAGTGTGTAATCAGCCTAACGACACCAAATGCGACATTATTATAACAATCTTATTTTCTAAACGTACCTGGGAATGGACAAGCTATGAAAATATTGAAGGTCAATGTCAGTTTGTTATATGTAAAATGAATAAGTATCTTGAAATAAATAATGTGAATTTATAATGCACATAAAAAGACATCCATAAACAAAAGGCAAGTGGTAATTTCAATCATATAAAATATAGAAATCAACAAATAATGTCACCACCCATGTTACACAGAAGTTTACCCATTATTCTCAAGTTTGAACATTTAAATAAGTCTAATTTTACTTGCACTTACCTATACCATCTAAATCTTCTAATTTTATAGGAACTGGTTGGATTAGCCTAGATGCATTTTGAATTGCTAGAGTAGGGTCGGGTGGTTCTTGTTTTATCATATGCTCTAGTTTAGCATCACTATAATTGATACTGGAAATAAATAAAATTGCATTAGCAATGCAATAAATAAATAAAATATTATTATTTATCTTCTTAGTGTGAATACTTACTTTGGAATATTAGGATACTTGGGGTCTATTACTTCTTGCTTAATGTCTGAGTGGTCCAGTAACTTCTTGCCAAGCTTTGGACTTGTTACAGGATCTACAAATGATGAGCTTTCTGAGTCGGACTCTTCTTGCTCACATTTAATTTTAATATTTGGTAGCAAAGGTCTATTCTCCACACTTTCTGTAGGTTCCTCTTTACTCTTCTTGATGGCTGCTTTTGATTCTTGTGTTTTTCCTTTGCCTGATTCTTTTCTGGGCCCTCTCTTGAGTTTCTGTATAGGCGAGTCAGTTTTTTGTCCTCCAAACATTAACTTTTTGCTACCATTTACGAGGGCTACCCTTTGCTTTATATCATCTAAAGTTATACCAGCTGTATTCAGCTCTGGATGATTCTAAAACAAAGAAGACATTATTAATTAAGCACCAGCTACTATTAGTTTCATAGTATAATAATTTATTTATCATCACATACTTCTCTGTATTGCCTTCTTATTCTATGAGAAGCCAGTATATTCTTTAGACAATCCATAGAAGTGGCATGGGTGGTTTCAGAACCCCCAAGTGTTCCTGAGACATTACCATCAGCATTCTGAAATACATAAATAATAAATACAGTAAGTATTTATTTTACTAATTAAATTCTACATGTATTAACTTACTTCTAGTTACAAGGCAACAACAACTTATGATATTGTATCAGAATAAAACAATACAGACTATGACTATGTATTGCTTTTGTTTTTGATTTTTAGATGACTAACTTTGTTTTTACTTACTTGGCCAACATTTACTTGTTTTCTTTTCCTCATGTGCAAAACAGGTGGACCTTCTGGGTAATTTTCATCTTCTGATTCATCACCACCCACTTCACCCTGAATTGCAGCTAGCTCTTCGAAATATCTTTGTTTTGCTCTTAAATGAATTGATTTATAGTTGCTCCTAGCCGTAGGCTTCGGTGGAAGGGGCAGAAGATGTGGAACTAAACCTGGAGGCCCTGCCCGGGCCGCTGCCAATATTCTTTCTCGGGATATCAACACTTCAGGCAACAGTTTAGCAAAATATGCTTTTTCCTGAAAATATACAAATCAAACTTGAGTGCTAATCTCATAATGATGATAAAAAGCATGAAGAGTTGACTATAAACAAAGGTAAATACCTTATGCTTCTGCTGCTTATGTCTGGCTTTGGACAAAAACTTTCTCATCTTGGCAATGTCTGGTCTATAGTTCCCCTGTCTCAAATTGTTATAAAAAGTAGTAAGAGGTGAAGTAAAATGAAATGGTTCATGATTGAAGAACATCTTTATTGTCTTTTCTGTTTCCTCTTCTTCATTTTCAGTAAACTTGGGGAGATACTTCTTCAATTCTTCTTTATGGTGATCTTCCAGTGATTCCCAAGTTTTCATTGAAAACAACTCTTTGAATATGGTGTAGTCTTCACAGAGATCTTGTGGAACTTCCAGTGTTTGCCCCATGACTCGAATCGGCTCCATAACTTCCTCGTCGGCATCTGAGCTACCGCTGGAAGTATCTGAAGAGCTACTGCTGCTCTCCCCACTAAAACTCTGTTCACTCTCCATCTTTTCATCCATGATGACCACGGAGGAAAATCTTCAGGGGCTTTCACTAAATGATGCCTAAGATTTTCACTCACAAGCGCGTAGATTTTCCAACAGTTGCTAACGATGAATTTTCGCATTGATATGATCCTGTTGTTTACGAAAAACCGAAGGAAGAGTATTGCAAAGTCGAATCAAGGGCCATGAAGACTTTTACTCAGCCGTCAAGTCTTGTCTAAAATAAAATAGAACGCACACGCCAAAACACGCTGTTTCATACATACTATGCGCCAGAACGGCACATTACGATGAGAAAATAGCTTGACAATCCCGAACAGCGACATTTTGACCGTACGCAAACCAAGATTTTAAAACAAAAAAATTGCTTGTCCATGGATTGTAGTCTCTACCTTGTCTATGGTAAAAATCATAGACTAAAGATGAGCAGCTGAGGCTTAGCGTTTAGTTTCAATTTATTGTAAGAACAAATTAGGTGTGAAAAATTATATCTAGCATTTTCCTTTAAAATTTTAGAACGGTGTGAGCGTTAGAACTAGATTAACTCATTGGTAGTAGTAAAAAAATGTATAGGGATTCCATATTCATTTAGGAAACTTCATGAAATTTGTAACAAAACGCACCAGCAAAAAACCAAAAACAAGACTCGGCGGGCGGCAGTGGGACGATGGTGGTGTTTGTCGGATTTGACTTTTTGACGTAAATTATTCGTGTAGTAAATATGGCTGACGAACTCAATGTTGACAGTCTAATTCACAGACTTTTAGAAGGTAAATTATCAATCTTATTTAGTTTTCTTAGCCACATAAGTAATATAACACATACTTGATACGTTGAGTAAATGATCCATGCTCATTATGTTCTTAGTTGCGTAATTATCATTGAGTATGTAGAGGTATAGAAACGTCAAACTCATAAATAAATCGATTATCCTCAATTCTTATCTGAATCTACTTTTGATGTTGCCTCTAAGAAGTGGACGATAGCTATTTTCGTCGCACGTACAAAGCCAACCTAATTTACTTAGCGGTTTGCTGAAGATGCGCTCCAAAGCAAGGAATGTTAGGCGGCTCTATAGCATGGAACACTTCTCTGGTCATATTGTTCTGCTTTATGCACATTATACTTGATTTAAACATGTTTATTTCACTTTATTACGCTGCTAATTGGTGGGTTACAACAGTGTACAGACAGCAGCAGGAAACAGCGAGGAGAAAAGGGAAATTGAAAGACATCTTTTCAGGAGAATGTATGGTTTCATCCAGATTCTTGTGGAAGTATTGCGCTAGATTCTTTTTGTTTTTATTATTCCTTTAGTAATATATCCTGACAGACAATCCAAACCCAGGAGTAAACTCCCCAAATTGTAGCTCCAGAGTTGCTACTACAGTTGAGATTTGACATTTTGTCATGAATATCCTAATGTGTTCACCTTATCAAATTTGTCAAAACAAAGGCAATTAATTTATTACAGTAATCAGTTTCAAATAATTTATGAAATGAAACTGAGCTTGTGGATGTTATAAACAAGGAGTATACCTTTATTTATCAACTTATTTTTTAATACTGTGGCATGTACAACAATTTATTTTTAATATTATTTTCAGTATACCCTACCAAAATATTGTGTTTGTGTCGGTATGAAAATGTGAAATCGTCAGAATGATCTGTCGGAACCAACATTATCTTATTTTGGAAGTAGCTTATGCTATTTAGGCATGCTTTTTATAAATTCAATTATGTATCATTTAGTTTTGTTTGTAATTAATGCGTATGAATGGTGTAGAACTTGTGTGTGTTTCTATGTTGTTGAGACAAATGATCATAAAAATCAACAATATGGTCATTGCATTTAGTTTCATCATGCTTGAGGCTGTCATCATCTGTATTCTCATTGTAAGTAGTATAAAATAAATCAGAATTGGTATTAATTTTAATTGGTTTACTTTTATTTTGGGGATCTACAACATCAGTAATATAGTTATAATCACCTAAAAATATCAGATTACCTCTTAAAGTGTTATCAGTAGTATTTTGATAAGTGATATGAACACGATTGTTGTAGTTCGAGGATGCAGGCCCGGAAAGACGGTGCAGATGTCAGAGTCGGAGGTGAGGGGCCTCTGCACCAAGTCCAGGGAGATATTCCTGCAGCAGCCAATACTACTGGAACTGGAGGCACCGCTCAAAATTTGTGGTATGCTATACACATTTATTTATAATTATTATTTTAATAAGATACATACAACTTATTAGAAAACATAAAACTAATTGGAAATTTTAATCTGCAAAATTAACTCTTCAAACTGTCTTGAAGGCCGAACAAAAACTTGCCTTTTATTCATTCATTCTTGCCCTATAGTATTGTTTCATTGTTACTTTAATGATACCATTCAAAATATAATTGGCTTTTATAGCTACAAGGCTTTGTTTGATGTGCATTAATTACGACTAAACCTTATGAAGTCTCATCTTAATTTTCGTTTTTTATCACAATATTTTGTGTTCTGATCTTAAAATCGTAATATTTATCATCATAATTGTAGTACAAATGCGTGTAAAAGCTAATTATAATGTAATTGTCGCTCTCCATGCTTATTTTCATCTAAAATACTTGCACTTCATAAATTGAATTACGTGTAATGTTCATCATGCTACTGTCGCATAATACCCTATTGTTCTACCATTGACTATTTGTACTTGCAGGTGATATTCACGGTCAGTACACGGATTTATTACGCCTGTTCGAATACGGCGGGTTCCCGCCAGAAGCTAACTACCTATTCCTGGGAGACTATGTGGACCGTGGCAAACAATCTCTTGAGACTATTTGTCTATTGCTTGCATACAAAATAAAGTACCCAGAAAACTTCTTTCTCCTCCGAGGCAATCACGAGTGTGCTAGCATAAATCGCATCTATGGTAAGAAAACACTTCATAATTTTTATACAATCAGATTTACATTTTAGTTCTCTTCTATCAACTTCTTGCAGCTCAAAACTGAATGAATTCATAGAATCAAAATCAATTATTTTCTAATGGAGGGCATTTATTTCCTCTTCATACTTTAGATTTTGTTTTTCCCTCCTCAATTTGTCATATTTTAATTTGAACAGGTTTCTATGACGAGTGTAAACGCCGATACAACATAAAACTGTGGAAGACTTTCACGGACTGCTTCAACTGCTTGCCTATTGCCGCCATCATCGATGAGAAGATATTCTGCTGTCACGGCGGCCTCTCGCCAGACTTGCAGGGCATGGAGCAAATTAGACGGATAATGAGACCTACTGACGTGCCTGATACAGGTATAATATAATCAACTTTTTTGTTAATTCATTATGAAAGATAAGATAGTATCAGTAAATTCATTCATTCTTCAGATTCTAGGAAACCTGATGAATCTGTTTAAACTAAGCCAGAGTCATATGCCAACTATACTTGTAACTGTAAAATAAAAATAACAATGCCATGACCAATTGGCGATTTAATAGGATACGCGCTAAGACAATTAAATGAGTCACAGTAGTTGCTTTACCCTGACGACAGATAAAAATAACCTTGGTGAATAATATACATTATTTATTACATAGCTCAAACCTGGGCTCACATATCCTAGGCTCTGATGAAATCTCTTAAAAATCAAACACAATAACATTGAAACACCTTAATGTGACTAAAAGTCCATTGTTCTGGTGCTGCTCAATACATAACATATAAAATATGATTTCAGGCTTACTTTGCGACCTGCTTTGGTCAGATCCGGACAAAGACGTACAAGGATGGGGGGAGAATGACCGCGGTGTGTCCTTCACCTTCGGCCCAGACGTCGTCAGCAAGTTCTTAAACAGACATGATTTAGATTTGATTTGTCGCGCCCATCAGGTAAACCTTTGTTACTCTTACTTGGTATTGTGTAGACCAGATTTATATACCTACTTGTGTCCCAATTGTCATGAATTGGACATACTATAGTCATTCACTTCCGTGAGGTACCTACCAGCATAGCAAATCGTAATCAATTTACATTACACCTACATCACAAAAGTATTGTGGCTATTAATAGGCCACAGATGACAACTTGGCTCCATGACGCCAAATGCAATTTTAAAGTGTGTAAAGAAAGAACCCATAATAATCCTGCTATATTTGTTTCATGGTTTATTCATATTGTTTATTTTTTTTTTTTTTTTTATTGTAGGTGGTGGAAGATGGCTATGAATTCTTCGCGAAGCGACAACTGGTGACATTATTCTCTGCACCCAATTACTGTGGAGAATTTGACAACGCCGGCGGAATGATGTCCGTTGACGAGACACTAATGTGTTCGTTCCAGGTAAATATTTATTGTCAGCAATAGTAATAAATCTATTGGAAAATAATTAACATCTGCTTCTTATTCATCTTTTTTATTTCTTTTAGATATTAAAGCCATCAGAAAAAAAGGCCAAATACCAATATAACGGCATCAACAGCGGGAGGCCAGCCACACCTCAGCGGTCACCACCAAAAAAGAAATAACTGACATTTGGGATCCAGTGTGCTGCACAGTGAGAGGAATGCTACAAATAATTAATTATATCATGTATTATAATTATTATGTTAGTGTAGTCATTGGACAGAGCCGAATAAGTCGCATATTGTTAAAATTATTTATCAACTTGCTTGTGCCTTCTTATTTTTAATTTTGAATTAATGTGAGTGATATTAATTTATGAATTTAGTTCTACAGAGATGTTGTGGATATTGATCGGACATGAACTATTCGGCAGTGCCTCGGTGACTATTGCTTTTTCGATCCCTGATATTATATTGCAGCCTTAGACCTTAGATCAGTATAATATACCTGTTGTGTTATTGTAACATGTTGATGTTCTAGTAAATTGTTTTGTTGACTTTGAAGAGTTTGAGGTGGTAAGCGATCTTAAAGATGCGGGCATTGGACACGAAGCGTCGTTACATTTCATATTACTACTTAATAAGTTGTAGTGGATCGAAAGCACATTCGCTTTGTTTATTCTGTAACTAATGTGCCTATAAATGTAAAGTATATATAGGTCTCGTATAAGTAACGTAAATCGGATTTTGATTTGTTTGGAAATTTTAGTTTTTTATTATTAGTGAAAATTTGTTAACTAAACTTCGTCCATCCAATAACCTTTATTTACGTTACGTATTTTTAGTGCTCTTATGTTTATTTATTTTCTAAAGACAAATTAATCCTGTCATGGAGCTGGCCTAAGTCATGATATTAACCTTCACTTGTTTGTATCTTTCACAAGTCTCCATAACGAAAATGAATGTTAAGGAAATGAAGTATTCCCAGTGAAATTAAATGTTAATTTGCACTCAGTATTATTCCTTAAAATGCTAAGTAGACATAATAAAGTCTAGAATTGGTGTGATCTCCATTGAGGCTATCTCCTCAGTCTGCAGTTGCAAGTCTCGGAATGAATTCATAATTTTAATTAATGGTGGTAGTAACAGTGTAGTCCTCGCAACAATAGTGCAATTGCTATATTATGATTATAATAAAAAATTATATGCAGGTTATGCATTGTACAATTTTATTTTTTAGCTATGTTAACGACGTCAAATGATTTTCATTAATAAATATTACTATTTAAACTAAGAGGTTTATTTTTGTTTCATTTTGGTTTGCATTTACAATTATAATTGTAACTTTGCTATTGTATAATTTATTAACTAATGTACTTTGCTAATAGGATATCATTTTCATCTATTAAAGTTTTTTCATCTTTCTTAATGCTTTATCAATTTTAATATTTATGGAGAATATGTTGCTACTAAATCTAAATATCTTTGCTCTCTGTATGTACAATTCAAATGTATAGCAGTCATTAGGTAGCTGGTAAAAAGAATGCAGCAAAATTAGATTTTTATGTGCTTTATTATCACTTGATAAACTTTATTCTATTTTCATCTACACTAGTAAAGATAACTTTCACAGAATATTGAGTTAAAATATAATTAAATTATAATAAATTTCGTTGTACTTTTTCTCAGGTGTGTACAATTTTCTGAAATATAAATTTTATTCAAATAATCTTGCAGTGCATTATCAATTCTCAATTTCTAAATCTTTTTCTATCCAATTCATCTCGCCAACATCTTGTTTAATTGGTAGCATGATTTTGGTTAAATTGTGATGATTTTCGATTTTTTCATTGATTTTCATGATAAAATCTTCATTCTTCTTTTGATATTTCTGTATGTCTAGTTGGAGAGCCTTGAGGTATCCTCTCTTGGCAGACACTATTTTCTTGAGTCTATTTGCCCTGCTTTCATACTCTTTAGCCAATGACTCCAGTAGGGCTCTCTGTTTTTGCAAGTTACCTACATCACTTGCTTTTAGTTGTGCCTTGACATCTCCCAGTTGTGGCCTCCTGTGAATTCAAATGGCATGTTGTGTAAATAGAAACTAATTTCTTTACCTCATGATAGAACTCATAAAATTGGAAAATAACCCAACCCTATGACCGAATGAAATTAGTTATGGATGTGCAGAATGATTATTATAAACCTACTTTTGACTTTCCCGACCAACACATGGTGCTCTAGTCTGACTTAATCAAACCTCATTAAAATATTGAGCCCACATAGTCATTGACGGGCTAGGAATATTTACAAAAATACGGTATGAATCTTTGAATGTAATGCCACATGCCTACCATAAAGTTTTGTCGGTATTAGTGTCTGCATATTTTTCCTTTTGCTTTTCTAGGGTCTCGATTTTCTCTTGCATATTTTCATACTGCCACATAGCACTCAATTCCTGTATCATTTCATCCAAAATACCCTGCTTCAAACAATTAAACATAGGAACCCATTTAACTCTTTTTAGCTTAGCTTTGGGAACAGTTTCAAGGAAATCTTCATTTCTGGAAGAGATTTAATTTTCATTGTTATTGAGAAAATAGAAATGCGACAGGCAGTTTCAGGGAAATAAATATAAATAATACATACTTTACGAGGTTTGCAATGTTACTGAACTCCTTCAAAATAGTAAGATTATCGAAAGCAAGTTCAGAGTTGTTCATCTCTACATCACTCGCTTGGTCTTCCATTTGTTCGCCCATTTTGTTAATTAAGGGCGTATTTAATTAATGTAAATTATCGTGTGTGTGTTTCAATCACTGCTTAAATAATTCTGTTTCTGCTATTTCTTTTAAAAAATAAATAAACAAACCACTTTCGTAACGTTAAATTTCAAAGTGGCGTTCAAAGATCACAGACAAAAATTAAAACGTCAATAAACTTTTTAAATTTTGTTTCACGGCCTTGGGCACGCGGCGGCGGTAGTCCTGCAAAACAAGAAAAATTATCTGCGGTCCAACTAGGGATTTTATGATGTTTCATCTTATTTTTCTTTTTTGATGCTGGCAATACACGACGAGGCCGACTTGATTTGTGCCATTTTCGAGTTTCAAGTGAGACGAGTTTTAAAATAATATGTAGGACAAAGTGGGATGGAACTTGGGTTAATTAAATGATAAAATGAAGGATGATAGATGATACCCCTTCCCTCCCTTTGAGTCTCAGTAAAGTAGTGGTGCTTTACTGAGACTTCATAAATGGATTACTTGAGAGAATCCAAAGAATCACGCTGCACAGTTTTATTTCATTTGCCTACACTCATGCACGTTCACGAACACTTAATGGTTAATAATTATCCACCATTCTTACACATTAATAGTCGTCTAAACAATAATTTTAGAAAATAAAACTAAACCGATAACGTAACGCTTCACATTCCCGCCAAGAAGTCGATGTTTCATTTTGTTATCGACTCCAAAAGGAGGGAATTTGTGGAGATTCCTTAGCCATATTCTGTTTTCACAGACTACTTACTGGTTATATTATCTTAATTAAATGAGTCATTCAAACTATTAAAAGGTCGGCAAGCTTGTTTTAATATGAATATTGGACTCAGTAAATACTTCCAGCAGACAGAATAAAAGCAGCGTATCGTCAAGTTATGGTAAATAGTTATTAAATTGGTTTAAGGATTAGGGTTCTCCTACGGATCTCCTCATTTCTAATTCGATCACGCAGGGAAACTCCGAGCATAGCACGCTTCATCGCCCTTTGGGTGACCTTGAGCCTTCTTATGACTGACCAGTGGCGTAGCTTGGGGGGGGCAGGGGGGGCCATGGCCCCGGGCGGCATATGAAAGGGGGCGGCGGATAAGAAAAAAAACATTGCATGAACAAGAAAAAAAAAGGTCGACTATGTCTACGTTGAGACTAACAAATCTAGCTATACTGGCAATTGAAAATGAGATACAATTTGATATCGACGATTGTGTAAAAGATTTTGCTTTGAAAAAAGCACGAAGAGTAAATTTTTAATCTATTTTTTTAAGTAATAGTAACAAAAATATTTAAGGAGCTTACTTACTTACCCATCTAAAACTTGCGCCACAGATAATCTTTCGTGATTTCTCTTGTTACAAACCGAAATAAAAAAGTGGTTTGTAAATAGTTAAAGCCATATCTAAGCTACTTTTAAAACCGTGTATTTATTATATTCTGCAAATTCTAAATTCAAAATGAGCTAGCTAAAATGGTAACTTTTAGCAGTAATTAAATCTGTAACTTGCTGCAAATATGTAATGAATTCAAACAAATTATTTAAAAAAATAGCTTCGATACATTTATAAATTTTTCAAACCACTTTTTTAATTTCAGACGGGTCGCGAACTTGTAAAAAAAAAATGTTAATCCGGCATGCTCGAGCGCGATTTATTTTTATTTTGACTACTTTATATGCCTACCCCCACCACGCAAACCGGCAGATTAGTATATACCGTTGTTATCAGAGGCACTCGGGGCATACGTAGTATGAATATCTGACGCGCTCGAGAATGCCCAAGTAACTGTTTTTTTTAACATTTTTGAAAAACCGTACACGCCTAACCCACCGCTAAAATGGTTTTTGCCATACGAGCTTTTCTTTTCGAAATTATTTTATCTTTCGATTTTGATAGGTCTCGACGGCGCCGTTGAATTACGCCATTTAGCTACCTCGCCTCCCTAACTATAATAAAGCTGAGCTATTTAAGAAAATCAAACTTCCTGTGGGTTTCAAGCAATTGCTTCTCTTTAATGTATTTTCCTTTTGAAGCAGTGCGTGGTAGTTTATTTTGACTTTCAACAAATAAGGTGAATAGTGTACCTGAAGTCCATTCAATATAATATTTAAACTTTTAAATATTTATAATTAAAATAAAGGGCGGCGGATTTCCAGACGGCCCCGGGCGGCGAAAAGCCACGCTACGCCACTGTGACTGACTGACTGACTGAGTGACTGACATAGCCCGCAGAATCACTAAAATCAAGTGGCAGTGGGCAGGACACATAGCTCGTAGAGCTGACGGCCGCTGGGGCAGGAAAGTTCTTGAGTGGCGACCACGAGCCGGAAGACGTAGCGTAGGCAGGCCTCCCACTAGGTGGACCGACGATCTGGTGAAGGTCGCAGGAGGCGACTGGATGCGAGCGGCGCAGGACCGGTCTTTGGGGTTTAAATCCTTGGGGGAGGCCTTTGTCCAGCAGTGGACGTCTTTCGGAAACGAACGATCGAACGAACGAAGGATTTGGGGTGTGGTGTGTTACCCGTCCTTTTCTTTTTTCTTTAAATTTGTCATTTTATTTTCATTTCAATTAGGTAGGTAGGTACTTACTTACCTATAGCAAAACCTAGATGTTCTCGTGTGGTGACCGAAAAACTCGTGTTAGTATCATATTGTGAAGGTCGCAAGCGCCTAGAGTTAGACAGAGTAACTCACAGAACAGGATAAGTTTTTTGAAATCTTTTGGTTGAAACGAATGGACAGCAAAGAAAAACACCCTTCTGAACGTGACACTCTTTGTTATTTCTTTTATAAAGCAGAACATTACCTAACGTAGATAGGTAGGTATGTAATAGTAGACGTAGAAAACGAAGAAAAATAGAGATCCCTAAGTATATTAATTACCCCATCGTCCCGTATTTTTATCCTCTTAAATTACTAGGAGCTAGAAATTGAACGATCAGAGAAAACTATAACGGTTAAGATCAGTTAGTAGAGTAATAGTAATTTAACTCATGTACCTACTTATTATAAAATTNCGGCGAAAAGCCACGCTACGCCACTGTGACTGACTGACTGACTGAGTGACTGACATAGCCCGCAGAATCACTAAAATCAAGTGGCAGTGGGCAGGACACATAGCTCGTAGAGCTGACGGCCGCTGGGGCAGGAAAGTTCTTGAGTGGCGACCACGAGCCGGAAGACGTAGCGTAGGCAGGCCTCCCACTAGGTGGACCGACGATCTGGTGAAGGTCGCAGGAGGCGACTGGATGCGAGCGGCGCAGGACCGGTCTTTGGGGTTTAAATCCTTGGGGGAGGCCTTTGTCCAGCAGTGGACGTCTTTCGGAAACGAACGATCGAACGAACGAAGGATTTGGGGTGTGGTGTGTTACCCGTCCTTTTCTTTTTTCTTTAAATTTGTCATTTTATTTTCATTTCAATTAGGTAGGTAGGTACTTACTTACCTATAGCAAAACCTAGATGTTCTCGTGTGGTGACCGAAAAACTCGTGTTAGTATCATATTGTGAAGGTCGCAAGCGCCTAGAGTTAGACAGAGTAACTCACAGAACAGGATAAGTTTTTTGAAATCTTTTGGTTGAAACGAATGGACAGCAAAGAAAAACACCCTTCTGAACGTGACACTCTTTGTTATTTCTTTTATAAAGCAGAACATTACCTAACGTAGATAGGTAGGTATGTAATAGTAGACGTAGAAAACGAAGAAAAATAGAGATCCCTAAGTATATTAATTACCCCATCGTCCCGTATTTTTATCCTCTTAAATTACTAGGAGCTAGAAATTGAACGATCAGAGAAAACTATAACGGTTAAGATCAGTTAGTAGAGTAATAGTAATTTAACTCATGTACCTACTTATTATAAAATTTCATAATTAATAAAAAATCCTTAGAAGAAAATATTAAAAGTGACTTTACTTAGATTAAGTACCTAATTGCTTGATTCTGAAATTATATTTTGTTAACGACGGACAACTACGGAACCCTACACTGCGCGTGGCACGAGTAGGTACGATACTGACGATACGCACTTGGCTAATTATAAGCTTTTATTTACTTTCACATGTCTGGTGTCGGCAAATCTTAAATTTTTATATTCTATTTTTAAAAGCAACAAACGAATTTTATTAAATTATTTTCATTCAAATGAACAGTTGAATCACAGGTTGAACGTAGACCAGCGGTTCCCAAACTTATTTAGTCTACTGCCCAGTTTGAGAATAAATTATTTTTAGCGCCCCCCATTTTCAACCGACTTCAAAAAAGGAGGAGGTTCTCAATTCGACCCGTATGTTTTTTTTTCTATGTTTGTTACGCGATAACTCCGCCAATTATAAACCGATTTGAACAAATCTTTTTTCGGCGTATAGGTAATACCTCAAGGGTGGTCCCATTTAAATTTAATAATAGAAAAAACAACCCCCAAGGGTGGAAAATTTGGGATGAACTTTTTTATACGCAATATCTCCGCCGATTATAAATCAATTTGAACGATTATTTTTTTTGTTGAATATGTATTATCCAAAGGGTGGTTTCATGCGAATTTGAAGAAAATATTTCACCCCCAAGGGTGGAAAATTGGGGATGAACTTTTTTATACGCAATATTTTTAATTTTTAGTTTTTTTTTGTGTTCACGCATTTGAAGTTGGTTTTTTTTTTTAAAGTTAATTATTGTAGTCAAGAGTCGAGCTCAGTCGGTGTCTAAGAGTCCTCCTAGTAAATGACGCCTCCCAAGCCTCTAGACAACGTCCCGATTTTTTTTTCTGGGTCTCTTACCGCCCCCCTTTAAGCCTGCAGCGCCCACAAGGGGGCGTTATCGCCCACTTTGGGAAAGACTGACGTAGACGAACAGCAAGAAAGTAAATATTGTCGCCGAGCGTACAGATGGCGTTAGCAGCTGTGACTACGCGACTACGGCGTAGTCTTTCTAGGGACGGCATTTATTTTAACAATTTTAACGTGAAAAATGAAAAATTACTTGACTACGATCGATCGTAGACGTTGTAGCGCCACGTAGACATTCTACCAACTTACTTCTCGAAGAAATAGCCCATTATGAATGAAACGCAAGAGATACATAATTTTGTCTCAGTGCCTAACTAACTATATAGGTATTTTAAAGACCAATTAATTACATTGTAATACTTGGTAACTATTGTAATACAACTGTTGTTGTAGTCTCTAACTACTGTTATATGAAAATGTATAATAAAGAAAAGATTAATATATTCTCGTAGTACATAATAGTATAGGTACTTACACCTATGATAATAGCGTTTGCACTTTTCATAGCCGCATTATAGACCATTCGTAGCATTCTTAGGCAACGGCAGATGGTATTTAAATAAAATAGAACACGTGGTTTTCTGATTTTATTGATTTTTTTCTTTTTTGGAATACATAAAAATGTTTTAATATAAACAAAATTTGTAACAAGTATTCATTTCCGCGGCAGTGACTATGTTATTGCAGTCTTTAGAGATCTTCGGTGAAAACCTTTTTAATAATGTCCATTATTAACTGTTTCTTTATTTAATCATCCTTTATTAACATAGTCAAAGTTAACAGACGAATGTTTATAAAATAATAAATTAGGTAGAAAGATGTTCATTACTTAAAATAAAATGAGTTCGAAGTCAGGCCCTTAAAAAGCAGCAGCTGAAAAGAAAAATAAAGCATTAGATGAAGAAGCACAAACTACGGTCTGCAACTACCTGATGGAAAGACAGACAATATTTAATTTATGATTTTAACTGAAGTTCATCATAAAATATTATTCTTCAAATTACAACATCTGAAGGAAATTAAATGAAGTAATCTTTAGTAAATAAATATGCGCAATGAATTAATGTTATTTATATTATTTGGATATACTCGTAGTTTGAATTATTCATATTATGCTCCGCTTAATTTACATACTCCATAAAATCATAGAAGTGTAGGTAATGTATTCAATTCCTTTTTTTCGTATACTAGATCTCCGACCGGAAAAACTTAGAAAATAGTGCAATAGATAAATCAATATCGAGGTAAAAATAAATACTATAACTATAATCCTTAATTTTTATCACCTCATTAGATTACTTTTGTAAAGCCATTTTTATTAAATAACTTTCTTCTTATAAGTTAAATAATAAAATGGATAATAGTAACGTGTCGAAAATCAATAAAAAGTTGGTAATAGAATAAGTTAAAAATTATTTTCATTAGTTGTGAATTCATAATGGTTTGTGCTTATGTAGAGGTTGCATCATGGGTCAGTGTATGAGTAAATTACTTATGTAAAAATTAATAATATTTTCATTCATGAATTTATGTCAATATTGGTAATGAGTCGTCTCCATTCCGTGAATTCCGTGCTTAATTAAGTAATGTGGTGTTTAGGAGTATTATTTTAATGCAAAGATGACGATATGAACCTCCTAAATTTTTCTATAAAGTGTAGAAATGCTATTTCTATTAATGGCTATTTCTAAGATTTTGAAAAAGGTTTCAAACATTCTTTAACACTAAAAGTAGATGCATTGAGATAATAAAATACGATACTTGAAATGAGGATGTGGTGCCATGAATTAGGCTGTTGTCACATGGATCGACATTAACAAATTAAACTACAAACATATTTTCAGCCAAACGACGGCAATTCCATTCATCCTGTGACAACAACCGTATTTAACTCTACAAAATGCATAGGATATGTGCTGATATCAAAAGGGACTCTATCTACGTGAGGAACGTAGAGTCGGTACCTGGATATTTGCATTTTATAGACTACGCATGAACGGTAAAGTCTTGCTTAGGTCATCCACGGTGAGCGCGTCAGCCACCATTAAATCTGCCGTAATTAGAACATCATTATCATATCACATATTATCCACAAGTAACTGTTAGAGCTTTCTGTTAATTGAAATCGTGATCGGATTGCAAGCTCATTGTACAGCTCGTGAATAAAGCCGTAGTGATAGTTGGCATAATATACAGCGCCGACTAACCTAGAGGTCTGATCGGGTGCTTGTCCCAAAGGAAGGTGCGTTTGACTGGCGACAGGTAGGAGTCGCGGATGTAAGAGGGGCTGCGGTCCCATCGCGCGAGGGGCTTGAGCTCCGGCCAGTCGTACCAGAAGGGGTCCCGAGTGATGGCCGAGATCGGCAGGGACGGGCTCGGGTTGAAAATGTCGGCCCAAGGCCTGCGCCTGAGCCCGCCGGCGGTGTACAGCGGAGCACCTGCCACAACTGCTAGTTAGAACGCGGTCAACAGACACAAATGCCTCTCTGGTCTTCGTCATCGCCCGAACAAAGGGAAGCGAAAAGCGATCGGCATGGCGTTGTACAACAAGTATGAAAGCGCAACGAACAATACCAGTTAGGCTCTAGTTTTGATTTTATTTAAGAGCACACTCAAAATTAGGTACTCTCTATAATCTTCAAAACAAATTATTCAGCACCTCTAAACAAAGTTACATTCGTGATAGATTCAACTTCGTGATCGCTTCGTTTCGACTTCTTTTTGTCCTGTAATTGCTTCTCTCCGCGAACCGACCTCGCAATTGATTCTTTCACAAACCGCTACTTTGTCTTGAAGGAAAGGCTAATAAAAACTTCATTTTTCAGTAATAAAATCAAAACTATTCAGCGAAAGCACACATGTTTTAATCAAATTGATATTTTAATCATAAATGTACAAATTTATATGAAAAGACTTTTCATTTTATTCAAATAAGTATTTATAGTGTTAAAATTCACCAAGCAAGCAATGCACATGCGGTTTTATGCAGTCTATGATAAAGAACACGTACACTCGTTGAGTACAGAACAGAACAATATTTTTGTTAAACTAACTAGAAGTGAGGTGTAGTGAATGAAGATGTCAGGTTCTTATTCACGCCAGGAAAAGCTATTCCCAAATAGACTTTACAGAAATCACAGAACTAGCTACAAATAATATTATTGTCAAGTGAACTCTGCACACTGTGAGAAGACAGAACTAAACGGGTACTTTGTTTATGGGTTGGTAACAAGATATAGTGGCAATTTATATAGCACCAGGAGAACAGAGGGTCGAGACGAAGATAGAGGGAAGGGGTCTGTTGCCCTTACCGTCGGCATCAAACGCCACCTCGCAGTCGCGAGGTTGGCTTATTCTCGGCTTCACTGGAGTTGGGGACTTCCCTCGGAGTGAGCGGTCAAAATCTGACCATCTTTCGGCTTCCGCGAAAAATGGGTCGGTTTTGAACACGTCCGATATCTTCGATGGCCACGCTCCTTCATTACAAGTCTCATATTCAGTACCAAGCTCAAAATTAAACAACAGGGGACCCTCAAGCGTAACCTTTTCAATATTGACACGACTCTACTTGTGTGTGGAATGGAGTGTAGTGTTCTTGGGCGTTGATGGTAACGTCGAGTGCGTTTGCAGTTAATGCTGCTTGCATAGTATGTACAATGCATGTCATGCATTTTGCATTACATATCGTAATAATAAAATCAACACCTCATCATCATCGTAATCATAATTTCAATGTAACATTATAGCGGACACATAATTTATTTATAAATAAATGAATTAGAGAGGTTCTACTCTACTAAATCAAAACACCGATTGGACTTTTATGTTTGTTTTAATATAAAAAATACGTAAGTTATGTTAGTTCAGTGTAAAAGTTTGTACTATCAAGTATTATTATGGAGTATGTAATAGTGTATAAAATACCAATATAAAACATTATACAATCTTATGGCGATGCTACTCTATTTTCAGATATGTTTCTGGGTTGTTTACAATGATAATAAATTAATGACTAGTTTTAATTATGCCAAATATATTAACTTAAAGTACGTTATGTACACACATAACAAATAATTTTGAATTTTGACAATAAATATATTACAAGGTCTTTACAGTATTTAATAATTACATGATCTTATAATATACAAAATAGATTCCAATGTAGTTATGTGAATTTAAATGTAATTACTTGACTTAAAAGATGGTAGACTATTCAAAAATTTGGATTTTCATACCACACAAATCAGGTTCATTTTAGTATGAACCTGACAGGTAAATGATATCCTGAATTTCAGGTTCCATGTTATATGCATCTTCTGGAATGTTCTGATACGAATTTTTACAATTAAACAAGTCAAATTATACAGAATCAGAATTTCTCCATAGCCAACTGATAACATGGACCACTTAAATGCTGAGATTCACCGTTTCGTGAGTTACAAAACAAGCGGTCTAGCTGAGACACCGCAGGAGACCTCGCGGCTTGCCCGTAGCAGACGAACTGGCCAACCGCAGCACTGCTTAAAGGTAACTTACACTAGTATCGTGCATGTGGACGTGTTAGTATTTACCTGTTCCCCAGTGCGGCTTGTTGTCGGGCTCATATTCGATGCCTTTTAGGCTCTTGGGTTCGGTGATGGGTGCGCTCAGGTCGGTGATGGGGTAGGCCCTGTCCTTCAGGTAGAGGCCGTAGCGAGAGGGGTACAGGCGGTCGATGGCGGCCAGCCTGTCCAGGTGGTCCTGCCACGCCTTGTGCGCGTCGAAGGGGTCCACGCCACGTCGCACGCGCCTGGGCACGTGGTATACTGCACGAAAACAATCCAAAGTCACAAAGCGTCACAGACACGAGAACGCACGATTCGTCCACTGAATCATTGCAAGGACAATCACAAAAAGATCGACAGTTTCATATTCTTTCTCCTTTCTGTAGGAATTTTACTGAAATTGGTCAATAGAAATATTTGGTGGGCCTTTTCAAAAGGAATTAGTACAAACACGGAAATAATTCTGATATTGTGATGTTAGTAGTGGATTAGGAGAGCAGAGCAAAAGCTTTATTCAAAATGAAATGAAATTAGAGACAGTATAAATACAGCGCATTATAGAACTCACCTCGTCATTAATATCCCGGAAAGGCTTGACAAAATATTATAAACGTAAGTTAAGGCTTCATTATGAATTGAATATTAAAGGGGAATAAAATAAATAACAATAACGTGTCACCTGACAGATGCTAGAAGATTGGTTTATATTACAGTGAAGTCGACGTAACATCCATGGAATATACAGTGTGATGGCCTGATATATCAGAGGTGACTTCTATCGAATGATCATGCGATTATTGGCGATGATTACAAGTGAAATAAGTCGAACTTGCGCAAGCAACAACATTGAAACTAATAGATTTACTGTAACAAATAAATATTTCTACGTCCTAAGTCAAAGCAATAATTATGGTATAATATGAACTCAACGAACTGAAGTTGTGATCACGAATACGTAAAATAACAGAAAAAATATAATGAAAATCTTAATAATACACAAATAACATTACATACAATACGACGAAATGTTTTCCGAGATTAAAAACATCGTAGAGTCGATATTTTAATGTGTTTATGAGCGTCACTCCATGTAATGTTAGATCGATTGATCCTTGCTACATCTCCGAGCTTATGACAGGCTACACGACAACAAAAGCTTTCGAAGTATTTATTTATATTAAAAAATCTTTAATACAAAGTAATATAATACAAGAACAGTCATATAGATTTGATGTTGACTATGGTATATTTTACAAGATGTTCATTTTCCTACTGTGATTGTGAATGAAAGATGTTTTGCCATATTGCAGATACAGAAATTAAGCGATTTGCAGAAAAGTTGCAAAAAATGCAACAATATAATTGCATCGTTTTTAGTAGGTAAGGTATTTTTAAATTCGTTTATTTTTTAGACTGCCCCCCGGCCTTTTCTGCTGAAACAATTGAAAACTAATACAGTCTATTAAGGTTACTAACAAACCTAGCAGTACTTTGACACCTGAGACAATTTAGTAACATAGCGGTAAAGCATTAATTTATATCATTAAATGTTAACAAGTTTGTGTGTATTATACAATGTAGCGGTGATGTTTTAAATATCTACAAATGGTTAGGATATAAGTGTAAGTGTGCCTATCCGTTATACAAGGCAATTTATAAGCTGCAACTGTAAATTATTGTAAGTAAACAAAGAAACAAGTCGTTGTGTGCCAGATGATGTCTGTGAGGTGCTCTTGTCAATCAAAGTAAAGGTGCACTCGCGATCTTTCAACGCCTCGATCTAATTCTGTTTGGACAAGACAGACACTATTGTTCGATCTCCTGTCAGATTAGATTAAAAGTTTGTAGCTGTAGATAAAGTTGCTACGAGTAAATGTTGACGATTAACATCATATTTAATTAATTAGCAAACTAGGTCTAGCAATCAGACACGTTTCATTGCTCAATATCTAGTTCACATCTTCATCTTCGTCTCTTTACTTGCTAACTAGCTTGAGAGCTCAAGCTCTTTCAGTAGGGATAAACTAAATCAATGCTAAACGATCCCGTTGAGATCACTATTCTAAAGAAACTTAGGGTCGTCCAATTTGTGATTGACAAGAGCAAGCGTGTGTGTTTGTGTGAGTATCGCTGGCTTACAAACCTGGCCGGTACCGGTCGAGGGAGCGCGAGTAGTTGTGAGCGTAGATGGGGCGTGGGGAGTAGCCGTAGACCTCGCGGTGGACGGGCAGGTAGCGGTAGCCGGGGACGGTGATCCTCTCGGCCGCGGCGATGGGGTCGTCGTAGATCGACTTGCTGTAGGGGTAGGAGGAGGACAGGAGTTCGGGGAACACGCTGCGGCGCGTGGGCCTGTATCTCTCCTCGGCCCTGATGTCTTCAGATCCTGTGAAGCGTTGGGGGTTTGGTGAGGTAGAGTTTATGCCTATTCGTATCGATTTAGAGTTTCATTTATTTCATGGGACATTTTTTGATTGCAACCAGAAAGTTCAAGTTAAATTAATTTCCGAATTCTGAATATCTTACCTTTTAGAGATCGCACGAAAGATTGCCAGAATCTGGCTTTCTTTGATGGCGTCTCGTTTCTGCCAATCATTTCTAAATGACTTTTAAACATTTTGGCGGTTTATGTCGAGCTCGTGTTCTGTAACAAAATTATAATCGTTGTAGCTCTATCTACTTATCAACATAATCAAAAAGGCATCAAAGACTTTGTAGCATCTAAGGAAAGTGCCGGCAGCGCGTAATGTTTTGGATCTGTCGTTGGTAACCTTGAATACGGGAGTATTTGCGTACAAAAAGTATGTCCAGGTGACATAATTGAGTACAATAGCGTGCGCGTCCCTCGTAAATAGAGCAATGACGTATGCAGCGTTAGCAGCAGCCCACAAATAGCCGCCTCGGTGGCTGCGTCGTGTCGAATGGCCCGTGATCTTGGCGCTGCGCCAGCGCCGCTGTCCGACAGAAACTTGAAAACGCCCGTTTTTACGAATGTCTGCTCACCGCTCAGCTATTTTCGATTTACACGCGACCTTGTTGCGAGTTTCACCGTGGATAAGTCAGCGGCCTGCCGCAATTTCTAATTACGTAAGGTCTCAAGTATGCGAAGACAAACTAATGAGGGTTTACGACTCGGCCTCGCGTTATTTCAGGAGTTTCGACACGAGAACTTAAAAGTTTCCTATCGTTTGCTGAAAGTTTTATAGGGGTTGTGATTCGAGGTACTCCAATTATATAGCAGTTTAGAGTTGGAGCTGGTGTGGTGGTTAGGATGTCGTGATTTAGTTATCGAAACTTTAACTTGTAAAACATACAGCGCTGTTGAAGCAAGATTCACGTACCTATCTATTTTCGCGTTTTCAGGACTTATGATGTAAACTATACTAATGGTAAACTTACACCCACGCTGATTTTTCTAGAGTGATGTAATATTTCCGTTGTGAGTTAAATGCTGGGTTGTATAATGTTTATTGGTGTCTGATGTGCGTCAGAGGCGTCAGCCGTATTTCGAGGGCTATTCGTCAGGTTCGAGTTGAGCCTGACGAGATATGCGCGCGCAACTCGCATGCACTCTAGATCGCCGGAATGCTCGGTGATTCATGCAGTTATGAAATTAATAATCGTTTAGATTAAACATATTTGTTTCAGGTGGTCAACATTTCAGTTTGGAATTTAAAAAAAGAGATTCGTAATAAATTATACAATAACAATAATAATATGTTGTTATTGTAATATGTTGTTATTGTTGATGTCTTCGAATCGAAATGTTAACATATTTCTTTCAATGAGGAAATTCGAAAATCAATAAATATTAAATCCATTTTACAACTGCAAAACTAATAATGGTTTAATAAATGCTGAAATTTTATTTTTATGGACTGAAAACTAACTTTCAGTTTGTTTTGACTATCTTGACTTGATCGAATCTAAATCAAGATATTATACTCGTGTGTATACCAAATCATTTTAATTTATTAACAGTTGGTGTTAAATGTATCATTTAATAAGACTTGCTTCCAACACCTAATGAATTTAAGATTGATGTTCATAAACACTAACGACCACCGGGCCAAACAACATTATCAATAAATCTGCTATGAGCCGACAGTTTCCGATGTGTATGATTTTTATCATCACTTAATTCGGGTCAAGATCGAAGGCCAATGTCAAATATGTTTTGCCATATATCCTTCTGCACTCTATAATAACCTGGTCATCTATTTTGGCGTTAGAAACGGTGTGAAAAAAGGTTGTGCTATTGAGAAACTGTTACAAAAATACGTAGGCGCGTCGATTTGGCGGGATTGCAAATTTGGCGCGGGACGTGTGGACTAAAATAGCGCGCGGCTGCTCGGATCGAATTCACAGCATTCCCAGTATTGTCGTCCTGGGGCACGAGGATGCACTCTCGGTGTCTCAGGCATAAGCCATGCTTCGTAGGTAGGGTGGAACATGCTAGACCTAGGACACACTGTGACAAGGGAACGGAATATCAGATGATTACACACACGACTCATGCCACTTTTTGTAATGTAGTTAGTTTTACTCAATGTCACAACAAGAGATTTTAAATTAAGGCTTACTGATTAATTGTCACAATCTAAATAGATTATAAATAAATATTTAAAAAAAAGTGATAGTTAATTGATGAAGATGCAGTATGTCCTGAAACTGCAATCTTATGTCCATTACCCGCATAAAAATATTTCAGGCACACAAGCGTTTAAGGCGTCTTTACACTTTTAAATCATATGCGTAGGGGTGTCAAAAAATTTGTTACTTAATAAATATGACTTAATGAAATCAAATATTTTTTGTTGACATTCCACTGAAAGGCATGTAGATTATCTTCACGGGCACTGTCAATAACATTGTTGTAACTTACGTGCTGAAGCAATGTTACCCGGTCAAGATGCCACCTTATCGCGGCTAAACACCCGCGAAAATGCGAACTAGATATCAGGTGGTGGCCTGAGCCAGCCGAGCGAGACAGACGATACTTGCGCAACAACAGAGTGGGACGGTAGACGGCGATAGGCACTCGTGAAATCGCGCGCGGCGGGCGAATCGCCCTTCGATTACACTTTTGGCACAGCCCTTAGATGCTTAGACGTAACACTGGGCAGAATCAGTGGTGTCTTACCGATTAAAATAACGGTCGTATAATAATAGGGTTGTGTTGTTTCGTTGACGAGCCGACGTCGAGTGTCGGACCTGGGCGGGCGCGCACTGCCCAGCGCGGCCGCGAGCGCCTCCGCCCGCCCAAGCCCCCCGCGCCCACCCGCCCAGCGGTATAAACATTATTTCGCTCATATTTTACTACTTCACGTGTTTCAAACACGGATAAGTCGTTTTCCACGCACGTTCTATGACAACATTATTTTAAGGTTAAAAGGATTCGGCAATAACGGAGTGTTTACATTTTTAAAGAGATATGAATGTCACATGAATTGGTTGTAAATGTGGTAAAGCTTAAAATTACATGTTGAGTATGTTATCACTATATTATAATGGACAAAAATATTATGATAAATTAATAGTTAGGTAGACAGTGAAGATGCAGTTTTTAAATTACTTATTACAGGTTACATTATAAATTAAGTACATATTAAAAACACAAGGTACTTCCCTATCATGTTTTAAATAATTATCTGTTGACGACGAAAAGTTTTCCCAGAAAATTCCGCTTTAAATACAAAATGTTGGTATTGCTTTTGTCTTTGTCCATTTGTCACCGTAATAACCTTTGTTATGACTACGTTAATGCATTAGTATGCATTTTACTCAAAATATTACTCTACCCCGTTGTAATTTCGTAGTTGTGACTATAAACTCTCTTGAAACAGAAAGTTCTTGAGGTGTGCAATTAACCACCCACACATGCAAGGCGAATGATTTTCCCGTTTTAACTGGTAGGTGTTGCACCTTAAAATCGGGTTGTAAAGATCAATGTTGCGTGGAAGAGTTGATTAAAGCCAGAAATGCAAGATCTAAAATAGTTTCCAGTGGGTAGATCCTACCTGGGATTCTCAAGTTCACAGTTAGTTAAATCTAGGTGTAGAGATTTCCAACATCTGTAATACCTTTAAAATAAGAGATCTATTGACACTTATAGTCGCCTCTAAGACTATTCTTAAAATTTATTCAAACACTAACATGATACTACAGGCCCTAGACTCAAATCCGTCATTTTTGTGGGAATAAAATTTTAAAAAGCTCCTAAATCAAGTAAGCCTTCTGGGCACATCGTTATTCATAATTTATAGCCGGATGTTTGTAATATACCTCGCATTAAATTCAAACTTTTTAGAAAAACAAATTATACGAGCCTCAAACTACTTTGATGCTTGTAAGATTCTTATAGCATCCCCCGCAAGGTCGAGAAGATCCGCTTGACCTCTAATCTTGTTGGTCTAATTATACATTTTCTGCTTTCTGTATCATTATAGGACGTCGGCAATTTGTTCCTGCACGTCATCATGTTGGCAAGAACTGTGTTTTACGACGTTTTTCATAAAAACATATAAATCATCGTTGTTTTGAATACTATAAGTATACAATATCAGTCGATAGTTGTTTGTTTGTTGATAATCAGACCGTATCCTTCCATTCAACTCAAATCTTTTTTTACTTAAACTTTAAAGCACGCAGCGACTACATACTTTAGTTTCTGATTACTATTTTAGTGAAATCATGTACTTACTACACGTATTATTTGAATATCTGAGAGTAACTTTTAGTGTACAAGCATTGTACTAAGACTGGAAAGTGGAAAGTAAAAAATGTTGTAAATTAATTGTTGTGGCATTTTGTACATTCATATATGTCAAGAGAAATAACGTTATCATAAAAAAACTCTACATTTTTATGTCGCCGAATCTGTAAAATAGAATTAATCCAACTGCGTCTTGTTTTTCATGAACTGGTATGTTAGAATGAATTAAGCTTTTGAGAGTACCTACATGCAAGCGCCTACAATAAATTAGACGAACACCAATACAGGGTGGAAACGATAAGTGATCTCATTAGATTATTTCTAAACTACACAAGATATCGACAAACTGATTACTGATCCTGAAAGTGTTTCACGAGCTCTTTCAAACGATATCAGTAATAGGTTACAGAGTTAACTGGATCTATCCAAAAATTCAATGTTTTCAGCCTCCATACTAAATGTATGCCACTATGCTAGCCACACAATATTAGAAGTGTTATTTTTTTCATTTTAAATAATAAACACTTAAAATTAACTCGTAAATTGCATTCTTATTTAAAATTATTCATGCAAAACATTGGCTTTAGGCTTTACTTGCTATAATATTATCAAGACATGAGTGCCATGACTGTGGCAGTAGTAATTGTATGGAAGTTGGAAACATTGAATTTTCGGATAGATTCAGTTTATTTTATAACTTATTATTGGTACCGTTGGATAGAGCTCGTGAAGTACTTTTAGGATCAGTAACCAGTTTTTAGATATCTTGTATATTTTTAATATCATGTGGTTTTACTAAATGTATGGAGGCTGGAAACATTGAATTTACAGATAGATCCAGTTTATTTTGTAACCTATTATTGGTACCGTTGGATAGAGCTCGTGAAGCACTTTCAGGATCAGTAACTAGTTTTTGGATATCTTGTATAGTTTAGAAATAATCGAGTGAGATCACTTATCGTTTCCACCCTGTATAGATAACTGTAATTTTGTTCACTCTTCTCATCTTCGAAGATCTCATCTCATCTTCAAAGATGAGAAGTTAGGTTTAAAAGCAAAAATAATACCTATGTCGATTTTATTATACTAAATTGAATATTAGTCTGTAAAGTATTATAGTAACTTGAAATATTCAGATCCAAGGTGTTTAGATCGAAGCTATGTCTATTATGTATCATAGATAGTTTAATATCAATAAATGCATCACGGCGAAAAGTATTTTCATTAATATTTGCTTTCTTATGTTCATTAACGGTTTACTTACAAATTATATTAAAATAAATTACTCATAGGCTTAATAAATTCTCATTTATTTTTCTAATAGCATTATTATGTGTAAAATTCCAATTAGCAATTTAGCTCTATCACCGCACGGATTCGAGCGACGAAATACCACGCTGCACCGACGCATCGCGTCATAGTCCTACGGTATGACCTGTGGTATGACTGCAACCTTACTGAGTCAATCTGTTTCAGATGTTGATAAACAAAAATATGCCAAGCCAGGACGCCAAATCTTCAATAACGTTAGGTAATTTTTCGTTTTTGCGCTGTCTGCGAGCTGTCGTCACTCTTCCCACGTGCGTTGTCCTGAAATCACGTTTTATCGAATTTTGGCTCATTATCAATATCTATTTTTACGTGGGCCAGCTGAATATCGGCGTTAAACAAACTTCCGATGATACGGGTTCGATTTATTTCCGTAGCTTATGTATTGCCTATTAATATCTCTATTTATTGCTTCGTAACAGTAGGGGAACCTGTTGTACTTAGGCCAGTTTTTCGAATTTTGATTTTTTGAAAAATAATGGTGATAGTTAAACTTGTCTAGTGCAGTTATATTTAAAGATCATTTAATTAACTACATAATTCATTCATAAAATTGTGTATAATTTTAAAAATTTGGGCATACTAGCTGCTAGAAAAAAAAAGGGAAAACTGTCCTAGGTACAACAAACCAGATGTACCTTGGACCGTATACGTACCTATTTAAATTTAAATAAATGCTTATATTCGCTTCAATTTCTTAATTTTCTGTTAAATTATTATTTGAAATACCAATTATTACAGTTATTAGCAACAATATCTAAGTAAAAGTATTTTTTAAAAAAGATCCTCATCCATATTTTTTGTACTAATTATTTTTCACAATTTTTTGGCAACAAATCACTTAAGTTTAAGCCGGCTCTCTAGTCCATGTTTAGCCTTACACAATCAACAAAAATATGACAATATTCAACATTTTTTCTAGAAATTTTTGTTGAATGTTGATATGTTATTCTTATGTCGTGTAGGACAAAATACGCGCTGGAGTGGCTTTAACTTGCAATCTAGTTTTTTTTATTTCTTATCATTTAACTTAAATTCTAGCAAAATATCCATTAAAACCGCTTTATCAACAAAAATAATCTTAAAAAAGTCATATGAAGATACATTATGTAAATTTAAAAAACATTAGAAATTAAAAAAATATATATCAAAAACAGACTTTAAATTGCTATTTTGAGGTCTTCGGGGCATTGTTTCTATAACAGTATAATATGTTTTTTTATTACAATAAAATTCTCATTAAAACGTAATGAAAATCAGTGACCAAGGTACATCGCTAGTTGGGTGGTCAAGGTACAAAATTACGACTACTTTACTTAATAAGCATAATAAACCCACTTCCATTTGAGCTTAGGATCTGAAACTCATATCGTCCAGTAGCTAGATATATAAAGATTATTTTCTAACTATAACCGTTTTTTCAAACATGCAACATTTTTCATAAATTGACATGAAGTAAACCTCCAAAATCTCACTGCGTCAGTGTAAAATATTAAATTACCATTTTTTCTTGTACTTGCACGGCGTCGGCGAATCTTAGCTAACTTCACTTTAATGTTGACAAATAACGTATGTACTACCCTAGACAACTTTTCATAAAACCGCATAATTTAAAAAATATATACAATTGTTTTAGGTACAACTCTGTCCAAGGTTCAACAGGTTCCCCTATTTAGTACCTACTAATCTAGATAAATCTAAGCAAGGGTATAAACATAATGATATCTAGCATCATAGTGCTATCGTTTTCAAATAGATTGACGATAACATTGGTTTCTAGAGATCCCCAAACCTGGTAAACAAAAGCTCGTGCTGACATCTAAGTACCCGGTAGGTATCAAAAATTAAATCATCCTACGAGTATTAGGTATGCTGAAGATTTTGAATAATTGATGATGATGCCGATTCTTAAAATACACATCTAAAAAATAATAATATCAGTGCAAATCACTCTCTAAAGTGCGAATCAGTAGTTACTTACCTATTCGACTATTAACAATAACACCCATAAATTTTATAAAAAAAAATAAAACCGACTCCAAAAAACCTACACTAAAAAGCAGAATAATAATTACTAATTACCTACTTATTTATTAGGACGAATTATTAATATTTATGTAGGTATACCATGATTGATACTTTTGGAGTCGGTGCAGGCAAACTTTACATGTTTCATAATCTTGGCACCGACTCCAGAAGTATCAATCATGGTATACCTACATAAATATTAATAATTCGTCCTAATAAATAAGTAGGTAATTAGTAATTATTATTCTGCTTTTTAGTGTAGGTTTTTTGGAGTCGGTTTTATTTTTTTTTATAAAATTTAACTTATTTCTTGCTTTTTAGTTGACTAATTATTACCTTGATGTTACCACTGAAGGTAGGCAGTACATTGAGACCATATTCTTAATGTATATTATAAAAAAGTTCATCCCCAATTTTCCACCCTTGGGGGTGAAAATTTTCTTCAAATTCGCATGAAACCACCCTTTTGATAATACCTATTCAACAAAAAAATAATCGTTCAAATTGGTTCATAATCGGCGGAGATATTGCGTATAAAAAAGTTCATCCCCAATTTTCCACCCTTGGGGGTGAAATATTTTCTTCAAATTCGCATGAAACCACCCTTTTGATAATACCTATTCAACAAAATAGTAATCGTTCTAATTGGTTTATAATCGGCGGAGATATTGCGTATAAAAAAGTTCATCCTCAATTTTCCACCCTTGGGGGTTGTTTTTTTTATTATTAAATTTAAATGGGACCACCCTTGAGATATTACCTATACGCTGAAAAAAGATTTGTTCAAATCGGTTCATAATTGGCGGAGCTATCGCGTAACAAACATAGAAAAGAAAAAAAAAAAAAAAAACATACGGGTCGAATTGAGAACCTCCTCCTTTTTTTGAAGTCGGTTGAAAACCTATTAAATCAGTCATTACTCATTAGTACTCATTACCCCACAAACACCTGGCTGACGTTTATCAACAAAACAGGTGATCTGTATCGACTGCAACGTACCTACAACAGCCGGATTTAGCGCAATGAATATCGCCATATTTGCTCATCCATGACGTCACGGGTCGGCTTCGCCAAATCGGACCATCTGCACTGATCAATGCGTCTATTTATTTCCCGGCTATTTTAGAACGCGACAAATCGTTTCCACGCTCGCCGACTGTCAACTGTTTAGAATTTTTTTAATTAGGTAGGTCGTACATTTAATTGAAAGAGAGCCAAATTCTCATAATCATATCGCTTTATGTCGATCGGTAATGTTGTCGTTGACTAGTGTTGTGTACACTGAAGGCATCATAGCGGAATGCAATTGTTTGAACAGCTATGTTATAATCTAGAATTTCAATGCCGTGAATGCTCCATTTACCTCTAGCTAGAAAATTAGAGAGCTGCATGCCTGGAAAATGGCCTGATGATAACAATAATTTCAGCATGACTGAGCTTTTTCGTGTTAGCTTTTCTTTTTTGCTCAAGGGTGGTACATGGGTTATTAAAATTATCATGTAGGTACATCTACAAACTTACATTGTAGTAGAGGAGACTATTGCCGACATAATTTCCTTAAGCATAGAAGTAAATATTTGTTGTGTAAGTTAAATAAAACAATACAGAAGTGGCTCGGAAGGTAGCGATGACTAATAATGATAAGATACGAATTATTCTATTGTTTGGATACACGTGTACAGTTGCTGATTGATATTGTTCATATTTCATTACATGCATTATGAAATTCAAAATGTATTATTATACGAGAATTTACATTATCAATCATCACAGAGTTTTTAAAATTGAAAGTTTAAATGCAATAACATAATCTAAATATTTCATAAATTTTTGTAGTTTCAACCTTATTCAAAATCTCGAACGATCAAAACAAATACAATTCAGACATTTTATTTTTCAGATTAGTTTCAGCCCAAAATACAACATAGTATACACAATAAAAGATTCAAAAATAAAAGTCAGCCTTCCGCAAGACCACGGACTATTCGCGACGGCCGCAGAGAGCAAACAAAACATTAAGTAGAGTTGGCACCAAGAGCGGGATTCGCAGAAAAGCCATAACATTATGCTCATAAAAGTATTTATTGGGATGCATCCCTCATTCCGATTGATTGGAACAGCTATCAGGAACTGAACCGCTTAATGGAAAGATTTAAAGACTCAATAAATGCATATTATGAGGGTTAAAGTTATTTTTTCATATTTTCAGGTATTTTATAACTTGATTTGTTACAGCTCACACGAATGACGAAGAGTTTTAGTTTAAAACAATATGCTCAATGCAAAAGAATCCTCTAATATACATCCCTCATTCATGACATTCAGGAACCGTATTTTATGATAAGGTAAAACGACTCTTCATTGTTTTGTATCGAAAGTCTGGTACTATTTGTTTTAAATACGTAAAAATATCATACTCATAATATTCATTTGTTTCATTACATACTATTTTCCAATTTTCGATAGTTCTTACAGCCAGAAATGATAACAATGTTGCATTTAATAGCAGCGTAAGTGAAACAAAATTATCAAAACAACTGACAGCGCGCGTGCAGTTTGCTAAATATCAATAAATGCCTGCGCGAGACCAATAAATCTTCGCGCAATGCGGAAACCGCGCGCCATTCTCGTTATAGGAAAGCTTTGGGAGCTTTTAACGACTGCTGAATTAGCAGTAGTGAATCTCTAAGATAAACAATCAATCTTTTAACCAGCTATAAGTTTCTGTCTAGGTTTTTAGAATATTTTGTGTTTTAATGCTATTGGCTAAGGCCAGAGTCGCTCCATATTCAACATTTATTAATTAAAAGTTTGAGATACCTTTTTAATTACATATTAGTAGTACCTACTCGTTCTAAAAACATTTGGAAAATAATGAAATCTATTACTATACAACTTTACTAACCATTTAGAAAACGGTGATGATAACACAAGTGCTCTGTTAATTATTATCTATCTGTGGTGTTATTCTGTCAAACGCTTTGTTTAACTGAAGTTATCGTACGTTATGAACTGTCAAATGATTACGATTGCTTTACACAATTCCACCTCTGATCTTAGTGCACTAACTTTTAAATAACATCGAAACACATCTTCCAATCTGCAATTACATCTTTACGTAGTTTTTCTAACGCAGCACAAGTAGTATATTTGTGACCAAAAGTACGTAAGCTTACCTACAATTCAAAGTCAGTCCAAACATAGCCAGTGTTGTTTACCAACAAAAACGAAAGCCGTCTGAGTTAATGAAATGATGACTTAACACGCTCGCTCTTGGCAGATCCGGCTCGGCACGTGAGTATGGGAATAGCGATGACTGAGCCACGTACTCTCTCTTTACGTACTTACATGGTAATCTAGGGTTGCCAAATTAATTTAGTTTTCTCTAGAACAGTAGTTCTTAACCGGTGGTCCGCGGACCACTGGTGGTCCCTGGAGGCATCCCAAGTGGTCCATGAAGTGCACTTGCACACCTTGGTCAAAACCACTTTTAACTGATTTTTGCAGTCAAACTGGTTTTGACCGATTGAAAAGATTGAAAAGTAAAATGGTCCCTCATGACTTAAAGGTTAAGAACCACTGCTCTAGAAGATCTATAAAAAGCTATGTTCATCGGCAGAAAATTCGTCGTTGCCGATGAAAATCGGTTACAATAACAAAAGTCAAAGAATTGTTTCACAAATCTGTCAACCGACATTTAACAAATGTTGGATTTGTCTAATAAGAATGATTATTATGTTTGTACGATCATTGATGACTAAACGGACCTAATAGTTGGTTATTTATATGTTACCGAGCAATTAAATACTTATGACATCAATTGAAAATATGTAGTGCTATGAGTTTATACAAGTTTATAGTCAACCTCTGTTTTAGATTTTTTTCCATTTGGCAATAGATATTACTTACTCGTAGCTATATACTCTGATGTGAGGAAAGGAACACTCTGACAGCTGCAATTTATGAAAACAAGCAACGCTAAGGATTCATTAGGTATGTATTGCACTTGGCATTTGGCATGTAGAGTCGTTTTTTTATTAACTTCCACTGAATTTGGCTTTGAAACAAAAGAATGCATAAATTTGTCATACCTCCATGAATCAGTGTCGTCAATTACTCAACAACGCATTATCTTCTTTGATGTCAGAAAACGTCACAGTTATGGAAATGTTCCGTTTCGATAATCTTCTTGAAAATCTACCATAATCTTAATTGTATTATACCTACTAAGCTAATGAAAGTTTGGTTATAAAGGAGTTTTGGTTTAAGAAAAAATTGTATTCTTATAAGGCACTCCCGTGTCATTTCCTTCTTATTTAATTTATCTAGAAACCTAAAAAATTCACACAAACACAATTTATAATAACGTTCGATTAGGTTTTATCATTTTACACGGAATTCGGCTGTTACATGTTACCAACAGTAACTAAATACAATTTTTACTTCTTAAAACTTATTGCTACAGCTTTTTCGTAGCATTCCGCTACGACGGCATTCCGACGCCTGTTATGCGGTAGAAATAAAAACAATGCCAAGACATCTTGATGTATTTTTGTTCCTTTGTAACGTAATAAAATTTCGTCTGTTACGTGTTTGATTTTCTAAGACCCCGCCAATAAAAGGCGTGTTTATCCGCTAAGGATGACGCCGTCGCGTGGGCCGCGTACACAACGCTAACTACGTAACCTCACCAGAACCGGTAGAGCTTCGGTAGCTCGTAGCCTGGTTCAGGCCACGGTTGAAAAGGGAAAGTGTATGAAACAGAAAGGTTCTAGTTATATTGGTGCTTCGCTGTAATACAATATCGCCTGACCTTGCTGCGAATAGTCCCGCCTACGGGCGTTCGCGAACGACGCGTCTGCTCGTGTGCGTAGCGTCCGTCTAACATTTTCACCTTTAATTCGAAAGGTATAAAGCGGTAATTCGGAAACGATTTCAGGAAGATTCCTTAGTTCAATTGCTGAGGCTGAAAATTCTAAAAATAAAACTTTTATTTTTAAATAGGCGCTTAAATATTTGAAACTGATGACTGTCTTCTAAGCAAATACGAGTATCATTTACTTACTCAAAAAAAATCTACCATTATTACAAATTACATAAATACCTATTCTTTAAATTAAATAGGAAGTACTGCTACCTACTTACCTGATTTTATAAAAGCAGCTCTTACTGGTACTCATTATCTTAATTAACAACACATTCTTCTACGATGGACATTGTTTCTTCTATATTGGCAAAGTTCTTTTAAAATCTTTTCAATGTCTTGGCAGTATCGATATCATGGCATTTTCCGTTGTTACATTTTAAAACTAATCACAAATTAGAATCTAATACTTATCGTTTGCAATCAGTCTTCATAATGTTGCTCTCATAATCTCGTAGTTTTTCTATTATCTAAATTCAAGGTTTCTAACAAAGTTGCGGCTTTTTTAAAGAAAATCTGTAGGCAAACTGAAATTATTTTGCTTGAGCAATGTATTACTAAGTAATTAATGTTCTGTGTGCCGGTAGTCGCTGAAACAGTAATTCATAGTTTTCTTTTCTTTTAATAAATCTACATTATTACGAATAAATTGCCAACATCATTGTGTGAACTTTTCTTTTCTTGTTTCCTAATCGACCAACATTTCAACCAGGAGCCTGAGTAAGCCTATTACTTACTAGAGGCATTAAATTAAATCGAAAAACAAGATCATTTTGATATTTGAGATCATTGTAACCAGACGTAGTTATTTCTCAATACGAATGTAGAGTCATATTCTCATTTATTCCCCTGAATTTGAAGACGTTGAGTCATTATGTGTATTGAATCGACATCAAATGAGGTCAGCGCGGCCGCACTCGCGGCGACCCTGGCCTGATCGCTCAAGTGCTCCACACTCATACATAAATGTGTATGTGTCTGTGTCTGTAAATCAAACAAATTGACCGATACAGTTTATTTAATCTCATTACACATTGCTTGTAATTAAGACAAATCAACATTCAGTTCGAATGGCCGATTATAAATGTAAATGGATAGTTGTGATCGTCTGACGATAAATTAGTGATGGTGTGTCTAGATGAGCTCTCAAATTAATATTTAGTAGGGAGCTTCTCAAATTAATAGATAAAGATTAGACAGCACATAATATATCTTTGATTATTTATCCAATTTATAAAGCTACTCTACTCGTATACACACCGGAATAGGTTTTCATAAAGTTCCCTCAAAAAACTGTAGGCAACATTTTAACAAATTAATAGACAGACACTTAGATCTTATGAGGGTAAATTTTCAGTTATTATGACACTCATAAAAGATACCTAAATGAATCTTAGTTATTATTAGCATATTTAATGTTGTTCACAAGTTATTTTTAAACCAGAAGGGCA
This sequence comes from Ostrinia furnacalis, assembly GCF_004193835.3. NCBI lineage: Eukaryota > Metazoa > Arthropoda > Insecta > Lepidoptera > Crambidae > Ostrinia > Ostrinia furnacalis. Next base: position 716,264 of record NW_021131019.1, read on the forward strand.
AGGGCAATGCAAATAGAAATTACGTCAACATGTTTTCGAGAAGCAAATAAATCTTCTCGAGAATAACATGAAAGTACCCTCAAGGAAACTCCAAGGCTTCCCCTACGAGCTGACAGCTCGAGACTTTTTGAAGAGAAGCCGGAAACACGTCAGTCGATCGGACAGTTGTAGATGGCGCCGCAACAGCCGCTGCGAGCCTGCGGAGCGAGCGCACTTCCGGCCGGCAGTCCCGCGCATACAAATGGCAACATTACATATTGTTACACAAAACTTCCCCGCGTAATTCTCTTTAATGCGCACTCCAACCGTACTTGGCAATTCCTCCAAGTTCGGAAAATACTCAAATACTGGATTTCGCTTCAGCAAATCTGTGCTCCAAACAGCGTAAGCGCACTTACATAAAACTTTACTCGTTTAGGATGTATTCTTTATTTCGATGTACAAAAATAGAGTCGTAACATGCTCTTCTATTTTCATCGTCTTTTATTTGCCTGGCTAAAATATTTAAAACTGATTTATAAATAGCCGCTAACAAAACAATAAAGAATCTTCTAATTGGCTTTTTGACAGTATAATCCAATGTTTAATTGAGATAACCATTATGATTGTATACGCCAACATTAAATAGTATAATTAGCCATTATTAACGGTACATGACTTTTATGAAAAATTATCGGGGCTTCATGATTGGTAACATTATTAGTTAAATTGATGCAATAAACTGTGAGCTGTACAAGTCCAATGCAAGAGCTCCGCCAATAAAATACTAAAATCATATCTATTTCAGTACGACATTTAATAAAGAAGAAAACAAGGAGGATTGGTTTATTTTATAGCTAGCGTAAAATATTTAGTGCTTCGAGACAGTTCCGTCGCGAATGCATTCTGTATAAAAGTACGTCAGCTCGTCACCTTCATGATGGTAAACACAACTGCAGAAGCGATATAATTAGTGTAATAATTCAATCAACAGTGCACATTCGGAGTGGTTCCCAAACAATTTACCGTTTCGATTCGTTAGATTTCGGTCGCTCTATTTTATTTGTAACCCGCAAAATGCAATGTTTCAAGGTTTCTATGTCAAAAGATGTATTACGCTGTGTCAGTTCGTCACTGTCATCATCCGAACACACCTCAGCAGTGCAAACGCACGCAGTTAGCGTAATAGAGCAATCGGCAGTGCACACAGGGAGCGGTCCGCAAACATTTGCCGTGTACACCAACGTTTGGCGTTCTCACATCGATGTTTGTTCACTTCGAACGGTAATGGCCCCTCTAATTGCTTCCCGTGAAGTCAAACACTGTTTGTGTTTCTGGATTGTTTCAATTGATCAAACTGGCGGACTGATCGGATTCTATGTCTACGTGTGCGATGCTATTGTAAGCGATAATAGCTCTCACAGCACAAACAGTGATAAATATTATAGTTTGAAATCATATAGATACTACATTTATTTTATTGCTTTCATAATAAATTATACGTAAATCCCTAAGGCCGGGGCTGATCATAATAATTATGAAGAGACTGCATTATGACAGTGAATAAAGTCTAAAACGTTTGTAGGTAAATAGCTAGAGTTACGTTGCCATTAGCGAACTGTCTTATTGTAATATTTTAAACTCTACTACACATATAAAAATAAAACAGTGATGTCAGATTTGAATTACAAAATTACCTTTTAAAAAGCAATAATTATTTTTAATCGAGTCACACGATATGTTTGCCCATTCGCGGTCGCTGACGTGACTTTAGCTTCAAATTATAGTCATCCTGTGAGCGTCGTGCGTTAATAACACATTCAACACGAAGCTACGTTCCAGATAATTATTAAAAACATTAGCGCAACAGATAAAACAATCACGGTATACCATTTCAGGGAGAAAATCGTAAAAGTCACACAATTTTACAATGGAAACTCGGTCATTTCCTTTTAACTATAGAGTCCAAAGTTCATTTGAATTGGTGAAAAATGGGGTATTTTTTCATGTGTAGCAATACAACAATAATGTTGTAGGGAGTAACGCATAGATGGCGGCACGTGTCGCGCGCGTGTCGGAAGCGGCCGGAAGCGCGGGAGCGCCGCGCCCTGAAACAATACGAAAGTGTAAATTGAAATAAATTGATGTTCGCGCATTGTTCACTGCACAATAGCTTTCACAGGTCATCCTTGAGGTGCTCACGGTGCTATAAAGGCGCTGCGCTTAAAGGTTGATGACTTTAAATTACAATGAATATGCTTTCTAATGTTACAGTTTTAGGTTCATAAGCAATTAAAATTAAGCGCTTGAAACGCTTAATTAATTAATTTGTCAGTACAAAGAATATTTATTGCAGAACAATAAAAATCACCTAACTTGACTAAATCATTTTTAAATATTGCTTAAGTGCGTATTTATATTAAGTAACTAGTACTACCAAGTATGTGGTATAGCCTACTAGATTCTTATAACACTAAAATACCGCAGGACATGTAACTAAAACTAAATGAAAAGTAATTTGATAGGTAAAAAGCGATGGGATACGGTAATTAAAAGTTCTCAGGGGAGTTTTAGCGGAGGGTGGCGCACTCCCGCGCCCTCTGTGACTCGTCGCGCTAATAACGCAATCAGTTCTCACAATTACGCCTGACACCTTGCCCCGGCTAAGTGCAGTCCATTGTTGATATCACCAATATAAGATTTAAAGATAAATTAAATGATTCATTCAAAAACTATTATTGGTGTGCAGTAAGTAACAAATGGATTAAACGTTTCATGTTTAGTAACAAGCATTTTTTTTTCCTGTAGGCAAGAAACTACACAAAACATAGCTTAATATTAAGACATTCAGGAAACATCAACACTTTCGAGAAATTACAACTAAATAAAAAAATATTATAACATCACAAGCAAGGAAATGAATGCTCATGTATTTGATTTTTGGATGCTAGATCACACAATTTAAATGTTTGTCACATATGTTAGAATAATAAAATCATACCTAATTGAACATTTTCAAATTCAAACATCATAAACAGTTTTCATATGTTTTTAGTGAGTTCAGTGCCTCAATGATATACAGATGTCACGACTCATTAAACTCAACCTGAAAGCTTTCCAGGTCCGCGACGAGGGTGGGTTTGTCTTAATAAAATTAATTGCAGCCCTCGTTCGCCTTAACGACGTGTTTGTAACCAAACGGATTGTGACACAAAATACCAATTTGGACAGTAATTCTGTGGAGATGATGAAGTAGTGATGTTTTTTAGTTTTTAGATAATATATATTTTAGTTTTTATGTAAATGTTACGGTCAAAGTGATAAATGTGAAAATTATGAATAATCGCATGATTTGGTAAATGTGATTAATATGAGGTCATTTATGTGTGTATAAAACCCCCGCCGCACCTTAACCTATTTTTCACTTTAAATCAAAACATTATGTTATAGGCATCATGGAAAAGTAATATTATGCAAGAAACATTCCAAACTCATTATGCCAAATTATATTAATATATGATATCAAAACGTTCAAAATTTTGGCTGTACACGAGCACGTACAAAAGATGTTGTTCTCTTTTATGAAATTTGTTAGTACTACGGTTGAATTATTAAAAAATCACTGTTAAATGTGATTAATTTATCACTTTTACCGCGACTGTCGGTAATTATTCATAAATTATTAATAATAACCGATTAATAAATTTTCAATTTGTCACATTAACCGTAACATATAGATAAACAAATATTTTCACAGCAATCACAACGTTTCGATGAAAAGATGAAGAAAACTGCTACATACTTTATAAATGAGCCTAAAAAAGAGACAGTAAGAAATGCATTGAAAAATGTAGAGTGAGTATTTAATAGTTATACTCGTAGTATGACACGCTATTTCATACAAAAATACCATTAGTTGAGAGGTTCTGAAGGTCGTTAAGGTCATAAAACAATTTATTTTTTTGCAATACTACGCAGTTTTATGCTAAATATTTTTAGCACGACCGCTCAACGGTTTGTTATGATTTAGAGATGACAAATACTAAGAGGAAGCGATCCATTTTGGCGGGAAACGGTTCGCAGGAAGTGGATCCGCCGACCGCGAATGTGGCGCCACCATCGGGCTGGCAGGGTTGCCATGTTGACGATATCTCCGCTGCTCTAATTTGATTAACGATGTGGAAAAACCCAACTGCGTAAAAAGAGAACTCAAAACAAATAAAATTATGATTTTGTTATTACAATTAATTATCTTTTAGTTTTTCATTCCCCGTCAAAATACTAACCTACACTTCGTTGAATAGCAGTTTAAAGATTACACAGAGTATGCCGAGAAGACTAACAAATTTCTACATTAATGCGACTCTACACACACAAATTTGAATCATTTCCTCTTGGACAGACTTGGAACACTAAAAATGAACTAAGGAAAATCCTTACTTCATTTTTAGGAGCTTTTACGGTTATTTAAATGCAAAAGTTTTAAAGTTACAGTTCGATGCAAAATGGCACCATAAAGTTTTCTTCCACACTATCCCATTGTATTTGGTGGCATCAAAATATATAAACCACAAGATACCGCTAAGGGTGACTGCAGCTGGCTCCAACCCGCCTCTACATCTGCACATGTTTAAAGAACTACTTAAATAACATTTGAAGATCACATAATATAAATTAAACAATCATATTGACAAATAGGCGCGTTGCGAATTGAGTCAAAGGGAAGCCATTGTAGCGCGGGGTCGCGTGGGCCAGGTGGTTCAGTCATTCCTCGATGACAAATTATCATTGTGTTCTTTAGAGGACCGGATCTGGCAACAATAGTCATAAAAATGATGACACTTTTTAGTGGATGATATTTTATCTATTGCTAGAACTGAAAAACTCGCACTGAAGTTGAAGGATCAAAAGATGAGTGGAATTTAATTCAATCTAAAATTAGATGGCATTGCTTTGAAAGATTCCGATATGTTATTAAAGAAAATTGTGGTTTTAAATACCTACTGCATCTGCGTATTTCCACTGGTGAACGATCGATCATGTTTTAGGACTGATTGCCAACACTCAGACGCACATCTTGTTTGTGCTTTTTATTCACAAAATGTACAAACATTATTTTTTACAAACGATTCATTGATAACTACGCAGATATCCTACTAATATTATAAATGCGAAAGTTTGGATGTCTGGGTGTCTTGTTACTCTTTCACGCAAAAACTACTGAACGGACTTTGATGAAACTTTACAGTATTATTGTTTATAACCCAGAACAATATCTAGGCTATAATTTATGACGATCTGTGACAAACGAAATTTCACGCGGGTGAAGCCGCGGGCAAAAGCTAGTTATAAATACATCTTACAGTATTTTATTTCTTTACGTTTTGTTTTTGGGAGATATCTATAAAATATTACTTTCATGCTGCAGATATTACATCTTATTATTAGGAAAGATAGAATTTTAGGAATACGTGCCTTTTCATCGGCTTTAGACCAATGAAGGCATTTCATTGAGGCTTAATTGAAAACAAACATACTTTTATGTGGCAGTATCAACGTGAGTTTCCTTTCAATTAGCTTGTAATTGCCGTAGGCTCAAGTCCATTATTTTCCCTAGGCCCTCACTTTCTTGATGCGTTCTGACGGCAGCCAGTTACCGTGTTACTTACGAACAATTAACGTCTGATTGTCTGGTTTGCGGTACACATACTAATCAAAAAACATCTATTGATCCATAAAAGAAAAATAACCTCACAGACTAGTAGCATACGACTCAGTATTCCATCTTGGTGACTCTACAATCTACATTACTTCAAGTTTAGATATGTAAATGAGAAATTCTATTAAGAGTTTTAAATCATGTTTTTCATTTTATAAGGCAGCTGTTCCTCAAGGCGAGACGATAGCTGTATAAAATTAGAATGACTTTAAACTGACCTATATTATTCTATAGAATTCATTTCAAGATGTTTTCAGGAATACTGAAACAATTGCTGATTGTGGGTTTTGGCACAATTTCGCTATTATTTTCTATTTGATATTGAATGCTAGTCACATTTCCGAGTTTTCTTTTGAAATAAACATACCTACCTAAATCACAGATTACTTAATAGTGTCTAGAATAATACTTCTGAGCACTGGATTGCCTCTTTTGTACTTAACTAAAAATATATTTTGTGTCCTTACAGAATTTCTTTTTCAAAATGCTTATCACCTCCGCCTACATCCTGTTTTTCTGCATTTTACAAACGTATGACTACCCATAGCTCATCTCATTAGCCGCTTCCCTTCAATGCGTCCATTCTTACGGCGCAACGGTAGCTCGCTTTGTGGCAGCTTCTTTGTCGATGATATTAATCGAATAAACATTATTTACTTCCGTCCTGTGAAGTCATTGTTGAGGCCGATTCGACATGGGCGGACCTCGTCAAGAGCGGTTGCCGACAGAGATTGTACAAAAGTCGCAATTTTTTCAGACGGAATGTATTCAAAAAGAGTCGGAACTATCGATATACTCGTATCATAATGTGTTGTAATATGTACCTAGTTATCTGAAATAAATGCTTAAACACTAGGTACTGAATCGTTTTAAATAAGTTTGATAAGAAACAAGTTACTTAAGACCATTTATTAGATAGTCTAATCATATCTTTTTGCTACTACTTAATAAGATTGAACAATGATTTTGACGCAAACAACAGCCACTTGATGACTTGATCGTATCTAACATACTTGAAAAAATAACTACTTTTCCAGTAATTAATGATTAAAATAGTAAAGCGAAAGAACTAGTATTAGATATTAAAAATACTATTATTTTACAATGTAGGAATACGAATATTAATTCAGGTAAATACTCACTAACCCCTCTAATGCATACATGTAGTAGATAGGATAAAGTTAACAACGAGTTGAAAAATCAATTCTTTCTGACAACATCCCATCACATTGTTGCAAAGTGAACCTTTTGTCTGGCGACCCATCATGCAATTAGGGGTGAACCTGGGTGAACACAACATAGTATGTGTCAGACACGTAACTTCCTTCGCTATACATTGCTGAGTCTTCGCCATTTGGACTGTAAAGTTTACTACAGACTAAGCAATGGTTGGGGTTGAAATAAATTTGCTCGCAGCTAGGGTTGGAATTTATATCGTCGTGGTATTAAGCTGGTTTCACATTGTCGGCTAATTACACGGTGTGCGATGGGCGGCGTTACGATATGCGATAACAGTAAAAGTCCCATAATGGCTGGCGACGTGGCTTGTGTCAACTTTGCCACACTTCCTTAATTATCCACACGGATTAATTGGTCGGCACTATAAATTGATCCAGTTTATTGGCAGACATAGACATTGAAAGGGTTTGCTTTATTGCACCTATAAGCATTACTTATATGGTTTGCTTTACTTCTTGTATGGCTTTGAATTGATACAAATGGACCTTACTACGTTTGTAAATTGTAAAATTTCTAACAAAAGGCTTCTACACCTGTGTTTATACGAGTGCGTCGTCAATAGACAACCAGCTTTTTCATCGGAGGTACTACAGCGAGTTCAGAAGTTCCGAAGTCATTTCCGATTGTCCGTAATGACCGATGAGCTGTACTGCTGACTTGTGGGTGGAAACATCCCCTTGCGACAAACGACCACTCTTTGTGTCGCGGACGTTGCGTAAAAAATCCATCTTTCGCGTTTGTCGGCGACGGCACGACGCGAATCGCATCCGCTCTTCCGACTTTTGTCGGCGGAAAGCCCATTGTCGAGTCCGATATTTTTGATAAAATTACGTCACACAATGAGACGAGCGCTCAATGGCTTGTTGTTCGATTGTTGTAGCCTCATTGAGCGGATAATGTATGGTCCACTTTGTTGCGTGCTATTCCTTCCGATCTCATTTGGTCGTAGTTGCACAATGCACAGATATTTGCTGAGCATCACATTCACATCGTTTCTACAATAGGTAATGGTTTAATAGTTTTTAAATGTATTTTTACATAAAAATATCTATATATATGTTGGAAAAATTACAGATTATTCATGGGAACTGCAAAATGTCACAATATTTTAGCCGACCGTCCTCAAAGCAACCCTTTCGACAGCTCCACCCGCACTTTGTCAGACTTAATAACCCGTAAACGCGGTCGGGTAAACCGTGCACCGACTTTTTTGATTTTTCAGATTGTTTTACGCGTTATTTAACCGACAATCCAATTACGTAAATAAGATTGAGAGGGAGATTGTTTACGTTACTTTCTTGTTTACCGTTACAGTAATTATGCATGCTATTAAAATGGAAAATTTAATTGCTTTAGTTCTCTTTTTATCATAGCTATTATGGAAGGTGTATAAAAATACAACGCAACTAACCTTTGGTTATAAAAGGCTATCACTATCACTACTATCCATGGGAGTACATTTCACGGCATACAAAATCGATACTGTTTTGCAAGCTGCATCGTATCATTAACAGTAAAATAGGTTTAACTTTATTAAACAACTAAACAGCGCAAATCTCTTTTTAGTGGAACATTGTAACAATGGGGAATCAATCTCGTGGGGTGAACAAACGCGATGAATGCTAAAACAACTGGCAGTTAGTAGGGTGTGAAGGCGGGAATGATGAGGCAATATCCTGCCCTCCGCCCGCCCTCGCCCTCGCTACATCTTACTTAATGCCTTCACTCTGATCGGACATCTGATTTTGGGTAACCGTTAGTGTATTAGTTTGGCTTTCGATGTGGAGCTAATCTGATATCGTGATAGCTAGTGGTTCAAATTTGAATATCATCGCTGGATTTGAATTAAAATTTCAGAAATTTAATTATGTCGATTATGTTTTCAGATGCTTCAGAACTTTTAGGTGATTCTAAAAATATTCAAACAAATGTAAAAAATGTTTAATAAATATTTTAAATATACTTCTCATTTGGGTGTAAATATCTTTTTGTTCAGCTTATAATTAAGACAAGAAAATGATTGATCGTTTTAATTTCTTCGTCCAATTAGCATGACAAAGATTATAAAAAGTTCGCTTGCTTGACATTATTAAACGCAATTTTAGAACTATGGAAGCCGGTAAGCCGGCCGGACTAAGTAGAGCGATATTAAAGGGATCCATCACGGCGGCTTAGCGGTGTCGCCCCAGTCGGTTAATTACGCAGTCATTGTCACTGCTTGAGGGTTAACTGTTTAATTTTTAAATCTGCGACTCAAACACAACTGTCACTTTGGCGTAATTGGATTTGGGACATGAAAATCGTCCATGCATGCACGCCGTAGCTACTTTTCCGCTATGTTTACGTTTATGTCTAACATTAAAGTGATATAGGCACCCAACTGTTCAGTCTGTTTTCTTTTTTGGCTGTTACTGTTATTTTTCGATATGGTTTTATTAGGTGTGATACCTAATAAAACCATATCGAAAAATAACAGTCAACAATTTCTGAAAATTTTAAAGCAAAAATTGGTCAAATTGTAGGTTACGTACCCAAGACAATTTCTGACAATGACATAATATGTACCTAGGCTAAAGGTACCTACTGTGCTCAATACTCTCAAAATGAGGTATCACAGTATGGTATCTGCCCTTACAAAATCAGCCGCATAATACAACGACGTGTTAATGAAGTTAGCTTCAAGCGAAAGCCATCGGCGGACAACAGACACGGCGGATTAGCGGCAAATCCGAGCGTGGGCTCGCATACAGGAGGGGCAGGTCTAGCTTCGCAAGTGGGGGCACAAGTCTTGGCAAATAGCAACAGAGAGTTCTTTAGGAAAAGGGAAAGTCAAAACGCACTATAACGTCTAGACAATATGACATTTGATAGAGATAAAGTTTGGTAACTTGAAAGAATCGAAACATGTGTTGTTAAGTGAGATCATATAGCGCACCAGAAAATACAAGAAAGCATAATCACCGATCGTATTTTTAAATCGAAATCTAATGTTACCAATTTTTTCGACTGGTACCTATTTAAATGAAGCGGTGAAAAAACCTGCTGCTGAAAAAAGTCACAATTTAAGAGTGCAGATAATATTTAAAAAACTCTATTATTGTAATCATAAAGCAGTCACTGTACTTGACTCCTGAAATGACTATGAACGAAATGCTATTGATGAAACTACGCTGTAACTGCAAAAAATTGAGCAAAAATTGTCCTTCGGTTTCGCTTGTGACTTGCACTGCCTGTCAAAATGGTAGGGTGGACGCAGAACAACAATAAAATAGTACCGGTGGTTTTAATATTGTCGACGATTTATAAGGATAAGTCAGTGAGAGCGATATTAAATTTGTTAGCGATATCGCAGATTTAGTGGGAGGGCCGGGCCGGAGGGTGGTACCATGTTTAGTTTTTATTAGGTGAGTGGAACGAATGCATATTGTTGAGATTAAGTTCAAATCTTTTGTGCTAATAAAACTCTAGCAAAACTACTATGCGTTTACTAAAATAATAATGGCTAGACTATGGCTTACAAGTTATTTGCTTATTTACCTTTCTTCCTATCCTATCCTAGTGATTAAAAATATAAAAGTTTGTAAGGATATGTGTGGACGGATATGATGTTTGTTACTCACAAGCTAAAGTTTTATTTTGCTTTTATCCCGGTTTCTGGAAACATTTTCTGTCACTGACTAAAATTCATGCGGGCAAAATCTTGCTCCTCATTTGAATAAAGTTAAATCAAGTGATCTAATAAGTAGAATAATCTAATAATTCTACTTTGTTCTTATGGAAGAAAAATTGGAAATTATTAAATGAAAATTAAGAAAATTGCTCAGAAAATTAGATATTTTCAGGACACTTACGCGTACAAAGTCGCGGTCATAACTAATGAGATGTATTTTGACTTACATGATTACTATGTTATTACACAGTCCCCTGTAAACAAGAGGTCTTGATTGTCAAAAAAAAACCGACTCCAAAAAACCTACACTAAAACGTAGAAACATAATTACTTACGAATTATTAATATTTATGTAGGTATACCATGATTGATACTTCTGGAGTCGGTGCCAAGATTATGAAACATGTAAAGTTTGCCTGCACCGACTCCAAAAGTATCAATCATGGTATACCTACATAAATATTAATAATTCGTAAGTAATTATGTTTCTACGTTTTAGTGTAGGTTTTTTGGAGTCGGTTTTATTTTTTTTAATAAAATTTTACTTATTTCTTGCTTTTTAGTTAACTAATTATTACCTTGATGTTACCACTGAAGGTAGGCAGTACACTGAGACCAAAAAAAATTGGTTCATAATCGGCGGAGATATTGCGTATAAAAAAGTTCATCCCCAATTTTCCACCCTTGGGGGTGAAATATTTTCTTCAAATTCGCATGAAACCACCCTTTTGATAATACCTATTCAACAAAAAAATAATCGTTCAAATTGGTTTATAATCGACGGAGATATTGCGTATAAAAAGTTCATCCCCAATTTTCCACCCTTGGGGGTTGTTTTTTTTATTATTAAATTTAAATGGGACCACCCTTGAGGTATTACCTATACGCCGAAAAAAGAGTTGTTCAAATCGGTTCATAATTGGCGGAGTTATCGCGTAACAAACATAGAAAAAAAAAAACATACGGGTCGAATTGAGAACCTCCTCCTTTTTTGAAGTCGGTTGAAAAAGTAGTCACAGCGTTAAAGCCTAAATGCTAAAAATCGATTTTCACACAATCATAGACAATAATGATACGCCTTAGCTACTACTTAATGAAAACATAAATCCTTGGCTTATGAGCACTACTTACTCTAAAATATCCGAATCCCACTGGATTTAATACTCTCCCAACATTTTACATAACATTTATCCCTCTCATACCTAGGTATATATCTGTAGACGTGTATATCAGCACAATATCAGCAAGTAGGTAGAAACAATGGAAATAAGTTGCGTCGTAAGGCTTCTCGTAAGCATTCCCTGTACAGTTTTCAGCAAAAACTTGTATTCTATTTTGAGATTTGAGGCCATAGTATAAAGAGTCAAAATGTGTGTGCCTTTTGCAAACTGCACATGGCAGGAGGCACATAAATCTTCACATATTGCCTCGCCCGAGTATCCAGGTCTGTAAGAGAAACAGCCAACCCTTGGCTGCCTCGTTATTGAGCTCTCACTCCTATTGTTTCTGTCCCTCTCGTGCTGGAACAAAAAAGCGAAGTCTCCTTGCATGCCGTCTCACTCCAATTTCAATTTACTCGAGACGGATTTTCAAGGCTTTATGAGATCGCACGCTACAGTATATGCAAAATTTTCCGAGCACGTAGAACAAAAATAAGTACCTATTGCTGAAAGACATTGAGTTGAAAGTTATTTAATTTACTTTCAGTAGAGCCATTTAGTCGTAATTTAGAGTAAGTAAAAATATAGTTTATTCACTTATTAATAATATTTTTTTAAATTCAAGTTATCGGGTATTTTTGAGAGGTAATGATAAAAATTTAATCAATCAACTATAAAGTTACATTATGAAATTGCAAAATTAATCAATCTGTTGTTCAAAATATTGAATGAAAGCTACATCTCACAGTTACAAAGGTTTGTGTTAATGCATCACATCAAGTACATGACACAGTTTCATAAAAATCACTACACATTCATATTATGAATTTTCGCTCAAATTAAGTAAGTTCTTAAGGCGATTAGTGTCCTCAATCCGCGCCAAATGGGCATTTTGTAAAGCCTACTCCTCTTTTACTGCTGGACAGAAATAGTTGAAAAAAATATATGTTATACAACAGTTCAAGGACTACATTTGTGACGTTTGAATTTTCGCTACGTCTCTTTGTTTTGGATTAAAAAAATAAATACGGGACATCGATTTTTTACTTAAATTCCCTACTCCTCCAAAACGGCTATGTTAATTTAAAAGATTTTTGCACGAATAGATTGGGAATTCTTTAATCTTTAAATGACACGTTGCGTTTTTCAATCGAACATTACTTTCATTCATAAATTTTACTTTTGATAAATTCCGAACGTTTTGCTGTTGAGGGGGCCTTCGCGGGGTGCGGGCGGCAGTCGGCCGCTGGCCTTCAGACGGGGAGGTTGTGTCACTCGCTACAAACTGACATTAGCGATCAAAATGAATTTTTTCTTTGGCTAAGTTGCACCACCTGACGTGACCTAACTTTGACCGTAGCTTTGGCGATAACCGGTGTTTTTTGTATGGAGTTAGACAGACTTTTGACGCTTGTCAAAGTTGAAGTAAGATGGTGCAACCCAGCTTTTGTTCGACAATAGATTTTATGTCAGAATTGTTCATAGAGTACGTGCAGTCAGACGATACAATTGAATTATGACGCGCTCAGACGCTATTTTCTACCTGAATAGAATCTATTAGTGTAAAAAAACTATAATTGACTCCAAAACAACTGCACTAGATAAATACAAGTAGAAAAATTATTACGTTATTTATTTACTAGGCCTTTGCAATCAGTATCCAAATTAGGAGCTAGTCAGAATCTGTAACTTAATCGATTTACGTGAAGAAAACAATTTATATTTTTCATACTTATTAGAATTAGATTTTAAATATGTTTCTTCGCGAAAATACCACAATTAAAAATAACACCTGTAACGCCCCTGGGTCTGCGGGTGTCTATGGGTGACGGTAATCATTTACCAACAGGTGATCCGTTTGCTCGTTTGCCTCCTGTCACATTAAAAAAAATTAAGATAAAGTGGTATTGAATTGTTCTATAGAGCTTATTAAAAATTTGGATACTGATTACAAAATTAGCCATTTTCGGAGTCGGTGTCGGTGTCCTACCTTTTGGTGATTCGTTTTGGAGTTGGTTTTAATTTTTAGTGAAATTAATCTATTCCATGCCTTTAGTAGACTATAGGTACCCAGTAGACCTTGTTGTTGCCACTGAAGGTGCATAGGTACTCATTACATTGATACCATATTTTTCATGTTAAGTGCAAATAAACTTCCCTAAATTACCAAACCATGAAACGTACCTATATTATTAAAAAGTTTCGCAGATAAAAACTAAAATCCTCTTATAAGAGATGAAGCGCACCAAAGTTCAGAAGATGAGGCACATGACGTCAAGGCATGCTTAAAAATATGGCGATTTGTGTCGTCACGCGGAATTTCATCGCATCATTATCTTCGTAATTACTTGTTTAATTGAAAAATAAAAATATCCTGTGTCCAATATTTTTTGATAATGTAAAATTGACGGACCAAAAGTCTTTTTTAAAGAAACTAGCCTATTCCTATGGCCACATTCCAGCTCCATCATCAGACCCTGCAGTTTCCCTTAGAGAATTGAAGACTCATGATTTTCAAAGTAGCGTACCTACTTACATAACATTAGGTACTTGCTTATACAGGGTGTCCCAAAAACAATGGATAACCCTTCAACCATCGATAGGCCTCGCCATGGTCTCCCTAACGTCCAATTTTGACCCCAGTAAAAATATCACCGTTTTCAAGATTTTTAAGTTTTTGTGCATTTTTAGAAAATTGTAATGAAATTATTTAGGTATAATAATAAATAAATACAAATCAAACGAGCCTAAACTCGATGGAATCGTTTATTCCCGGAGTTGCTATGGGGCCACTGGCATTCCAGCTCTACCATCAGATCAGCTCCATGTCATCACAATATTGCATTGTCACCCGAATTACATGTATATCCGAAATTTGAACTCAATCAATTGATGAAGGATTTCTAATAAAAAGACAAATACATTTTCAGTTTATTCTTCATAAGTGATAGACAAAAGCAGAAACATTTGCTTTTTTAGGCCATAGACAATACTAGGTAGGTACTAATGCGTTCCAATAGGGATGATGACTGGGTAATGAAATCGAAATTCTATTTAGTCCGTCAGACAGATAATTAGAAAATATTAGACTCATATTTTTTATTTTTTTCCATAATCGAATAATTACAGTATTATATTGAGTTGAAATGTCGCGTGACGTCACATTTGAGTAAAAATTCTACTCAAGCGTGGCGTATCGCGCCATTTCAACTCGATGTAGCACTGTTATTATTTAATTATGAAAGAAAATAAAAAATATGAGTCTAATATTTTCTAATTATCTGTCTGGCGGACAAATAATTGAAATTTTGTCATCTAGCCTAGTTGTCGTCAGGAAGTTGGTCTAACTAATTCAGCTTGCAACTAATTCAGCTTGCAAGATTCCACCCGAACAAACATTTATGTAATTACCTACATACATCATAAATTGCAAGCTAAATAAAAGCTTGTAATAAAGTCGGGTTTGTTCAAATTTCGAGAACGACTGAACCGACAAAAGCATTAGAAAATTTACGAAAAATAAAATAAAATTTTATCCCGTACAAAATGTTCATGGATTTTGTTATTTTTATTAAATACCTTTACGCCTGAGTTAAATGACACCGACATCAAGGTTCATCAATTTAAGTTTAAAATAATAGGCAGTAATGTATGAAGAAAGAGCTTCTATTCTGTATCTACCTATGCCCGTGTATTTTTGATCGGTGTCAAATCGGAGTTTTTGGTGCGGGGTACGCGGGTGTTGCTCGCGGCGTGAAGGTCAAACGCCCAAGGTCATTGAGGACTCTAATCGCCTTAACTATTTATTCATGTGTACATTTCGTGTTTACTACACGTCTACGTCCAAGATATACGCTCCCTGCTTCCGCGTAGGTAACTTATAGGGACGACAGTCTTTTGTTCTTGTTAACTGTAAGGACCGTGGCTGAAAGTCTTGCCCTCCTGCTCTTTCACATATCTGGGAGATTAAAAAGGCTAGATCACAAAATGTTGTTTAGCAATGAAAAATGTTGCGGAAACGGGAAAAAATATTCAAACGATTTTCACCCGAACGAATTCGCGGGCACAATATTATTTGTAGTTTGTCTAACTAATAAAAGCCATTTGACGTTAATAAAACTGAGTTCTTTGTACATTTGCGCAACGTTAAGAAAAGAATCTCGGTCGCATTAATCAGGAGATAAGAAAGGATACAATATATCCCGCCTAGCGTACATCAAGCGATAGGCGGGGCAGCTATCATGCAGAAGTGGGTGTGAGGCTGTAACGGCAGCCGCCTAGCGTTGCGGGTTCGACAGACAAACGTTTGCGTGGAATAAAACATCAATGGGAATCGAAAAAACGACGAGCAGATGTCTAAGGCGTTATCAGATATTGAATAAAGCATGTCTGTTTTTGAATGGTTTTCGCGGTTTATAGGTGTGTTAGATAATTTATGGAAATATAACAATTCAAATATGTATTATGAAAACTGACTTACATCTAGGAAAAGACATGATTCTAGGGAAAGAAAATTCACTTTATTATTGCGTATTTTCAGAAGCATAATTTTAGATGATATAAGTTTGAGAATTGACAAAAGTTCTGCATTTAGAGCTTTAAATTACCACCTATGTAGTGTATTGTAATATTATTGTTGCTAGCTTTTCTTTCCCAAACTTGGGCGGATCCCTGTATCCTGAGCCCCCTGAGCTTTCGTTAAAAGTTAAAAATAGAAAAGTATTATCATTATGAAGATTATTTTAGACTTAGGCAAGGTTATTTTACATTAAAGGCGACTATCTTTTCATAAAATAAATGAAATTCATGTAAGCCGATGTGATTAAGTATTTTTTAATAAAAAATGTTTTAAAGGTGACGTTTGCAAACATAAACACTTAAGTTATTACAAGGATGTAATATTTGTATTTTTTTATTCCATACTCAGTCATAGCAATAATTTATCAACGCTGTACTCGATCGATGCGTTTGCGCACCAAGTGTGCGGTCTCCATTCACGGCCGTCCCTCATTGTGCATTGTGGCACTGTCACTGGCGACCTAAACAGTCATTCTCTCTGCGCAGAAAAAAACACAATGTTTACCTTTATACTCGAGCACATATTTTTATACAAAGTGTGGTTTTATAATGAGGAGCGTTTACAGAATAACGCCTGTCCACAATGGGTGCGGAATTAAAGGTGCGCTGATGAATGGACACTATGATGTGCGTTTGAGTATGGCAGACGGAAAGTACGGGTCTCATTTGGCCAAAATATAGGTACCTAACTCAGACACAAGAAAACAACAGTTCGTGATATCGAGAAGCTTTGATTCAACGAATTTAACATAAAAATTCCAGACCCTGAACATTGTTTTCGCTTCAGTGTAGAAATCAATAAAAAACATTCATAGTCGAGGTAACTGAAAATTAAAAATAATGTGACCGTCAAATAACAAGAACAGTGTATATTGAAATAAAGGTCGAAGAAATGTTGGCACGCATCACCGATGCCACGGGGCATAACTAATACCGACGTAACTCAGAAATGTGTGTCATTGAAACTATCAATTAAACTTAAAAGATGTTTTCCTGACAAAATATTTTGTTAGTCTGCCAAAAAGTTGAAAACTTAAAAATAAATTACACCCTGATCGATATTTCAAAATACGACAATAACAAATCTTTATAGAAAATAATTTGTAAGCACTTATTAAGGCCAGTATTGATAGCATTTTGCTACTTACAGTTTAGATCTAAAATTGATAGAAAATATGAAATCATACCGAAAACAATGATATTTTTGTTTTAATGGACAACACATTATCGTCGATCCCAAAGATCGTAATTTCAAAATACAAATGAACAAATTGAACTCCTTTTCATAAAGTCGGATAAAATGTAGAGTCGTACTTTCGCCGAGCCATAGACCAGCGTAGTGGCTACTCGAAGCAGGCTCTATGGGTGGTCGCGCTCCAGCCGCTTTGTGGCCAGTGTAAACAGCCTGCCACAGATTACACTTCCGAACGGATGTCCTGGAATCGGACCTTTGATGAAATTGCAACTTGCAGAATAGCTCCTATTGGAAATGGGATTAAAAAACATATTAAATTAACATTGGAGTAAATAAGCGTTTGTACCACGTGAGTGCTCAGGTAATTTTTAAATGGAACTTTAATTTTACTATTCGGTTGGTATATTATGGTTTGTTTCTTCAGACAGATAGATAAAGTAGACTTCGAAATTCATATAACTGGTCGTATATCATACACATAAGTGTCGATCAAAAAGATTTCATTTTAATCAAAACAAATGAAATCAGGTACAAAATTTTGTAACGTTGAGTATAGTGATCATTATAATACTGAAGATTGCCTTGGCATATTCATATAGCCCTTGAAGAGACACACTTCATTCAGCAGTTGATTATAAGTTAGAAACAACTAATATACCGACAAAAGTGTTCTATACCACGAACTTAAAGCAATTAATTAACTCTATGGCCCATACTGCTTCTTATCTGCTCAGTAACAACGTCTGTCTATGCCTAACTTACTAATTGATTTCCTCTACGACCTACGATAAGAGACTGCGAATTCATATAAACGTAATAGCTGCTACCTTTGACCATTATGCTTGGGTTGCTCAAAGCCAAGCGTGCTTGTTCATATAAACATATTCGAATGCCACTCGACGATTTCTCGCAATGTAACTCGACTCCAAAGGGGCTTTCAAAGCCAAAACAACTGCTTATTGTTTCAGTGTTATGTAATGAAATTAGAGCATTCTCAGGAGTATACCATAGGAAGTTTTTGTTCTTTGATACTTGCAATTTGGATTTTTGTTTAACACATTTTATTCATGTTTTAGTTAAGCCTTTTGTGTCCACTTCTTCTACTGTTGTACAGTTGTCACACCTGAGAATTGAACCTCTGAGTCTAGACATTCAATTCTCAGGTGTGACAACTGTACAGCACTAGTGTCTAACTCTGTAAACATTGGACCCCGGGAGCTTTACGTTGTTTCAGTAGTTTTAGTTACTAATAATTATAATCTTTGATTATTCGTAAGTAGGTACCTACTTACCTATATTTTACACATAATTTGGGTTTGGGTTATAAGCTGATAGTTTGTATATTTTTTCAAATACCTAAGTACTTATGTATGATGTAATATGTTTGATATTAAAATTGTTATTATTAAATAACAAGGCGACTACAATATAAAAAATATCCTTGGTAAGTTAACAAAAAAGCTTCGTTTGTTGAATATTAGTGAGAATTTTTCCAAGATTTGTGTTATCCAGATGACTTTCCTTTCATGCTCGGCTGCCAAACCTTCCATGATAAACAAATACCATCGCAATATTAAGCAAACTGTCTCTACCCAATCCCAAATCTTTTACAAACAGCATCTATCAAGTCAAACAATTGCAAACTGCCATAAACGTGTTCAAACAAGGAGGCGTCCACATCTGGTGGGTAATTACCTCATTGACACCATGTGGCGCTTTGTCCACCGCAGACAATGGCAAAACAAACGGACTTCATAACTTCAATGTCCACTCGTGGGAACTTGCCCTTAGCCGCCTTCGCATCCGGATGGGCCTGCCTTAACTTTTTTGCCCAGTTGTAAAACACTTGTGGAGTAAATGGGTTCCCATTCAAAGCGCTTTGGAGTGTCCGACCATTGATACAAGAGTAAGCCTGAGAAATTACTCATCTCCGCAACAAACGGGACATTTTTAATGAAATTGGAAATAGACTCGAGCTCGCTACGTTTGTGAGTCATAATTTATTTCAAAGTTTACCTATGGGTTCGAATTGTAGAGTCTGAAAGGCTTAAAATAGATATTAGTACCTACATCAAAATAGAACTGATACGTGATCGTGATAGTTTCACTTCTATTGTTTTGTAGAAAAATATTAGGTATGTAGGTAGGTAGGTACCTAGGTACCTAGGTACCTAGGTACGATAAGTTTAATTACATATTATAACCAATTAGGCTGGTACTTTAATGGTTTAGCTTCTAAGAAATATCAAACATTTTATTTAATTTAAACATTCATTCACCCTACTTAAGGTCAAGCCAATTCAAACGCACAATAAAAGAAATGGAAGGTTTATTCACAATCGGGGATCTACCTGCGCGGCCGTTGCTCGTACTACGGCGAGTTGTAAAATTTCGTGAATGACCAACTTATGAATGAAAGCAATCAGACATCGGAACGTAGACCTTCCGCCTACTCAATGCCGCGTATCCGAATCAATTTTACGCTTCTACACCGTTGCATAAAACTGCATTTAAACACAAAACAACCCCAATGCAGCGATTCGGCAAACGTCACAATCCCACGGCGCGATTTACCGGGAATAACAAATGCATGAATGAACGCCTCCGGAGAATAGCCCAATGCGAATGTTGGCTTCCACCGATAGAGTCTATTTAACCGAATAAACTGTCATTTGAGATTATGTACGAGAATAATTTCATTGTTGTTGCAGTACCCAAACATGTAATATGGCCATTTAATTTCTATTCAACAGCTCCCGGCTTATTTTGTATTGTCGGGCTTCAGTTCCATCGTGCTGAATAAACACACTCCGCGAATTCTCTAGGTAGGTAGCGAATTTCAATCAATTCAATAAGTACATATCTAATATCAATAATTGCGATAAATATTATCAAACAATACAAATAGATAGACATTAATTTACTGTTATCAATATTGTTTATTATCTTCAGTATTGTAAAGTACTTCAGTATAAAGATATAATCAGTATTTCTTATCGTTGCTCTGTCTTTGCGCCTCCTCGTGAAGGCTTTCTAGTTATCTGTGCACGTAGCCAATTTATGTTTACTCATCTATGTCAATGCAGTTCTTGCATACTCGATATCCGTTCCCGTAGAGACCTCCAACGATTGCTTCAGCTCAGTGTTCGTTCATATTTATTATTTGGTATTGTTCGCGGCGGGCGACACACTGTCTGGCTGGAGAATGGATCCTACAATGCGAATGAGACCGGCTCATTTCGGGCGTCACAAATCCCTTTAAAGGCGCGACCTGACGTGGGTCCTCTTTCCGGGAGCATAAAGGAACCAATTATTATACTTGCTTCAGCATTAACACATCCTTAAACTTAAAAGACACTTCGGCTTCCGAATTTCAAAGAAAAAAGGATGAGGGATTAGCGTAATTTTGTTAATTGACAAATTTGGAAATACAAAAATGGGCAAAAACAGAATTGGAACGTTTAAAAAACTCAAATATAATCCGCGATGCAAGATTGAATCGGAGATATAAATTTTGTTTCGTCCTGTCCGGTAACAATTACTGGAGCGAAACTTTTTTGTAAGTCCGGTGGATGCTTTTGTCAGGAGCCGGACCCCCCGGAGCAATCTAATTTCCCCTCAGCGCTGTATCTATCACGGCCCGACCCGTTGATCAATGTCCGACTGATATTCTAAACACCTTTTATGGACAACTTGGCCCGTAATGGCCTGGGTGAAATATACAGTGGCGTGAATCAATAAAAGGATTAAACAACACTACGGCTCGTTTAATTCAAGTTTGAGTACATTTCTATTGAGATTTATGGGGCTCTCAGATTAAAAGTAGCCATTTAAACTATTGTACTAAATAAAATTGATTTCAAATAAATAAGCTGTCATAATGAATGCAACTAGGTGCGTGTACTCAGAATTGTTATGTATTTTCTGTAATCTATAAATTAGATAAGATAATATGAAATAAATAGTCAACCCACTCTACTATAGATACTTATCTATAGCATAGGTAACACCTACCAATAAAACTATTACCAGTATTGATTATATTATGATTTCAGTAGGCATAAACCTGCAAGCAGGAAATAAGTAGTAAATAAAATTATTTAGTAATAGTTGGCATTTATTTCAGGCAAAATTACATTGCATAAATCAGCAAAATTAAAGTTTTGCCTTTGAAATAATCCACCATAAGATAGAATTAAGATTTTGTAAGTTTGATTGAATTAATTAGTATAGTTCTTACTAGATCGCTCATCAAAATGAACCTTCATAGCTTGAATACCCCAACAATCGGAGTGTAGACTGTAGACTCTTATCCAGGCCGTCATAAGTTAACCGTCACCTAAGAAATTAGCTCTCATCATTGGCGCATTAGACCGCAGCTTGGGCGGCTTTTGATAACCATAATTAATCACCAGCGAATGACCATTAGGTGCTGCTGAGTCAGCCTCCGCGGTGGTCGCTACGGACTCCAGATAAGCCCTGTTATACAACACTCAGCGGGTTTTAGGAAATCATGACTAAACATAGTGGAATGCGAAGTTGACAGTTTACTGTTAACGCCATTGTTAGCAATGAAGCTCTGTTTGATTTTTATAAGTACAATTCATGGCAAAAAAGTATGAATGAATAGGTATTTATGGACTATCTTTTTTTTGTACTTTCATTAGATATTACTGAAAACACAAACTGAAATAATACTGAAATCTTTGCATTGACCATTCTAACTAAACAAAACGTAAACAACCCAGGATTTCATCCCTTACCGAGTTAGTCATATTTTTCTAGTCATTAATGTAGTGTTTTAATTTAAATGTACTGATCTAAAGATACTCCACGATTTGGAAGCATGAAGAAAAGTAAAATTATTACTTTTTTACCGTTAAAAGTTACCTCTTTTGCCATTTACACAATAACTCCAACTATGATATCACTTACGATCAAAAGCTTTTCATACAAGTAGGTTACCTTACGTTAGCACAGCATGAGAAGCAGCTGAGATTAACCACCGAAATAAACCCGTACTTTAACTTTCAAACCCCCAGGCAGCTGATAACCTAATCACAATGGTCTCGACGCGTGCGTTCAAATTACTATACTAAATACCTCATGCTGGTCAAATATAAAATGTAGGTGTATCGTAGGTGGTCAGTATTGTTGACAAATAGCAATCTGCGGCTCATTAATTGGTGAAGAATCGACAGCTTTTGACGTCTCTCTCACAACAACCAGTGGGGGGTTATTCTGCGACCGGAAATGCGTCAAACACTGACGACTCAATTCTGCTCTTCCGTTAGGGACTAGCTATACAAACCAAAGAAACGTGTGGTTAATATAAATTACATTAATAGCCCAGATATTGACAGCAAAGGAAGGAAAACTCGAAAAACATTGCCCTCGCTTATGCCTTCAATTTGAAATACACGTGCAAAGCACACGTTCCTCAGTTTCTTAATAATTTGCAACACAAAGATAAACATCCAAGTGAGGATGGTGAAAACTATCAAAGTTTTAGTAATAGAGTGGTAAGTTTGTAACGGGCGGGCGGAGCGTCGTCAATGTAAGGGCTGCCAACTCTGAAACTGAAAAAAATAATACATACTATCAAATTCAAGGCATGTGAAATACCACTTTTCTGTTCTTTCTCCATAACAAACATTGTGAGCATTGTGTTCACTATCTGATATTATTATGATGCTTGAGTAGTAATGAAATTAATGATCGCCCTACCACCAAAAGTTTAGTCAAAACGCATTTATACACATAAAATATATGTCTTGTATGATATTTTTCTGCTCTTATGATTTTCGCTTTGGATTTATTGTAATTGTATTATTTGTGGACAAATATGTAGAGAGCACCGCAACTGTGTAGATACTTGTGAAATAAAAAGAAAATGTATTTCCTTTTCATGTGATAATGCAAAATCTCAGCGTTTTGTCCTTATAAGTGAGATAAAATAAAATTGTGTAATAAAAAAACAATTTGATTATTGTACACAAGTTCGTCAGCCCTACAGGCAACGTAATAAACGCACGTAGCCGGTGCGTATCGATTTTCTGATTTAGTCGCTCGCTGATAACGAGCAGGTAAGGCAGCTATTGTGCCCACCTCTGTAAACATATCACAGTATACATTTATACATATCACGTAGTAGATACAGCTCTTTAGTGAGCTCTACCTACTATTATGTGCGTAGTAGTTACGAATACCTAAGAGTAGTAACTCCATTTTTCATTTAGATATATACAGCCATGTAGTAATCAAGTTTCAGTTTAGTCTACTTTAATTGAATATACCTACTATTCTGTAGTAGCGTACCTACTTAGTAGTAACACAAATACTGTCAAATACCTATGTTTAATTACTCAATTAACCATTTAGGAAGATACAACTATTGAGTAATCATTAGATAGTATTGAGTAATCATTGTATAGGTAAAGATTATAACTATGGTGTAAAGACTTCAATCATTATGAAATGAATTTACATTAATGAACAACTACCTATAACGGTTTAAAGAAACTGAAATGACTTCTTACTTACTTTAACAAGAGAAGATCTTTTTAGCTTCGCAATATTTTATGTCAAGCAAAAAACTAGCTAAGAGCAAATCAATTAAACTAAATACAAACAACAATGCGAACGATAAAAAGGCCAATAAAATAAAGTGTAGTATAATAAAGAAATACGACAGGACACGGCGAGGAGTCCTTTTGATTGGAGGGCGATTTATTGCGCGGAAATGCCGTTACTCCGTAATATTTCCGCTCAACGCTATTCATTTTCCCTTTTTTACGAAAAAAAAGGGCGCGAGACGTCTTAATCGAACGAAGCAAAACCCCCGTGCCACAGTCTAAATGTATCCCATACAATGAATGCACGGAAAATGCAGATACAGGTTTTTTCGTGGGGACTTTTACTTGGGGATTCTTTCTATCATTGGGGTCGGACAGGCCGCCCCAGCGGGAGTCTGACAGGACTGTTTTACTAACTTATCCCTAATGCGTATTGTCTCGCAAGATTTACTTTATCAAAGTTTGGACTTCGGCCCTGATTCATAAAGAGCGAAAGCATTCGGTATTATTGTAGCAAAACTTAACACACAATTTGTACTTTTAGGTTTTTATTTATTTCTGACTCTTATTTTCATCTAATTGTCTCTCAAAGTTCAGACGACACAGCACCTCAAGTTAAGAGTCTATTTTCCTGTGTCTATTATTAGACTGTGCCATCTTATTACAGGTGCTAGGATATTGCAACAAAAATTAGTCTTATGTGCGGTTGATTTCTCATAGGTAAGTATTTACTGAAAACAAAACTGACTGACATAAAATGATGTCATTGTCCCGTCAAATAAGAAAATTGGCAATTTGTTTGTGGAATCGATAAGACAAATGGCCCCCGGCCCCACCGAGACGTAACCCCAAACGCGCGCATCCGCCGCGATGATGTATGCGGGTATTTCCTGACACCGGCCAGTAGCTACTTGATTTAGCGGAAAGTCAGATAAAACCTAATGCGCACAACAAAAAATATATCACAATACCACGGCCATAAATATGACGGCCTGTCGTAAACCTTTATGTCTGTGCGTTGTCGCTGGCACGTGAAAAATGGGATTCGCGATACAAATACAATAACTGGAATGCCAGCGAAAACGGTTTATTGGGTGTTTGGTGGACTATCCGTCACGGGTGAGCTGAGCGGAGGTACATCCACTGGTTTTGATGGAATTTTCTCACCTCATAATAAGGAAATTTTCACGAAAAACCTGAATAGTAAATCTAAATTATAGCTATTTCATAGTTCTAAAAGCTTTTGTCCACGTCATGGTGTCCGTTTTTCAAATTAGGTATGTTTGAAATGTTTTCCATTTTGAATAGGTCAATCGGCTGTTGCTGTGACACTCGGGAACAATTTTGTTATAGCTCATAAATTGTTGTCAATCTTTTAAAAGAAAGACCTTAAACTTTAAGCCACACTTCTGAAGTTTGGCAAAACATGGAATCTAAATTAACACCACACATAATTTGATGCCAAATAAATCTTTCAGATCAGTAAAAACTTCCTACTAGTACTATTTCTTCTAACGTGCAAATCATACAACGATACATAGAAATATTTCAATCAATGAGTGCAGTGGTAGAGGTTTAGTTAAAATTCCTTCCACCACCAAAGGGTGGGATACCCAAGCATTTTCTCACACAATCTACTAACATTAGCAAGTTCCACAACTTGGCCATAATCCACGTAAGCCGCGACGTGACGACAGCCAATAACAAAAATGAATATCATCGGGCGCGGGAAGTAAGTTATTAATATTCGTTACGTACAACACAACGTGTTTATTAGAGCAAGGGCGATAAATCCGAGCGGGTCGCGAGGCCTTTCGCTAGTGCTGCCATATATTAATGTATTTAGAAACTGTAAGAGATAAGAAAGGACATGACAAAAATTTACAGGAATCCACGAACGGTAACCAGGTAGGCTGACTTTACATGACTTTATTTATTTATTTATTTCAGTATACATATGTAGTGTACTTACCTAGGTACATTGAAAAGATTTGATTGGTAAAGTCAGTGAAAAATTCATTACCAAAGACTGGTCCTGAAAATTAGCTACAATGTTGCTGAGATTTTCATCCTAGGCAAAGATTCAGCTTTTCCTCAGGAATATTCATGTTTTTCACAACTACAAGTTCAAATATTTAAATTTTTGTATTATTATTCCATTTTTTGTATTGTATAAAATTATCAAGTACAGTAACTTAAAACAGACTTATGTACTACTGCCAATAAAACACTGCCGCGCGCAGGTAGGAACTGCAATGTTTGTCTATAGGTAAGTAGATTAGCGCACGCCGCTGACAGTTGCCACTTTCTTCATACCTCTATATTTAGAAATCATACATTTAATTGAAATTGAAAATAGTTAACAGTCACAACCACCCTACTCCCACGGTAAACCGCAAAATGGCCGGCGCGTGCGTCGGATCGCTAACATGTGCTTCGGCTCGGCGCGTGCTCGCGATGTTGATTTACTTACTGGATTAAGTCGCAATTAACCCGCCAGTTAGCGACGGCTGGATTAGAGGACAACTTAATAAATGTTCATTGAGTTCCTGTTTTGGTTATGCGATTTATTTGATGCACTCCGATTTGATTCACATCCGTATGAATAATATTTGAGAGGGAAAAGTGTACCTACATTTTCTAATGTACTCGTACTCGTAGTTACGTCTTAGACTACTACTTAGACCAGTGGTTCTTAACCGGTGGTCCGCGGACCACTGGTGGTCCCTGAAGGCATTCCAAGTGGTCCACGAACTGCACTTGCACGCCTCAGTCAAAACCACTTTGCAGTCAAACTGGTTTACTTTTGACCGATTATGATTATGAGGTGGTCCCTGACAAGACAGAAATTTGGTAAAGTGGTCCCTCATGACTTAAAGGTTAAGAACCACTGACTTAGACAATATCTTTCTTTTTTTTGAATCCGTAAAGTCAGACATAGACATTTTATTTCTAAGAACACAATCTGCCTTCTGTCCATGTTATCGGTAAAAAAACATGCAATGTGATGAAACTAGGCTACGCAGCCGACAATCATTTGATTAAATTGTTTTTATTTATTTAACCGCATTTTCTGAACTTATTGACAACACGAGTAAACGTCTACTACCTACAATGTAATCTTTAGTCATCAATACACTATACTCTACATAACTCTCATAAGGTAGATTCATTTGGATATCTTCTTAAATAATTCAAAACTTCAGCCGATTAGACAAGTTGATTTTCATTCTTAACAAAATCAAAAATAAAAGTACTGAAAATTTTCTTCGTACAAAACAATTTCCAACTATAAAACTAATAAGTTATCGTACGCTACTCATAAAAATAATATGTTCCTTTTTAAAAGGTAAGTATCTACTACCTAATCGCTTATTTAGGCTGAGTTGCACCATCTTACTTTAACTTTAACAAACGTCAAAAGTCTGTCGAACTCCATACAAAAACACCGGTCAAGTATCAAACGTTTCAATTTAAAAGTTGTGCTATGGCTGGTAGATATTATTGAAGCTAATTAAAGTGGGCTGTTAAGGTGTAGTGCATACGAAACACCCGCTCTTATCGCTTTCGAGCCGAGTGCACACTGACCGCTCGTCCATCATAACATTTATTGCGCCTACATCGACAATATTGCGCGCCATACGCCGGCTTCCGGGCTCCACACAGCCAATAACCAAACTTAACTCCAACGCAACAGCGCTCAAAATAAATCAGCTGGGATCACACAAAATCAATACACCCCGAAGTCATTACGGCGGTCATACCGCTCAACCCTGTATGCTCAGAGAATAGATTTTGAACTTTGTTTGTTTTCCAGCAAGGTATATTTTTGTGGAGTGCTGTGAAAGAACAAGATATTTCGATAATATTTCAGTGGGCGAGTTGCGGCTATAATGTGCACCATCAGAGCCACGGTGCACTTCCGTATCGTCCGAGGACCAACAGATAAGTTGACTGATTGTAACACAAGTGTCATCAAGTGTTTTTGAACGTAATGGTCCGAGGATAAATGTCATAAAATTCAGACCCACATAATACTCGCAGTTATAATGTACGCGCAGTCATTTGTTGTTTTACGCTGCTATTTTAAAGATACCTACGAGTATAAGTTTTGTTATTCATGTAGGTTTAAGGAAAACTGTAGATGAACAGTAACTGTTTGAAGATTCACGCTTCATGAATCGACGTAGGCATCCACGACATCACAAGCCTTTCAACGCAAGAATTCATAAGCGTTTTTCACGATAATTCAATCTTGCACTCCAACCAAGCACAATTTTGCATGGTTTTCCATTTGTGTGTCCCAACTGGAAATCTTATCTAGGACTTCCAAATTCCAAAACGAGAAAGTTGTTTTTCCATAAAGGCTCATTGCTATTGTTATTAATGCTACGAGTTGTCGTAGCATTTCTCGTAGCAAATTCAAAAGCGCTTTTATTTTTCATGGGAAAATTACTAAAAAACACCGAGATCTAAAAGTATTCTGCTAACTACTGCTAGGTATTTAATTAAATTTGTTTGTTTTCAGCCTATATTTTTCAATAAATAGTTAACTAGAAAACAGTAGATTGTTCAGTAAGTATGCAGAGCTAATTATTCATCAAGAAACTCAAAAAAATTTTTATAAATGAGTATAAAAGACAGAAATATTTTCAAATATGTACATATAAAAAGTAGTACCTACCTTCTTAGCTTCCTAAGTGGCTGTTGATACAAAATTGTAGAGCTGTTTACCCAACACACTCTCCACCCAAATCACAGAATGCTTCCAATAGTAATTACCTGGCACAATATGTGGAACTTAACAACAAACTGTCCCACGTGTGGAGGCTGTATTTGTTGTTGCTAATCGGCTTAGCGTCGACAATTGAAGGCGTTTGATCGAAATAATTCACAGTTTGTACGCCATTGAGTCGCCGAAGGGACTTTTGTTGGAGTGACGCTGTTTGTTTAGCGAGCGCTACTCTTTGTCGCGTTTCCAGTAGTGTGGCGTTCTCCTGTCATCCTTTGTGGGCTGACACATACCTTTGGCACTTAGACGCTGGTTTTTGCAATACCTTACCAGGTTTAATTGTGGAATGGTTTAAATTAACACAAATACAAAGCACACAAGTCGCGGCGGGCGTTACTTTCGGAAAAAGTAAACATCTTAGTAAACACATCATCTTTGTTGTTGTAGAAGGTGTTTTTTGCAGCGAAATATAATTTCGACTGGCTAAAAGCAATAAAACACTGCAAGGTAAGAACTGATTGTCTTTATGTAGGTACCGCACGCCTCTGATAGTTGCCGCTCTCTTCATACCTCTATGTTTAGAAAGCATACATTACATTTAGTTTTGTATTTAGTTAACTATACAGTTTAGCCTCTCCCTTTAATACAAAATTAATATATTTCTCTAATTTTATTTTATTTTGATGCCTACATTTCTCATGAAGATCAAAAATAACATTAAGTCATTAAGGTATTATTTTATCTTCAGTTATTTTATAATATAATCAATCAGCTGAAATGTTTTTGCAATGGGCTATTCAAATACAGCATGTGCTTGTATTTATTGAGCACAGTCTTCTAAATCATAAGTTTATACTTTGTATGTAATGTGCTTAGGAGTTGTTTGGTCCTAAACTAATATTTCATAATCAATTTATTTAGAAATCTCAGTAACGAGTAATCTGTTATCCATCACCATCCGACACGTAGCAACGCAACAAATAGAACAGGTGAGGAGACTGCGGTATTTCAGTAATCAGGTCGCAGTATCGCGCGATTAGATACTGCGGCGCAAACACACAACGCAAACAATGATCGGCGAGGATTGACCGATCTAACCTGTTGTCAACTACTGCAGAACTGAGCCTGTGAGTAGGTACCCAATCGTTAAAAAGAAGAAAGTGAGGTCTAAACTACAAAAAACATTCAAAACTCGATTCATCGCCCGTCATAGATTGGTGTAAGTAATGATGGCATTCAACTAAGATCAAGACCCTTAAAATTTAAACTTGAAAATGAATCTAATTTCGATATAGTACAATACTCCAAACTTTATTAAAACTCAAGTAGGTACCTTATATTCCTAAAAAGAAATAAGTATCTACTTACACAGATTAGCCCCGATAACAAAATGCACCAATGTAACTAGGTATAATAAAAAAAATTCAAGCGTATTATTGCAACTCTATTCTCTCTAGTCATTTCATAAAATTTCGAGTCCAAGACTTTGATGCTGCACGCACGCACATGCACTCTACTTAGTCACTTGGAAAATCACACTTGAATGAAAAACTCTCATGAAAAGTTATTTTATGTTTCTGTAACTACTTATTTATCACAGAAAATGTACCTATCTATTATTCTTTAAAAGGAAAAAATGAAAGCAGTCCTAGTTAAAATAAAATTCTTACGTGTATGTTTAGTCTACCCTACCCACCCTTTCCAAAGACATAGCTACATTTTATCCCGGAAACTCCGAAGAAAGCACGATCATATTTTTTATGTTCCAAAGGAAATGGACGCTGTAGCGCAAGAAATTTGCATTATCCCAATATAAAAAGAAAATATGAGGTTTTAAATTAACCTTGACAACATAACAAACTATGTACTTTTTAAATACTAGTGTACCTACTCTATATTCAATTTTAATTTTATTATATACCAGTAGTATTATTAAATTGCCAATGTCTGTCTCACTTGGTAGGACTTCCAGCAACATAACATGATTTTCCTCTTTTATTTTGTGTTTATTGAAATTGTGTAAACAGTAAATGTATTTTATGTTAAGGTTATAATAACTGAAGATGGAAACTGACTTAACCCAAATTATAATAAAATTTAAATACGAGTATGAACATGGAGTTGATATTTTATCACCTTTACTATAGCATAAATAATGAAACAACAAGATACATTCAATCAATTTAATATTCTCATAATAATTTATATGTAACACGTTTTTACAATCTTATTTACGGTTTTCTGTAGAGTACGATGTGTGAAAATAGTATTTGGAATGCTAGAAAATACTGTGTGATACATGGGCACGATGACGTGAACCAGGTCGCGCGCTGCAAGTCCAGCTTGATAACTCACAAACCCTTATGTACAGAATATACACCAATAACTCTACTCATATCTCGGCCCATATAATATAAAACTTTGTTATCTGGAATATACATAAATAACTATCCACTAAGCATATTTATTCGACTATGATAATACTGCACCTTAACGCTAAATATTGCATTTTGATAAAATCTGGTCATTTCTCATAATAATATTCAAGTAACTAACCACCTCAAAAGCTTTTTACATAAATATACAACGTCCATTATTACGATGGAATGTACTCAATCACTATAATTATCGCCTAATTAATTAGAAACTTTCCAAATAACCATATTGGCTCATAGATTCGTTAATTTTATTCGTCTAAAATTAGATGGTAATATAATACACATAACTAGGAACTCCAGATACCTTTAAATTTTAAATAAAGTGCCGCTTGTCGACACTGACCATACTTTAGTATTCGAGTTACTTTTGAACCAATCAATACTACACAGGTAACAATTTTAAACTTAAATCTCATTACGGAATTTTTCCGAAAACGTATGGCGCGGTATCTTCACAAACATCGCCGACGATAACCGGTGTCAAACGATAATCAGATGTGGCTTCGCTGATATTTGCGGACATATCGCGTCATTGGACTAGCAAAACACTGGGTCGAGCGGTGACGCGCGCGTGATCACCACCAACAGCCGCTGGGCTGCGACGCGTGGCCCGCCACCGGCGGCTGGTGGTGCATGGGCTGGTAGGGCGGCAGCGACATGCCCAGCGGCGGCAGGCCGTCGGGCTTGCCCAGGCACGGCCGCCCGTCTTTCACCAGCACGGGCACGGCCACGCGGCGCGGCGAATTCAACCCTCCGACGTTCATATCATGAGCCCCTTTCTCCTGCACCGCCCGCTTCGTCTTGTATCTGTGGTTCTGGAACCATATCTTGACCTGAGTGGGCGTGAGGCGTATTAGGCTTGCCAGGTGTTCCCGCTCGGGAGCCGAGAGGTACCTCTGCTGCCGGAATCGTCTCTCTAATTCGTAGGTCTGCGCTTTTGAGAAAAGAACACGTCGTTTGCGTTTCTTGTGAGCCATGTTCGGGTCAGAGTTGTTGTTCGGTGGCTGGTCAAGTTCAGTGTCGTCGTCGTGGTCGATATCGTGGTCGTTGTCGTGGTCGTGGTCGTGGTCGACGCGAGGGTCGGTGACGTTGGGCGAGGCGGCCGAGGCGCCGATGTACGACAGCTCGGATGCTCTAGATGTACTGTCAGGACTCGCTTGCTGTCCGATAATACCTACGACAAACAAAAACCATTTTAAAAATAAATTATTATTAATACCATTCACACGGAATAATAATATAATCATTGGAGTGTGAGAAACATTTCATTCAACAGCGTAATAAAAACAAGTAGCATTAAAACCGCTAAACAAAATGCTACACTAAACACTCGCATCTAAATCTCCACTTAATCTGTAGGGGTGAGCTCTATTTAACTGCAACTAGTGTTCTCATCCAGCGGATAAATAATGGGACGTGAAAAAAAAATCTGCAAATATGGTTGGTATTGTTTGGCGCCCCTTCTCGCGCTGGGCGGGCGGCTGGGCGTGGCGCCCCCTCCGCCCGCAGCTGGCGCTATTGTTCGCGCGGTCCTGCTTACCTCAATAAGCGCATCCAGGAAACTTAATAACAGTCCGTCTCACGTAACGGGTTTATCTCTGATAGAACGGTTAAACGACATCGAATTAAAACTTGATCCGAAGTAAGACTGTAGAGAAAGCGGACAATTTTATTTACTTTTAATTATTTAATTTACTGTTAATACACATTTGCAGTAAAAACTCTACATTGCATTGGTAAGTATCTCCTCAACTATTACTACAATTTCGTAACATTCACTTTAGCTGAAAACGTTGTAATTTGCCAAGTAGTGACTACGAAATGGTCTAAGCTCTACGTATCTCCAAATCGACCCCACCAAATTAACCGCACGACTTCCATAACCGATTCAATTATTATAACGACCTAACTATCCGCATCCATCTCGCAATGATACGTGAACAATGTCTAGCCATAATATGGCTGAATAAAGAACGAATAGCATCCCTAACAGCCGCAAACAATGTAATTGATCTGCAGCTGCCTGTCAGTGTCATTTATTGGCGACATTCGCGCCCCTGCGACTAGTCGCGCCCCCATTACACGGGGCGTGAACGACTGAACGTGCCGTGGGGAACATTCGTCTATATAAATTAGCCTAACCGGTCTTTAAAGAGAAAAGATGGCGAATTTGTCACTAAAATACTCATACAAATGATGCAGTGCGCTGCTCTGAAACTTGAGCTAACTCCTAGCAAGTATAAACATGAATGCTACTTGAAAAAATCTTTAAAGTCCATGTCCAATACTCTTGAAAGATTTAAGAGTGTTATCGTTAAAAGAGTATTCCACGTAAAACCAACGATGTATCTCACTCAAGCTTACATAAAACAATCAAATATCAAAATAAGTCCGTGTTAGCGTGGTCAGAATCGGCCAGATTGATCATCACGAGACAAAAGCGAACAGCAATCGAAAGTACAATGAGTGCCGAAACTGTTAGAGATAAGCGATAAAAATAATTAATGACAACAACCAGATTAGCGGCGGAACACTCAACTGGAGGAGCATTTCAAAAATTAATCTCTGCCTCTCCAAAGCTACTACCAAACGACTATTATTTCGAGTGGGTCAACGCACTTTAGCACGATAATTTGACAACGCGCACTTTGCGCGTCGATGCCGATAAGTACAATGACAAGTATAATCGACTAATCAAAGATTAACAATAATAACTTTGTTGTAAATCAGAACTAATTCTTGTTGATCCGCGGTAATGATACAAATTTTCGATAAGTAATTAAAATTAGAATAGAATACCTATTCTTTTAATTATCAATTAGCGAGATACTATGCAGTATCATGTCTTTTTGTGGTTTTGTTTTAATATACTCGTAAAATATGGTAGGTAGGCACATAAACCTAATTTAACGATTATCATGCCTGTGATGAAACAATAATTTACAGGAAGTTCGACATATAAGTTGCTTATCTGACAAAAGCTTATATAAAAATTATTTGTCGGTAACATCAGAGACACAAAGGACATAATATATCTTAACTAGGTGATTGTCAACAATTTTTAGATTTAAACACTGCGGCTTATAATCCAAATGTCAATTTTATCTATCGCATATCAAGATAAAAACATTTTTGGCATAAAACACAGTTTGTGTATATGTAGTTGGGTAAACTTGATACCAGTCGCTGATAACGTTTTGATGATGATGATACTACTATCTTGCCGGGACTTCGTTCACCTTTAGATATGTTATTGTAACATACGGGTAATATAAAAGCTGTTATGTTAATACAGTTTAATCGAATTCCGTTATAGTTCTTGCGTCTTCGATGCCTTTTAAACATGATTAAACGAATGTAAAATATTATAAATACCATACTTTCTAAAAAAAAACATTTACTGTGTCTTATTAATGTTTTCGTAATTAATTTAATCTTATATTTCCATAATATTGTAAAGAGTCTCTCAAAGTACTCATCACAGAGCTGATGCTCAAATCAGGTAGAGTGGTTTGCTAACGTATACTTTGACTTTGACTTTTGACTTTGACTTTGATGATAGACTCTAAATAACTTGT
This sequence comes from Ostrinia furnacalis, assembly GCF_004193835.3. Classification (NCBI taxonomy): domain Eukaryota; kingdom Metazoa; phylum Arthropoda; class Insecta; order Lepidoptera; family Crambidae; genus Ostrinia; species Ostrinia furnacalis. The sequence continues at coordinate 751,127 of NW_021131019.1, forward strand.
TTTAGATGACATATTATTACGGTAGTCTTTATTTGCGTTTGGGTCAATGAGTGCTGCAGTGGAATTCGCATTTTAAGAAATGCATTATAGCAAGCAAGATGACTGAAAGAGTGGTCAAAAAACACGGTGATAATAGCTGGAGATCACTATATTTTATGAGGAAGGATGAGTACTAATGTACAACGAGTCAGGCTAAGAATAATGTTGGTGTACCTATTCATCATGGATCTTATATTTAAAGCTAGTATTAAAAATTGAAGATAAAGACGCTGAATACTTTGATCATTAACGAAAGCTGCCTGATGATCAAGCTACCTAGAAAATGGCCAATGTTACTGATAAGAATATTTACCATTTCCCTCGTGGTGGTCTAACGTCAACCAAGGCTGGTGGTGCCTCAAGAGGTCGTGGGGGTAGTGTTGGGCGGGCGGGTAGGGCGGCAGCTCCAGCGAGCTAAGTGGCTGCGTGGGCGCCTCCAGCCCCTTGCCCTCGTTCAGGCCGAGGATGTCCGAGATCTGGAACCCAGGCCGCTGGCCGGGCATCTTCATGCTGTCCAGCAAACTGTAAAGAAAGTAATCGTTAGTAATGGAAAAATTTAAAAACGTATACCGTATGTTTTAGTATAAGACTTGACCTTATAATTTGTTGTTCTCTATCAGTTCTAAGAGTATCAAGAACAACCTTTACCATGAAATATACCGTAAGTAAGTATGTAATACATGTTTTCAGTCGCTTCTGTTTTTCTACGTGTTTTCTTGTGCTACGTTATGTATTTTAATCAATTTCGTTTTGCGTGATGTCCCATTGTTATAAATAATTCCTTATTTCAAACAAAAAATAAAAATAAATCAGTCCTATTGACAAGCTAATTAATTAATTTGATAGCTCTTCAGGAAAAAAGTTTTATTTGGTATTTGCTTTGAAATACGAGTAGGTACGTATAATGTGATGCATGTTATTATTAACAAGCTCTATAAACTCGTTTGATTTTTCATTGGAAAAAAAACTTAATTACCTAAGTTATTTGCTTTGAAATATAAATGTGGTTGGTATTTATTGCTTGATTGATGATACCTATTTCAACCTAAATCATCAGCCGCATTGCATTCGTATCTTTTCCTTGCTTGCAGAAGCAGCATCAAATTCAAGTGGCAGCCGCGTTCGATTTCAAGTGGTGTTTTGTAAACACACGTCGATAATACGACCCGTCTACTTAGTGGGAGTTTAATATCATTGTTTAGTAAGAGTGTTATGATAACATGGCTCCACTTATTCTGGAACTAACCCGTTTTTACGAACTGAAATGAAATAAGCCTAATTCATTTTATTCTCAAGTAGGTAAACCATTACATGATAAACACATAATTAAATACCCACTACAGATAAAAAGCAAAACTTAGATTTCAGTGGAATTAATCTAAGCCTTTAATCATAAATCAGTAAGACGTTTTACTCATTGATGAACAAAGAACCTAATAAACTATTTTGTAAAAGATTTAAACAAGGCTACAATTCCAGCTTCACATAAAATACTGGCATACCTACATTTGTTAAATTGAAGAGAATAAAACCTACGGAGACTCTACAACTTCTATAACGCAAGTAGAAGATTGAATAATTCATCTAACAAGCAGCCGGCACACCTGATGGATGTAATTGAAAGAAAACGACATTCCATCAATTGACGCTGCGCTAAAGAGGCTCTCCACAGTACGTGACACATATAAAGAGTCCGTCGTAAAGAATCAATGGTAAAGAGGCTGTCTATTAATACGTCAAGTTGTTGCGTTTGTCCGTGAAGCGGCGGAGTCCGTACGTGACGCCGTGAAAGGCGGCGCTCAAAGGGACTCAGCAGGTTGTAAACAGGACGATTAACGATGCCTCTCTAAGAGGTGCAAAAACTGTCACATGAGGTGTCACGATTCGGGATAAAATCGTAAATCCTTTGCCCAACTGTAGCGAGACACGTACAGTTTATTTAACTTCTCTAGATTTATTATGATCAAACTTGTGACTATTAATTTTCTATAGGTAACACCAAGTTCCAGTCGAGTTTCCAACAAAATATAAATGCAGTGTTATTGGAGCCACCAGTTTATAAACACGTGACTCAGAACTGCTACCATTGTATGTTGGATCACATTTCTCGCTTTGCTTTCGTTCTGAGAAATTAAAAGTAACACCTATTGTTATACTAAAATTTAAAACGGATATCGTTTGAGTGTTCAGATTAACTGAAGCTTTCTATCAATTAACTAGAGCTTTTAAGTCCTTCAAGCTTAATTTCAGGTTTCACGTAATGTTCACTGATGATCACTTAGTGTGCGGCAAGTCCTTGCTCACCCGGGGAACGCGGAGCGGAAGGCGGCCGGGTAGAGCGCCGGCAGGAAGGCCGGGCCCCACGGCGGCAGCAGGATGGGGCTCCAGGCCAGCAGCGACGCCGGCGGCAGCAGCGGCGGCGGCGACCGCGCGCTCTCGCCCTCCTCGCACTTCATCTCCCGACCGGGAGAGCTCGCCTTCGGGATAATCTTGACGAGTCACTCGACACCCGTGTAACACGTGCTGCGCCTCGCGACGCCGCGTCTACACTGAACGACCCTCGAGTGGCCCTCGGGGTGAAGAACACCCCGCGCCGCCCTCGTGCCTCGACAGCCTACTCAGCTCCGGACTAGCCTCGAGGGTGCTCCACTGACCCCGGCCAATGGCGGGCGCGCGCGCGCTGGGCGGGACCCGCGCCGGCCAATCCCGGCCGCCGCAAGCCTTCTCGACAAAAAAATTGGAGTATACACTTTGAATAGAGGAGCTTTCGACGGTGCGCGTTATGTTATGTCGCTTTTTGTAATGAGAGCGAGCGCTAAGCCCATTGTTGAGCCGGTTCGTTATGGACGCCGCTCTAAATGCCCGGATAACGATTTTCACTTAGAGTGTTTTTAATAAAACCGTGTAAGCTCATGTTTTGAGAACGTTTCTAATATTTTTTCATGGGTCGTCCCTAGCTTAACGTTGGAGTGATTATTCGTACTTCTGAAATTATATTTGTTGTTATTTCAATAGACTATTTTTCTATAGGGATGTATTTGATAAATGTTTGGTATAAATACCTACTCGATATATTTTTTTTTGTTTCACTTGGGTCTTGGGAATATTTTTTGCAGTTTTTGGGGTTTTCTTGTAAATCGTCTAGTGCCCAACATGTGCAAGTACTTAGCACATTGTCGTCGAGAGACAAAAGCGAGGTTCTGCGAACAGGTACAGAGGCCGTATCTTAAGGCTGCACGTGTGCGCTAGCATTGTCTCAGTGCTTTTGTGATTGTTTATTCAACTTTTGGGTCTCGTTCCAACTTAAAGTGATCAATTGGCAATATCGAACAGCCAGCATAAAAATTAACAGTACAATACTCTTAAAGTTGCTTAGATGTTGGTTGTTAAAATTTGAATAGCTTTTATAATTATGCAGATGGTTCCGATTGTATTGTTTTGGTATTTTTCGTAGTAAGTATGTCATGTACATAAATAGTATCATAAAATACTGTGCTTTTGTACTGTCCAAAACTTCACCTGATTGTACTAATGAAACATCGATTTACAATAAAATATTGACTCTACCAACGCCAAGTACCTCCCTACCAATGTTCTTTTAACTGACCATATTATTTGTATCGGTTAATATGTAAAGTCCTTGAATACTTCAATCAAATATAGCCCTATGAATGAAGATAAAAGCTCTTCGTACCAAAGCACACGTCACATCAGTACCGTCTCTACATTTAAAAATTGCCGCATTTCCCTAGCTTCTGCTGTATTGTTTAAAGTTTGGCAGCAAAAAGTGCCTTATTCAAACACTTTAACTTATTCGCAGGCTCATTGCGGGATAATAGAAGTTTGTTTTACGACAGACATGCAGGTGTGCAACAAGCGATTACGAGAACAAAAAGGTACTCTCACAAAAAGAAGAAGATTAGCGATTAGCTCATAAAATAACAGTAAGGTATTTTTGCAGTCTTTTATTTTTATCAGAACCATGCTGTCCTTTTGAACTGTTTTTATATTATTAAAATACCAGTGTAGCTGTAATTAAGTATAAAACGTTATTAATTAAAGTACCTAAATACCTACTCGTAGCTACGCGTAGTAACGTGGCACTATTTCAATTTTCTTCAAAAATCTTTATCTACACTATATTGATGACAAAGATTTTTCATATTTAAATATTAAAAAATTTTGTATTGAATCACTCGGCATTCGACAGAAAAATTAGGGTTAGTAGTAGTTTCGCACGAATGTGCGAAACGTCTCCTTTCAATAATAATATTTTTTTAGTAGGCGTTTCGCCCGGATGTATTAAAAGTATTAAAATCGCGTGCGAATCGACTCCTTCGAGAACTAGTAATCTCATACTACTAGGTCTCAAAGAAGTCGATTCGCACGCGATTTTAATACATCCGGGCGAAACGCCTACTAAAAAAAATAATTATTAAAAGGGGACGTTTTGCACATTCCTGCGAACGAATTTCGTGCGAAACTACTACTAAACCTTAAAATAATTTACTAAAATCTTACAAGTAGGTACACAAAACGGTACTTACTTATGTGACTATAATTAATCCCGAACATAAATTATGTTATTTATTGTCGACATAAAAAGTTATGGTCGCACAAAATAAAACAAAAAGCTACAGAGGTATAACCTCTACATTAATTAAAGCATACAGTGTCATTTAGCTACGTTAGTTAGTAAACAAAACAGTTTAGTTAGTAAATAAATTCTGACTGAGGTGAGTTATGGTGTGGAGACTTAGAAGATTGGCTCTACATGAGATCTGTAGCTTTTTCACAGTGCGAGTCATACTTGACTGGGTAGTAATAAAGTTCGTTATAGATGTAATATTTTGGTACAATATTACGAAAATAACATCGTAACATCAGTAAAGAGAGCCAACTTCACTACCTGATTCATAACCAACAGCTGATGTACAAGCAAATCGATTCACATGCACAATTTCCATACAAAAGCAACAATAACAATGGGCAATTATTTATATCGGGAACCATCCCCTAAGTGGCGTGCACGAAATGTTTAATTGACTTATTGAGAATGAGTTTTTAAAATATCCATCGCAACAATCGCTGCCTGCTCATCGCATTAGGGGCAGTATACGCGAAGGATCAAACATGAATATAGATAGCTATTAGTTTACATTTTAATTATATCAAATAGTACGATAAGCTAAAAAAAATAACACGCTATATTGTTGCAAGTTCAAAAATAATCTGACGATTTTGCTGCACTTAAGAAAGTATGCATTTGCACGTCAAATTATGTAGAGGTATAAGATTAACGACAATTCATATCAAATGGAAAGTTTATCGACTGTAATCAGTTTTGTCGATCAACAATGTATACCGAAATCAAGGATTGTAACAAAGTATAATAGATTTGTAACTATAGAGTATTATTATGGCTTGGAAACAGTAGTGGCGAGTCTTTAGCTTCTAAGAAAAACACCTTAGTAGGAAAAAGGGTACAACCATTTAACGACGTACTTGAACAAAGTTTATTAAATTTTTCGATTGTTATGTTTAAAAATTCTAAGGTATCTAAGACAATTTTTCTAAAAATACTCTCTTTTTTTTTCAGTTTCACAGATAATTCCCTTCCCCAAAACCTTTCAAGTTAGGTAGCTTTTTATCTGACCGCGTCGTTTTTACTGTGAGGTAAGCTGCGAGGGCCAGATTTGTGAGGGGCGGCGGGCAGGTGCGATCGCCCTCTTTACACGGGTCACTGGGCGCAGGGCGCAACCTCTGCCTCCCACGGAGTGAGCGAGCTGCATCATAAATAATACTAATTGAGTGACATCACCTATGTTATAATAGAGAAACATGGGTCTCGAGTTCTCAACGCGACATCTCAAACGTCACTCATATCAAAATGTGTTTCTCTATTTTAGTTGAAATGTAACGCGAAAGTTTAAAATCTTGTATTACCTATGTTACTCTGAAACTGGTTATTTAACTTAATTATTAAATATTCTTTTAAAATTGAACGACAACTAACAAAGAACTCCTCCTCCCGCTGGGTTGTCTGATAGAGACCGCTTCCTAGCGATAAGACTTCCTAATTTGCGCTGTTTTAATTTTGTAATTTCTTTTATTTGCAGTTTTGCGTGGTGCAGAATAAAGAGTATACTACATTTTGAGTATACGCCAATTGAAAGCCCATTCACAAATCATATTTCAATATTAATGAGTGACTCTACATTGCATTCTTTTTTATTAATCACTTAATACTTAATCAAAAAAGCAAGTAAAAAATCTTAACCCCAAAAAGTTAACCATAAGGGTAATTGGCATAATGCTCATCCAATCCACAACACCTGCGCTATTGTAGTGTATTGGGCATTCATTACCGCACCAGATGTTCCGCCCTGGTGGTCAGTGCGAGGGAGCGCTTAATGAATTATTGTTATTTTACATTTAACTATTTAAGCTTCTCTTACTTAACTAAACTTACGGGATTTCTTGAACTCTACCTTTACATTTAATTTTTGTTAAAACTAGCTATAGCTACCATAAAACTGAAATGCAAGTTGCAAGCTTTCTTAAAACCCGTCCCAGCTAGGCTTTTTCACAAAAAATCCTCAAAACAATTCTGTTAGTCACAAATAATTTCAAAATCTGATTTAGCTTAAATAACTAGTAGCTTTGTCATGTTAGGTTCAATCAAATACAATGTTTGCATAAAACCTCGGTTTGTTGAAATAGCCTATCATTAGGCGCTTTATTCGAAAAGACGATCGTTCGTATTTGCGATGGTTAATGATAAAATAATGGGCTCTGATAGCAAGCACGATAGGAATGTAATTTGTGTAAAAGTAGAATATTATACTGAGGAACCCGCGCCACCCGTACCAAGCACCACCAACCGCGAGAAAAAACTACCCTATGACCAAACGGCAATTACTTCTCGCAGCGAGTACATACCGTCAGCAAATAGCTGAAAAACTTTATCCACCTACCTGTAACAAAGAACGACCTAGAATCAGGAACCCTGAGTTCAAGGTTAAAGAGCCTGTCACGGACGACATAAATCATGATCCCACACACCGTATTCGTGACCTAGATTAGATAGGAAAACAAAACAAATGAACAACGCACACACGTCCGTCAGCACCAGAGTTGCTAACCTGAATTTATTGCGGGCTTCTTTTTCCTAACTTCAACGGAAAGAGGCCAAGTCAATGGGTTTTCACGAATATTTTGTTATAGCAATCTGGTTAGGCGCATTGAGTCTAAATGGGCGGAAGCACGCTAGCTTGCGAAGAGGGTTTCCAAACCAATTAAGGGTTTCACGAAGGCATGGGAGAGCGAGCAGCTGGTGGATTACGAGCTCGATGGTACTCAGTGATCCGCCGCGACGGGCTATAAGTGTGGAACACGCAACTCCACCGCACTGCCAGTCTGTTTAAACCATTTCAACGCGAACGACTCTTACTACCTACTTTACTTACCTACCTACACTTGCAAATACTACAGCAAACTATGTTAGGGCACTGCAGAAATGTGCGTCACTATAGCTCTATCAATCAATAAAACGAATCCTATATGAATCATCGACATGATAGTGGCACTTGGTTTGGCTAGGCTTGGAAAATTAGTAGTAACAGTTATCTATGTACTTACCTAACAGAAATCAAAACGATTACACTAATTTCTTAAGGACCTACCTAGAACCTCGTGGTATTTTGCTGTATTGGTTAATGTCCTTATTTCATCTCTATTTAGTAAATTAGCCTAGGTGTTTATTAGTTTGCTTTATTGTTTCCTTCGAAAGTCCTTTCGAAGAGTCACATTCAAATCCATATTCGCGATAATTTCACTCATTTACGACTAGATGAGTGAATGTGTGTGTATTAACGAAGTCACTAGTGAAATAAATGTTTTACATAAAATTGTATCACCGGCTCTTAGGCAATTTCTGTCAGTGCACTTATTGCTAGTTGAATTTAGCCAGCCAAGTCGCATTTGGGTACTTCTCNCTGGTCCACCTCCAACCCAACCAGTCGGGTAAAGGGAAGACTCGAGTCGGTTGCTTGCACCTAGGGTTGAAATCACAAAAGCCGGACTTTGTGTTTCATTTTACCCTAAAAGCCGGACATGTGACCGGGGGGGGGGGGGTGCAATTAATGTCAATGTCAGCTCATGAGTGAGTACTATCATCATCGGTTGCTAACCAACATCCTGATGCGTGCACTTCATTATGATTTTGTAGCTCGACTTTCGCCTGGCGCGGTAACCAAATAAAAAGCCTAACAAAAGCCGGACAGGCCGGACAAGACCCTAAAAAGCCGGACGCCTGGCAACCCTACTTGCACCTGATCCTATACGCGAATCCCTTGATATACTGCCAGTAGCCAAGGCTGATACAAAGCTGCTGCTGCTGTCTGGGTTATCTTATGTAGGGCCTAAGCTAAGCTAAGTTAGGTCTAAGCGTAGTCCACAACGACCCATTAGGATCTTTATGTTCCATTTTTTTATTCCCTATCATCCAAAAAAATCCTATCCATTAAGTGAATTAAGCGTCTGAGTGAAAGCCTTCTAAGTCTTCTGATGCTGGATATGCTGACCCAAGCAGACCCATCCTTACAGTATTGATTCATGGACCCCACATGTATTCCACATGCTCGAGAGCTGTCTTCTGTAGTTAGGCCCATTTTGTGGGACATGTGGTTCGTTCTATAATGCCCAGTCTGCGTACCAGTAATTGCTTGGGCTTAGGTACCTTTTATTTCCGCTTAATGAGTTTTCTCCATGACCCTGTGTTTCCCTTTAGGGATGATTTGGAGAGGCTTATCTTATATCATTGGAGCTTTCCCATTCAGCACTGTGCTTCTTGGATATGGCCATATTATGGTTAAAGACACTTTATTTCTCATAAGAATACAGATTCACTTATTATTTTGGCCATGAGTTAAGCCGTTAGATAAAGGTAAGTATCAGTTCTGACCCAATAGGTATCGCCTCTGACCCTAGTTTCGCTAGACTGTCGGCTCTCCCATTGCATTTGATCCGTGTATGTCCTGGTATCCCACATCAGGGACACTTTTATGCCTTCCGAGTTCGTTCATCTTTAAGATTGCATCTAGAATAATTCTAGACTCAACCTTCACTGAGGCGATGGATTTTTGTTTGAGTGCTGTGGATCAGGATGAAAATATTGCGTTTTTTACACCCCTGTTCTTTAGTGCACACATAATAATTATAGCGTAGAATTCTGCTTGAAACACTGTAGCAAACCTCCTTAAGCGTTCACTATTCCGAAGTGTTTACAGTAGACGCCCGTTCCCGTTGCCATCTTTGCAGTGGCGGCGTAAGTCCTAAGGCACCCCCTGGTAACCCCCACGATTTTGGGGTTACCTACCGATTCCAAGATTGAAAGACAATGACATAGACCGCAGACTTGCTATGCAGATGCGCCAGTGAGTACTAATCTGTGCGACATGTGTCACCCTCTGATACTTGGCACCCGGGGCGCCCCCCCCCCCCTACGCCGCTACTGCATCTTTGAGCTGTCAGTAAACCAGATTAGGCTGTTCTGTTGGGATTTTGGTCCTCTTTTCTATCTATCCACTTACTTATTAGATCAATCCAAGGGGTTCGCGTATAGGATTAGTTACAAGCAACCGACTCAGTCTTCCCTTTACCCGACTGGTTGGGGTGGACCAGAGCCGATAGCAAGATGGGGAGCCTACATGGACCGGTTTGCCCGTAGCTGCCGAGGCTTGCCTGGAAATGGTGAGATGTAAGTGCAAGAAGTAGTGCAGAAGCTGGTGNGTACTATTATGTAGCTATTTATATTATGTTATTGCTATTTATCTATGAAAATAAGACAAAATATATGTTTTATAAACACTTAAGAGTCATTTACAGTAGTAAAGTTTGAAAAAAATATTGCTGTGAAGTACAGAATCACTTTCGTGGCATCAAAAAATTCAAAACGTTAAAGCTTCCAAACGAGACTCACTATTTGACTGATTTACTGAGAATACAATCTTCACATCAAGCGCTACAATGTTTGTTTACAAAAAGTTGAAATAAGTTAGAAATAAAATTCGCCACGAAGGTGACGATGAGAACCGTGGCGATGAGAAATAGCCATTTACGATGTAGGCGGGTCGCGTGCCACCCTGCAATGCACTCTAGTCTGGAAGGGACGTCAAATAAAACCTTCGTCAAAAGACAAAGGGTTGCACTTCTTCTCATTATGAAAATTCAGGCAAGTTTAAAGGCTACAGACTATGCAAAGCACTAAACTTTTTACTTAGGTACATTTCTTCAACTGTTACATAGGTATTAATATTTGTTAGTTGTTAAATACGTTCAACCCTAGTAAGAACCTACAATAATGTTACTTTGTTCTCAACTTTACAGTGACATTAATTTTCGTTACCTAGAACGAACTTTCCTGTTACTGCCTGTGATGTGAGTTAAAATTTTTAAATATTAACGTAAATTTTTACAAGCTAAACTCTGTGGCATCTTATGTAGCTGTTATAAGTAGGGTGATGCTAAAGTAATTAGCCTATACATAGTTATTGGCATATTGGATTGTTAATAAGTAAGAGACAAAAATATTTACTACATTGGACTGCGTATTGCTCAGAAAAAATATTTGTCTCTTTTCCTCTCTTAATAACTTCCATTAGGCTTGTTTCTTTTCATTTTAGGCAAGTTGGCCAATACTATGTATTGGCTAATTACTATAGCGATCACCCTAAATGTTTCTTTAGACCAAAAATGTATGGCCTGATCAGGATGGCTGTCCATTGTATCCTATTTTCAGTAAATCCCCTTAAGCAGACATTATTATAAATAACACCAACAAACTTCACGTTAAAGTGTCCCTAGGGAGCTATGGTCGTATTTATTAGAATGTAGAGTCGCTCAGCCTGACTTACGCATAGGAGTTGTATCTGTAGTCCTCCTCCATCTGCTGCTGGCGGATCTGGTAGCCCGGGTCGTACTCCGCGGGCGCGGCCCAGCCGTTGTCGTAGCCGTAGTAGTCCCCGTAGCCCATCTCGCCTTCGCCCATCATTCTCATCATACACTTGAACCACACTCCAAAACCACACAACCACCCACTTATAACAACCAAACAATTTAATGATAAATCCCAGGCGACAAAAAGTCCGATGGTCACCTTCCGCACGATATCAGGCGCAACTCGCCAGGCCGCAGATGGACTGCAAGCGATCTATCGACTGATCGATGCCTCATCGCCTTATCAATAAAATTGTATCCTTATCATATCTACCAGCTTTCCCCTGCGATATGGGACTTTTATGAAATACGACGGCGCACCGACCACGCCAATATTGCAGATAGAAGATAGCTTTATCATGTCAGATGTAATATTCTAGGTATACTACGTTAAACGTGCCAGTGTCAGCGGCGGACTTAAATCCAGGAATGACAGGTGACGATCTAAAAACCGTGATAAAAACAGAAACATGTTGGTTTTATGCTATTCCTTATCGATTAGAAGCGATATAGGTAGTAGTGCGTCATAGTTCTGTAAACTAGGTAACGCCTAACGATAATACCATAGAATTGTAAACCCGTGGCAAAACACATTCATTTTACGTAAGGCACACATGCTCAATAGAAATATGTATTAGAAAAGTCAATTAATCGAGTAACTAGCATAGTATGTAGATAAGACAAGCTTGCAAGCATGAAGTTTAAGATGTACCTAGTAGGTATTTCAATAAAGTAATTTAGGAAGCTTATTGTTTTATCAGAAATCTATTTAAAGCTAAATTTACAGAATGTTTAGTAATTTGGTATTATTTATGTTTATTTTTTTGGTTAAATGTGAAGAAATACAATTTAAAAATTTAAAGCAATAGCAATCAAAAAGGGTGACAAGGCATTTCAGCACCGCTGTAAGTGTATGTAGTCAGCTAACCACATCTTTACATAGGATTTTAGTTTCTTTCTAATAATATTTTGCAGTTTTTTTTATATTCTCCATAAACCTCACAATAAAAAGTAAAAAATATATAAAATTGTAATCTGAAATGCTAGTAGCTTCGGTTCCACTTCCTTGTACAAACTCTGCTATTTACATATCTATTTTAATCAAAGCTACTCATCGACATAGTAGCAGGTGTTACATTATGTGACAGTTACATTTACAAGTGTTACAAAAAGGCGATTGTTACCTCTGGTGGGACTCGAACCCACAATCCTCGGCTTAGGAGGCCGATGCCTTATCCATTGGGCCACAGAGGCGAGCGGCAGACCGGCGCGAGAGGCGCACCGCGTTCGGCGAGCCGCTTGCGTCACGCCGCGTCACGCGCTCTGTGCGGGTGCGACCACTGCGATAATTAACAGAAAGCTATTAGTCATAGCACTATCAACGCGCCATACGCTTTTTGCGGCACGGCCGTAGGTGTAGATGGCCCCGGTAACCGGATCTACTCGTTGCCGTGTTTAGATATTCATTCATTCATACTAGGATTGTAAGTGGAACAGTTATAGATGCTCTGACGCGTGGACATAGTATCGTCATCTTCGGACTTGCGTAAATCTGAATGTGGTGGGGTATGAACCTAATCTAGCAATGAGTTTAAGCTTCCCGAAACTTGGTATTCGATTTGATTAAAAACCTGTACTCCTACTGACTGTTGACTGGGAGAAACTGCCCAATAGATGAAAATGTTTGTCTTTTGAACTGAGCTTTCCGTATTTTTTTTACTTTAACTTAAGTATTATACTTACTTATTCGGAACTAGTAAATCCCACTCTACTACTCTACCACACTGCTGAGGTAGATATATAGCATTTAGCAGCGGTAGGATTAGAACCCGCAACCCGGAATCGCAGTTGGGAGCCGTAATTACCGTGTGAAAGAGTAGTCTAGTCGTAACTAACATATAAGTTCAGAAATCATTACCGGTAAGTATGTAAGTCGAAGTAAGTAAGCCTCACGAAGAGTCGGTACAATCCACTCTAATAATGTAATATGAAATATCTCCCTAAGTTTTTCATAAATTGAAGCAAAAAGTCCACTTTTGTTACTGATTTGCATGATATACTTACGTAACGTAACGTTAATTACATCCACTTGTATCGAATCGAATAATAAACAAGTGAACTATGTCACTATTTTTAATCGCCGACCAGTTGCGTGACGTAATCGACAACATTATTATGAATAGTATTATAAAGCACAGTAAATTTAAATAAACTATAATAGTTCAAAAACAAACAGAATCTTCGGGTTGTCGCGACATGTGTGGCCCAGGGGTAACAACCTGTAAGAGTCGTTAGGTTCCATAATAAGTACTATACATATTCCGTATGGGACATTCCCGTTAACATCGAGAAATAGAGACTGCATAGTTGTTAATATTTGACCTACTAAGCTCAATTAATATTTTAGCAGTGCAGTTTGAAAATAAACTGAATTTGTATTCATAGGTAGAAATTGAATCATTCCTCCACCTGAAAATTTACGTCAAATCTAAGTGTTGCCAGCAATCAGCAAAAAAAAAGAAAATGATTCGATAAAAATTTGCTGTATTTATTTAATTTTTATACATCGATTAAAATTATTACATATTGGAATATAAACAGGGTATAGTTTAATTATAGCTTTATTTATAAAAGAATATCACACTGTATGCTACACCTTTACAAACATATTTATTACAATGAAGCTTCATTAAAAAGATACAAATATAGCGTATATTTTCATTAACATACTTCAAGACTACTAAAATTAAAATGTGGAACAGTGAAATGATGCCAAATCGTCACCAATGTTTTGATAGTGATAATGTTTATAATGCTATTATACTAACAAACCTTTCACAGTAAATTTTAATTCATACAAATTATAATGAAGGACGATAAAGATTGTGACAAAGAAATGAGTTATCCATTGAATCGCAAGAAGAATTACATTTCATAAAAGATTGATTAGCAAACCAATTATAAGTATCAATTTTATTGGTTCGTCTATAGTACATTAAATGTTAAAACCACAGTTAAAAAACAATGCTTTTAGTGTTTTTCTGTTTAAAATCCAGCAATCCAACTATGAACTATTTCTTTTTCAACATAAATATCCATTTACTTTGGTTTAATCAATAGAGAACTCTAGGTATATTTATATGCTCTACTTATCTAATAAATGACTTTTTGTCATTGTAAACTTTATCTGCGTGGAAAAGCACTCGCTGAATGGATAGGATAAAGTATGTCAATAAACCCGTTTCAGCTCGGAATGACAACTTCTCAAAATGACAACCGGGGCGCAAAATGTCCACTTCTCGAAATGACAACTTCTTAAAATGTCAACTTCGCTAAAAGACAACTTCTCATAATGTCTATTTCTCACAATGACAAATTCGCATTTGGTCAACTTCACATAATGACAACTCTAGAAGAACTAGAACTCTATAAATAATGAAAATAAAATATCAACAAGAGGTTGTCTTTTAGCGAAGTTGACATTTTAAGAAGTTGTCATTTCGAGAAGTGGACATTTTGCGCCCCGGTTGTCATTTTGAGAAGTTTTCATTCCGAGCTGAAACGAATAAACCGTGCATACCCAAACAAAGAATGAACTTTTTATAACTTTGTAATTATACGTTTTGCTGTCCATAAGAACCATGAGACTATTGTTTGATAATGGCTCGATACTTTACCAAATGAACGGTTGATGACCTTTGCAGCCCTCTTTTTAACTACATGACTATAATTGGCATAACCTATTTCAAAAATGAATACGCCGTCATTCCAAGGCTTCGAGGTTTGCTTGTTGTAACAAAACGTTTACAAAATAGATGTTTGTCTAAGCAATATTTTTAATAGAGATCAAAATAAATATGTCTTCTATTTTAAAATGGCGTCATCATTGAAATCTATATAGATAATATTATCTAGAAGACACAAATCTATCGCGCAGCTACAGGTTGTTTGGAGGTGCAGGAGTAGTGGACGATTTCTCCGTTGGGGTAGCGCACGAAAGCGCTCTGGTTGCCGAATCGCTTCTTGCAAACTGGACACACGTCGTAGTCGGCTATCACCACGTTCTTCGACTCGTGGAAATGCTTTAGCTCTTGCACCTAGTAGACAAACAAAGAAAATTTTAGGTAAATTTTACCGATTTGACTCGTAATTTTATTATCAAGTAGCACATATTTTATTCCTTATTGTGTAATCGAAAGAGGTTCATTGGACAAGACAACATGGAAATATTTCAATGCAGTATGGAATCCAAAAATGTGCAAGAACTGGAGGGGATCATTTTCGCGTATACCAAAGGTTTAGGTTCCCTAAGCCACTCCCACATGTTATAGGAGCCCCTGGAGAGCGTTTTTTTCTAGATAGTTCTAAAACCTATCTATTTAGCTTCATAACGATCACTTGTTAACTAGCGTCAAAATATTTATCTATTTTCCACAACGCTTTATGCGACTAGCGATGGATAACTTGACAACAATCAGTAATAATAAAATAAAAAATAAAACCAAAAACAAAGCAACATTCTCAATGTAACATCAGAATTTCTTATGTAACAATATGACAAATGTATCTTACACTGTTGATAATTATCCGATAATTATTTGATAATTATCACGAAGCGTAATTATCTTGATAATTTCGAACCCTGACAAGTATTATACTCTGGATCTAGCTCGCTCGCGAGTACTAGCCGTTCAAAGGGTTCCACTCAGTAAAGATGAATTTTCAGATTCCCACAGTACCTACTTCTTATCCGCGAGTGTTTAGTGTGGACCTACCTGCATGTGCTCGGCGTAGAGAAGCCCCTTGAGTATCTGCGAGCGGCGCTTGAGCGTCAGCTGGCCGTCCAGTGCACTCTCCAGGAAATGCTTGAGGCGGCTCAACGGCACCGAGTCAGGCAGCACTGACAGCGCCTGTCAATGGTAAACACATCATTTACTTTCATTTTCCCAGGACGTCAAGGATTAATAAAATATTGTATTCTTTTCAACACATCTGGGATTATTGTTTAGAATCGATAGCTCACCAAACTATACATTTTTATTGCAGAATAGCACCTAATACAACTACATGATGCCATAATGTCCTCCGTACTCTTCACTGGGCCATAAAGACTAGTTTGTCGCAGAAATTGTTGAAGTGTCCAACATGATAGATGTTGAGTCACACCATAAAGAAGTTAGTCATTCGTAAATCACTCGTTTTCTTCTTTACACCACACTATGTAGATAGTGAATGTATGTAATGTGGGAAATAATAGGAGTAGAGAAGCGTAGAATGGGTGATGTAAAGAAGAACACGACTAATTTACGAATGATTCGCTTCTTCGTTGTGTAACTCAACATCTATCATGTTGGAATTTGATAGAATGAAAAGAAATGTCAAGTTTAAAGTTCAAAACTGCCATTCCAGTTTATATTGTAGTCCATAATTCGTAAAACTACCTTCAAGGGCGAGATCTTGTCCGCGTGCTTCTCCAATATCGCCAGGGCCGTCTCCAGGTCGGGCGCGGCGGTGGCGGGGTGGCGCGCCACGTCGGCCAGGGGCCCACTCAGGGCCGCACTCTTGTCCGGGTGCATGAGGATCCGTATGAGGGTCACCTACACGTCCTGTACCCCTAGAATGAACAACTATCGTCTTCGAATCGTTTGCGTATTCGACAAAATTCGATACTCAACCTTCGAATTAAACGATAACGTGACAATTTTGATTGTCAAAATAAGTTTCTCATACTAAGTTCACTTTACGACACGTTCACAAGGGCGCTGTTTTAGTTTTCGTACTAAATCTTTTAATGGCGATTCGAATACGCAAACGATTCGAAGTCGAAAGTTTTTCATACTAGTGGTACCTACTGACTCTATAACACTACCTTCAAGGGCGAGATCTTGTCCGCGTGCTTCTCCAGTATCGCCAGGGCCGTCTCGAGGTCGGGCGCGGCGGTGGCGGGGTGGCGCGCCACGTCGGCCAGGGGCCCGCTCAGGGCCGCACTCTTGTGCGGGTGCATGAGGATCCGCATGAGGGTCCCCTACACGTCCTAACTCTATAACACTACCTTCAAGGGCGAGATCTTGTCCGCATGTTTCTCCAATATCGCCAGGGCCGTCTCCAGGTCGGGCGCGGCGGTGGCGGGGTGGCGCGCCACGTCGGCCAGGGGCCCACTCAGGGCCGCACTCTTGTCCGGGTGCATGAGGATCCGCATGAGGGTCACGTACACGTCTTGGTTCTTATCCTTGATTGTGTCGCACACGTTCTCGCAGTAACGGATCGCTCGGTCTACGTCGCCTGAAATTAAATAAAAAATGACATTATTTTTGAACTGAGGAAGGCTGGATGGATTGATGTTTGTTACTGTTTCATGTATAGAGATAGTTTGAGAGCCAAGAAAAAACATAGGATAGCGTTTAGCCCGGTTATTGAAGGGGGAATCGCGCGCAGTAAGACTATCTGTGAAAAACTGAAATTCACGCGGGCGGATCCGCAGGTAAAAGCAAGTGTATGTAAAACACATTGTTCGTTTTATTGCAACTCACCCAAAATCTGCACATATATCGCCAAAGCCTGCTCATGTCGACCGAGTTTACCCAAAATAACAGCCCGCTCTTCAAAAAGGCTATCCGCGGGAAAATGTAGTATTACCCTCTCTGGTGTATAATGAGGAGACTTTTCTAAGAACGCTACCAACTTCGCTTTCGTATGCTGATACTCTTCCTCGGTTATATCGCCTTTTTTAGTGGTCACTTTGTCCCTGTACATACTGATCAAGGCATCGTGGAACAAAGGATTGTTGTCGTTCCACGTGTGTATCAGATGTTCTAAATAAGGTATCACTAGGTTCTCGTGTTCTCTCAATAAGAAGTCAAGTATTTTGGGGCGAGGGAGGTTCTCCACTTCCACTTTGTCTTCTGTGAATATCTTCAGTCCTTCTTCCGGGTGTTCTTTCAAGATCCAATCGGAAAACTTGAATATTAGATTTATATGTTCCGCACCTGCAAAGGGAAATATGTTTGCTGTGACAAATGTTTAAATAATAATAGGGAGTAGGTAATTAAAATAATGTGTGTCATGGAAATATGTAATTAATGTTGGAAAGTTGGGAATGATAAGCTGATAATATTTTAACAAGTAGTGAGGCATGTTTTTCCCGTTATGTTATGTTAATTACCTAGCATAACATAGATTTCCATAAAATTATCACATTGGGAGCGTTTGGCCGAAAATAGCATAATAGGAAAAATTGCGCGCTTTTAGCGGTAAGTGCTATGACCACAGAATAATAATAAGTACTACATACAGAAGTTTTACTTCGCGAAGGTATTTAAAAAAATGTATGCTCAATGTCATCAACAATATGGTGTAATTTAACTTGTCTCAAGAGTCAAGCACCATTTTGTTGACAAACGTCGGTGATCGGTACTGCGCCGAAGCTATAGGGCTGACTTCGGTAAAATGATGTGACGTGAGGTGCCAAACTGCAGAAAATGGCGGAGGAAATACATGATTTAGCATGAATTATCATGAATAATATTAACTACTTATTTACCTCTCAGTGTCTTCAGGCAACTTAAAAAAGTACATTCCGTGTTTTATTATTATTTAGGCAGTTAAATACTGCACAGTATTTAGTACACCATTTTCTTTATTTTTTCCATCATACACAAGAATACGCGTGCGTGAGTCAATGTTCGCTCGTATGTGAGGCCTTGTCGAATAGTAATCCTGTAGGGGGCCATCGTGCGTGTTTTGTTTTCGATGTAAACTCGCGGAGATGAACAGGCCTGCTATGAATGCTAAAAAAATGTATGGGAAAACGTCACTTTTGAAGTTAGCAAACGTGTCCTCGCCGAAAACATGCTAAAGTTTTCGGCGGTTGCCATGGCGATCGCCATGTTGCTAACGATTTCTAACAAATACTATCTTCGGCCAAACGTTACTGGGGATTAATGGCATATCGACGTTTTTAGAGTGTTATTTGGTCTGTAGTACATACCAAGGTTCTGCAAATAATTCTTAGTTCTCGTGTACCCTTTGAGACTCGAGTCGGGTTGCTTCGCCTGTTCCCTGAGCAGCTGCAAAGCTTTGGTGTGCTGGCCCTTGGTTTGGTACAAGATGATGAGCTCGCTATGTTTGCCATGTTTGAGCAGCGTTCTTTCAGTTTCTTCCAGCTGACAATTGTTGAGACGAAGTAGGGGCGCGATGAGCGCGTCATTCGTCTGAAAAATCGATTTTAGCCGTAACATTTCTGTAGATTTAAGACGTGATGACGTAAACTAAGAAATCTTCATATGTATATTGAGAGGGACATGCGTATTCAAATAGGTTTAATCTATCTTGTCTTATGGCGACATCATAAAGGTAGCAGTAAGGCGCTGGATGCATGGCGCCACCAACCGACCATTATGGAAATCATTGGGGGAGAGTTATGTTCAGTCGACGTCCTATGGCTGAAATGATGATGATGACGACAACCTATGATCATCATAGGTTGTCGTTGTTTCACAAAAAAGAAATAAAAACAATACCTGCAAGTAGCACTTCAACAAAGTGGTATCAATCAGCTCCAGCTGCTGAGTGACATTCCTTCGGCTGGCTTGCTCCTGGCTAGGCCCAGCCTCCGACTTATTCTGCCCGATGGCCGATCGCACGTCCACTAAATACTCTATCAACGCATATAAAGCATTTTCTAGATCCTTCCCTTTGAGTTTCTTGTTCTTTGAGCATTCACTCTCCTTGCCATCGAGTTCTGGGAACAGGTGAATGACCTCTGCAGGATCAGTTTGCAACTTGATGAACTCCTTCATGGACTGCGAGTATAAACAGTTGTCGAACAAGTCGTATGCGTACAACCGTTGGATAGACTGTATCGATTTCTTTTTCTCTTCCTCGGAACATTCCGATAATTTCTGTAAAGAAACAATAATTTTCAAATGCTTTTCTTCTATTGATTCAGCGCTGAATGATCGTTATATTAAAAATCATTAATTACCTGAAGTAACAGAGCCATAGTGCCCTTAACGTTTTTAACAAAAAGAGGCATTTTGGAAGCTTGTCTGTTCAAACGCAAATACTGTTTTATAATAAAAGGAAAATAGGTACTAATATGCATATGATACGTGATATATGGCAGATGTTTGGTAATTATTAATTATTGCCGTTGCCAATTTACGGATTAGTCAGTAGGGTTTTGACAGTATAGCATAAATAAATTATTGCGTAAGTGTTGCGGTAGGAGAACAAGTATACTTAGGTATTGCTATAATTTGATACAGATTCCAATCTACATAATATATTGGACATTATAATTGCACTAAGCCCATAATACTTATTCTAACTTACGTTTAGTAGCACAATCATCTTAGCTTGCCTTCCTTTAACCCGCCCCTGGTACATTTTAAATCGAGGGGAATGATTGTCTATTTTTCACTAACACTGACACAACTAACAAAAAATAATAAACACGCGAACTAACCACTGGCGCACTGGCGATAATAAATAAGTACCAAACATACTGTGCCATATACAGTGTGTCTTGGTAAAGTGTACATATCAAAATAGGTGAAACTAGACCTATTTTTATCGAAGGAAAACATGTCAAAAAAATATCTGAGATATTATTTTTTTATAGATTTTTTTTGTCTTTCAATTACTTATTGTATTGTAAAGAAAACGTCATTACTTTTTTTACTCAAAAAGTATTTTTTTTAATTATTTGTTGCCATTTTTTGGGTATTTTATTAGTATTGCCTGTTGTTTAGCATACTGTTTTTATTTTATCAGGATATACTTTTTAGTTTAAAAGTTATGACGTTTTCTTTACAATAAGTAACTGAAAGAAAAAAATTCTATAAAGTTTAAAAAAAATCTCAGATAATTTTTGACATGTTTTCCTTTGATAAAAATAGGTCTAGTTTCACCTATTTTCATATGTGCACTTTATCAAGTCTCACACTGTATAATGCGATTATTTCAAATCAACGCAATAAAAACACATTTTATTTGCTAATCAAACGCTGTAACAGAATAACAAAATGAACGCTGCAGGATAATTATGCAAAAAATAAGTTCTTAGCTTAGATTTGGATTTAAAAACTCTTCTCTTGAATTTTAACTAAGATCGATAATTAGTAGGAAAACTTCTAAAATTTTTTAAATTAAAATGTAGGACATCCTGTACAAACACCTTATCCTTTTAATGACCAATTTAGACAAATATATATTTGAAACTACACAGGAATACATTGGCAAATGTGGAAACGCATACGGGATATAATTAAAAAGTTTAAAAGGCTTTTTTAAAGATTTTTGAGAAATGGCAAAAAGAAATAGCACTTGATATTAAGTTTAAATATAAACAGCACGCACGCAGGGTTTATATCTTTTAGAACCACAACACTGACTCTACTCACTTACTCTCTTAACTTTTATACACAAATAAGTTTTACTTGAATTGTTGAAATTACAACAACTATTTATACCACAACCTTGTGTACTTAGTTGTTGACTTTACAATATTAAATGGTCTATTGAGGAAAATTATATAACTGGTGTCTATACAGGGTGTTAGGTAAATGGGTATATGAGCCGACACTAGACCATGTTAACATGGTCATATAAATGGTATGGTGAAGTCAGAAATTTGATATCATCATTTTGATTTTTTTTATTTTCATACAAAATAAATTTTATAAAATCCAATTTGTATGAAAATTAAAATGAAGATATCAATNATGGGTATATGAGCCGACACTAGACCATGTTAACATGGTCATATAAATGGTATGGTGAAGTCAGAAATTTGATATCATCATTTTGATTTTTTTTATTTTCATACAAAATAAATTTTATAAAATCCAATTTGTATGAAAATTAAAATGAAGATATCAATTTTCTGACTTCAGCATACCATTTATATGACCATGTTAACATGGGCTAGTGTCGGCTCATATAACCATTTTCTAACACCCTGTATATCTATGTCGCAGTTTCCATATTAATTGGTTAAGCCTTTCCGCATTCAATTACCTACTATTAAGTGTTATCATTGTATATGTTACAGTCAAAACTCATAATCGGTCAAAACCACTTTTGACTGCAAAAAATATGTCAAAAGTGGTTTCGCCTGATTTAAAATTTTACTCATCAGTCCAAATTCATTAAAGGTGTTATGATAAGTGAAAATTACAAAATCATCATAAATGTGTTAAAAACCTTTTTAAAGTACACTCCAAAGTGATTTTGACTAACGCTCTTGGTCAAAACCACTTTTGACCAGTCAAAAGTGGTTTTGAATAATAATCAGGTTTCCAGAATAATCAGGTTTTGACCGATTATGAGTTTTGACTGTAACATAATTATGTTCCAAATCATATACGTTTTTAAAGTTAAAAACTACATGCTGGTGGATGGGTTTTTGGTTGTCTCACACAAAACACACACACATCACAGCAAATTTAAGAAACAGAAATACCAGTAAGACCATCGAAGCTGGAACCTGGGTTATAATGGGCCTAAAGCGCCTACATTATGGTTTACCTACATCCTACAATTCATGGGGCGGGTCAATAGGGATAAGTGGAATTATTTTCCTACCGTCATAACATATTGATTCACGTTACAAAAATGTAACTCTAAATCGTGGCTACACATAGGCGTTATTTCAATTATGGCCGTATGAGGGCTATGGTTTTTATACTTAACAGTTGACACCACTGTCAAGTAACAGGACCTTACTCGGTGGCGCCATCCAGGTGAGTGCAAATACGATAGTACTCTTTCTAATTGTCATTTTATCATAGCCACAGCACTCACCAGTTGGCTCAGCAATTGCTGAGCGCTAAAACGATAGCCTTCATTGCCTTATTCCGGTACTGTGGTCTCAAAATAAAATGTGTTATTCTTACCGTCAAGTCGATTGCTATCTGAAACTGCTTGTCCTTCAGTAGCTGCTCGCGCTGTTTGTTCACATCCACGGCGGTGAGGCACCACACCTGCCCCACAGACGACACGAATATCAAGCCGCGCTTACATCTGCAATAAATAGTCATCATCATCATCATCTGAAACACAAATATACCAAAGGCAAGTGAAAGATTCGGCTTACAATCCCCATGCTTTCCAGATTAATTGGAGAGGCCTATCCTACTAATCTATACTAACATTATAAATGCGAAAGTAACTCTGTCTGTCTGTCCTGCTTTCACGCCTAAACCACTGAACCGATTTTGATGGAATTTGGCATAGAGATAGTTTGAGTTCCGGGAAAGGATAGTTTTATACCAGTTTTTGAAACAGGGACGCGCGCGATAAAGTTTTTCTGTGACAGACAAAATTCCACGCGGGCGGAAAGCTAGTACTATTATAAATGCGAAAGTATGGATGTTTGTTGAAACTTTACAGTATTATTATTTGTAACCCAGATTACCATATTGGCCATAATTTATGCCGATCTGTGACACTAAATTTCACGCGGGTGAAGCCGCGGGCAAAAGCTAGTGTTTGCATACTTGTCCCTTAATAATTAGTCTATAAACTAACCAGTGTTTTAGACACAAACATAACTTTCAGCATATTAATATGACACATACCTGTACATCAGTCTTGCTTTCTTGAGTTCAGGTAAGGTTTGTATAAATAGTGGTGGTTCAACAGTTTGCACCTTGATTTCATCTTGCACTAATCCTAAAATGAATGGCTCATCCCAAACTGAAATGTGAATAAAATGTTATTTATTAGCTTCTTTAGCCTCAGGATTTAATATTTTCAAGATCTCGAAAAAATAACATAAAAGAAAATCATGCATGGATTTCTAGTTTCACATCTTTTGTTTTTGATCTTGCAAGACAGGAGGAAAAATAAACTATTTTACGACTGACAGTGATTTCACTGGTTTAATAATAGTAGGGAATTTAGTGCAACGATTTGTATGGAGACCCCTCCACTTTGGTATAGAAGGCTCATTTTTGCAACAGTGGTTCTTTGGGTGCTCCTGAGTGGATTTCCGTCGGTAGACATCGGGAGCCCCCCCTGTGGTAGCAGGGGGAGGGGGGGCAAGTTTTCTTCCGCCGCGCTTCACTTTAAGGCCCATATCTTCCAAACTATGGGTATTAGGGCAAGTGTGGTATCATTTTCGGATAATTAAAGGATGGCGAATTCTTTTTTAGAACAAGCTTTTTGCCTTTTCATACAAAAAAATAGAAATATTGAGTAAAATTCACAAAAACCAAAAAGTATTTTTTTAAATAAACGTCGTTTACTTTTAAACCACTGTAGATAATCTAATAAAAAAAATATGACCTGAAAGCTACATTTATCAGGATTATAAAAATATAACATTGTATGGTACTTTTTTCGCAAAAAGTAGGTGAAAAAAATTTTTTCTTCAGGACACAGCGGGCGAATTTTATTGCGCATCGGAAAAAAATATTTATTTTATCCATGAATTCATACTATTTGGTTCATAAGCAAGCAAGAATTATTATTTTAGAATTTATTTAGAGTTGCTGGCACATCAATCTACTATGATTTGTATTTTTTCGTCAATTGATTTTGAACTCTATGTGTGAGACATAAGGTTGAAAATAATTTAAATACATTTTAGTATTGAAAATATCATAAGAAGAAAGCACTAAATAAAGAACTTTAATTTGTTTAAACGTCTTAATGATTATTATTATTTTAATTAACACTTTTATTTGTACATACTATTGTACCAGTGATTTAACGGAAAGGTAAGTGTGAGGAAAATGAGGTTTCACAATCATAGTACGGGAGATATTTTTAGCACAAAGGTTACGGTTACCTTTTTAGTTGTTTTTTTTCAGACAGCNCTTTTGAAATTCAGAATAAAAGCTAGTTTTTAAAAAAGTTTATTTTTATTATATTTTTTTCTAGTCGCCTCGGTCATCAGATCTCACACCATGCGACTTTATCTTGTGGGGATATCTCAAGTCAAAAGTTTACAGCAAAACAATCCTTAAATAATTCAGGTTCTGTAAGAAAATATCCGCCGTGAAGTTGCAGGAAAATTATTAGCGCGATTTGCTCTCGCATAGTTGCGAATGCAAGAGTCCGGCTGTGAGAGTGCCTATAGTAAAACGGGCATCATTTAAAAGACATTGCCTTTAAAAAAATAAATCCGCATTGTTAAACTCCAGTTTGCATTAGTAATAAATAGTAAAAAATCATCAATTTATTTGTATGAATCATTTTTGAAGATGAAAAATTCCCACTGGACACCCTTTATTTCTTCTTCACTTCCCAATATGTATTTCAATACATATACATACACCGCAAATAATATTCTACTAAGAATTCATAATTCAATTTTTTGTGTTTTAATGCCGGTTTTCTATAATCAATCCTTATCAAAAACAACTGTCAAACATCATTATGTTTTTGGTTCAAAGTTTTTACATAATTTCAGATTTGAGAGTTGAAGGTCATTTTCGTTTTCGTTTTCGTTTTCGGCCGAAAATGAGACTGCAGCCGAAGCTTCGTTTTCGTTTCCGTTTTCGGCTGAAAATCCATATTCGGTCGGACACTAATTAAGCCTAAACGGCCGACAATTTTATGATTTTTAATTTAACTAGGTAATCGTAGTTCCAATATTTAATTATTTATTTGTTTAACTTCTGATTTGGTTAGTGAATTGGCTATTTCGAAGAATTTACTAGGAGATTTCAATACTACAGTCCACACTAAAAAGAGAGGTCGGCACATAAAGAGCGAGATAGAGGTAAGTAGGTATTTGACTCAAGTTGTTGTTCCAAGTTTGGCCTCCATTTTTATCTTTAGCTTCATGAAAACCATAGACCTTAATTTTGTTTTTTATAGGCAGACATATAATTCCATATAGCCAAATTACAAGC
Organism: Ostrinia furnacalis; assembly: GCF_004193835.3. Taxonomy (NCBI): domain Eukaryota; kingdom Metazoa; phylum Arthropoda; class Insecta; order Lepidoptera; family Crambidae; genus Ostrinia; species Ostrinia furnacalis. The sequence continues at coordinate 777,028 of NW_021131019.1, forward strand.
CAAGCCAAAATTGAGAAACGGGTTGCAAGTCTTCAGATAACACAAAATAGAGATAATTTTTGGTAGACAAACAAGAAATTAAAATGCTATCATGATATATAGGTACATACCTAATACAAAACATTTCAGCCACACCACAGGACGTCCAGCGCCTTCCTGTCCTTTTTTCTATGTAGGTACTTGGGATTTTTTTGTATTTGTACCTACAGGAATATTTATTGCATAACTGCATCCAGATCCAGAACCTCAAAGATATTTCCTTAACATTAGAGGGTTTAAGGAAAGGGTTTTCGATCACTAGACCAAATAGCTGCGAGCGTCAAGACAAATGGGTCGAGAAAAAAAGCAGGGTACTCATCTAGCCGTGTAGCATGTAATGTATCAGATACTGTATCAAGTGAGTACATAGGCACGAGCCCGCTGCAAGCAGCTGCTCGCGCGTGGTTCGCAGTGAGATCGTAGCGACCCGCCGAGTGACGGTATCACTGCGAGCACAAAGGCGGCTCGCAGTAGGATTCAGGAGCTCGCAGCCAGATACGCGATGACGCGTCTTTCCATTCTATACATAGCCAGAANAAATATTTTATTATATAAATAGTTAAATTATATTGTAACTGTATGTTTCCCAAAAATAAATAAATAAATAAATAATTTTTTTTCCGATGCGCAATAAAATTCGCCCGCTGTGTCCTGAAGAAAAGATTTTTATCACCTACTTTTTGCGAAAAAAGTACCATACAATGTTATATTTTTATAATCCTGATAAATGTAGCTTTCAGGTCATATTTTTTTTATTTGATTATCTTCAGTGGTTTAAAAGTAAACGACGTTTATTTAAAAAAATACTTTTTGGTTTTTGTGAATTTTACTCAATATTTCTATTTTTTTGTATGAAAAGGCAAAAAGTTTGTTCTAGAAATGAATTCGCCATCTTTTAATTATCCGAAAATGATACCACACTTGCCCTAATACCCATAGTTTTGAAGATATGGGCCTTAAAGTGAAGCGCGGCGGAAGAAAACTTGCCCCCCCTCCCCCTGCTACCACAGGGGGGGCTCCCGATGTCTACCGACGGAAATTCACTCAGGAGCATCCAAAGAACCACTGTTGCAAAAATGAGCCTTCTATACCAAAGTGGAGGGGTTCTTGCACTAAATTCCCTACTATAAAAGATAAAAATCTTACCAACAGCAATAGGTGCCTCAGGCCACTTAATGGTTTTCTTAATTTCTATCTCCTCAGCTTCCTCAACCAGAACAGATGCCTGATCTCGGCCCAGGAGGAATGAGGTATCGGAATATTTGGCTATTGTGGGCTCCAGAGATCTGGAACTGCTTGTTGGGAATAACTCTTTGGGTTTTCCTGATGAGAGCTGTAAAATTAAAAAGGTAAGTTAGTTTTCATTTATAATATTTTCATTTATTTGCAATGAAATGAATAAAACATCATAAAAATAGGTTTGTAGAAACTATTAAAATCTTGAATAGTTAAAACACATAAAATAATGTTTTATCATTGCAAATTAATATGTAGTCATTTTTGAAGATTTTTGTTTGACTTAAGGCTAATTTATGCTGTCTAATAATATCAATAAAAGGGTAATATCAATTTGAACATAGTTATGATTTGTAAATAGTAAATAAACAATTTGTTTTGGTCAGATGATAATTTACTTACATCATACAAAGTATATTCAGCTTTGAACCCCACACACAAATACTGCTGACCCCATGCCATGACTTTAGGAACATCAGGTATTGTGAACTCAAACAAATGTTGTTTGAATTCACCGTTTTTACCATAATACAACTGAAGCTTTCTTCTCACTGCCACACAAAGATGTACTATGGAATTGGACTCCCCAGTCATTGATATTGTGGACTGAAAATAAACATAAAAATTTTATTAATCCAACCAGTGAATGAAAACAATTCAAGCCATCTTATTGGAACTATACAAAAGACAAAACTGGGCATTGGTGTCTATGGGCTAAGTGAAAATTTATGTTTGTTATAGATGGACCACACTCATTAAAAACATGGACAAGATAGACATCTATATTTTTTTACATACCTTATTATCTAAAGCAAACAATGAAGCACCTTTGGTTTGTGGAAAAGTTTTAACCAGTGGAAAATTAACACCATTAATGTCATATGTTGCCAGAATGTTGTCTGTTAAACACAAGAGTAGATTGTCCTCTGCAAAATTAAAACAATTACACAGCTTTATTACTAGACAATAGTTCAAAAGTGGCATAGGTATATTAAAAAGTAACTTCAAAATTAATTTATATTTTCAGTACCTACCTGGTATCACATCTATTTGTTGTATAGGTTTCTTGCTAAAATTCTTGCAGTATCTAAGCAATTGTATGTCATACTTTTGATTGCCATTGTTCGAAGACAATGAGTACATCAATAAATGACCTTGCCGGGTACCCAACAACAAATTTCCATCTGTAAAATAATTGCAGGAATATAATTAAATAAATAGTACATGAAACATAAAGTTCTACCAATTCAGTAAAATTACATCTTATATTAGCATAATTCAATACAAACAAAATTATATCTTATTTTAAAAATTAAAACATGGGGTAGTGTGTGGAGGGGTGTTATTTGCAGGCCAGATATAAAACTTATTAAGAAATATCATAATAGTGGACCTAAGATTCATAGGGACACCCACTATCCACCAAAGTAGACTTACCGTAAGCAGCAATTGCTTCGATTTGTACGGTGACATTCAGTATATGAGAGGCTTCGTATGCTTCGTGCATGATTGCAGTTGATAAAATTCGAAGCAATCGTGCGTAATTATAAGAAAATGCCAATAAATGTTTACATTACACAGTAGTCAGTACCAATAACTTTACTACTTATTTCACAGAAGTATGAAGTTGGAATTATTACGCCTTCTACTAGACAGTGATAAACGCAACTTCACAAATATCATTCTATGAGATTTTTTAATTGTATTTATTTATTTGCTTGAATGAAAGTTATAGGTTGCGCTTAATCTAAGGGGTTGCGTGACAAATCGATGTATTTTGACACAAACTCTTTAATCTGTGATTTTGACACTTGACATTACATACCGGATGTCAGCTGATGTAAAGCTTTATTTCTTATAGTTCCAAAATACTGGACTGTCCTGTCGATGACATTGACAGTGGGGCGCCACCGTCAATACCGGATCGCTGGTTCAGATTTTTGCCATGTTGGAAACCATATAGTTGAACGATGGTAGCGCCCCCCTGTCATTGAGTTTCGTGCAGAGAGCAGAAGTGCTCTCTGGTTTCGTGGGACAGTTCAGCCTGGGTCATCTATACTATGTTGTGTCGTGTCATGTCTACGGAGAGTTTTGTGCGGTAAGTGAAATAACGTTTAGCTTGAGCGTGCTTAATCCCTATTTACATCAATTTATAGTCTTGCGCGCGGTTTCTGAATTGAGATTTTTAGCTTTTCAAGCTTATTGAAAATTGACAGAATAAAAGAAAAATAATTTATTTAAGAAATTGGCAGAATGGATGTGACCCATTCCGTAATAAAAAAAATACCTTTGACAGATGACGTCATTTTGAGACAGCAAAACCACATCATGAAGCTATAAATGACCCACGCTGAACACGTGTATGTCTCCAACTTCCTCATTGGCCCTAGAGCAATTCCAAGTATACCATCAATAAAAGCCTAATTAGAGTCATCAAACCTCTCAGTCATTCAATTAGAGCCATTAGAACTTCATAACTATGAGTTGTTTTCTATGTGTAAGCTGAGGACACGTGTCTCCAGCTGACACATCTGTATCTTCGTAAATATTTATGCTACGATAATGTATTATACCTCAAAAATTACAGTCGAATCCAAATAGTAGGCTTTCCACTTTTCAAGACTTTAGCTCAAATACTGTTAAAACCACGATCAAAAAACTATGTGCGAGCTGGAGTACCGTGTCTCCAGCTTACACATCTGTATCTTCGTAAATATTTAAGCTACATCAATGTTTTATATCTCATAAATTAAAGTCGAATAAAAAAACCCGACTTCAATTCTTTCAAAGCTTTATTTCGAACCGTTTTCGAACTACGAACCGATACGTATGTGTAAGCTGGTGACACGTAACACACGGTGGATTATTAAAACCGTATAAGTTAGAGTTGCGTTTTAAAGATCAAATAATTCGTTATAATTGAAGTACACACGAGACATAATTTCAAATCTCTAGGCCTCTTAGTTTCAGAATTAAAAGCCAAAAACTATTTTCCCGCCAAATAATTCAAATAATATGGGTCGACTGCGACGTTGCCGTTCCGTGCGTCCACTAGAGCAGTCGAATTTGAACCTAAANTTCCTATGGGTGCGTTCTGGCCATGTATAGAACGGAAAGACGCCGCGATGACCGTGTGGACGAGCCATACTCACTTGTTACATGGCAGGTGAGTACCCTGCCTAAGTGAATATAAAAAATTATCGTCATTTGTCTACTTTGCGATGCATAAATTATGTAAGCTCGATTCACCGTCGTAACGCCCTTCAAGATAGAGCTCTAACTATAAATAAAAAAAACACGATTACTATTCATTTAATATTTACTTTTATAATGTTATTTTCATTCATAACTAACAACGATATGGGTGTTACGATGTATTCAAATTCAGTAAAACAAATATTAAAACAAATACAAATTTCACTCACTATTAAATTTAATATTACAGTTACAGTAATAAGAAAACTTTTACTTTTAAATAATTTGTATGTCATAACCCCATTTCGAACTATGTATTATTTTTATATGGGAAATTCTCATGTAGTAAACGTGCACGTAAATCGTGAAAGTGAGAATTCAGTGGGATAGAGACGTTCAATAACATCGCTTCAAACATTCAGGTCACTAGTATGTCTTATATTTTTTTTACACAGAGGGTCTTAAGAAGCAACGTCGATTACAAAATTCATATTAGATAGACTTAATAAAAATATGCATATCTAAACTACCGTGTCCCTTAACGAGTCCGCAGCGGGCCGCGCCGCCTGGCGCGTCACGACTCACACCGTACAGATAATCATAATATTTACACGAATTATAAAAGGTGTCGGCAAATCAATAGCCTTACGACCACATCTAAGCTCCACTATGTGATTTGAAAACGGTGCGCCGAGCGCCTCTCTTAAGATACAATAATTTATACGTAATTAATAGTACATAGGTACATAAAGTAATACATAATTAGTTATGTGTTTAAAATTTCGAAGGTCCCAGCATAAATTACGTACGGGAATTGAACCCGCTAAACATGCTAGTATCAAAAGAAATATTAAAAATACGAAAAAACGATCATTTAGCATAATAGCGTTATGAATACAAAAAAGGCAGGTTATTGCTGCTAGTCAATCTAGCTAAGTCATTATGAAGCCAGACATGGTAACCATGACTTGGTCCAAATGAGAAATAGCCTCTCGGGGCGTCCAAATGTACACTTTGCTTATAATTCCACTTCATTGTCAATGAACTGTAAATTCATCAAGTCATGACGCGAGAACGAGAAAAAGCGCTTTCAATCAATAGCTAATCTCTAAGTGGAATTAGAAGCACAGCAAGACTCCCTGCTCAGTGAACATTCACAGCTGCCTTTATTTAACTCCGTACTAAGGTGGTGCAAAGGTATTGGACATTACACCGAGAAATTTATGCATACAGGCTACTTCTACACCATGAATACAAGATTCGTTAGTCTATACTTAAAGGTTTGCCTAATTTGTAACGGTATGCCGAATAGAAGTGCAAAATGAAATTACTCGAATTACTTAAAACTATGACAATGAAATTTATAGCATTATTTTAACATTCTCTCCATAGATGACTACTAATAACCATAGTGTTCTCAATGACAAATTTTATATTATAGAAATATCATTTATTGAATATAGAATACAATATTATCGAAAAACTATGTCGTTACATTAGGACACAGACAGTGCTATTAAATACATTACATTTATCCAGCACTGGATAAAATAAGGTACACCGCAATCAAAATGTTTATAACATACAAGTTGCCGAAAAAAAATACATATCTATACTGTAGTAATCTAAAATTTATATCCTCTGAATTGTTTATACATAGTATTCTGAGATATCGTTAATATTATAAATTATCTTGAGAGATCAGTTTATACTAGTTATAAAAATTTACAAGTATGCTCTCTATGAATGCAAAAAATGTTCCATGCTAAGTTTTATCGTTGAAATTACACTAGGCATACGTTTCTGAGTTAGTGATACGTTCCAACAATAAATACGCTAATGCACTACTGAATATGTCTTTCCTACTGATTACATGGCCCAAGCAAGGTAACGCTCCTCACTAAGTATCATGCGGCTATCTCTCAATAGGTGATTCTAGTGATACAAATATGTGACTGTCTCTCGCGCTGACTTCGCAGGAGCGGGTCGGTCTACGGATAAAGCGGAACATCTCGTCGTCGCAGACCTCGGATTACACTTGAAAACGAAACAAAACAATTTTATCGGACGATAATCTGTCGTATATCGAACGAGCGTCACTTCAAACTCAACAATTTTAAGGTATGTACATAAAGAGACGAATTTGAGCTTACAAAAGTACAAAGTGATCACATCGCGACGGTTCAGAGACTACGGCGGATTTACCGTTCGCCGACTACGACGGCTGAAGCATCGACGATTACACTACATTATCACACGATTACTCGCCGAAAACACCTATTATGCATTTAATTTTACCCGATGGCCAACACGAAAAAGGACTATCACTAAATAGCATACGACGGACTCGCGCGGAGTCGGCAGCGGCGCGGCGCCTACGACGCGCCCGGCGAGCCGCTCGGCCCGCTCGCGCCCGCGCTCTCGCCTGCAACAACCGGTTCGTCATTAGCGCGTGCTCGGACTCAAGTGTGACACAATAAACATGGCTGCGTGGCTAATAGTGATGGTCAACTCGAGTAAGTAACTCGAGTTAACTCGAGTTGGGCGTAACTCGAACCCACTCGAGTTGAATTCTCTCTGACTCGAGTTCGTATCGTAAACCGAATGGATCCGACATGGATAATTTGAGTGTTGAGATTATGTTCATTTGAAGTTAACTTTAAACTGCCGGTTATTGTTGTAGATTTTCGTGTTTTATGTTCTGTTTTTGAAAAATGACAAGTAATAATAAACACAAATATTTTTTAAATTAAAATTCAAGCCAAAAATCCATGAATAAATTTTATTATTATATTTCAAACAATATTTTTTTCTTTCTTACTTTAGTTAACTAGTACGATTCTCCCAATACATAAATGATATGTCTTTAAACGTTAATACGAATATGAGGGAATAAACTGGTAAAAATAAGTAAAAAACTGACTTGTCCATCCAGTTAACTCGAGTTACGTGGTTTTTAACTCGGGTTAAATCGAGTTTGTTTTTCCCGAGTTGGCCCATCACTAGTGGCTAAAATGCTAAGTACCTGTGGGCGTGTGCGCGTGGTCGGGCTGCGCGGCGGCGGCGGAGGCCCCGGGCGTGTCGGCGGCGGGCGCGGCGGTGGCGCGCGGCTTTAGGAAGTCGTTCAACGAGGGCTGGATGCTGCGGGGAGAGAGCAACGGTTAATACGATAAATAATTAAACCGTTTGAACCGATCATTATCGATCAACAACATTCAAGGTTTGAATACTTAAAAAATGACGTGGATTCGCTTTCGGCTGCGAAACATTGTTAAATAGTTGCACAATCCACGCCTATACACTGCTTTTAGCAGACATCAAGTTCCAATTCATTTACTTGCAGACTACTGCACAAGACACAATTCACGCCTATACACTGCTTTTAGCAGACAGCAAGTTCCAATTCATTTACTTGCAGACTACTGCACAAGATGGCTAAGTCCTGATGGGCGAAGCCCATTTGATCTCTTACTCTATCGGAGCGGGACACGCATTAAGCGCCGTTGTCACAGCGGAACGGGGCGTGGATCACGTTAGCTCGTACTCTATTGGAGTATGATAAGACGGGACTCACCTGAGTTCGTACTTGGTTGTAGCAGATTTACAGCGTGAGACCTAGTGTGGCACAGTGAGACATGGCAGGGTTCAGCGGAGCTCGTAATTGGTATTAGCAGATCTCACAGCATAAGACCTAGTGCGTTATAGAGTGACAGGCGGAGCTCATCTGAACTTGTACTTTATCGGAGCGGGACAGTAGGGCGGGGCTCACCTCAGCTCGCACTCTATCGGAGCGGGAACAGGGCGGGGCTCATCTAAGCTCGTATTTGGTCGGAGCTAATTTAAAGACCTAGGGCAGTGTTTTTCAACCTTTTTCATGACGCGACCCCCCTAGTATGAAAAAAATTTTTGCGACCCCCCACCGTTCGCTTTTTTTTCATACCTTTTACAAAGATGTTGTCGGGACCGAATTCTTCAATCTATATAACATTTATGCATTTGCTTAATCAGATTTCGGATAAATCTAGCTTTAAAACTTTACTGATGTTTTTAGTGAGGTAGTTTTTACGACCTCTCGCGACCCCCCAGGTTGAAAAACACTGACCTAGGGCATCACAGCGGGACTCACCTGAGCTCGTACTCGGTGAAGTTGAACAGCGGCGGCAGCGGGCGGCCGTTGGGCAGGCGCGCGGCGGGCTCGTCGAAGAAGCTGTGCGCGCACGCCTGCAGCGGCGACAGGCCAAGCGAAAGTCGAGCCACAGAATCATATTACGAAGCGCACGCATCAGGATGTTCGTTAGCAACCGATGATGATAGTACTCACTCATGAGCTGACACTAATTGCACCCCCCTCCCCCCGTCACATGTCCGGCTTTTAGGGTAAAATGTCCGGCCAAATGAAGCACAAAGTCCGGCTTTTGTGATTTTGGACCTGGCAACCCTAATCACAGCGGGCTCACCTGAGCTCGTACTCGGTGAAGTTGAACAGCGGCGGCAGCGGGCGGCCGTTGGGCAGGCGCGCGGCGGGCTCGCGCAGCTCGTCGAAGAAGCTGTGCGCGCACGCCTGCAGCGGCGACAGGCGCGCGCCCGGCGTGTACTCCAGCAGCCGCGACACCAGCGAGATCGCGTCGGGCGGCGTGCACGCGCGGAACACCTGCCGAACGGGACAGTTACAAGACTGCGCACATCACTATTTATAATGTCAAACTAAAATTTTCCAGCCGCGACACCAGCGAGATCGCGTCGGGCGGCGTGCACGCGCAGAACACCTGCCGAACGGAACGGGACGGTTACATGACTGCGCACATCACTATTTATTATGTCAAACTAATTTTTTTTTATTTGTACCGTCAGCGTCAAATAATTCGTGACAGCCAAAGTGGCCAAGTTGATAACACCACCTTAGGCGGTTATCACACTGCGCCGCGCTCCGCCGCAGAGCGCGGGGCGACAGATTTAATCATTGTATGCAAGTACTATCGGGGACTCGAACGCCTTGACACCTTAAGGGCCTAAATTGTTTGCACACACACGCTCGATTATGCTACGCCCCCTTCATTCATGTTTCGCGTCTAAGCAGCGTCGGCGCACCACTGTAGATGTTTACCCTTGCAAACCAAGCTCTATGTAAAGCGTTTAGGATTGAGTATTGCTTATTACCCGCATCCGTAGCGCTCGTTTGGCAACGTCGCATTTTAGTCAATTTGAAACCCAATAAAGAATCGCTACAAAATATTATAAGGGGCTTCGTGTAAAATTTGAACTAGCGATTGCCCGCTCGGGTCACAAAATTGGTATCGCACATTCCGAGGTAACTGTGCAATTTCCTGAGAAAAAAGTAGCCCTTTCTATAATTATTGTTGATATTAAGATTAAGAGTGTAAATCTCGTGATATTAGTTTAGCTAGTTAAGGCGAGAAATACAAAATCATATAGTTAGTTACTTACTTTCGAATTTTACTTATTTAATAGGTATTTAATTTATTCGGAACTTATAATTTATAAACAATATTATGTTATTGAATTAATTAGTAAAGAGTTAAGGAATATTTGTGGCTTAAAAAGAATTATTGTAAGATAACTTCATAATAACTTTCTTAAATCCTTGAATGTAAATAAAAAAACCTATAATAGGTTTCTATTTATTTTTAATACATTAGCAACTTTTGTTTTCCGTTTTAAAGAAACACTTATCTAACTACGTTATTACAATTTAATACAAATATTGCACTAGGTAGCAATGATCCAGGTAATTGGTTATCGTAAATATTATAATATTAAGTTAGTTTTATTTCAAATTCAATTTTTTATTGCACATTAAGTGTCTTTACACAAGGTCTTAAATCAATAACAATTAAACTTCAAACTAAATAATACTTAAACAGTTAACAATGTATAGATAAGTTTGTAAGTAAATATAAGAATTATTTTGAGAGGCATGGTTCAGTAATCGCGCGGAGGTCAATAAAAAGGCAATCAAACAGTCCAATTAATAGCACGGGTCAACACAAAACAAAATCAATCGGTTACTGATCACAAAACTTCACAAAAAAACAAAGGCGAGAATATGTCGTCAGTTCGCCAAAGGAAAAAGCAGACAGACCTCGTATAAAAACACAATATTAAAAAAATACATTATCTATTTGTTTGTAACCAAATTCTATTATTAAAATTCTAAGGCTGAGTTGCACCATCTTACTTTAACTTTGACAAACGTCAAAAATCTGTCAAACTCCATACAAAAAGCACCGGTTACCGTTATAGTTACGGTCAAAGTTAGGTGGTGCAACTCAGCCTAAAACTAAGAAAGATTGAAGAAAAAGAAACATTTCGTTTTAAACCGTAACCGTATGACAAGAAAGTACACAATGGTATTTCGTAGTGCAACCTAAGCCCTGATTGTCTCTTATTGGTCGTAGTAAAAATATAGTAAAATGCGTAACCAATTAGAGACGGGGTGAGCACGTGACCGGAGCGATGCGCTTACGCTAAAATTTCTACAAAGTGGTCAGGCGGAAGAGTCCCCGATAGTACCTCAGTTTGTATAGAAAACACGCGCGGCACTTCACACTGACAACGCGTCCGCGCGCGTGATTTTTTATATGAAAATCACGCGGCGGAGCGCGGCGCAGTGTGATAACCGCCTTATTCCAATTTGTAACAAAGACGTGCTGCGAACTTATTGGCAACTGGGTGTCTGTTTGACGCTGACTGTATAGGCTAATTAAATTAGTTCTTACAAATTGTCAAATGCGCTTATGGAGCCTTTACATGTCTCATTGTTTTTTTGCCCTATCATTAACTTTCTATCGACCTCGCGAGCTCTGTGTTATTTAGTGACTTGTGAGGGGACGAAAGAATACATTCCCATAGATATTCGTGTAAACTCCACTTTTGAGTTTACTGTTAAGTCACTAAAATACATACATATAGGGATAGGAGAGAAGTATGTATTGGAGTTCTGAGTATGGAGGGGTTGAGTCGTCAAAGGTACGAACCTCGATAGCAATTATTGACACTGATTGGCCAAAGAAATTGTCAAAACACAGCAGTATTATAAACAGTTGGTAATCAACTAACTCAACAAATGCATAATCTATAAAAATTAAGGTGTAAAAAATAAGGTCCGATATTGAAAGTGGCAACAATGTTTTCTATACCATCGTAAAGAAACACACTACTGAAACTAACATGGGCGTGACTTGTCATTGAAGCCCAACTTATCACGCGTTTCTTTGGTTTAGTTTCGTATTTTTTATTTAATTTCATATAAATGTAATTATGGTCATAATAACGAAGTAAGATTATTCAGAATAAGCAAATCTTTCCAATCACACTCGAAACAGTGTTAGCCGAAACAAAGACATCATTTCATGAGCAACAAGGACAAAAGGACGATATTTACACAGTTAATAGTTAGGTGACATGAAATCGATGACATGATTTAGCACGCTTGGTGTACGAGTATAAAGGAGGCACTACGCCAAATGTCTATGTAGGCCGCTATAGCCACCCTTTACTATATCACAGACGATTGAAACCACAATATCTGAAAAACAAATGCACACCAAACACCAACAAACAATTTGCAATAAAACAGCGTAACTGATTAGTTGTAACTTTCTAGTAACTCATGCCAAAGGCTGTAAACGGCTAAATACCTCCATTACGTGAATTCTAAGTTGTTTAGTCACAAAAATGTTTTGTATCGCAATCTTATCGTTAGGTAAGAGTTCAGTAATTGTGATCACGTAAAACAACCACTCGATAGATAGTTGAGCTTCGACAAATACCAGAAACATTATCGGCGTTGTCTCAATAAGATAAATAGACCCAACTCTTATCTTATGTTACTTTTGATATGTTCGGCAAGAAACAAATGACAATAAAAATGGAAACGGAAACTTTTTGTGATGTGAAAGTCAGGCAGTGAACTAGTGTTCAAAATAACCGAAAGTATTTTAGCAATTATTATCTGGAAAATTATCTTTCGCATATTTGTAGGCATTGCAAAGCACTTGAACTGCAGTTTATCATGATAAACTAACTAGTAAAATGGCGGTATGATACAAAACAGTAACACTATGTACCTATTATCATCATTATAAACTAATTAGTACATCTTTACTTATACAACCCAAAACCCAAGAAATACATTGAATTACAAATTATATGAAACATTTTCGGCTGAATCTTTAGTGGAAACTCGTACATATTATTTATGCATCATGGTCACAATTCCTGAAAACTATTCCATTTAAGATTTTGGAGGCATTTAGATTAAGTTTCGTATACCAATATCTTACTCGGATGCGCTGGTGTTTAGTGCCACACTTGGGCATGGACATTCGCTCCAACATGTACTGGAATGATGTGCGGGCTTTAATCACATACTAAACTAACTGATGGATGATAATATCATGATTCAACTGTTGTCAATGATAACATTACCCAATTCACAAAGAACAAGTTTCTGCTTTTTGCCAAATGTGTATGATGATTTTTGAAGTAAACTTCTTATTCAATATCCCTTCGGAAAGGCATGGAGCAAAAAAGCAGAATGAGGAAGTAGGAAGTGTTACTCAAGTAAAACCTTTTTATAGTTGCTCCATAACAAAAACACGACGAGGAACTAGATCTACATTATGATAAACACATTAACCTCCTTTACTCCGTGCGGTCGGGTAAAAACATTAATAATTATGATGATAATAATATATATTATTATGAATGACACTTTTTACCAAATGCTGATGGTAGAATGATTGTGTAAATTAAAATCAAAATTTACCTTTCCCCAAGGGTGGCTCTTGATTTGAGGGAATTTGAATTCAGTGTAGTTCGGGTTCATCTCTCGAATTTGTTCTCGTGTAGGCGTACCTAGGACCTGTAAAATTTGCAAACGACTTAATATTTACATCTTACATTTTGACGAAAGACAATAGGTGCCGATAGCATTACAAAAAGATACGATAATGAAGGCGAATAGTCTTACAAGGACGATACATATTTACAATGATAAAAGATGAAAATAACAAAAGACTATCATTGTCCTCGCCGGCATTTGTGTATTGCAAAGTAACGCGTGTAGAGTAAGTTAAGTACCTTGATGATCTCAACGAGTTGATCAACGCCAGAGTCGCCAGGGAATATCGGTTGTCCCAGTAACAATTCTGCTACGACGCAACCCGCGCTCCACACGTCTGGAAAGAATGCATAATTATAAAATAATGTCATTTTACTGAGATGACAACTTGTAGTGCTAATAACAAATACAAATGGAAAAATAAACAATTCCTTAAAGGATATTTCGCGCATGTGCGTTAATTGGAGTTAATAAGATAAACAGAACTGTATCACAAGTACGGAGCGGACCATACTCGAGATATCGTGTTATATGACTCAATATGAAAACAGATTAAACAAGAAAAAAAAAATTTAGCTTAGTTGTATTGTATGTCAACTTGTATGGATTCTCGTTTACGTCAGCTACATTGCGTATTAGATTCCTAGGTGGAAAATTTTCGAATCATATCAGTAAATAGAAGGGGAAAAGAGCTCGAAACACGCACTAATTACAGAAAATGTAGCCATTACTTTCAGTAGCCAGGATGTGTGGTCCATACCATACTGTGTCTGTCCCAGTCTAGTGGTTCAGGATTTGAAGAAAAAGTAGTGGCCAACCTTTCTATCAATGTTATCGAGCCGTCCAGAGAAGTTTAACTAGGTTTTCATCATCATCATCTCAGCCATAGGACGTCCACTGCTGAACATAGGCCTCCCCCAATGCTTTCCATGCTGCCCGGTTGGTAGCGCCGTAGCGGCCTACGTCCAGCGCCTTCCCGCTACCTTTATAATGTCGTCGGTTTACCTTGTGGGTGGACGTCCCACGCTGCGTTTTCCGGTACGAGGCCTCCACTCCAGAACCTTGCTGCCCCATCGGCCGTCAGTTCTGCGTACTATGTGCCCTGCCCACTAGGTTAAGATAACTAGGTTTTATCGAAGACCTACCTATTTTAGTTGTGTAGTCTATGGCGCCGAAGATGAGTTCGGGAGCACGGTAGTATCGCGAGCAGATATACGAGACGTTAGGCTCCCCGCGCACGAGGTGCTTGGCGGAGCCGAAGTCGCACAACTTGAGCACGCCAGTCTTCGGGTCGAGGAGCAGGTTCTGCGGCTTGATGTCTCGGTGGCAGATGCCCAGCGAGTGGATGTATGCGAGGCTTCTGAACAACTGATACATGTATAGCTGCGGAACAACAATTGTGTGAGTATGCTTATAGCAAAACGACCAGCAGGGCTATTCCGAAACGCAATTTACGTAGTTTCGGATCTGTCTCCGTCGCTCATGCTAGCATCTCGCTTTGCGTGAGAGGGATGGCAACATTGGAAACTTCGTATAGCATATTTCGGAGTAAACCCCGCAGTTCATTGGCTACATGCAGCGTGTTTAAATGCAAAACGTTCAAAATTAAAGCACTCTCTGCCTAAAGAAGTAAATGAAACCATTTTACATTTTATTCACGTCCCTTTTTAACAAAGGAGAACAGAAATAGCGCATACTAACTAAGCTTATTACATTGCCTTCTACTGACAAACAAAGTTGACTATAAGAACAAAATTAGATAAAACCTCACCTTCACAAACAGATATTTTACATTGGGTGATATTGCATGCTTGTTTTTACATTTCAATGTTATGTTATGCTATATTAAAAATATTACTCAACAGCAATTGATTTATGTCAAGGATTAACACGATTTCATATCAACAATGTGCATCTTGATTTTAGTTAAAGTTTTATAATTTTGTAGTGCGAATGTTCATTTGTAAATCATGACTACGAGATCATAGCCCGAACCCGAAGTAAAGGAGTAAAGAGTGTAAAATTAATGCGCGTGTCAAATGACGCTATACAACAAACAGACGATGAAAATGAGTCAATATTCACCAAATTATCGTGAAAAATAACGCACAGTTTTTATCACGAACTATTTTATACTAATAAATATAATAAACCGAATATTAGTGTATTTATTCAGTACATTTAATTTGTTGACAAAATAAATAGTTTCATAAAATGTAAAGCTTATTAAATTATATTTTAAATCATACAAAAGTACAGCACCTGCGCGGTAATTTTTTTTTTTTTTTTTTTTTTTTTTTTTTTTTTTTTTCGATTCCGGTCACACTCCATCAACAAGTGAAACACATCATCTATTACACCGCATATTTCACAGTTCGGGGTGTCTGTAACTTTCATCAGATATTTAAATTTATTAAGTGGAATGTGGCCAGATCGAAGCCTATGAGCAGTTATTGTATGTAATCTATCAAAACAAGTATTGGCAAACCAGGGCACCCGAGGAGGTTCTGACTGTAGCGTTTTGTACCATATTCCTTTTTCACAAGACCTTTGATTAAAATGCTCTTTCCACATATTACGAATAACCTTCTTATATTTATTGAAAACTTCTGAACTACTTGGTTTTATATCTTTAATAGTACCTTCGCAAAGTGCCAATTTCGCTAAACGGTCAGCCTCCTCGTTTCCCACAATACCTATATGGGCTGGGATCCACTGTAAAACAACCTGCGCGGTAATTACTAGGAAAAACGCACGCGTGTGTAATAAATACCTAAGCTTAATTATGAACCTAAGAACTGTAAAATAATAGTCACTACAAGCAGGTGTATTAAAAATATGTAACAATTAGAGTATAACAAATTGCGTCAATGATAAAAAGTTTATTAGATAATACTTACATTTTTATATTAAAGGGGTGATTATTACATTATTGTGTGCACTTGATTTCAAATAATGATACATAATTAAATCTGGCAGAGAGTTAGTTATTGGAAATAGTAAAGTAATTATTAAAAATAAATAAGTACATACCTTTATAAAACTAATGGGTATTGTTTGTTCATCTTTGGAGTAATGACGTGCCACTTTGTACACAGTCTCTGGTATATACTCCAGCACCAAATTCAGGTACACTTCATCCTTCTGCAAAAACAAAAGTATTACACCACCCACCTTCAAAGCGTAAAGAACTTTAAGATTATAATAATATGCGAACTTGGATTTAACATAATTAATTAGAGAGTAATTAATAATGGAATCTTTTGGCAAGAATGAATTGTTATAATTACAAAAAAATAGAACAGGGAATTGCAAACCAATCTGAAATCAATCCAATTTTCAAACAGGCAAAAATAATATCTCTAGGTTGTGTCATATCCATTCATGGTCATATTTCAGAGAACGATGCATTAAAAGCAAATCAAAAGTGCAAAAAGTTTAACACAAAGTGGTTTATGGATGAGAGAGAGATAGCGAGTATTCCGTCGATAAGATTTCACAGTTGGCCCGGGGCCAAAGGATCTAGGTTCGTGTTTAAATAGTCATAAGAATTACCTACTACAGTCTGGGAGTTAGGCCTTGAACTACACGCATAAAAAATGCATAAGGCATTTTATCGTCAACATTAGCAAAATAGGTAACGGTTTTTCTTATTACGAAACATATTTTGCTAATCATTTAGCCGTACTCGTGGCCCTACCATTCAAAGCAATCTTCACTATCAAACTAATCATATTACTGGCAATATACTTGAATTTGTACCAATAAAATGTAATAAACGGGTTTATTTTATTTATGTTTCAACCGTGAAAAGTTTTTAATATGTATTTCATGTATGTAGGTAGATATACCTATCCCGCAACTCCCATTGCACCAATTTCTTTGTTTCTGAAAAACTTAGGCGTTTAAACAGATACTAAAATATCGTAGTCAAAAACCTTATGCATTTTCTATGAGAGTTTACCTACTCTTAAAATATTTATATAACATTGAATGTGGGACAATGAAAAATGGTGTAACAATGACACGATAGAAGCCGCCGTTCAAAAACAAAAATAAGCAAGCAACAACTCCGATGGTTCTGACGATGCCATGTATGTTTTGGCGATGATAGTGAATGATCGTGTCATCGAGCATCAACTGGTAGTAAAGCCGACCTCATGACGAAAGAAAATGGTGACGTGACCAGAACTCGTTCTGAATTATGCACACAACTGTTCGACTGGCCCCGGAGTTACCGATCGATATAGTTTGCAAACTCAAAAGCGTGACTACATTGTTAATATGTATCAAGACTCAACAATTATTGTTCGGTAACCCTTGCCAAAACACTTGTAGACCTAAGTTGTGCGTTAGCACACTAGCGCAACAATCTGAATGGTTCTGACATACTGCGACTTCAAGACTCTGCATTGCGTTTAATAGTGAGCTCACTGCCGCGGGCACTGCCGCCTCCCCCAAATAAAACACACAAATAACATACCCTTAATATACCAAACTGTATTACACATTATGCACAATAATAATCACATTTCATTAAAGAGCAATATTATAAATAAGTAAATAAATAGATTATAAAGTTACAACTAATTATAAAGTAATGTAACAATAATTACCTTTTCACCACTAGAGTAAAAGAAGTATTTCAATTTTACGATATTACAATGCTCCAGTCGTCGCATAATCTGAAGTTCACGATTCTGTAAACCAAGAGTAACATTACATTAAAGTATACATTCCACTTCCAGAAACTGTAACTGTTTTTATTTAACAAAAAATAAGTTGGAGTGATGATGATTGATCGTTCGGTTAATGATAACAAAGAAATTAATTAGAAGAACTATCTATATTTGTTCTACAATAATTACTTTGATGATTGAATACTGTAATATCAAGAAGGAAGGAATATGCATGAAACAATTCGACTAATTTATCGAAAAACACTAAAATAAATAAAATAGAAAAATGATTAATGCAGAATATGGATAGAAAAACAAATAAATATGTGGAGCTATTTTATAACGACGAAACGAAATAACGATGCAACTACTTTCCAGACTACTACTTACAGCTTCAAGCTACTTCTTTATCACTAACAACTTGAAGCTAATCTAGATATTATAAGAAAAACACAATTATTAATTTTACCTTTGCATGTTTGCATAGCTAAAAAGTCTTGCATATTCCTTATTACTTCTATAGAAACTAGGTACTACTTCTGGTACTAGTCAGGTAGGTACGATGAATTGAAAATTAATTAGAATTTAGAATTAAATGTAGATTTTTAGTAATGAAATAGCGGAATGTAGTTCCTACTCACCTTAAACCTCTTGTCTTGGAGCACCTTTTTGATGGCTATAAGTTCGCCGGTGTCGCAGAGTTTGGCCTGGTAGACGACGCCGAAGCTGCCGTTGCCGATGAGCTTCATGTCGGCATAGCTCACCTCCTGCGGCCGGTCGGGGCCTTGCCCCGGCGTCGCCACCACAGTCGTCACCTTCGAGCCGTCCTTGCCTGCAAAACCGAAAAGTTAACCATCAAAAACAGGCAACAAGTACCTACCTACGCAGCTACGGCGACGTTTCGTGACGACAACGCCGGCATGCGGGCCACGCGAATTTCATTTCGACACGCACAATGGAATTATAAAGTAGCTGTCTGTCTAGTAAGGGAGAAAGTTATTTTAAACAGTGGGTATGCCAGACTTTATTCATTTTAGTCATTTCTAGTTGTAACCCAAAATACCTCTTATTCAACAACCCGCTAAGACCTATGTCCATTGATTCCTTTGATTCCCATTAAAGGAGAGACTGATCAGTATACTCGTATTGAATAGTCGTAAAAGACACTGACATGGATTAGATAGAAATAATCATTGGCGTCCACTGTCTAATAAGACATATAGAAACAATCAATAAAGATGACCTAGCATGGTGGTGCGCGTTCCATGCAACGCCAGCTAAGTTTATGGTTCAAATCAAGGTAAAAGAGGTAGTAAATAATGTAAGTGAGAATTGCCAGATTACGTCTATTAGTTTGGTTATTATCAATAATTGATCTTCAGATTAAAATTGGCTCCTAATAGGATTATTGTAACCCGTAACGTTTTACCATCAATCACCTGCGAAGCTACGAGGTGATTTTGAGAAAGTTGAAAAAGGTGATTATCAAATTGTGATGCCTTTCTGAGATTTGTGCTAACGAAGTTAAGTTTTTACCGCTTTTACCAATTTTGCCGTAATGAATAATTGTGTGATAGTTTAGTTAAAAGTTTTCTAATAATTATGATGAATCGATCGAATATATTCAAACGAGCAAAGCCGCAGCCAATGACTAAGTAATTATGATATCATTTGGAATTTATACCTCTCATTAAAGTTCTTAGTATGTGTGATACCTCCTATATTCCCATATCATGTTTCGTAAACTAGGTATTGTGATATTATCTGACACTATCTGTTAAAAATGTGTTTTTGTCTCACGCATAATGTTCGTCTTACTTTATATTGAGAAGTTTTAAACATTTGTTATCAATTAGAATTATAACAACATTGGTATCTTATTTGGGTTAATTCAATTATAAGTGCCAATCTAACGCACACGAATAGATCTAATTTAGAGAATCTTACATCCTATTGAAAAAAAATAGACATTCAACAATAAAGAATCGTAATGAAATTAATAAAACATCGTGTTGTGCGTCGACGTCATTCACGATTGCTACTACTTTTAGCACTATAATTATAGTTGGTGAAAATGGGTCTGGCAAAGCAATAACTTAATGATACTTTCTCTGAATTCTTACGATGGAAGAACGACCAGTCGACCACATTATTGACAAGTGATCTTACACAACTATACGAACGACCTCTCTCTAATGCAATTTAGTCCTAACTAATGACGCAAATGAATCCGCTTCGCTGACAGTAACGCATATAGCAGCAGTTTGTTACACTTCTACAAATAATACGAGTTCATCAAATACAATGTTTTGAATGCATAAAAATATGTTAGTTATCAAGTAATACGCTATCTAACTATTACACATTTAAGTAGATAAACTTTCAACCTTCCTCGATAATTTCATTGGTTATCATGATTTAACTGACATTTCAGAAAAAAATATCACAAAAGTAATGTTAATGTAACATAAATGAAAATACACGTCACATGCAATTCATGGCCCTCGGGATTGTTTGTCATGGATAAGTAACAACTACCACAGATTAACAAATATCACTGGCACATTTTGTAGAGGCAAGTCGGAATTTAAAGGACCGATTTCCTGGTTCTTTTCAAAGTTTGAAATAGTTATTTGACATAACGCTTTACAGAGAAAGGTTACCGTTTATCAGCCATCAGATCTTTATCAGAGACCTGTGAAACCAAAAGTTGTAGTTTTGTGACATAATATAAGTTTTTCATAGGCTATCAGAATTTATTGGCAAGTGGTGAAACCGGTGACTAGGTGATATACTCACACGGAAATACTGGCTGATAAAATCTACTAACTATAATTAAAACATATCGATGCTCGTTAGGTTCCGACGATACAAAGTTAGGTGAAATCGGCTGCAATATTTAATTACTTATACGAAAAATTTTGAATTAATAATTGGCACACAATTAAAACCTTCAGACTTGTTGACGAGTTTGAAAACAAAATCCACTTTAATTCTTGTTAGTTTGCGTCACAATAATAATGCATCAAGTTGTAGGTGCAATTACACAAATCGACAAATTGGGCCAACCCAGCAAACAAATTAAATAAGTCAGGGTTATACGTCCAATTGACCGACCGATGCGGAACGATATTGGCGATTATAGCACCCACTGTTGTAGGTACTCCTCACTGATTAAATTGATAGAAAACACTTCTGATGCATAGTGGTTTGCAATTGAATAATTAATACAGAATGTCTTAGTTCTTTTGGTATTTTATTTTCAAATATTCCGTCTAACTGCTATCACCGTTAACGACTCGACTGAAATAACACGCAGTAGCTACTCAATAAGTAAATTGTATATGAAAAAATATTTAGTTGAAGCGATATCTACATTTTGTTTAAATTTTTCGTCTTTGTTTTAATGAAAACATTAAAATTTAAGAAATTAGCCACTATTGAAAAATAAACTGGGCAATATTACTAATGCATCTGTAATCTCAGTGTTACTGTGTGTAAGTACTAATCACCACAGTTTAGAAGTAAATAAAGTGCTTTTATGTTGCGTATATTGTACCTGACTTGAAGAAATTAAAATCATAATTTGTAAATCCGGTAAAGGACACCTCTTTTTTACGTTTAGTCTAGGGACTCTGTTTGCATTGCCGATTGTAGTCAATCGTCGTCTACCACCAAACAATCGCCTCTATGTAAATAATGGCATTCGTTCTGTACAATGATCTTACTTATAAAAAGCTTACTACAATAAAATTGTTACTTGGATTTCCGGTGTATAAAAACAGCTAACAGTATTCAGGAACTGTCTTTTATTTGTTAAGCGCGTCTTAAAAACACATCACAAAAAGCAAACGTTAAAATCTTATTGGTCAAACTCTAGTTTGATAAACTCGGCTATTCATTTAGAAAGTTTAAATACCGGAGTACGCACACTGAATGGCTACACACAAAATTGTCCTATAATGGTTTGGCTAATAAATTATTCAACTTGAAACAGGATGGCGGAGTTTTAATTTGATAGAAACTTGTAGGGCTTTGAACAGCGCTGACCACTTCGATGAAGTTCGATGGCGTCATTAATTAGGCTAGCTAGTTCATCTGTGCCGCGACTTCATCAATCAATCAATTCTACGCTTCTCGTTGGTGGTCGGGTACAGTGCGAGTGCAGTGGGGTTACTAATTAATTACTATGAAGCGTGTGTTCATTCGTGACGAGCACAGCAATCGAGACTCATAGAAACCGATTGGTCACGCACACTCAGTTTGGGGTACCTAGTACTCCAATGCAGCCTTGGAATCATAAGTCAGGTGTGGTATCAATCACACCAGTACAATTCCCTTATTTGGTTGGAATAAAGAGGGCGAGATATCAATCATGCCATGGAAGACCGACGTGCCGCACCCACCTAGCAACCCTTATTGACGCAAGCCCTAACGCACTCCACCCTTGTTTAACAGCATTCTATCCGAGTACTTTCTGTTTATTTATAGAAATCCAATAGCTATTACCACGGTGTATAAAAAATATGATGTAATCCTATTTTTAGGACTCCAGATTAGGACCTAATGGGTAAGTTATCCTAAAGTTATCTCGTTAAACGGAAAACTGAGGAAGAAGACATATAAATTAAACCTAGTGTCTACGTATACGTTTTTATTAAATTATACTGATAACATTATATTTTTTATTTCAAGTAATGTTACTGTAAACACAAAGCACAAAGTAAGTTTTGTGGAGACAAATCTTCACATCAAGTTACTGCACATTATTTCGTGATGAGAAAAAGTTTCATATTTATCAAAACCATGTGTATGTAAATGTGTGTTATTTTGGGACAACAACTGGGCCCCAAGTCTGCTATTTTTAATTAAATGACAAGCTATTGTTATTCAATTGATATTCAATTACAATTCCATTACGATTGACACAAATTTGGTATTCTGCTAAAACTTGTTTACAATATCAATGAAGTCGTAATGTAATTGTAATGGGATCGTAATTGAATAGATAATGGTGTTGCCATTAAAATCCTTTCAAAATCTACCAAGGGACAAAATGAGTGAATGAACTATTCTATTGTTTTAAATATATGTTTTTTTTATTTTCTGTGATTCTATTACAAAGTAAACTAATGAAAATGAAGCGGTTTGTCCATAAAAATTGATCTAGAGTCATTTAAAACCATTTATTTCTAACACATTGGCTGTAATTACATGGGACAAAGTCAATAATTAAAAAAGCATCTGTCAACTGACATGTCAATGTTATGAAAATCATCAATTATTTAGGCCAATTTCAATTTTGATTTGAATTTAATGATATTTTGAATGAAAATCACAATTTTAAACCAGTAGGTATATGCACAATTACTTTTTTATGTCTGAAGTAATCTGTAAAAGTGTATAAGTGTGTATTCAACAATCTATTATGTTGATTTTAATGTGTAATGCTTCACACGCAGGATTTTATGTTCAGAATCACATAAATCTTAATTAAATCCATTGAGTTATAATGTACTTATTACTTCAATGATTAAATCAAGGCAAAAACAACCACTTGATACAAATATTACATTTAATAACAATAGTATAAAATTCGTCTAATAAAATCACCTATAATATTTACCTACCTACTTAGTACCTTAGTACTTACACTTTACTAATATGGAAGCAATAAGCGTATTGTGTATTAAGAATAGAAATAGATTCAAATATTAGTTGAATTGCTATTATACTGACTCTGAAAATTCACAAGGAGTTCAAAAACTATATGGATCTAATGGTTCTATATTGGCTCACATACAATTCTAAATNTTGGTCAATAAGGAAATCATGGGGCCTCTCCCAATGATTTCCTTTCCTATGTTCAACAGTGATGTTGATGATGATCTCCGTCAGGACCCTCACTTCCGCCTTTCCGAGTCGCAATGTTTTTACAAATGTTCCGATTCATGATTTAGGGCATCCACCGATCCATCTTCGATACTTATCGGGTATAAGTCAAAGCTAAAATGCGTAAACATGCCACTGATGGTCTCATAATTAATTTTTAAACGAAACACGAAACAAAAATCGTAGTTAACACCACATAAACACCTATTGTTGCTCAATCGTACTCTAATAGCAAAATTGCCATTGAGAGTTCATTGGACCAAATGTCAAACAAACGTCAAATAATAGTAGAATACCATTTTAACCCACAATCGATTTACGATTGTAACACGATTGAAGAGCAGACTACCAAAATAGTCCAATGGCAGTTCAATGGAATTCCATTGGAAAATCATTGGTCTTTATTTATTAGCAGAATACCAATAGTGTCAAATAATTCTATTGAGATTCGATTACGATTCAATTGAGCCATTTGTAAATTAGCGGACTTGGGGCCCTGTAGAGCTGTTGACTTGCTAACTATGTAATATTGTTGCATTTGTAAAGTTACGTAATAACTTATTTTAAAAGTAAAATACATTGGGCTGGCATCCGAAAGTCGAAGACATTGATTTTATTAATGTCATCATACATAAGTTTGCTGCATTTTTTATGAACTTTGAATAAATTTATTAAAAGATAAAATATGATTTTGTTGTTGGCCTTATCTTAATGTTGTAATTAAGATTCGCGCATCATAACTGTAAATTAAGTGAATACACATTTTTTCAGGGTTAAGAAGAAGTCAAAACAGATCACAATTCATTGCAAAACATCAAAGCCTTCCATCACAAAGCCATTTCATGAATGCCAATTACACACACCCGTCAACCATGCCAGGAACGCATAAATAAACAATTTAAGCCAGATAGGGGTTTCTTCCGAATCAAAAAAAAGAAACAAAATGAGTTACACAGAGACCAATTTCTACACTACAACATCAACATAAATAAAAATACTCATTTAGAAAATTAGAAGGGACTACATTTTAGCCACAGAATTAAAAACTCAATACACATACTTTTTTTATCAAATAACGATTGTAAATTCAATCGCGAGTTCTAAATTAAGATCCTATTTTTAATTTACTCTACTTTTTTTTACAAGTTTATTTGTTATAAAGAATGAGTTAGTTTTGAGCGTAGTTCTCGCTTTCTAATCAAAATAATGGTGGTGCATATGAAAAGAAACTGTGTAACTACAACCCATCTAAATGACGTGCGCCACATCTAGCACTTACGATGCGAGGAGGCCGCCTTCTTTTCTGAAGCCAGCTCGGTCTTTTTAGGAGTTTCCACGTCGCCTGCGAGTCGCAGCAAAACACAAAAGCAGCATTAGAACATTGCATTGACATACACATGTGATACGGAAAGTCGTCAGGTGATAATGGGCATGAGAATGTATGACCTGAACATCCAAGATACTGAAGCTAGGACACTCACTAATGGTACGCCGCAGTTTCTTACAGAAAGAGGAGAGGCGGTCGCGAGCGCGACTTAGTTGGCCACTTTTATCGGTGTCAAGTAAACGGAGGAGCGAGGGCTCGGAGCGCGCGGTCACCTCGCCGACGGGGCGCAGAGCCACCGTCGCGGGGCCCTCCGATACTCCTAGGTTGTCGAAGCATACCGGCCCCGCGGAACACTCCAGCTTGGAAGAGGATCGCACGCGAGCGCGCGTCGTGGTAGACTGCCGGTCGTCAGCGCAGCGCGACGCCACTGCCCCGCCCAGTGGCCGTACCGTACCGTACAGGTCGACCTCACTTTACTTTAAGACCATCAATTGTGCTAATTTCAATTCGCAACAGTCACTATCATCATAGTACTACGACGGTTCTAATATGACAGACTTTCCTTCGATTAAGTAATTACCAAAAACAAACCACTATGGCTACAACAAGGATGTAAGAATACCATGTGAAAATACTGGAAGTACGGTATGTTATCGTGATATAATATGAATGTTTTTGTTTACAAAATAAGTAGCATATCGATAAGAACCAAGATTCTCCTGATATTTGGAAAACATAAAAAAACAGACAATTTTTCATAATGATACACTTACCTATCCGATTATGAAATGAAATCTCATAAAGAAACTGTATCTACGTACATCATCTATGACATTTGATATCTTGCAAAATATCGCCAACTGCGCTTTTTGACTATTATTTTCTTTTAACTACCGAAGTTAAGGGGATTGACATGACATGAGGTTCATTGTAATCGTTCTGATCAGTACTACATCACATGCAATGCGTGTCCGTCTCTTTATACAACCTGTGATAATTTACTTGTGTCGTCACAGACAAACAAATCAAAATTACTTCTAGTGTTAAAAGATTTCGTACACGATATCAATTCTCAAAACTTATTCTGCGTAAATAGAGATAGTTATTTTGATAAACACGAATAACAGAATACGGTGTCTGTGCCGATGTATCATAAAAGAAGCGGTTTTCAGTTTTGTTTTGGAGAGATTATTAACCGCTAGCTAATCCAAGCTTGATTGTTCGCTAACAGAATTAGCAACGTCATGGACACGAGACAATCGGATTAGAATTTTTGGGGAAGTTTGTTGGGTTCTTAGCACGCGAAGAACGCGGAGAGCACGCACCTGACATTCGATACGCTTTCACAAGCTACTAGTTGATTAGCGTTGATTGCGCAAGGCCGTTTTGAGGGCAATTTTTAAAAATAAAACTAGCAATTCGGCAATTTAGGAAATCAATAGTTTTCATGTAACGCTTAATACATAACAATATAATTTTTCCATGTTTCACCGATCTTTTTGTTGTTTGTCGCGTACCTACACGCGTAAAAACTTCACGTTGCTCGTAATAGGTACAGTAATATTAATTACCTCTATCGGTTTTCAACATTAAAGATTTAATTATTAATTACTGTTTTTAAAAAGCTAATAGAAGCATTTTTATTACACAGAGAACGAGATGAATGGCCTCTCTGTCTGCTTATACTCATCGGCATTATCATTCATAATCAAGAAATAAATACCTGTATTATTTTCATATCATTTTAGTTAAGCTATGAAATATACTGTATTTATGAATGATTTGATTTCAGACGAATTCAATGATTTAGAAGACCCTGAGCATCTATTTCCAATTTCCTACCCTATAACGTGAAAGACCTGCTCCAAACATAAATCACGACCAAATAACAGATAAATGAAACCAACGGATGCCTGATGCCCCTGGTGCACATGTGGTAAAAACATACAGAAGGATTCTTCTCCGGTTATAACGAATGATTACGGAAAACATGTCATGACTGTACATAAATGAAACGGTAAGTGGAATGACCAACAAGTATTAAATTAGGCTTGGACTTTCCATGATTTGGAAAATACTAGAGGAACAAAAAATCGGATGAGCGAAGACGGTCGAATATGGTTCGAGGAGTGTGGTCGAATAATACACAGATATTTTCTTAAACCCGTAGATCATGTTTTGTATCGTAGTCCTTAGAAGAAGTTAGGGAAGACTAATAATAGCTAAACTGACACTAAAAAGGCGTGGGTGGGATGTGTATTTATTTACTTTATTGAGGAAATAATTACGTCAGGAAATAACTGTCTCCATTTTCATTACTTTTAATATCGTCAGTGGAAAGGAAAAATGCTTGTTTTCACCTTTTTTTTCATTAACCACTGGGGCCAATTAACATCTAATAGAATACTCCCGACAAAATAAGATCGCATTTATTAAGGACATTCAATACATACTGATGCCAGTTAAACTAACACCAAATAAAATAACAAGCTATGTTTTATCGTTAAACACTGGGCAATTTGTCGAAAATACAGTGACAGTAGGTACGCTTTTATCCTAATACTTCCGAATATTTTTGTACTAGCAAAAAACAACAGTGATATATATCTACTGGTGTTATATTTTATTCTATGTTTGGTCTTATGTTTTAGTATTTGAAATTCCTTGATTGAGCCGAAAATGCAAACTTAAATGCGTCTCTTTGCGCTACAATAATAGACAATGAATAACGAAAGACCAAGCCAAAATATTAAGAATTGTTTAAGTAAACGTGACCACATGATAGTGCATTTGGTCGCTAATTCTCCGTCAGTCACACATTATGCATGTCACAGACTGGTGCGCAAGCCTTTGTGTTAGGAAAGCGATACCACGTTTGCGGTTCTTTACGGTCAGAGCGCGCGCTCGCAGCTTTTGAATTCGACCAAGGCTCTATTGTCACAAGATAACTAACCGCAGATAATGAGAGAACCGGTCCCGCCACCTCCGTCATGACGCATCACTCGACTTGCTCTCTTCACTCTCAAAACTAATAAAGTAAAAAACCATTATAATATTTAGCATGTAAGTAAACATAAGAAAAGCCAGCAACGTGTACATAAGTATATTTTCCTTATCACAAATAGGTAACATAATTTATCGATTCATCTACTGTGTCACATCACATGCCTTTACACGTCATGCATCATTTCAAGAAGGATGATAATAACTAACTAAACCTTTTCCAAAATGATCTCAACTAAACATTCAACTCTATTAATAACATTGTCTACCTATATGCTGGGAAACTGCCTGCTGAAATAAATCTGGGCGTATTTCCAAGGCAGGCCATGGTTGTGACGCTTTTGCGAGTTAGCACAACAGGCGAGAGGTCATTGATAACTGCGTCGAAAAAATTCGAACAAATTACTCCTTTAATTGAGTTTCGGTAAGTTCATTAAACATATAAAACGCGCTAGTAAAACTGTAATCAAATATTGATAGAAAGGTGAGGAATTATCTTCAGATCAGAAAGGAGAAAGCCTTAATGACATCAATCAACGAGAATCAAGTAGAAATTTTCATACAAAATTACTATAGTATTAAAACAACATTCTACAGCAGATGCAAAGGAGCTCAATCGTTTGTAGCCGTGTTGGATCGGAGTCTCTCATTACTCCTAACTGCGAGATCGAATTCCAGCACTAATCTATGGAATTTGACGGCAAGAGGCTTGCATCAGATTACACTAGATGCGGCATGTAGCAAACTAGCTTCGATTGTGCGGGTCAGTCCGTCTCCTTTATGGAGGAACAGGGCTAAACTTTACAAAGGTGAACAGGTCAGATGATCATCATTTGTCGAATATCCTACGTCCAACAAAAGCTGGGCGGTAAAACAGTGACTACCTATTCAGCAGATTATCAGAACTATAATATGATACTGTTTAGTAACGTCACGCAGAATCTTATCTTGACGAAATATTATTATATATTGTAAAATATATATGTATATTATTTATTTACCATCGTTGATTATTTTATTGAATAGAAAAAGTGCGTTGTTAGGTATATTTTCGAAGTCTTTGTGATTGCGATTTAAGGACGCATTACAAAATACCGTTTTGGCTTATTATAACAATTTATTTACTGTTTAATGAAATTATACATATTTTTATTACCGAAAACATGTTCGACGCTTTTTCTAAAAGCCAGTCGTCGTCGTAATAGTATAACTCCTTGAATTTCCTAGCAAGAATATCAAATAGGTAGAATGTGCTATTGTATAAAATATAGAAAGTACCTACTTAATAATAACTACCTGCACATCATGTCTGCTAATTTTTTATAAGAATTTTAACATAACAATATAATAAAAATAAAATTGCTATTACAAATTCGAGTTGTTCACTGGACCAGAATTGACTAGATTATTCAAATACAATACTTGAAAGAATGTTACCATTTTTTTTAACTAAATATAACGACGGTTCCGCCGACTTGGCCCTGGTGTTCCGATCGTCACGATCGGTATTGACGATGTAAGTGCCGCGTCGGCGCAACATTATTCCTGCCCGCTAACTCAGTTCCATGTAACATGAAGGTTACTGTTGCACTCCACTGACCACACGATCATTATCACCAAACTTAACTGCGGAACAATTTTCTGTTCTTCACTGCTAACATTTTCAACACTTCACATGCCTAATGAATGCTCACTGAACAATATTCAGCGGTTAGCTACGGACGAATCGACAGATTGTTTTCGAATTGTTCGCGCACCGGATAACTGCGACTGTGCAGTACTGAGGAAGTGGGTTAACGAACCAATTGGTAATTTTGCAACATGCACTGGCTACGGCGACCACGTCGCTCGACTGTGACGGGGGCGCTGAGCGAAAGGCGACTCAACGAAAACCGAGAGTGCGTTGCCGCGGCGCTTCCGCGAATGGAAGGATGAGGCGGTCACGCCGCCCGCGAGATAGCGAGATCGACAACACTCACTGATAACGGCGCTGATAACATTTACGTGTACATCATCGAGCGCGAGACACTTAACATTCGTTTCATAATTAAATAATACATCAAAACGAATAGTTACGTTAAATCGCGATAGATAGGTTATTTATTTACGAATTAAAGATAAAATATCCTAATAGATTCATTGATATTTGAGGATATGAAACCAATTAAATGTAATTAACCTATAGAAATTGCATACACGATCTCATCAAGGCACAAAACGTTGGGCCAAGGCTGCGACGCCGGTTGCTGCATCATTAAAAATGTAACAGTTAGCCGCGGGTAGGTGTTTAACCCACGGTAACTCTTGTAAATTTTTTAAATTTCAGTCCAACACTTGATTTATTTATCTGAGTTTGTATAGAATAAATAGAACTCGCGAACAAATGTAGGATATTTTAAACCATTTTCGCGAGTTTCTTGATTGACATCAAGGCAAGAAACACTATAATGTGCAAAAGTAATTAATTTGGAGTTTATTGTACATTTTGAGGTCAAATTACCAAATTTTAACCCATAGAGCAATATATTTGGATTTTGATCAAAGAACTCATTAAAAGTACCTCTTGATTCATATTAGGTATATTTTCATAACAAATTATCTCCTGTAAGAAATTGCTAAATTAATTTGCCCACTGATTGGTAGTTGGCCACACACATGGCCAAGGAAATCACTACATTAAAATAATTCTGAATATTCCTTTGAAAGTATTTCATTTCACTGTTTCCATGCCATATAATGAATGGGAGACATGACTATGAAAGAATATAGACATAGTTCTTAGGTCACATTTAAAACTATGTACTTAGTTCATGACATTTCTTAATATTGACTCGGTAAAATATTGTTACTTATTTTTATGNAGTTGATGTCGCACGGAAAATATTCGCTAAAAATTCTACTTTAGTTTGTAATTTTTTTTTTGGTGGATAATGCGTTTATATAAGTCATAATAGATCACCTAAATAAATATGGCGAGGATTGAAATCAACACCCTGTATTTACCCATTGTATTTAAGTCAGCTACCGCAAAGCAAGGGTAATTAATAATAAGATACAATAGGAAAAATCTAAAGTATGAGTTTTGGAAAAAACATCTTAGTCAGAAATTGTCAATGAGTACAGAACAAAACAGTGTTTGCAACAATTTAAATAATCATGTCAAATATTTTTTACTAGGACAGTCTAGTTAAATATTTTATAATGTCTTTTTTTATAATTTATAAATTTATTAGAAAAAAGACAGTGTATAAAATATTATAAAACTATGTTTAAATAAACAAATAATACTAATACTTGAATAGATAATACAATATTTAAAAAAAAGAATATAAAAGTTAAATAAAGTTACACTGGTATCATCTTAAAAAGTATTATTGTACTATTTATTTACTATATAGTTTTTGTTTGTTAAGTAAAACTTAATAAAATTTGAACCCTTAATAAAATTATGGCTGACAATAGTGACTGAGTTTCTTGCGCTGCTTCTTCTCAGCACTGGCCCATTTATTGTCCCGAAGCAGTGGTAGGGTTAATATTGGGACGTGTAAAAGCGCTTTTTTAAAGCCTATTTGCAAAAATAAATGAATTTTATGAATTTTTATGAATTTTATGCTAATGAAGTCATAATTTTATCATCAATAGGTAGTGTGATGGAAACTTAGTACCTAAAACATATTATCATTAGAATTCATGTTTAAATTCACATTAATGCTACAGATTTATGTAATACTCATTAATATTAACCAATTTGGATTATCCTAGTACAGAGTTTTTCAACCTTTTTCATGACACGACCCCCCTAGCATGAAAAAATATTTTGCGACCCCCTACCGCTCGCCTTTTTTTTCTTGCATTTAAAATGTTACAAAGATGTTGTGGGAACTGAGTATTTCAATCCATAAAACATTTTTATGATTATATTAGATTTTGGATAAACCTATCTTTATAAGTAATGTTTTTTTACTGAGGTAGATTTTATGACCTCACGCGACCCCCCTATAGAGGCTTGGCGACCCCCAGGGGGTTGCGACCCACAGGTTGAAAAACACTGTCCTAGTAGGTCACTGGGTCTCTGGTGCACACATTTTAATATCGAGTGTATGACAATAATAAATTTGTGAAACCAACATAGCCAAATTATTATAATACCTATCTGGTTTATAACCAAAGCCTTAAATATATTTAGTGGAAATGAATTTTAGAAAATGCTATAAGTATGTAAATTTGTTACAACAAAGCATTTTTGACACAAAGAATATTTTGAAGTTCATATCTTATTGGTTATTTGCTATGAACTTTGGTTGAATATTATGTGAGCATTATGGTGATTGGTGGTCTGATCAAGTATGTGGGGATTACTTATGATATAGATAATATGTTTTTTAGCAATAAAGCTCCCATTAAATTACGTCATATTAAAGTAACCTCAAAATAATAGGAATAATCATTAGGTACCTATGAAGAAATTGAGGAAATCCCTTACAATTGGCTCATGGGAACAAGAATATAGTGGACTTCTTATTACACCGAACGCGTTTCAATCATTACGTTTTGGACGCATCGCGTTCAAATTCTTACAATTTTGACGTGATAGCTGTCACAATGCCAGGCCTATGTGGCAGAAATGAAGCACAGGCTGTGGCCATTTTTGAAACGCTATAGACGTAAATGTAGCCGATATTGATTTACCCCGAAATTGTTAGAAATAACTAACATAAATGCTCATTTGTGGCAGTTTGCAGCCATGTTTAAAATTGTCAGTAACGAAATACGTCACAGGCGCAAAGAAATCACGATGGCCGACAAAAGAATGGTTAGGTGGTACTTACTGCTAATTTTTACGCCTCCAAGAGGTGGTTTCGGTGGTTGATTATCGAATGTCTTTCGAACGGATTTGCTGCCCTCGGCGAATGACGTGGTCCTAGGGCGTCCGCTCATTATTAAACTTATAAAATAAACGGCTTTAGAATCCTGAACTTCATAGATACTTCACATTTCTCGTTACCACCCTTGCACACGCACTGAACTCTCTCACTTTACCGACGGTATAAATTAAGTCAGGGCTATAATAGTCAAAACAATATCACTAAGATACAATTAAAATCAAAATAAGATTATCCTTTCAAGCTTTTACAATATCATTTTCTTAAAATTTCAAAATTTACATCACTAAAGTGAACGACAGATTTTAGTTTCTTCGTCTTCCTTCTTGACTTGCACTCGCTCACTCGTTCGGCTATGTCCGGAACCCATTCGGACGTTCGATCACTCCCCGAACATGACGTCACATAACGATGTGTGCTGCCATCTACAATAAAATGATTAAAAACTTTCGTTGAATTAGAAATATCGGTAAAACAGCACACAGCTAGTTTTACACTTACAAAATATAGATTAAAAACGAAGCTTAGGCGTTGTACCCAAAGAAAACATTTTTGAACAGTTTATTTTTTTTAAGTAAAATGGGTGATTTCCAGATATAAGTATTATTTAATTACTATACATTAATTTATTGTTATTACCAAAATTTCATTAGCGAAAAGAAAATGAAGCTAAACTTTCCATACGACAGAGCCATCTGTCGGGGAGGGGCTTAAACCTATTTATTTGTTGAATTAAATGTTTTGTAATAAAATGTAATAAATGGCACGTCATAAATTGGTCGTAGCAATGTGATTACGCCCAAATTTTAAACTGTTGTAAGTATACACGCATCCAATAAATAACATTCTTTAATAACTCTGCAGTGAACCGCCAATCAGCGCCAGCTCTCACGATGCGACGCAAACCAAACGATCCATCGTTCATTCGTATTAATTAATGCGCCGCCTGTTTTTGTGACGCAGTTGCGCGTGCGCCGCCGGCGTGATAGGCGTGCGCTTCATCTAGTGATTGAGAATTGTTTGATAATGTGATTTTCAAAATATTTTGCGCAAGTCAGAGGTCAGAATAGCCTCAGCGCAATCAATCTACAAAATGGAGTGTTACACGTCGGACAGCTGCGACAGTGATAGCAGAGAACAAAAAACTCTCGATTTATCTTGCCAGTTATTGGAGTCCATCGCCTTATCGGCTGAGCTAAGAGGCATTGTTGATGAAAAGGACTGTGCAAAAAGTTACGAGATAATTCTGCTCTACAACAACAGAATAAAGACTCTACCAGACACACTAAACAGGTTTTGCAACTTGAAGATATTGGATGTGAGCAATAATAGGCTTACGAGTTTACCTGATGTGCTCAAGAATTGTCCACTCACTACACTCATAGCAAAACACAATCAGCTGACAAATGATTCGTTACCAAAAAGCTTTTACTCCGCTAGAACTACATTAAAGGAACTTAACTTGAGTGGAAATCAACTAAATGTCTTCCCAGAACAAGTGTTAGAATTATGTTCGCTTAAGTATCTCTATCTTGGGGGCAACAACATAGTCAATATACCAAAGGATATATGGAAATTAAACAGGTAGGTATTGTTTAAGACAGTGTTAATATAACGAAACGATGTTCCGTATAATATTTTTGATCTGCACAATTTCTTAAGTAAACATTCATGTTTTACTTCTTTGTTCTCGGACTGATATCTTTCATGTTATATAAATACTTGGTAAAACACCCGAATGTGCATTGTACTTAGAGCGTAATAAAATTGCCTTATTAATGTGTAAGGTATCCTATTGGAAAACTGGAATCACCAATTCCTTTAACTACCTTCGTCATTTCTCAATCAACAGGAAGGAACTTTGAACATTATCACTTAACTCAGTATAAAGTCACCTGTGTACATTATACAGCATCCATGTAATTAAATGGCAATGACTTACGTGTCACTTCTAAGGTTGAATAAACTTTAACAATAGTTTTTGAAGTCTATTAAAGGATCGATAAAAGTCACATTTTACCACTCTTGCTTGTTCATAAAGTGACTCCTCTTAATGCACATTTATTTATTGTAGCTATTACCTACAGTACAAATTAAGTTAGCTCCACCGGAATGTGTACCTTACCTACTACAACGTTATCTGCTTGAAATAAAGTTCTTGTTAAAAGTGTTATTAACATTCCTGTGCAGTTGTCAATTCTACCGGGAGTTTTTCTGGACATATTATTCCCATGACTATTGCCGGATACATCCAGTTGCCTTGATTATACTCTGAAAATGACTTTAATTAAAATTATGCACATTGCTTCTTTACCACTAGATTAGTAGAAAGTGATTTCTTAGTCATTTACTAATTTTTATAATTATAATTTAGTTAATAGCTATAATAGCTTCTTTCTTTAGTTTACAGATTCTTTCAGTTGGAGGTAACCAAATAGTAGATGTTCCGGATTCAGTTGGAAGACTAAGAACCCTGCAAGCACTGGTTTTAAGTGACAACCTCATAGAACAACTACCTGCTAGTATCGCGAACTTGAAACAATTGCGTTCCTTGCTATTGCACAAAAACCGCCTAAAGACTCTTCCTACTCAAATAATCAAATTAACTTGCCTCACAGAGGTAAGTCGCTGTACCTTCATTATCATAGTTAACATAACAACACTATCACCACCACCACGTTCTCTTGACATAAATTCACTAACGACAATATGGTATTGAGCTTGGGCCTAATCTATTTGAGTTTACTCAAGTCGAATTATCAAAGTTGATTTAGTTACTATCAACTCTGTTCAATTTAGGTTCAAGAATAGGCATGGGTTTATGCTTGAGCTTGAGTGGAGGATGAGCACGCTCAAGTTAAGATTCTCAGTCTCAATTCAGAATTCGTAGGTTAGCGTACAATTAGAAGGAAATATGTTTTAAATCCTCATCCGGTAACAACTATACTTACTAGCATAATATTTCAGTAAGAATAAAAAACTACTTATTTTACCTAACTGGGTAGGCATGCAACAAACGCAATTGATATGCGATGTGATCTACAATCTAAACATGCGGAGTAGTGGATGTCCACGTCTTATGCATACAGTGTTGCAACTGACACCTGCCTATATTACTTACAACATACTTCCAAGGTTCTTTTTAGAGATTACGTTAGGTATTCTAATACATACCTACGCAATCACAATACTGCCCAACTGCCCACATCTTTAACTCCACTATGTACAGTAGCGTGACGTGCTGTCGTCTGTCCATAATAAAATAGATAGATGGTACAGTGAGTGCTGACGTTTGTACATAAAATAGATAGACGGTAGAGTGATTAACGTATTCTACTGAAATCCACATCACAGCTAGGAAGAAGGCACTTAGACCTACTTGCTGCAAAAATACTTCTTATCATTTCAATTTGCTTTACAGTTTAGGTACACATATAAGTAGGTGCTTGTTTATCATTAATTTCATAATACGCAAGTCATTATTTTTTGTTTTGCTTCCATTACGTAAATATATAAGATAGTAGTAAAAATACAAAGCCTTTAATACTTAAAGATATTTATCCGATGCATGTTAAAAATAAAAAAATAGCATGACGTTATCTCAAACTTGTTCACCCGTAAATACAAGTAATGATACAAACAAAAGACCAAAATGTCAAGTTACAATATACTTAATTAAGTAGTAACTCATGCTTTTTACTCAATTTCATCTTGGTATAATCATAAGTAGGTACATGGTATTAATGGAAACATAGAAAAGTCTCCTAGAATAATTGCAAAAACTACATCAAAATTACTTAGGTATTAATAAACAAATATTTTTATTTACAGTTGAGTTTACGTGATAATCCTCTTGTGGTTCGGTTTGTTCGTGATATGACTTTGGAACCACCCTCGTTGTTGGAGCTTGCAGGCCGTACCATAAAACTACATGATATACCAATACGTATGGGAGATATACCAACAACCTTGATCAACTATTTGAACGCTGCACAATGTTGCGTCAATCCGAAATGTCGAGGTAAATTTCTCTTAATATAAGTTATAAGAGTTACTAGGGATTCGATAGGTATGCCTATTCCATACATTCGACGTAAACTTCGACTTCTTAGGTAGGTTTCCATTCGGTTGAACTTATGTAAATTTTACAATGGCAAAGAATACGTGGAATTTCTATCTATCAGTCTTAATTTAGACATTAATAACTATTTTGATAATGTTGAGTTCAACCTGTGATTCAACGGTCCCAAATAGGTTTTTAATAGTTTACCTACAAACTAAGTTGTTTTTTTTTCTCTGTAAACAAATATAATTTCATATTTAATGCAAATCACAGAGATCGCCATCTGGCGACATCTAATTGAAAATGTGTATAGCAGCGTCATCTAGTGGCGGGTAGCATTTTTGGTTTTTGGTCGACTGGACTGCTGTCCTTGGATGCTGTTTCCGTTTCCGTATTTTTGTTGTATGTACTAGGGCCTAGGGCTGACTAACTGACTAGGGTGTCCGTGTACCCTACGGATTTAAACTGTACCTTTTATTACATTTAATTTTGTACCCCATGGACAAGAATGAGCGACAACAAAGACCATAAGAGAATTTACAAAAATAATGTGCTAAAGAAAGAAATCACATAGAGCGAATCACGTTTTGTAATTAGTAGTGAATAGGGAAGCTGATCCTGAGAGGAAGTAGGGACATCCTTCCTGCTTTTAATAGAAAAATTGATATTCACGTAGGTCCATACCAATAAACCTCTGTCCATTTAATATATTCCCATTAAATTATTTTATTCTTGGGCAATTATGTATGCCAGTGTATGCCGTACGATACCTAATTATATTATGGCATCAGAGAATAAACACTTAATTACCTACTACTGATTACTAGAGTACCTACATAATGTACAATGTAATACCAATGTAGGTACCATTCTTAAAAACCTTTTCATTTTTACATCATCATGCTCAGCTTAAAACATTTTATTTCTTTACTTTCAGGTGTTTATTTCGACAACCGTGTGGAGCAGATAAAATTCGTCGACTTTTGCGGGAAATACAGAATTCCACTGCTTCAATATTTGTGCAGCTCCAAATGTATAACAGGCAGTTGGGAAAGTCGAGAATTGGAATATCCTTATCCACACATGATGCAAAAAGTCCTTCTCGGATAATTTCATTTATGTTACCTATCATCAGTTAATCCTTTACATATTCTAAATGATTTCTCCATTTTAATATTGCCATTGTTATGTTTAATATAATTATATATATTTTTTTTTATTGTTATTTCTTTTTATTTTCATAAGAATTTTCATAAGCATGTTATGATATGTAAATGTGCTAAATAAAAGGTTACAGATAATAATTATGTAATCTCTTTATTTCTATTAAAAGTCTTCCATTACTACAATATTTTATTGATTTGTTTCTTGTAAAAATTTCATTCTCTCTGCTTTACCCCTTAAAATAGCTTCCTTAAATAATTTACAATAGAGTTCTATAGCAATTGGGGTGTCATCATTACCAGGTACAGGGTAAGTGATTAGGTTAGGGTTAGAATTTGTGTCAACAATTCCAATGGTAGGTATTAACATTTTTGCACTATCTCTAACAGCTGTATGTTGATTCAATATGTTATTATGTATATTTAGGAAAATGCATAGATCTGGCAGCCTGGTAACTGCCCCAAATTGATGATTTGCATTTGTGAAGATACCACCTCTCCAGAATCTTGTATGTGCATACTCCCCACATTCTAGTGCTGTTCTCTCCACCAAATGTGAATTCAATGCATTCCTATTGAAGAAACATATAATACCACCTCTGTATGCAATATGAGCTGCAAAGTTGAGAGCTCTGCGTAGATGCTCTGCTGTAATATCCAAGTCAAATATTAGGTGGCCAAGTCTTGATCCATAAATATACGGCCTCATGTGATCATTGAGTGATCCTTCTTTGTGTCCATAATGTACTCGAGCCTCAAATAAATCCTTGACTGTGAATAAATTATGCACTTGAAAGTAATCTGGATGGTTTAAAGGATTTTTAGAAGAATTCCCAATTTGCACTACGTTTCCTGTAACAAAAGAGTTAGTTAATACAATGCTGTAGTACAATATTGACTTTTTGAAAGGTAATTAAGGTTTACCATACATGGAACAATACACACTCACACAACACATTAAAATATGTAAGACAATAACACTACAATAAACTTACCATCAGGAGTAGGTTCTGGTGATGGTTGGACTAAAGATGATCTGAATCTCAAAAGTGAAGGGCAGATTTTCAATGCGTTGAATCCTAAAGAAAACAATATTCTTATTGAATCATTGTGTGATGACATTAATGTTGTATTTTAATTAAATTAATTACGCAGTAACAGTGACTGTATTGAATACGAGGACTGTGTACTGATTAGTGTAATAAACACGCTTAAATAAATTAAATCTAATGGAAATTACAGAATAAATCTTAATTTTTCTTGTAAGTGAAGTGAACGTTATGCGATATTTGGACAGTGAATAAAATAATTACTATATTGTAAAATTATTTATAAACATACTTAGGCTTCCTTGCAACATTATTGTTCTCACAAAATTATAGTATTTACAGTAGATATAGCATTTATTTACGAAACTTTTAGTTCGCCCCTACAATATCAGTGGCTTTGACATTTACATAACCTCAAAAAAGGCGTACTGTGGTTGACAGATGGATGACAGTAGGACATGACACTATAGGGATGTAAGAAAAAAATCGTTCTGCTAAAAGACGATTTATTACGATTGTTTATATTATCGTAATAAATCATCTTTTAAAGATATCCTACACTAAACTGTCCTATCAAACTCATTGACGAATGCGCCCCCTGTCAATGTTACGGGTGGGATACTTTATGGTATTGGGTCTTAACATCAACGAACGCGATTGGCTTATCTCTACTTTTAATCTGTGAGCACAACTTAAAAAAAATCCAGCTGTCAACTGTCAACTGCTGTCATTTGATCGTACAGCTGTACAAACTCCCGAGCTGCTTATGACCGTGTTTTAAGAGCTAAAGCTGCTGCTAAATTGAGACATCAAGAGTTAGATAGTAAGCGACAAAAACTAAAAGAAGATCTAGAAAGACGTGAGAGAGAAGCAGCTGCTGGTCAAGCTACCAGACTCACAGATGAACAAAAATTAGCTGCAGAAATTGAAAGGTTACAAAAAGAAGGTAGCCGTCTCTTGTTAGAAGAACAACAGAAAGTCGGAGAAGAAATACAGAGGAAAATGGGAATTTTAAGTNATAACATCAACGAACGCGATTGGCTTATCTCTACTTTTAATCTGTGAGCACAACTTAAAAAAAATCCAGCTGTCAACTGTCAACTGCTGTCATTTGATCGTATAGTTCCAAAATACTGGACTGTCCTGTCGATGACATTGACAGCGGGGCGCCACCGTCAATACCGAATCGCTGGTTCCGATTTTTGCCATGTTGGAAACCATATAGTTGAACGATGGTAGCGCCCCCCTGTCATTGAGTTTGGTGGGACAGTTCAGCGTGGGTCATCTATACAGCTGTACAAACTCGTATTTTGTAAATAAAGAATAAAATCCCTTGGAATTCTATCTTAAAAGCAACAAATTTAAGATAATAAGCGTAAAACCTATATATTATTCATAATGTCAAACCTAAAGAACATTGAAGATGTAGACTTGTACGCGATTTTAGATATTCAAATTTCCGCAACAGAATCAGAGGTAATTATCATTAACCCGTTTCTTCACTTACATTATTACATTTTTTTTAATTATGGACTAAGTGTTTTTGTAAAGTATTTGAAACTTGTAGTTAGGTTAGGTTCGTAGGCTATTAATTAACATTTTAAAATACTCATGCAAAACTTATTTTTATGCTATTTTTCTTACAGATCAAGAAGGCTTACAGAAAAAAGGCACTCCAATGTCATCCAGATAAAAACCCAGATGATCCAAAAGCAGCAGAAACATTTCATGAACTGTCACGAGCATTGGAAATATTAACGGATGCGTCAGCCCGAGCTGCTTATGACCGTGTTTTAAGAGCTAAAGCTGCTGCTAAATTGAGACATCAAGAGTTAGATAGTAAGCGACAAAAACTAAAAGAAGATCTAGAAAGACGTGAGAGAGAAGCAGCTGCTGGTCAAGCTACCAGACTCACAGATGAACAAAAATTAGCCGCAGAAATTGAAAGGTTACAAAAAGAAGGTAGCCGTCTCTTGTTAGAAGAACAACAGAAAGTCAGAGAAGAAATACAGAGGAAAATGGAAATTTTAAGTGAACCTGTATGGGATTCTAGTTTAAATAGAATTAAAATTAAATGGAAAGCAGATAAAAATGATGACAACAATGGAGGCTATGACGAGCCTTTACTTAGAAGGTTCTTGAAAAAATATGGTAATATAACTGCATTGATTATGTCTCCAAAGAAGAAAGGCAGTGCATTAGTTGAGTTCTCATCTAAGGAGGCTTCCGAAATGGCAGTTGAATTAGAAAAAGGTAATATTATAATATCATTTCGATTTTTGATTTATTGGAGGTATAAATTATTTTTAATGCTTATCTTATTTTTTACTTTCATTGCAGGTTTACCAGATAACCCACTGACTTTGAAATGGGTAAATGAGAGGCCTGTATTAACC
The DNA here is from genome assembly GCF_004193835.3 of Ostrinia furnacalis. Classification (NCBI taxonomy): domain Eukaryota; kingdom Metazoa; phylum Arthropoda; class Insecta; order Lepidoptera; family Crambidae; genus Ostrinia; species Ostrinia furnacalis. The sequence goes on from NW_021131019.1 coordinate 818,816, forward strand.
ACAAAAAGAGATTATGGTGGCCCTTCACTTGTTTCAGATAGAGATTATGAGTCGTTAGTTTTAACTAAAATGCGTCAAGCTGCAGAAAGACAAAGATTAATAGAAGAAATGATGAAAGAAGAACAATCATGATATTAATCAAGTAATAAATAATTATTTATTGAACTTGGGTTCATTATTATTGCTATAATACACTTAGGCTGAGTTGCACCATCTTATTTTGACTTTATCAAACGTCAAATCTGACTAACACCATACATTAAGCACCAGTTAATGTTAAAGTTACGGTCAAAGTAAGTTACTGCATGAGTAAGGCTCATGAATAAGTCACAATGATCAGATTATTGATATTATGACAATAAAACAGTACAATTTTTTATTTAAAAAATATTTAATTTGTATTAATTACAACCATTGCTGCAGTTTCTTAATTAAAAGTAGGTTCAAATGGTTTCCATTCCTTGATAAATTCCAAAACTTTCTTTCTTTGTATATCTCCACATTCTCTTTTTGGATTTTTCCATAAATGGTGATCTAAATCTAATATACCTCCAATGATTTCCTGAAATCATAAAAAGATCATTGTGATTCAGAATTAACATTTTTCATATTCTTCTAAATTGTATAGTTTTTTTATTATTTTGCAAGCTACCTACCTCACCAAACATCTTCGGGAATAATTGCTGATCTTCTATCACATGTGCAAATCCTGGATCCATACCAAAGTCAATCCAAAAGTATGGTAAGCCTTTTGGTACTCCTTTCCTGATATCTTTGCCCTTCAAATCTACAACTTTCTTGTTCATTGACCATTCAGTCTCACATTCCAGCAAGGCTTTCTTGAAATATATTGCAGCTGTATCTCCCACATCCCTTGGTAAAGGTACACAGTTTAATACCATATGTGGGAATCTGTGCAATTTTGTTGCCATCTCAAAGAATACCACATCTTTGCCTTGAGTGTTGAAGAAACGAGTAAGTGCCTTTCTGAACGTCTGGAAACATTGATATTATTTTATATTATACATGTAAGATAAGTCTGATGTGTGTAAGATTAAATACATATTATGTGCAAAATTATACTTACCAAAATTTCTGCCCACACATCTTCATCTAAGGCTGTAACACATGTGGCATGCTGAACTGTAGTGATTATACAGTGGCCAGTTACAAGAGACTGCTTTGATGGCAGTGCTAGGTAAGTCTTGTTGCCACAACTGACCATCAAATGCTTCAACATGTTCTTAGAATCGACACAATATTCACAACCCTCCAGGGAACGCTCAATCCGAACATGCTGGTTGATTGCCCTCTGCTTTTCAGCATCTCTATCTTTTGCCTCATTTCTATTTTTCGATATATCGTCCATAAATATGTCTTCCAGATCATCATTAGGATTTTTATGTTTGGATGCAATATTGGCCAGTTGAGCCTCATCGTCATAATTGTTACCGTATTTTTCTTGTTCAAACTGAAAATTAACCACATATTAGAATAATAAAGTCATGCAAAAGCTACCAAAAAATAAGAGGATAATTGATTTAAGAAGTTGTCTTACCATTTGAGCCAAGTTGTACTTGTCATCATTCCCAAAGTACTTAGTTCTCTCACCACCTGAGTGTGTATCAGCCTTGCGCTTATTGCCTTTACTCCGAGCATCACCTTTAGCTGTGTTCATCAGTGGTCTACTGTTGCCGGAACTATTTGTGGATATCAACATCACTCTTTCATCATCAACATCTTCTTTGGCATTGGGATTTTGTTTTCTATATTCCCTAGCCGCTTCTAGCTTGGCTTTTAGTTCTTTGTACAAATTAAGATCACCCATAATTTCAGCTTTCACAACTTTTGCAGCTAGTTTGTTTAACTTCTCATCACTCATGTACAAGCTGTCTGATTTTTCTTTTGATACAGGCATTGATACAGGTTCCTCCAGAGTAGATGTGGACTGTTTAGATTCTACATTGTGTTGGATAATATTTGTTTTACTCACACTACTTTTGCTGTCATCTGCACTCTTTTTCCAGTTATGAGATCGATCATGATAATATGACCTTTCTTCTCTTGAACTCACATCTCTCTCTGACCTGTGTTCTCTATTTCTGTTAGACTCGCTTTTAGAATCTTGAGAGTACCGTGAATATTCATGACTTGTTTTTGAACTTCCATAATCTTTGGATGAACATGATTTTTTGTAATAATCATCATCATCATCAGGCGGTTTCAAAAACTGTCTAGATTTACGAAAACTCTCTGGTGTTTGAGGTAAGCCAGATCCTCCTTGTTTCCAGTAGGGATTCAGTTCCCTACTACTAGTTGCTGGATTGTACGAATCTATATGATTTTTATTTTTCTCTTCTCTTTTAGGTTTTATGTCCTCTTTTGTGTAAGTCCGTAACATACCAGTCATAGACATCCAATCTTCGCGTTCAGGTGCCTCTAATTGTTTTGATGGTTTCTTCTCTACCCATTCCTCAGATTCAGAACTGGAGCTAGACGACTGAAATAATAAATTGGATTAAAATAATTGCAACAAATTATGACTAAAATAATGTACTCCATAGAGTTAGTAGAGCTCTATGGCATAGAGCTTTATTATTCTAAGTCCATAGAAATAAAGGCATTTACACTTCGGTATCGTTTTTGCTTCTCTTCGTTCTTCTTATGTTTTTTACTATGTTTCTTATCTTTTCTACGTTTTTCTTTCATTGTTTAGTTCTTATAAAACAGCTTTAACACAGCACAGGGTAAGGTGGTGGTTGGTTTGCAGGAAGTTTGTGGTTTGCCTTTGTTGCTTGCAGATAGCTTAAATTATTCTATCAAATGGCTTCAATGGTGCGAATTTGAAGCACACTGGTTTTGCCAATGTCGAGTGTTTAGAGAGACACGGTGGACAGTAGAATTGCTTACAAATTACAAGAGTGTGATTACAAGAATATTACGCGCTCTGTGATGATTACAAGCAGTCAACTGTCAATGTCAAACAAAAAGTGCACAGATTAAGTAGAGATACTAAAAAGTGCGTCTATTTTTTTTTAAGTTTTACGTCTTTGATCATGCCACACATAGATGGAGAAAAATCCATACATACACTGCAAGATCAGCGTATAGTCATAAAGTTAATACCATGAAGCTACAGATAAAAATGGAGGCCAGACTCCCAATACCTACTTGAAGCACAAACTAAGTATCAGTATCTCGCTCTCTGTGGGCAGACTTGCTCTTTCTAAATAAACAAAAAATATAAAATTGCTCAAATTCAATGAAACCAATGTAAAATCTTTATTTCTTGACATAGGTATCATTAAAAATGATAAGTGTAGTTACTGGTAAAACGTTTTAGGAAGAAATTACTGTAAAAAATGTGAAAAATGTTTACAATGATCCAATGTCGGAAATCACGAAATAAACACTTACGCGTGGAATCTTATGTCACTTCCAGGACAGCACGTACTACCGCAACCACGCACTACAAAATTTTGCACCAATTCTTGTGATAAAACAATGATTATTTCCTGTAAACAATCTCAAACGAAATTAACTGCTTAATAAACAAAATAGTAAACAACCGCCATGATGGGCCGGATTGGGCCGATGTTGCCACATGGTACCGATTACCCAGGAATTGGGATTGTAATTCCCTGATTCGCCAACACATTAAGCCTAAATGGCCGACAATTTTGTGATTTTTTATTTAACTAGGTAATCTTAGTTTCAAATATTAATTATTTATTTGTTTAACTTCTGATTTGGTTAGTGTATTGGCTATTTCGAAGAATTTACAAGGAGATTTAAATCAGAAGATAGCAATACTACAGTTCACACTAAAAAGAGAGGTAGGGCCGCAGAGAGTGAGATAGATATAAGTAGGTATTTGACTCAAGTTTTGTTCCAAACTCTGCCCTCCATTTTTATCTGTATCTTCATGGTTAATACGTATAGTTTAATTTATATGGAATTTATGCATCTGATGGCAACGCACCACGTTGAGGGAGGGCGCTGTAGGTAAAACTTAGACTTAGAGAATTAAACCAATACTCCATAGTATTTTTTTCAGATCTTTGGAAAACTAATTATTATAATCGATTGTAAGAATCGTATTTCAATCGTAGGCTTATATCCGCCACTCGCCACACGAACTCGGTCACCTTGAATTTTTAATCTTTGACAATTAAAAAATTAAAACGTTATTACGAATTTGTCTATGATTCTAACGTCGTGTGTATTGTGATACGTACTGCCTGCCCAACAAAAAGAGAATTTAATTTAAAAAGTCGTCGATTTTCGATAAAGATGACCGATTAAATTATTCCATTTTGTACTTGTTAGTGTTTTATTACTAATCACAAATTGTTAGAAGTCTCAAGACAATATTAATCAGTTAATTCAATTTGCTTGGTAACTAATGGCTGCTATGGAATGTCGGAGTAGGTTGTTGATTTAGTATTCAGTTTGTGTTCTTGAGTCCTACAACTGGCTAAAGGTTAGTATAGACTTTATTCTTGTATTGTTTGGTAATATGCTTCGTAAGAAGCTATAAAAATACATGCTGTTATGTTCGCCCACTGACCAACCAAAAAGAAAGTGCAGTGGCGTATTTGATCGTCGAGCTTTCTTTTTCTAGTTACAGAGATAACAATAGTCGAAGATGACATAAATTCATCAAATCAATTCTTGATTTTATTGTAGATTTCGTACTATGATAATGTTGCATTGTTAACATTTGTTTTTACAGTCCAAATATAACTTGAGTTACTAAAAAATGTTCTCGAAGAAGAAGAAGAAGCCACTCATTTCTCCACCAAGTAATTTTGAACACAGAGTTCATACTGGATTTGATAAGAGAGAAGGAAAATTTGTGGGTTTACCATTACAGTGGGCCTCTTTAGTAGGTAACAACCAGGTAAGAAAGCAATTTTGAACATTAGTACACCTTAAAATTAATTAAAATTCTAGTAAATATCTAATGAATATTTAATTTTCAGATACTAAAGTCCACTAACCGACCTCTGCCTTTAGTAGATCCCTCTGAAATAACACCAACTGAAATACTAGATCTCAAAACTATTGTGAGAGGTGACCATCGAATTACCTCAGTTTCTTCCATCAGTCGTCCAATGTCTACTACCATGCCAAGTCAACCAGTTCAGAATGGTGTTATTCTGCCGAAGACTTCAAACGTTGCCAGGTCTAACTCATTGAGGAGTTCAAGCCCACCGAAGATCCGTAGAGAGTTAAGAAGTCAGGCTAATGTGCCTCCAGCTGTGCCGGAAGAGTCTCCCCCTGTGCCTCCAGCACCACAGCAATACCCCAGTTTGCGAAGAGAGCCAAGCAACTATACTTTGAGTAAAACGATACCTGAATCCCCTGTGGACTGGTCTCAATCAACACACGAAGCCACAGTAAGGGCCGTTCCAGAAGTAAATGATAATCACCGGGTGGGCATGACATATCTGAATGTGCAGAATGCTAATGTGCCTTACCAACACAATCATCCTCCTCAGCCAATGGTTCACAACATGCACCAAGGTCACAATGGAAATAATGCCAACATGGGTGAGCTTTTTTATTATTTTGAGGCTGTTCCTTGACTTCGGATTTAACTCAACCATTTTCATAATTTCTTAATATTATCATTGTTTGTTGTACAAAATTTAAATGTTTGTTTACGTTTTATGTCTGGAGCATGTCTATTTCATTTAAACCCCAAGAGGAAATAACAAAGGCAAATGTAATCTATTATGTGATAATTAACAGTTTAAGAGACCATGTCCTACATGCAATTCTCAACCTATTGTTTTACTATCGTCTTGTTTGTAGACAGTGAATAACTTTATATTGTAATCATTAGATTAACTTTTAATGCACAACATAATTTACAACAGCATCAAATTGCTCAGTATCACTAGGCAAGTATTTAATACTAGCTTTCTGCCCGCGGCTTCGCCCGCGCGTGGACTTTTGTCTGTCACAGAGAAACTTTATCACGCATGTCCCTGTTTCAAAAAGAAAAAGAAAAAGGTTCAGTGGTTTAGGCGTGAAAGCGAGACAGAGAGACAGAGTTACTTTCGCATTTATAATATAGTATAGATTAGTAATGTACAATGCACCTTATCTGTAGGTGAGTCATACCCAATGGCGCGTCACCAACACGCGGTACCGGCGGCCGCGGCGCCGCACCTGCCTCTCGCCGCCTCCAAGCACGAGCTGCGGCTCACTCACGAACAGGTATCGCGTTACTTTGTCATTATCATTGCATTAATGAGCAAGCCTTTTATGGTTATGCTGGTGTTGATAAACAACTTTGAAACAAGTGGTGCAAGGTCGTGAACGAACCCTTTTATGGAATGTTTTCTACTGTTACAAATTACAATAACTGTTTATAGCTTGAATATATTTAGATAATTCATATTTTGAAATTATTATTGTAATTTTATTTTCAACATTACTATGACAAAGCAGAAAGTTTCATTATCTTAAAGGCATGAAAATTGCTTTTTGCAGTGCCCTTGCAGAGCTCATGCTGTGGGATTTTTTAAAAGTAAACTTTCTGCATATAGGCTTTTAAACTATTCTCACAGTACCTACAAACAGTATTAGATCCAATTCATTTAGCAATCTGATATCAATAATTTCATCTGCAGGCAGTGGTAGGGTTTATTGGGACATGTAAAAGTGCTTTTTAGGGCCCTCGCCCACGGCGACTTTTTGTAGTGATTCTGTAGTGCGTTTAGTTACTAACGCGCGTTAGTCGCATTTGCAACGCACTACAGAAGCGATGCCAACGCGCTACTAACGCGCGACCTTGTCGGACGACATCGGGGAGAGTTACTCGGAAGGGAAACGTAGGAAGCGCGTTTATGTGGGCGAGGGCACACAGCTAGCGACCGCATTGCGACTGTATCGATACGAACGCGCGACAGAATCGCTACTGCATCACTACAAAAAGTCGCCGCGGGCGAGGGGCAATAAACACCAAGTTGTTTCCATATCGTCGCAGATGACCGCTGTCCCTGCGACGCAGGCGCGGATCCACCGTTGTGGGCACTGTGGGCATGCCCACAACCCTAATTTGCTTGTTTTAGTTATGATCTATTGATAAGATCGATAGGCATGTATGTACCTATGTCCGGGCATGTAGTGATCCAACTCTCACTTTGGTAATTTTTTGTGGCTGTGCCCACAACCTTTTTTGAGGGCTGGATCCGCGCCTGCTGCGACGACCAAACCCCGCAAACCTGGGAACACCTACTTACTCAGTGCCCTAGATTCAGCACACAAAGATTCGCATACGAAACCACTTCCCGTCAGTTAAGAATAAACCCCTACAATCTTGAAGAAATTACCAGTAAAGAAGACACAACAAAAAGCTTACATATCATACATTGTTAGCAGTCTAAAAGATTTTAACAAAACTCAAACAATCATATAGCCATAATCTCAATCACTGCCTTGCAATGAGGGCTATCGTTTTTATATGCCTACAACTTTAGCACTCGCCAATTGGTGCCACTGTCTTCGCTACTAGCAAGTGACAGGACCTTACTCTACAGTGGCGCTAACTGGTGAGCGCTAAAACGATAGCCCTCATTGGAGTACTCCACTAGCTCCAATAGCACTTACTTATAAAAAAACCTAATTGCAAAAATAAATGAGTTTTTATTCGTCCCCAGTTCCGCGCAGCTCTGTGCCTGGTGGTGAGCGAGGGTGACCCGCGGGCTTCCTTAGCGGGCTTCAGCAAGATCGGCGAAGGCAGTACGGGCGTGGTGTGTGTTGCCACAGAGAAGGACACCGGCCGCCGCGTCGCCGTCAAGATGATGAACCTGCGGCAGCAGCAGCGGCGCGAGTTGCTGTTCAACGAAGTGGTAAGTATACCGTCAGAGGCTATGAGGTTTTGGCAGTGCCCAGCGAAGTAGCTTGTCTGTTTTTTTGAGTATAGTGAAAGAAACGAGTCATAGTGAGCGGATTTCTAGATGACAAACTAGCAAGCAAGATTTTCTATGAATTATAATTATAAACCGTGTCAACTCGAGGTGGTCAATATTCTTTGTATGAAACTCCATACTTCAACACACACTTATCCGCACCGTAACGTAAACGCCTCGCCTCGCGATTGACAACGCGCGTATGGCGATGACAGCTCGCGAAAGGCGATACGGTTTTGATTCCTTTCCGAGCTGACAATCTGCTATGAGCTTTAACTCTGGGTTTTTGGAAGGTGCACTCACAGTCTTTCTACGATAGACCGAAATTCACGCGGGAATCTGAAATTAGTTAGGCCCTGAACCAGTTTGAAACTGGTTTGAAATGGTCGAGTCATGTGTGGTTTCTCAACGGAATCTATGGCAGAAACTTAGATGCAACTCAAAAGTAAGTAGAAGTTGCAGTTTCGTTGCAATTGCGTTTCACCGTGTGTTCTGGGCCTAAATTGAACTTTCAACTTTTTGTTTTTAACAGGTGATAATGCGCGACTACCCTCACCCGAACATCGTGGAAATGCACGCGTCGTACCTGGTCGGCGACGAGCTTTGGGTGGTGATGGAATACATGGCGGGCGGCGCGCTCACCGACATCGTGACGCGCCACGCCGCGAGGATGGACCCCGAGCTCATCGCCACCGTCTGCAAGCAGTGCTTGAAGGTGGGTGGCCGATGTGGGTGGTGGAGCACATGGCGGGCGGCGCGCTCACCGACATCGTGACGCGCCACGCCGCCAGGATGGACCCCGAGCTCATCGCCACCGTCTGCAAGCAGTGCTTGAAGGTGGGTGGCGGTGAATGTATACTGTATAGTCTGGTCCGGGAGCACGTAGAATTTTGTGGGACGCAACTGTGGGACGGGCACCCGCAGTGAGAGTGCGAGCGCGACAGCAACATAATTACGCGCGTGCGATAAGGATGGGTAGCTTGGGGTCATTGGACAAAATTCTACGTGCAATTACGCCCTAGCAATTCTACAGAGAACTTCTCTACTCCAACAGCCATTACCTCTACGAGCTAGGTGCCCTGCCCACTGCCACTCGAGTTTAGTAATTCTGTGGGCTATGTCGGTCACTGGTTTTTCTGGATATCATTTCTGATTAAATCACGCAGGGAAACTGAGCATATCACGCTCCATCGCCCTTTGGGTGACCTTGAGCCTTCTTATGAGGCCCATAGTAAGCGACCACGTCTCGGATATCCTTGGATATAAAATATAGCCAATCTTAACATTTTGCTGTGTGTTATTTTGCAGGCGTTGGCGTTCCTCCACGCTCAAGGCGTCATACACAGAGATATCAAGTCTGACTCAATACTCATGACAGCAGACGGCCGCGTCAAACTGTCAGATTTCGGTTTTTGTGCTCAAGTATCTCAGGTACGTAATCAGAACCTTTTGAAGTATTATGAAATTATATTAAGTATGTAATAAAATCAATTTAACACTATTTTTTATGGCAGGAACTTCCAAAACGAAAATCTCTCGTGGGAACACCATATTGGATGTCACCTGAAGTAATATCGAGATTGCCATACGGTCCCGAAGTGGATGTCTGGTCGTTGGGCATTATGGTCGTGGAGATGGTAGACGGCGAGCCACCATTCTTCAATGAACCACCCCTTCAGGTGAGTTTATGAATTGAACAATGTTACTTGATGAGGGAAACAGTTCAGCACCGATGAGACGTGTCCGACGTTTAGACAACAACTGAGCTGTCGACACGCCGTACCCGTCTTTTATAAGCCAAACAAGCTTGATGAGGTGGGAGAACCACGTCACCAGGTGCTTACATTTTGTTTGGGCTCACTTTATACTTGATTATCTGCGAGTCTCATAATGAGACCATGCCTGAAGTTATGTTAAACATTACTGCACTTTTTTTGTTAATCAAGATAATTTTGCAATTGGAATGATGACTGGGCCTGGGTAATGAAATCGAAATTTTATTTAGTCCGTCAGACAGATATTGAAAAAATATTGGAAACGTATTTTTTCTTTTTTTCATAATAGAATCATTACAGAATTATATCGAGTTGAAATGTCGCGTGACGTCACTTTTGAGTAAAAAATCTACTCAAAAGTGACGTCATGCTATATTTGAACTCGATGTAGCACTGTTATTATTTAATTATGAGAGAAAATAAAAAATACGAGTCTAATATTTTATAATTATTTGTCTAACGGACAAATAATTGAAATTTTGTCATCTTGGCTATTATTTATTTTTATTTATTTATTTAAACTTTTAGCACACATACAAACAATGCACTGTGGCGAACTTTATTATAAATATGTGTATATTTTGAACAGGCGATGCGGCGCATCCGCGACATGCCGCCGCCGCGGCCGCGCCACGCCGCGCGCTGTCCGCCGGATCTCATGTCCTTCATCGAGTGCGCCCTGGTGAGGGACCCCGGCGCGCGCCAGTCCGCCGCCCGCTTGCTACACCACCCGTTCTTACGCCGCGCCGGACCGCCGGCTTTACTTGTGCCGCTGATGCAACACCATCCACACGTGCAGCAGTAGAAGATTGCCCCAGTGAAATGTCAGTACTTTCTTCCATATCCGCAGCGACCCATAATGACCAAGCTCCGTACTTTCTTCCGTCTAGGCTGTGGCCCGCCGGATCTCATACCGTTCGTCGAGCGAAGCCGGCGGTCTTCTGTAGAACAAATAGGCTACCTTCCTAAAATCAGCAGCAGTAGAACGAATAGGCTACATTCCTAAAATCATTTTTTTAGTTCGTCAATTTTAATACCAAAAAATATTGGACACGAATATTTTTAATTGACAATCAACAAATAATTATAAAGTTATGGTGCGTTAAAGTTCCGCGCGACGTTCCAAAGTGCTGCATTTTTAAGCACTCGTTGACGTCACGGGCTTCTTCTTTTAGAAGTCTAGTAGTCTAGTTAGGCGCGCTTTATCTCTTTAAATTATCATTAGTTTGAAAAAGTGAAAGATACGTGTCGGGTATTTTTTGATAAAACTGACGGACTAAAAAACTTGCTTTTTTACCCAGGAAACATCCCTATTGCCCCAGTGAAATAAGTCAGTACTTTCTTCCATATCCGCAGCGACCCATAATGACCAAAAGTATTGGTCAAACTCCGTACTTTCTTCCGCCCAGGCCGTGGCCCGCCGGATCTCATACCGTTCGTCGAGCGAAGCCGGCGGTCTACAGTAGAACGAATTGCCCAGTGAGATTATGAGCCAGCTCCAGAACATTCTACCGAAGAAGAAGTAACTAAAATTCAATGAAGCGAATTTATCATGCATCTTTTCTGATGCTGTCAATTCCTAAATGTTGCTCACCCCTTATTCTGCCTGACCGCTTCACCATAATTATTTCGATATTCCTCATAGCCTTATTTACCATGAAAGCCCCTGTACGATTCGTATGGCGTGTTGGATATCCGATGTTATAGCACAGCCTTAGAATAAGGAAAAATGCTCCAGAGAGCCTAAGCCAGTGATTGCCAATATATTTTACACACACGACGAATAGTAAAAGTTGGCCAGCTCTTTCAGGTGAAAGAGTTTACTAGCTAACCGATGAATTACGCTACATAGTTGCCACCATGTCTAGTTAGCGAGTGATATTGTAACAAGTTTACAAAGTGGCATTTTTTAAGAAATGACCGGCCTCAGCTTTACCTTTACATACGAGATATGGATAAGATTATATTTAAAAAATTAAGAAATTAGCTAGCACGTTGGCTTAGAAAACTAATTGACAAGTCATAGATGAGTGATGATTGCCCCACCTTACCTTCTGTCCCTATTTTGCATCAAATTAGATGCATAACAGAACTATTGTTAATAATCAGAGTAGCATGACATACCAAAGTTGTTTGTATCACAACTTTCTCTTGTAATACCTGCTAATTGAGGAAAAGCAACAATGTGATTTGGTTGTGATCTGTTATGTAGAGGATTGATCACAATTTTGTGACGATAATATTTTATAGTTGATATTAAAAGTTTAATCATGGTGTAAATTTTGAATCATTATATCTTAGAATTAATTGACTGAATTAAAGCGCTTATAGTTATTACATGAATGGATGTCTATTGAAAGTATAAATAAAAATATACCTGTCCTACTTCGTTATACAATTTGTTTTGCTCTTCCTCAATGCGTGGGACACTATGTATGATAGTAATTTGTTGTCATTATTGTAATCACTTCTGATTCAGTGAAGTCATTCCATTTTTTTGTATTTATAACCAATTTGTTGTTGGCAAATCTTTTTTATATTTCTGACAAAATCATTTAGATGGTAATGAATAATATATGAATGTGTAGAAATATTTAAGCATGTAATTAATTAGTATTATACAACATTCCTTCTTTTTTTCCAATTAACTATTTATAAATTTTAGCCATATTTTCATATTGAATCATTTTACTTATTGTTGAGAGTATTTTTATTGCGTTTATTATCATTAATATTATTTAACAAGAGTTGTAATGCATTAATGATTAAGGCTACTTAATATGGCATATTATGATTATTTTATGTTTAGGACTGATCACTACAAAAGAGTAAATAAAAATCATAGAAATTGAAATTCTGGCATAGCAAGATGTTGAAAATTTAATCCCAATGATACTTAAAATATTAAGATGATTGCAAGTACCTCCTACTTTCTATTTAACCTTTATTTAGTAACTTTGGTTGGGCGGTTGTATTTTATGTTAAGACATTTACTTAGACTAAATTACCTCATTGTGTCATTCAAAAGTACCAAATGTGATATTAGTTCACCATGACTGTTTCTTCTCATTGGTTACCTTTAGTGCCTTCAACCATTATCTATATAGATACATAGATATATCCAGTGACCTTACGATATTTATCTACTCTCGTGCCAGAATTAGCGCCTTTATATTGGCAGTAAAAATTTCTAAATCAGTATTATTGCCTAGCAAAATTACTTTTTGTACTTATTTGTTCATAATATGGATTTAGTATGTAGGATCACTTTTCATTTGTTAGGCTAGTGTTCTTTTAATCTTTGCAGTGCAGCTATTTTTATAATCACTACATTCCTCATATATTTTCATTGTAAGTTAATTTTGTGTTTATATCATCAATGTTTTTTAGTTTTATCTACAGTCATAAAGTCACAAAGTCTTTCTTCAGTGCAAATATACAATCATAGATTTATCATTATCAATTTGGCCTTAATACATCTGTGATTTAGACTCCTACGGCGCATGTGCGTATGCCAATTTTATTCAACGTAAGTTATTCACGAAAGCAGCATTAGTCTTACTATCGATACTTTATTTGTTGTAGTAATGAATAGTGAGGCTAATATGTTAGACGAATACAGTAAAGTATCATGTAGTATAATACATTAGTACTTAATAAATTAGGCAGCTAGACTTGGTATCAAATTAAATATGAGATCGACTATAATTGTTTAGGTGATGAATCGGCCTTGTTAATAGATTAGTGCCTTACACAGCCTAGATTTAAATGATTTTAAGCACGTTTGCACTTAAAGTTGTTACTGGGTACTTATTTATATTACTATAGATTGTTATGTAGAACAAAATGTTATGAAATTATACACAATCCATTGTAATTCTTGTTGACTTTACTATAGTTAAGAGTGAACTTTCACAAAATGTATGTCTACAAAAACATGTTTTCTATTTTTATTGATTCGAGCTTACTAAACGAGAATGACATACCTACTTTATCGGGTCAATTTGTAATATTGGAAATCTATACAAAAATGTCGTCCATGTTGTCCCATCACAATAATGTATGTACCCGAGCAAGGAATCATGCATGTCAATGTAAATTATTATTTTGTAACAATATCTTTTTGTAATATGCCAAATATAATGGATTATGATATCACATTGTTGATAAGATTTGTTAGAAAATATAGATTTTGAAATAAATATCATGAGTTTTAATTCGATTTTTAAAACAAACCTTTCGTAATTCTGCTTATTTAAAGATAAATAAAATCATTTATTGATACTAAAGATCAAATTTATTTTCAAGTTAAAGTTATTTATAATTCACGTAATTAATACAAATATAAAGAGATTATTTATAGAATTCATATTCACTCTCATCTTTCTTGATGTTGTTTTTGTAGCCCTTCTCGAAGTCTTTCGGCAAAACGATATACCTGGAATTGGAAATATTTTCGTTATAATGAACCAACCAACTAACTTTACGAGTAAAATCTTCTCAAAAACACGGGCCAATTGGAACTAGGTACAGGCACAGAATAATAATAAGTACCGTACACCTGTACGTGTTAATACCTGTAATTATATTGTTGTCGCGACTATGCGCAACTATGCAAAATATAATTACGCGCAAGAGAAGGATGGGTAGTTTGGGGTCATTAGACTAAATTCTGTGCTCGGTGACCGGACTTTAGTTTTATACAAATTCCAATAAAACTACACTGGTCATCATAAAAATCGACCCACCCGCGACAAGCACTTTCAAACGTATGCATCCCCACTTCCCACCAATATTACTATACTATATTACCATTTAAAAGTCTAGTTCTAAACTTCATTTCATTAAAGGAAAGGTTTTTACCCCAAAAATGTGTCTGTAGAAGAATCCAGAGTCACTTCTTCAAAAAATAGGTAGTTACGTGAGCCAACTTTTATGGCTATAAAACTGTTAAGTTGGGATTAATCGCTATCCATCTGTTAAAGAGGACACGTGAGATCATTATTTGGTTTTATAACCATAAAAATTGGTCTAATAGATCCCAGAGGTGAGCCCAAAGTGAGGTCTTTTTTCAAGTTTTTCAAGTCACATTTATTGTTATGTTAATCGTTTATTAGGAAATTAAATGTGTTTTTCTTTAAGGATATTTATTGGGCTTTCAAATAACACCAATATTGTTGGGGCACCATGATTGTGTCAGTAGAAACGAGTTTTTCTGTAAAACGTAGGTGGGTCGATTTTTGTGATGACCAGTGTATATTGTTATACTAGCTAGTAATCACCTGTTCTCGCGCACGGCGTGCATGCCGGCCTCCTGGCAGATGGCGTTGATGTCGGCGCCCGACACGCGGTCCGGCCGCGCCACGAACTCCTCCAGGTCCACCTCCTCCGACAGATTCATCTTCGCCGTGATGGTGGAGAAGATCAGACGCTTCTGACGCCTGCAACAGAATGAGTAGTCAATTATTGGGGACGAAAATTAATAGTCCAATCACTGGGTACGAAAAAGAGGCCTTAGGCCTCAGCCTCGAGTTTAGCGGGCAACGGGGCGGAAGCGGCGGCGGCGCGGGAGCGGCAGGATCTTATGCGTAAAATCAAATAGACCGGTTCTCGAAAACAGCGGCGCGGGAGCGGGCAGCGGCGCGGGAGCGGGCAACGAGCGGGCAGCGCACTCCTTCTTTTGCCCACAATAAATCGAGCGTTAGGAATAAATTTGAATCGAAATAAAATTGTCGCCGTTGTTCAGACATTTCGTTTGCGAATAAAAACAAATATCTCAACAACACAACCCCGAACACAACACTTCGCCGCTAAAGCGCCGCGCGAGCTGCCCGCCTGTTTCGAGAACGGGTCTGCGTTGCCCGCCCCGCTCCCGCGCCGCCGCCGCTCCCGCCCCGCTGCCCGCGAAACTCGAGGCTGAGGCCACAGAACATAGAAAGAAGTTAGAAGGGCTATCTCGCATGATTAGTATCGGGACCGCTGTCGCCATTTCTCCCACTTTCTTTCTGCGCCACTACTAACANTTTTTGAAGTCGGTTGAAAATATATAACCACCATTTAAACAAACATTACAATAAGATAAAAGGTGCGATTTATGAAACGTCATCAACTTCAAAGGGTCTAGTAAACACTAGCAATAACCAAAACTGAAGTGCAGATAAATTACTTACTAATAGCTCGTAAGGACAAGCTATGGAACTATGGGCTGAAAGGCTGGTACAGGTTTTATCAATACCGTATAATAAGCCAACTTGCTGAACCAAATATTTGTTACGAAAGTGATTCTTTCACTGCTTTTACTGGTTTACTGTAAGTTGGTGTACGCTAAGGAAAGTTGGCAGACTGTGAAAGAAAGTATGAGAAGCGTAACAATGAAACAATTTTCATAATGCTTTGAATGCAGGAGAGCCCTTACAAATGGTAGAGTTTGCCAAAAAGCAAAAAGACTTTTGTACAAAACTTTGGTTTCGAAACAATGAGCTTTTAGGTACCTATTTGTTACGGTAGCGCATTTTCTTACATAACTTTTCAATTCCTATCATTGGAGGTCCGAAAATATTTCTCATACAATTTGATATCATAATGATCATTCTTCATAAAAAATTTNGTAAAGTCCAAAAAGTTACAAAAAAGCCATATTATGGCTTTTCAAAAAACTAATTTCTTTTCTGGGCTATTCACTCTAATGACGATTTTTAATGTCGAAATATTGCCAAATAAAATAGGCGATCTTTTTTTTGACTGATGGTCTGATGACATACAGGGTGACTTTGAAATCGTTGGCATCCTTTTAATATAAGACTACTCATGATACATGGTGCTCCTAAAAAGAGTTTAAAACTATTGTACAGTCGTCAGCACATCATCCTATACATTTGTCGGCCGTTTGGTGTAGTGGTTCAAGAACGGACTACTATGCCGAGAGGTCCCGGGTTCGATTCCCGGCCGGGCAGAAATTGAAATGATGAATTTTAATTTCTGTGACGGGTCTGGATGTGACTATGTATAATATTTATGTATTTAAAAAAAAAAAGTATATAAGTAGTATATCCGTTAAGCTAGCACCCATAAGTTATGGGTGTAATGCTTGTGTTATGGGCCATAACACAAGCATTAAGTTGCTTACTTTGGGGCTAGCTGGCGCTGTGTGAAATTGTCCAAAGATTTATACTTATACTTATTTTGTTGCAAAATAACACTTAATACATTGAAATAAGATGCCACAATATGAAGATTGATGTGCTGTCGTCTGTACAATATTTCAAATATTGAAATTTTAATTCATTTGATATGACTCATATTTGGGGAATCATGAGTAGTCTTATTTTAAAAAGAATGCCAACGATTTCAAAGTCACCCTGTATAATGCAGTTCATTCAGATTACGCAGCAAGTAAACTAATTGAATTTTCGCTATTCAATCATATACTCACNAAGTAATTTGAACTTAATTGTTTTTATGAAAATTTACCGATTTTTGGCTATCAGCTTTGGCCTATTGTAATCCTATTGTAATCTTTTTTTTTTTTGATACAAATAAATTGTTGTGTGCTATTTTAATAGTGATACTTGTGAGTATTATTCATAATTATCACCAATAAAACAAGTACAATTTAGTTTTCGCCAAAATGAGAAAAAAAAACCCAACAATAGGTGAAAGTCAAAATCACAAAATTAAGCCTATCTCCTAAACTAAGCAAGATCGTAGAACATTGTAATGGGGATGATTTGGATACACCTTGATATAATTAATCTAAATTTTAGGTTTATATGTCAACTGCCTGGCCACCCTGTACTTATATTCCCCTTTGAGAAAAATCAATATAATTATTTCACGAAATTAAGAACACGAGTAGACTGCACAACTGCACAGGGCTACTATCGTTGTTGTTATTATTTAAATAATTTATTTTCCATTCAATTGTCTCCTTACATCACGATATAATGTAGTACCTTGTCTTATTTTATAGTTTTGCCAACCTGAGCCTAATACCTGTAAATAATTTTAAAAAAATCCGTTTAATAAAAGATACATACGACAGAATAAATAGAAATTATTTTTTCCCGAGGTATCGCACCGTCTATTAAATATTTATAGCCAGACTTTTTAATTGCATAATCCTTCGGATTAAAATGTTTGGAGCATATGGTGCTACATTTTGTAGGAATCCAATCTTCCCGTCCTGTAGCATCTATCCACAATTGCCGTGTTTCTGGATTCTTAGGAAATCTTGAAACAAAACATGATAAATAACCAAAATTAGTAAATATAATTAATGATTAAACGAACTTAAAAAGTGAAGTTCTATCATNTATTTGTTGACATTTAATCAACGACTAGAAATAATTTCGTATTTAATAAGCTATCTTACATATAATTACATTATAATTCAACTTCCGTAAATGTATTATTTACACTTAACATTTATCGATAAAGTATGTTTCGAAACATTAATGGTACGCGTCACTAGTGCCACTACTACGTAATGTGGTCAGTGGCAGGACGCAACGCCATCGCTAACGCACTATATATTGAGCAGTCTTACTGCCATCGGTAAAATCTTAGGCGTACGTAGCCAGTAATGTATATTTTTTAGAATTTTAATATTGAAGCTCTCATTACGATCACGTTTTAGCAGTTTTTGTCTAAAATATAACTAATTCTAATAAGTTGTAGACTTACCGATGATAAGAAACTCCTTCTTTGGCTACACTAGTTTTCTGACTTCTTGCTCTGCACGTTATGATAGCACAAGACGGCATATTTGATCGTTTTTTGCACAGCCATTGACGACACTCTCTGCGATAAATTCACCGAGTGACTAAACTGTGTGATCGCGTATTTATGTGAAGTTTGAGCGTCTGCTCATAATTGAAGCGCACCTGCCCCGCCTACAAGGCCCTTCTAACTTCTTTCTATGTTCTGTGGCTGAGGCCATAGCCTAGGCGCAGACGACCACCGATTTTTAGTCGGCCGATAGTTGGGCCCGATTCTAATTTGTAAGAACAATCAATCTGTGTAATGTACGCAGTCCCATACATGCCTGCCTATACTAAACTATAGGCCGACGAAAAAATCTGTGGTCTGTGCCTAGGCTTGCCAAAATGTTTTAATTTGTATTGATTAAGTATATGCTAGACACTTCCTCGAGGAGTCGGAGGGCTATGAGTCTCCTCGCCTCGCCTAATAGCCATCGAGGTCGAAAAACTTAATACAAATTAAAACATTTTACTTTCGACATTTTGTACGACAAAATACCTATTGACTGGACTAGAATGACATAAATTGATGTTTTGGAAAATGTATAAGTACAGAAAATTATCGAAAATTGGAATAGATTTATCTTTTTTTAGACTTTTGTGCAGTAAACTAAAAATTCATCTACAAAAATTTATGAACAGTCATTATGACAATCCGTTGGTAATTTATTTACATGAGATAGGATGTTGATCTTACCTGTCTGGAAGTGGGAACTCAATTTTTCTATCCAGACGACCAGGTCTCAGCAGGGCAGGGTCGAGAGTGTCAGCTCGATTTGTCGCCATTATTACCTAAAAAGTATAAGTACAGTTTTAATTTCATGTAAGTGCACAAAAAAGGTGAAGATATTATTTCATTTTCAAAATGTAAATTCAAGCTGCAGAATATTATTACTTACTTTTACATTGGTGGTCTGATCAAACCCATCCATCTGGTTCAAGAGTTCCAGTAGGATTCTCTGGACTTCCCTGTCAGCACCAGTTTGGGCATCAAATCTGAAATTGTAAAAAAATATTTAGGACTTGTTTGCAAGAAACACACGATAATATGAACTCAAAAGACATACAGATTATTAGACTGCAAAGGAGAAGCATGCAACAGAAAATAAGGGAGTAAGTAGTTTTTTTACTGATCTAGTATATTAACAAGAAAAACAATTCAACTCAAGTCAACTAGACTTTCCGAGTCCTAAAGACTAATGGCGTAAATCTTCTTCGGCTTACCGTTTAGTTGCAATAGCATCAATTTCATCAATGAAGATGATGGCGGGGCTGTTCTCTTTAGCTAGACGGAACACGTCACGTACCATCCGCGGGCCCTCGCCCAGGTACTTTTGCACGAACTCAGAGCCCACCACACGGATGAAGGCCGCTGTAAACAAGCAATCATGAGTACCACTACATAACTCAAAAATTAGTATATTATTGATATGGCAGGAAAGACCCACTGTTCAATAGAGAGATCACTGCTCAAAACAGTGTATAAAATAATAAATGTATGTATTTTCTGTAAGGCTTTTCTAAAGCACACAAGAGGCTTTTCAAGACCACAAGATAAGCGGAGGGAAGGGTTTTGGAAGGAGTGAAGGGTAGTAGTGGATGCGGGCAGTGCAGGATTCGTTCGTCGTTGTGGAAATCCTTGGGGGAGGGCTTTGTCCAGCAGTGGACGTCATTTGGCTGTAACGACGAAGGGTAGTAGTATATCTTTGCAGCAGCTATTATTAACTCTATCATCTGAAAAAGACACCTTTACAAAAGGTAATTTTGTAAAATTTAGTAAATAATTTTGTAAAGTTTTAAATTGGATGATAATGTGAATTTTAAGTATAATAACCTGTAGTATGATGCGCCACAGCCTTCGCCAACATAGTTTTTCCACAACCAGGAGGTCCGAACATGAGCACACCTCGCGGAGGCTCAATACCGATCTGTCTGTACAGTTCCACGTGGGTCAGAGGCAGTTCCACGGCTTCCCTGATTTCTTGCTTCTGAGTGTCCATACCACCAATGTCTGAGTATTGCACATCGGGCTTCTCATCTGTGAAAGTAGATATTTTTGTTACATTAGTTAATCTTAAAAATAAAAAAAACATTATTTTGGGGATTTGTATTGTCAGTCATAATTTTAATGGTGTATTTAAATTGAAGTGGCTTTTAAAAAAATAACCATCGATAAATAAATAAAAGATAACAAAGGACTTGTTTTCACTAAGAAAAAACATTTTGAAATAATTGATATAGATTTAGGGCCAGTTTAATCAGTTTCAGTTCAGATAAAGTAAAAGCAATCTTTATTTTTAAATTATCTAAAACGTTTACAGGAAGAAACCATAAAAAGTAGGCCTAATTTAAGATGAAATAAAATAAAAAGAAACTACATACTTTAAAATATAGTGTTATTTACCTGCTTGCAGCATAGAAATTGAGCTATCGGCTTCCGGAGGGAGGACGTCTACTAGTGCATTGGAGTGCTTGTGGAGCGCCACTGACGCGGACGGCTTCAGCAGCTCGCGGTCAATCGTGGACAAGATGCGCACATAGTAGTTCGATCCTGTGGTGCTGCCCACTGGAAAATTATTAAGATAATTAAATACACATAATTTTTTATTATGCTAGGTCATTGTGTCTATAGTGGTATTTGTTGTTCTTTTTAATGCCAATGACTTAGATTTGGATTTTGGATATCTACCACAGTTCCTCTAATATCAACAGTCTAAAAATTACTATAGATAACCAAATTCTATCCTTTTTGCACTGGGGCCGTTCAAGTATTACGTAAGCACCAAGGGGGGGTGGGGGGTCTCTGTTTTGCTTATTTTGGATGACATGGGGGGTAGGGGGGTCTAGATGATGATTACGTCATCGTTAGTTATTTACGTTTTTTCCGGGATTCCCGCAAATCGCTTTGAGAACTGATTAGGGGAAGTGCTGTGTGGGGANTGGGCTGGAAAACGTAGCGTGGGCAGGCCTCCTACTAGGTGGACCGACGATCTGGTAAAGGTCGCGGGAAGAGCCTGGATGCGGGCAACGCAGGACCGTTCATTGTGGAAAACCTTGGGGGAGGCCTTTGTCCAGCAGTGGACGTCATTTGGCTGAAACGATAGGGGAATTACCGCACATTAGGGAAATTACCGTGCGCTGTTCACTTGTCTAATAATTAACTCTCGTGCCGACACTGCCCATTGAAATTTGAGTCGTAGTCCGCATATTATTATACGCGAGGCCGGCCTCCCGCGCGCGTTTTGTTTGGGTACTAAACGTATTGTAAGCACTGAAAGTTACCATTTGTGTTTATGTTGATGCATAAATTGATGCAATTATGTTTGTTATGTTCTTTATTTCTGATAATATTTTTTTGTCCCTTACTCTATGTGTATCAGTTAAACCTAATATTTTCATGAATTTTCCTATTTTAAAAATGACAATATAAAAAACATTTATAACTGAAAATGTTTACGTAAGCATAGGGGGAGGGGGTAAGTGAATGCTTACTTTTGATGACATGGGGGGCGGGGGGGTAAAAAATGGTAAGAATTCTGCTTACGTAATACTTGAACGGCCCCACTCATGTTGTGTTCTAAATAGAAATAAATGATTTTATGTTCATAAAAAGAGCACAGAAAGCTTAATCACTCACCTATTCCAGTATTTTGATCAACAGCCTCCAAGAACTGTCCAATGACTAATGGGACAGACTGAATACGCTTCACTTCCTCTTGCGCATGCAAATATTCCTTCTTGAGGTTCCTTTGTTCGTCTTTGATGTACTCTTCTTGCACTTCCAAGAACTCCAGCATGCGTTGCAATTTCTGTATGAGAGATGTGTTGTTTAGTAATTGCCTGATCATGTTAGCATTAACTTTATTTAGGTTACATTTAGTTCTTGAATTGTGGAACTATTGACATACCTTGTATTTAGTGTATAAATCTTCAGATTCGAGTTCATCAAACGATTGTGGACCAGCAAAAGCAAGACCCTTTGCGTCGGTTGCTTGGTCATCCTGTAACAATGGATGCAAAACATAGAACACATGACAGTTTTCTTGTGGATCGTGAATGAGCAATTGAAACATACCTTTTCAGGCAATATGATGCCAATTTCCTCCATTTTCAATCAATATTTTTATTACAATGAAATTCAATAAAACTGCGAATGGTGTCCGACACAGACCCGAATTTTTAAAACGTCAAACGAATGTCAAACAAAATAAGCTTTGTCACGCACGTTCCGTTTTACGAAAAATATTTTTTCAAAGTCTTTTTCGAAACCATTTCGAAACAATACAACAAAGCTATTCAACTTTATACAAAAACACAACTTAATGAGTAATGTAATTCTAAGTAGTTAATTTTGTTACCTATAATCTCGTTTTCTCACTTTTACACCTAATCATTTAATCAAAGCACTATTGAGATATAGCCTTGCGAGTGAAAAAAAAAAACTTAAGGATTTATATGACTTGGCGGGAAAGTGAAATGTGTAAGTTTTTTTTTTTCCTTTTTTTGGCTTTACAAAATGTGTGTAAGAATTTCAGAGCCCCGATTACGGTAATTTTTAACGTCTACAATCCAGACACGCTTTTCGATTCTGCGATACGATTGGTCGTTCGTCAGCTGTTTTGACCAATCGTATCGCAGAATCGAGAAGAGTGTCTGGATTGTAGACGTTAAAAGTTACCGTTATCGGGGCTCTGTTTTATTTTATAAAATGACTGATTATATTTAATTAGCGTTCGTGAACGTCAACGAGTGAAGGCAAATGAAACATAACAGTAAAAAATCACTTCAAGTTAAGTACATATATCCGCTTGAGGTTTTAGTACCGTGTTTTAGTGGTTTTAGTAACGTGCCAGATTTTTACTGAAACTTAGGGGAATGGGGAGGTTATCATCTACTTATCAGTCATTTATTGTTCATTATTTCATTAATTGATCCTTATCTACTTAAATATCTATTTAACACTTACTATACTACTAATAGCTCTTATTAGTTTCGGAAAAAAGTGGCTGTGACATACGGACGGACAGACAGACAGACATGACGAATTTATAAGGGTTTCGTTTTTTGCCATTTGGCCATGTCTGTCGTACCTACCAATTTTTTGGCCATGTCTCGTTCTATCGCAAAGAATTATTTTGATGAGAGCGAGAGGAAAAACGGAAATGGGAAGCTGGAACTGTGGCCGATAGTAGGTACATATTATACAGATCCAAAATAAAAAAATAATCATTAATAAAAGAGGAAAAATGAAATTTATCAATATTATTTTATTAAATAATAAACAATATTATTTATTAATAAGTAAAATACGTACATAATATTATCTAAACTAAAACAAAACAATGAGATACTAATAATAATAATTAAAATCAGTCATTTGGCTCAAAGTCTTAATATTCAGAAGTGTACAGGTAGGTACATTATAGGTAACGCGCTTCAGAGGTTTTGATAAATAAAGGTCATGTAAGAGGTGACCCTGGTGAAGACCGTTGGCAAGCCTGCTTCGCAGCCCTCGCGGGATCCAAATGAACTCAGCCCAATCTAAAGGAAAATCACAAAGTTACATTAGTTGTTAGTTACCATACTAACTAACAATCGTTCAAGGTGGTAGTGTTAGAGAAAATTAATACCTATACCAGTGATTTTATCCCAACTAATATTATAAATGCGAAAGTAACTCTGTCTGTCTGTCTGTCTGTCTGTCTGTCTGTCTGTTACGCTTTCCCGCTTAAACCTCGCAACCGATTTTGATGAAATTTGGCATAGAGATAGTTTGAGTCCCGGGAAAGAACATAGGATAGTTTTTATCCCGGTTTTTGAAACAGGGACGCGCGCGATAAAGTTTTTCTGTGACAGACAAAAATCCACGCGGGCGAAGCCGCGGGCGGAAAGCTAGTAGTACATAAGAGTACGTTTTTTTATATTATGGAACCCTAAATACTAACCAAAATCCATCTGTTGTTCCTGAAAAGTGCTAAGGGGCCTCCAGAATCACCATGACAGGTGCCTCTGGGTCCCTCCCCATCGGTACAGATGTTGGTGGTTTGAAGAGTTGAGGGATAGGTTGTCAAGCATTCCATGTTGGAGATGACTGGAAGAGTAACGTAGTTCAGGAACTGGTCGAGGGTTAAGCTACCAGCTGGAAAATAAAGAGAAAAAAGTTAAGTATCACATCAAAAAGTTAAAGAATCACATATAAAAGTTAAGTATATAAGTAGTATATCCGTTAAGCTAGCACCCATAACACAAGCATTAAGTTGCTTACTTTGGGGCTAGCTGGCGCTGTGTGAAATTGTCCAAAGATTAAAAAAAAAAAAAAAAAAAAAAAAAAAAAATTAGGAAACTACCTACTTACGAAACCCCATGTAGAGGCGTCTTTTTAACGGACAAAAAGAAGATAACGTAATTCAATATTCGCTAAACGACCCTGACGAAATAATGAGATCGGTATTTAAATCGCGTACCGCGTGTCAGAGTCCGGTAGTAAGTAGTATCTTTTACCGTTTTTAACAGTAGCTAAAATAACTCAATTTCTTGTTGGAAAAGACACTAGTATGAGATATATTTTCAATTACTTACATTGACTAGTCATTCCGAATCCAGAAGCAATAGCAGAGTTGCCACTGAAACTTTCATATAGTTCTGTCCCAGACGGTAGAGCTATAGGGGCGATGATCGCTGCAAAATCAAACGTATTTATTATAGCAACAATTATCAATAAAGTTTTTATGCACTTGATTTGGTTTTCGTCAATGGAATAATACGTCTGTTTTTATTGCAGGATTTAACTTTTTTATTGATAAAGCAATCAGATTATAAAAATAAACAACTACGAAATACTGACATACTGAGCAGAGACCAATTTGGTACAATGTATTTAGCTTTTTAAGTTGATTGTACTTATTGTTTAATTTTTTGATAATGTCATGAAACAATTAAAACTTGCCCTTTTTGGGATTTAAGCCCGAATCTTCTGCTGAGCTTTTACTTCTACCGTTCTTGCTGTCTGTCGTAACATAAGTAAGTAAAACCTAATGAGGGTTTTCGCGATTGAAAAATCCGCCAGATGGCAATACGTAGACGCGAGGTCCAAATGCTGCATGATTGGTAATTTTTGACATGACATTGACAGATATGACAAAATCCACCAATCATGCAGCATTTGGACCTGCCGTCTACGTATTGCCATCTGGCGGATTTTTCAATCGCGAAAACCCTCAATGCAGTTGACATCCCTTCCAAGTAAAGTTTTGGGATCAAATAAATGTTAGAAATGAAAAAACTTATATTTTAATTAAGTACTTACAGGTCGTAGAGACTCTTTGAGGCAAATAGATGACGGCAATATCGTTGCGAGCGGGGTTCACGCTGAATTCGGGGTGAGATACCACCGACGAGGTATCGATTCTGGTGCCTCCACTGAAAACGGTGACAGAGCCCAGCACTACGGTGAACATGGATGCCTGGTTGGTGCCGTCGAACCAGCAGTGCGCGGCGGTCAACACGCGATTGTTGCTGACGAGCGCCCCTCCGCACAGAGACACGCCCACTACACCAACAATTGACACCACGAGACCCGCCTGGCAAAAAAAAAAGTTATGGAAAATAATTGTAAAATTGTAAAATTTCTGGATCATGAACCAGAAAATGAACATTATAACGGAACAGCTACCATAAAGAAGTTGATTCCAGTACACTGTGACGATTGATCTGAAGGATATTGCGCAAACTTTGCGACAAAAATACATAAGATGTTGTCACAAAATAAATAAATCAATACAATTTTATGTGAAATTCTGCTCGTAGGAAAACATTAAAGAATGCGTACAAAATCATCTTACCTGATACGGTAAAAAACCAAGCTGAGAAGGCTGACCATTTATGATTCTTGCTCCACTTTCGGCAGCCAAATATTGTTTTTCAGCTTTCTGTAGTCTTTCTGCCTCTGGTATGCCAATATTGGTCAGATACCCATAAACAGAGGCACCCTCCGGCGCCAGCCGTGCCAAGTCCATGGCATATATGGCTGTTATTGCGGAGAGTAAGACCACTAGGTACTTCATGTCACCGAGTTGAGAGAACGCAACTAGTTTCCATAAAAGTATCGATATTTATAGGTTTCTATTTGAGATAATGCGGGGTTTTATGAATGATATTTTATTATTGTACCTACACAGTTTGTATTTTGGACCCGATTATCTGTTAGGGCTTTTATTGGTGCAATTTCTGATAAAGTCACTTTTGCTTTGGGCTGATTGTAGATAGTACCCACTGGCGAGCATAGCAGTGAAATGGACTTATAGCCAAAATGAACGTCAAAGTCATTACATTGTTCCTCAAAGCATTAATTCAATAGTTTATTATAAGACCCGGCAGTACTAACTCATGAATATCTGCTATCAGCCAGCCTGACTGACTCTTGCAGCCCAAAGTAGAGTTCATGGAAGTAGTTTCCGCTTAGTGAAAATAATTTGAAGTTGAATTGGGGGTCCAAAATTTTTAGGGATGTTCATTTACTTATGACATAACATATATTCCAAGGTATAAAGGTAAGTCTTGTCCTTTAAATAACAAATAAGGTGAACATACTGTATAAAGGACAATGTTCGTTCTCCATACATTGTTCGCCTAAAGAACCAACAATTTTGACATATTACTACCCGAAAGCGAAATAATACGATTCTGTGTGTAAGAACAATGATTCCTGATGGACACTTGCCATAAAATTAATGATTAAGAATATTAAATCACAGCGATTTTATAATATGTCGTTTATGACAACATGGCGTCTAATGTATTGTGTGAATGTATGAACACCGATTCGCGAAAAATGTTTTGTATTGTCGTCACGCCGAGTCGCAGCCAAATAGTATAAAATAATAGAANTTAATATACAGATAATTCTTTTTATTTGTAAGAAAAGAATGAATGAATGATAATCGACAATAAATTAGAAGAATCTAAATCTCTAAGAAATTTGTGGTCATAATAATATGTAGCGTAACAACGTAAGATTAGCTCCATAAATCATTTAAAGATAAAAATCTAAATAAGGCTGCTTATAAATTAAACTTATTGTTAATCATAGTTAATGCTACTGAAAGCTAGAGTAAGTAGGTACTTGTTTATCAACTAACACCTAAAAATAGCTGCAAAACATCACTTTTCTCGTTGTTTTACTATATCAAGTATGTACAAGGTACAAAGGATCTCAGGGAAAAAAATGCTATTCATTAAAGCAATAAATAAGTAACACTGAAATGTTCAACTTAATTGTTTATTGGTATAGGTAGTCAGTATAGTTATTATGACTATTTGGTGTTATTTTGTCATCACTTAAGAATTAAGATGTTGTTTATAGGTGCTGGTTGATGAACGGCATGAAGGAGGTGACACGCGCGTACGCAGCAGGGAAGTTCACCTGGCAGCCCAGGGCAATACCGAAGGAGGTCACACCAATCTGGAAAGATCACACCGAAATATAAATGATGATTCTCTAAAGATTTCACATCTGACGTCACGGTGATCCGCTTACGAACAATTCTAAAGTGGATAGAAAATATATCAAAGAGATCTTACCAGGACATTCCTGTTGCCCCTGGTAATGTAAAGAGGGCCACCAGAGTCACCACTGCAGGTGCCGACGCCACCGATGCCGCTGGTGCAGATGTTGCTGTCTTGCAGGATCAGCGGGAAGCCCAGTCTGCACACGCTGTTGCTGAGAACGTTCAACCTGACTTGGCTCAGTAACTGGTTGGAGCTAATGGAACCGCCTGAAAATTGCATGGTATTTGACTATTTCCAAGACTTCAAACAAGTGACAGGTTGACGCCAAATTACAGATTACCGTTCGTTATGTAAGAGAGCAGAGCTTTAATAAGTTGATGGTGCCAATCAAATATCGCATAATGGCGAGTAAGTAGGTGTACACTTGGTCCATTGTTCTGCCGCATGGTTTGCATTAAATTAAGCAATGTTGTAAATAAAAAACTATCGAAACGGAAATTGAACAGCATTTCTGAAGTCAACGTTACTTAATTTGACTTTTAATAGCGAGACGAGAGGGCTCCACTTTTTAATTGTATTGTCATCAAGTTTCAACACTGCGATCTCTGTAAACGTATACAAGAGGCAAATTATTATTTTATTTTATTTACCGTCAACGGTGAGCCCGAAGCCTGAAGCAATAGCGGATGCACCAGCGAAGTCCTCCTGTAGCTCAGCACCCTGGGGCAGGGACACGGGGGCAATGGTGTCTGGAAGAAGAATAATTGAAGAGTTTGTGATGACGCTTGATTTTATTTCTTCAGTCTATGCAGAAGACTTCATTGAAAATTAGTAGGATAATAAAATATGGTTCCTACATTTATCTTAAAAATTATTTATACAACTCGTTGTTAAAGTTAAAGTTGTCTAAAGACATGAAAACATTTGAAAACGATTTATAGAGTTTTTTGGAGAAATTACTAGCAAGAAATCCATCAGTGGTCAGAAGAGCTCAAATATCATATAGTTAAAACAATAAACTTGGTTTTGCATTGCATCTTTGAGAATACTCATACTTTTCACTCCTTTTAAAATTACCTATCAGACACTAATTTTAAAACAGTATTTTTATCAACAAGATAATCTGTACTTACTTAAATGATAAGAAACTACTCGTATCTATAGCTTATCTTACTATGTGACACCTGTGCGTGCACCCATAGAAGCATTTATAAATGCATGACATTCATAGGTCACAAGTATTTCGTATGAATATTTTTATGCCTCCATTATGTAATCATAATAACTAATTTTAATCTTAATTTAAAAGTCTATCGTTGAATTCGAACTATGATTTTCCACCCGGAGAAAGTTAGCACTTTATTGGAATAGAACCTAGGACTTTCAGGTGCATTTCTATGACCACTAGAACACGTCGAATAGTAAAACACTTACTGCTGAACGAAACGCTGGTAGGCAGGTAGATCACACCGATGTCGTTACGGACTAACAGAGGGAACCAGCTGGGGTGGTTGATGAAGACGCTGGTGAACTGCCTGTTGCCACCGGTGAAGAGAGTCACAGAGCCGAGGACGACCTCGACCCTCCAGGCCTGGTGCTGACCGTCAGACCAGCAGTGGGCGGCGGAGACCAAGCGGTCCGCGCTGATTAGGACAGCACCGCACACGGCTCTGCCTTCGAAACCGATGATGTTAATAAGCATACCAGCCTACGAAAAGAAAAATAATGATTATTACATTAGATGGACATTAAAATACTTCGTTCGTTCGTTTCAGCCGAAAGACGTCCACTGCTGGACAAAGACCTCCCCCAAGGATTTCCACGAAGACCGATCCTGCGCCGCTAGCATCCAGGCACCTCCCGCGACCTTTACCAGATAGTCGGTCCACCTAGTGGGAGGCCTGCCCATGCTACGTCTTCCGGCTCGTGGTCGCCACTCAAGAACTTTCCTGCCCCAGCGGCCATCATTAAAATACTTACCTAAATGTACCTAATTTAATTCTTGGTCATAAGTAAACGTAGATAGTAACGACGAGTTAAATCAGTTTTATCACTTCATTACGTTTTCTGATAACTTATTGACTAGGAATGTAATAACTAATCTCCTGAAATCTTTGACTAATATTTAACTAAACTAAACTTTAAAATATGAAATAAGTCCTGTTATTTTTTTTGTTGGTCAAGATTAAAGAAATACACAATAAGTATTGACTTTTATTTTTCTCTTTGTTTTATCTTATTGATTGATTTTTTGTGAAGGTAACTACGTTAATATTTTAAGTATCTACGCGTTTTTCTTAACTGCATTAGGTTTTTGAGTTAATTTCTATAGTTACCTGGAAGGGCACCTGACCCAAGTTAGCGGGCTGGCCTCCGACGATCCTCTGCTGCTGCAAGTACTGCTCCTCCCTCACGCGGATCTTTTCAGCCTCGACGATGGATTTCTTCAGGTATCCAAAGGCAGTATGGTTGTCGGGGACAACTTTGCCATGGGCCAAGGAGGCCACTGCCAAAAGAACGACCAGGAACTTCATAATGACGGAGAGCAATTGCAGTGCATAACCAAAGACATTAGCTTATTTATAAGGTTGATGTAGACGATAGTGCCAGATTAATTACACTAATGATGATATGGATTTGATTGATTTACTTTGATTTTAGAATACCTACGGCAAATATTATTAAAAACTTTTACAAAATAATCAAAGTGAATTTGTGCAACTGATAAAGTTGCCACGATAAATTACTTGATTAAATCAACAAATTAGTAAATCTTACCATTCTATCCCGAATGTGAGAAGAGATGGTAAATCGCAAATATACAATATATTTCATATCATATTCAGAGCATTTACTTCAGACCAGCTGCCGTGCAGCAATTTAAAGAAAGTAAGAAAGAAAGTTTTTGTTTATTTAGTCCAAATATCTATTTAGATACAAAAGTCAACCATAATCGGTTTAGGTAGGTATGCGATGGAAACTAGCTAGACCTGGCTTGGGTACTGATTCACTTGGGTATTTCGAGCTAAACAAATATTGAATAAATGCAGTAATTTAGACGACAATTTTGGACGCTACTTTAACTAGGTACTTATAGTAGATAAAGAGTTCCTTCATCGTGAAAGTGATATTACGTATTATAAGTAGGCACGTACCTGTACATTATGATCAGTTAAATTCAGGAATTACCTGCAGTTGTTTTTTTGCTAATATCAAACTTAATACCGTGAACGTCAGAATGGCGGGTGTATGATCACAGAAATGAATAAAATAAATATGATTAATTAATACCTGAGGTGTACCTTGGTGTACCTTTAGTTATTTATTTTGTACTTCTCTAAGACGGGAGCAATTGCAATTACAAAATGAGCCGCCAACCTGATATCAGGTTGGCGGGTGTATGTTGAAATTGGACGAAACAGGTAAGTTATGGTTTTCTAATATTTATCATTATTTAGTACCTGAAATGTACCTCACAAATATATTGATACGAACCAAATGCAACGAATAATTAGCGAGAAAATCGATATGAAAAATTTGATGTCCACCATTTTTTTGATAGCCACCATTTTTTTTAAACAAGTTATTAATGGTTGCAAAATCAGCTTTGCATCAGTTGAAAAATCAATGCCGGCGCGGGCGAAGCTGTCAAAACACGGTCATTCTAAATTTGTTTAGTATCCTTAAACAATAATCCAATCCAAATTTATCATGCAAAATAATTTAATCATAAATTGATACTGTCACAGATAATATATACCTACCGTAGTATTTTTAAAATCTATTTTTTTTTAGTGCATGCACACTAGTGCATTTGCCAATGCCATTTGCTAAAATCAAAAAGTTTTGATAGTAATTAGTAGTGCCCTCTCTCCAGTATTGATAGACCCACGGGTTTATTCAATGTTGAACGATTTGAAAACGAAATGGCAAAGATCGGATAGTACCCGGCATTGATGGCAGCGCCCTCCTGCAAATGACTTTTTTCAGGGTTTTCCAACGTGGCAAAAATCGGAATTAGCGATCTCTTTAAAATAAAATTGCAATGTTAATGGCTGCGTTCAGCCGAAAATAGCGTTGTTAGAATTTGCTAGCAAAATTGCGATTGCCATGGTAACCGCCGAAAACTTTAACCATAGAGAAAAGTAATATGTACATAGGAAATAGAGAACCCTCTCTGTCAAATTTTTGAGCCTACTAATTGACAGCCTGGTGTTAAATTCCCTGTACTTAACCTACGTACGTAACGCTCATATACATACATAGTACACGCACACATACATACATAATGTCCACGCACACATACACACAGTTCACGCACACATAGGCCCTCATAACCTTCAAAGAATTATTGTTTTTATGATGTACAATGTAGAATTTTTACAAATCCATTATTTTGAAAATATTTATCTTTATGGTGTACGTATTGTATTATTTTCAAAACAATGGATTTGGAAAAATTCTACATTGCACATGGAAATGCAAATAAGTAAACAAAAACTTTTGAATTTAATAATTTTACTTTATTTATGAACACACATAATATTATACACCAAAAGCGTCTTTTCGCAAAGTTTTCAACAACACTAAAAAAGCATTTGCACATTGAGAAAACTCAGATCACTTGTGAACATAACAGAAAGTTTCTTCGCGATTCACGAAGGAACAAACAAAACTCCGATGAACCAGAACAGCAGCAGGTACGAAGGATTTAACTTGAATTTGACTCGACGACTCTTCAATACTTTAATAGGGCCACAGAAAACTTAAATGATGGCTAAGAAAACAAGAATGCATTTAACATAACAAAAACAACACCGGCCATTTTGGAGGAAAAACAAAGTTGCCATATGTTAAATAGTAATTTCTACTACTCTATTACAACAAAAATGTCAGTTTTAAATTAAAACAAATTAATTTCATTTAAAAAAGTTTTCACATTGTAATTAACAATAATATTCTCAAATATATTTTAATTAAGAAAAAAATGAAAATTGAAGAAAACAGGAGCAGCGACATCTAGAGCGTTTTAGGGAAGTTAAAAAGTATTTGAATTTATTCACCGATGTCGCTGTTTGGAAGCAAGTTTCACTTCGATGACCGTTGTATGGAAGTTTCCACACCCTGCTGGTCACTTTCTTTAGATTTTCTGATGTATTTAGACACCCTTTCACAGCACAAACCGTCTTAATTAATTAAAAGTCGTCGGACGTGTTTACCAATTTTTCACTTTGACAGTTCATGTGACGTTTACGAGTAAGCCATTCTGGCTCACTAAAATCTGCCTCACCTTTCGTGCACTGACTATCTATCTAGGTTTTATTAATCTAAGTAGGTTCCATGATTTCACATGGAAACAAATCGCAAACTTGATTGGCGAATTTCCTTGAATGATTGTAATAACTTATTATGTTCAAGAGGGCGCTCGGCGCTCCTATCAATACTGGACTATTAGTTTCGATTTTTGCCACGTTGGACAACCTTAATTATGATAGAGGGCACTACTAATTACTATCAAAACTTTGATTTTAGCAAATGGCATTGGCAAAAATGCACTAGTGTGCATGCCATAAAAAAAATAGATTTTAAAAATACTACGGTATAGTTCCAAAATACTGAACTGTCCTATCGATGACATTGAAAGCGGGGCGCCACCGTCAATACCGAATCGCTGGTTCCGATTTTTGCCATGTTGGAAACCATAAAGTTGAACGATGGTAGCGCCCCCCTGTCATTGAGTTTGGCGGGACAGTTCAGCGTGGGTCATCTATAGGTATATATTATCTGTGACGGTATCAATTTATGATTAAATTATTTTGCATGATAGGTACATTTGGATTGGATTATTTTATTATGGATACTAAACAAATTTAGAATTGTTTAGAATGACCGTGTTTTGACAGCTTCGCCCGCGCCGGCATTGATTTGTCAACTGATGCAAATAATATGCTGATTCTGCAACCATAAATAACTTGTTTAAAAAAATGGTGGCTATCAAAAAAAATGGTGGACATCAAATTTTTCATATCGATTTTCTCGCTAATTATTCGTTGCATTTGGTTCGTATCAATATATTTGTGAGGTACATTTCAGTTACTAAATAATGATAAATATTAGAAAACCATAACTTACCTGTTTCGTCCAATTTCAACATACACCCGCCAACCTGATATCAGGTTGGCGGCTCATTTTGTAATTGCAATTGCTCCCGTCTTAGAGAAGTACAAAATAAATAACTAAAGGTACACCAAGGTACACCTCAGGTATTAATTAATCATATTTATTTTATTCATTTCTGTGATCATACACCCGCCATTCTGACGTTCACTTAATACCGACTACCTAATTTTCAACACGTGTAATATTTTTATCTAATGTTCCACAAATAAACGATTTCGATTTTGAAAAAAATGAGATAAAAATCTGAATAAGGCTGCTCCCAAATTAAACTTATTACAAAAATTGCTCTATCAACTAACGCCTAAAACAACTGTAAAACATTCGTTGATATATCTGTTACGGTTAATGTGATAAATTGAAAATTATTAATAATAACCGGTTATTATGAATAATTACCGACAGTCGCGGTAAAAGTGATAAATTAATCACATTTAACAGTGATTATTTAATAATTGAACCTTAGTACTAACAAATATCATAAAAGAGAACAACATCTTGTGTACGTGCTCGTGTACAGCCAAACTTTTAAACGTTTTGATATCATATATTAATATAATTTGGCATAATGAGTTTGGAATGTTTCTTGCATAATATTACTTTTCTATGATGCCTATAACATAATGTTTTGATTTAAAGTAAAAAATAGGTTAAGGTGCGGCGGGGGTGGCCCTTGGGCCACCCCTAAGCCGCCTATTTAGTTTTATACACACATAAATGACCTCATATTAATCACTTTTACCAAATCATGCGGTAATTATTCATAATAACCGGCGATTATTCATAATTTCCACATTTATCACTTTGACCGTAACATATCGATAAAATGTGAAATAAATATAGTCCAGTCATTACGTACATTCAAAAATGAAAATGAATTTGCGCTTCTAATTTTTTAATATGTTGTAGGGGATACCTAGAAAAGCTTAATTTGAGATTGTNCGATATTTTATTGTCTATGATGGCCGCAGGAACATCACTATACATGGACTCCCAGCAATAAAGTACGGTAATGCCTCGTACAGATTTTATCGGCAAAAATTATGGAACTTGATAGGTTTTAGACCATGCCACGCACCAAAACGTCCGGAAGTTGTAATAGTATTATAGAATAAACGTTAAAAGACTTATTAATTTAATTTTTCAATGCTTAAGTGTCCATTAGAATGAAAGGGTGCTTAATGTATTAAAAAAAATAAAAAATAATTATGATGGGTTAATGTTTTTGGGCGGTTTTTTAGGCGGTTTCTGACAATGTCCTTTTCGAATCTCATCGGATAGCCGAGTTATTGCCGAAAAACAAATTTTAAGCGTTTTCCAAGATGGCGGCGAAAGCTCCTAGGAAAGCTTGGTCGACAATCTCAAGTTAAGCTTTTCTAGGTATCCCCTACAACATATTAAAAAATTAGAAGCGCAAATTCATTTTCTTTTATTTGCCTTTTTTTCGGACGAAATGACTGGACTAATATGTAATATTGAGTAAGTATTGTCCTTTTCATTAAAATTCGACAAAAACTTTATTAAAAGTAGTTTAAGGTACATGTATACAACTACGTAACGCCATACATTATACATTTATCTACACACGTCAAAACTAATGAAACCCCTATTTTTGCATTACCTGCTTTGCTATTAATGAACGCAATAAATAAATTAATAATACTGCAATGTTGAACTTTGATTTTTATTTTTAAATCACTGACTGTAGTTAGGTTATAATTATTTGGTGTTATTTTGTCATCACTTAAGATGTTGTTTACAGGTGCTCGTTGAAGAAGGGCACAAAGGAGGTGACACGCGCGTACGCAGCGGGGAAGTTCACCTGGCAGCCCAGGGCAAGACCGAAGGAGGTCACACCAATCTGAAAAAAAAAAACACATTGAAACAAGTTAAATAACACCGTAGTGATTAGCGAATCACCGCTACGCTACGCCACCGTGGACAATGACGCGAAAGCTAAATCAAAATAGACTCGATTGTTACACAACCCGTCCAGTCAGCCAGTGGGTTCACCACAAGAGACCACAATAGTCCAGCGATGGGATTCGAACTAACTCGACGGCAGCTCCAGCGTTGGGCTTGTCTTAATTATTTATACCGATGGTGAACTCTAGCCAAAATAAAAAGTAGAAAATACTGGGTGTTAGGTAAATGGGTATTATGAGCCGACACTAGCCCATGTTAACATGGGCA
This sequence comes from Ostrinia furnacalis, assembly GCF_004193835.3. Taxonomy (NCBI): domain Eukaryota; kingdom Metazoa; phylum Arthropoda; class Insecta; order Lepidoptera; family Crambidae; genus Ostrinia; species Ostrinia furnacalis. The sequence continues at coordinate 855,152 of NW_021131019.1, forward strand.
TATTAAATGGTATTGTGAAGTCAGAAATTGGATTCATCATTTTAATTTTTTAAATTTTCATACAAAATAAATTTTGTAAAATTAGATTTGTGTTTACCTAACACCCTGTATATCAAAGAGTTCTTACCAGGACATTCCTGTTGCCCCTGGTGATGTAGAGAGGGCCGCCAGAGTCACCACTGCAGGTGCCGACGCCACCGATGCCGCTGGTGCAGATGTTGCTGTCTTGCAGGATCAGCGGGAAGCCGAATCTGCACACGCTGTTGCTGAGAACGTTCAGTCTGACTTGGCTCAGGAACTGGTTGGAGCTGATTGAACCACCTAGAAATAGAATAAGGTATTTTGATAAGTGATAACTTCAAAGGCCAAATCGCATTATGTTTTACATCGTGTTGTCGTTAGTGCATTCGTTATAGTATTAAAACATTGCATAATTAACATTAGTCTGTGGTTTGGGATTGCATTGTCAATATTGTTAATAAAAACGTTTCCGATTCTGATGTTTGGAAGGCCTTGAGAGGTTTTAAATTACGGGGGAATTTTTACTTCCGTATCTGTAAACTGTCTAACGCTCGTATTCACAAACGATGCTTGCATAAGTGAAGCAGCAAATCGAACGCACAACGTTGAATAGAGCTCTGTGATTCATTCATGTGTCATCCTGTGCGTCCACGCGCACTGTGAGACCTCATAGTAATGTTTGTGAATACGGGCGTAAAACTGGGAACTAAAGAGCAAACATCTTCATTTATTGGTAACAAAACGTGAACGAAACTGAACAAAATTTAATTTTGTGTTACTTACCGTCAACGGTGAGTCCGAAGCCTGAAGCAATGGCGGATTCGCCAGCGAAGGTCTCCTCCAGCTCGGCACCCTGGGGCAGGGACACGGGGGCGATGGTGCCTGAAAGAAGGATTGTAGAATTTTAAGAATAGTGGTAAGCGGAGATTTTTTTGCTTCAGTTTGGTTGGCTGGTTGCACAGTTTTTCAGTTTGGAAGTATTAATTGTCTAGCAGTAATTTTAAAACAGATTATCAACAACACAATCGATGATATGAGCGTTTTTCTATAGGTTATCTTTCATAGGTCACTGTTTTTTGTATGATATATTTATTTAGTATAGATACTTCAATTGACAATTGATAGGTATGTAACACAATCTAATCTTATTCCAAGCGATAGGCTGTTGTTTGCCGAAAAGGATTTTCCACCCACTTTATTGGAATAGAACTAACTCTTATAACTAATATAACAGGAAAAATGGTAAAACGCTTACTGCTGAAGGAAACGCTGGTAGGCAAGTAGATCACACCGACGTCATTACGGACCAACAGAGGGAACCAGCTGGGGTGGTTGATGAAGACGCTGGTGAACTGCCTGTTGCCGCCGGTGAAGAGGGTCACGGAGCCGAGGATGACCTCAACCCTCCAGACCTGGTTCTGACCGTCAGCCCAGCAGTGGGCGGCGGAGATCACGCGGTTCGCGCTGATTAGAGAACCGCCGCACACGCCTCTGCCTTCGAAACCGATGACGTCGAGGAGCAGACCAGCCTGTGAAAACAAAATGAAGTGTAAAGGGTGGGTTGCTGCTGACGGGGGTGGCGTTTGGATTATTTTATTAGGGCACGTCTTCGCTTCATTTAGATGAGAATCACAAATTCCTTTTTATTAATTTTATATTGATATTTATTTACGTTTGATATCAGAATACGCCTTTTAATAGGGTTGCCAACCATTCTACATTAGGTATTTTGAATTGTACCTACATACCTAATATTCGAGTTAAATAGTTTTACATTACGTTCTTGTCTCGAAACTTTTCTTGAATTTTTGTAGACTAATTTTAAAATATTTTTTAAGCATTGTTATTGCAATTCTTTTGGTAAAAATAAATGAAATAATAAATTTTGGTTTTTTCCCTCTTTTGTTTTGTAAAAAACGCTACCTGCGCCACGTATATTACGCATGTTATTAGTAACGAAGTGTGCCTACTTAGATATTTTGGGTACGCGTTTTTTATTAGAGTAGGTCCTTAAATGAATTTTATTATCCCATAATTACCTGGAATGGGACTTGTCCCAAGCCAGCGGGCACACCTCCGACAATCCTCTGTTGCTGTAAGTACTGCTCCTCCCTCACGCGGATCTTCTCAGCTTCGGCGATGGAGTTCTTCAGGTATCCAAAGGCAGTATGGTTGTCGGGGACAACCACTTTGCCATGGGCCAAGGAGGCCACTGCCAAAAGGACGACCAGGAACTTCATAATGACGGACAGCAACTGCGGTGCGTAAACCAAAGACGTTAGCTTATTTATAAGATTCGTGTAGAAGATAGTACGCACTACTATTATCAGGCGATTATTACACTAATTATGATATGAATTTGATCAATTTACTTGGATTTTACGATAGTACAGGGTGGTCCAAAAGTGACGTCAATTTTTTTTCGTTTTTTTACCATCATATTTTGAAAATACCTCATGAAGAAAGGTTCTTTTTCTCCAACATGATCGTCTTAAATCACTCTTTCGTTGATCAACTACTATTAAATAAATGTGATTTATTTTAAGTTGTAGCTCTGGCAGAAAATTCTCAAATGCACATTTACAAAATCATAACTGCTACTTAATTAAGTTTAAACTGCTAAATTGCGGATGAATATTTTCATGTAGATACATCCAGGTGCGTGGAATGTAAAAAAAATCGCCATCACTTTATGAACCACCCTGTATACGTACGCCAAGAAATTACGACGGGGTTTTACAAAGTAATTAAAGGTCCATTGTGCAAGTGATAACGAATAAAAATATATTAGAATTAAGTTTTCTCGTTCGTAATTAAATTGACAAGTTAGTGTAAGTCTTACCATATCCCGAATTCCTGAATATGGATACCTACCTACCTATATATATACCTACCTAGGTATCGCTTAAATTTATTAATATTCAAACCTTTTACTTTAGACCAGATGCTGTGCAGCAATTTAGATACAAAAGCCAACGATAATCGGTTTACCTATGCGATGGAAGCTTGGGTACTGTTTCACTGGGGTATTTCGAGCCTAACAAATATTGCAGAATGCAGTAGGTATAAAGATAATTTTGGACACTAATTCGTCTTACTCAATCTGATTTTATTTTATAACTTACAGTCGACAACTCATGAGACTCTACAAGTTAGGAACAAGCGTTACCTACTCGTAATCTTAAAGAAACAAACAAAATTGCCTAAAAATGTTGAATGTTGACATGTTTTTGTTGATTGTGTAGAGCAAAACACGTACGAGACCCGCATCTACATAAGATGTTACGTTTGGCGTAGCGTTATTTTGCTATACACATTTTATGATTATGCATTTTATGAGAATGTTGGTAAAATAATTTAGGTTTTATCCTTGTTATTGTTGGCTATTTTTTGCTAAGATTAAATCAAACTTTTTTTAGGGATTAATTAATTATTGACGTAGTAGATCAGATAGTGTGCAAATTAGAAATTCCGATATAGTTAGCATTCAGCATGATTTAAAGAAAAAGGCGTGAATGGAATAAACAGTCTCCAAATATAATATTGATAATCGTAATATTGTACTCTTATATTTGACGTGATTAAGCTCATCTAAACAAAAAAATTTGCAATGGGACAATTGACTCTTTGTGCATTGTGGTATAATGGAACAATAGGTACACATACGAGTACAGTGGGAAATCTTAAAAAGTTTTCCACCTTTTCAGTCAAATCATATTTTTCATAAAAATAGATTGTAGTGTAAAACTTGTGCAGGAAAACTAGACAGGAATAGTCAAAAGGGGGATGTAGATTTGCAACGACAAAAGGCATATAGTTACTTATGAACATTGTATAGTTAGGGGTAGGTATTTAATGTTTTCCTTGAATTGTTTGTGAGTGATGAGAAAATCAGCATATCAAGAATCAAGATTGAGAATTTGACCAACAAAAGCACTTTTATGATATTTTGTTATTTGTTGAATTATGTGTGTCTATTTTTCCAGAAATGCTTTATTCGTTTTTCGTGACTATAGTTCAAATGGCGACAGTTACTTACTATATTTTTTTTAAAATAATTTTTCTTTTTGCTAGTCCTTGTCTGTGGCTCAACTTATACAATTGCTCTTGCTTAGGATCAGATCATCAGAGCTAGAGACATTAATTTTGGTGTGGGTCAGTTAGTTCAGGTCTAAAGGTCCAGGCAGTATAAATAATCATTCAGAACAATAGTAAATTAAAAAACATGCATTAACTTTATCGCAATTTATTGCTTTGTTTTAGCCGTAACAGTTTGCAACTTGCATTCCAAATTGCATTTCCATAACATATTTCGTTGGGTTCGTTTAGAGGTTCTGGTTGAAGAAGTCTAAGTATGACGTCACTCTGGCGTAGGCAGCCGGGAAGTTGGCCTGGCAACCCAAGGCGCTTCCGAAGGAGGTCACACCGATCTGCAAGGAAAAAAAAACAAGTTAGTAAAAAATTCAGTAAAACTCATTTATTTCTGTAAGTAGGCTTTAAAAAAGCACTTTTACACGTCCCAGTATTAACCCTACCACTGCTTCAGGACAATAAATGGGCCAGTGCTGAGAAGAAGCAGCCCAAGAAACTCAGACACTATTTGAGTAGGTATAGTCAAAAGAAAATTTTTTTTTTAAGTGGGTGAACCATAATTCAAACAGGGTTTTTATTTGCTTCCATTGCGTTGTGATGCCAAACTTAATTTAAATATCTAGACCTGACATACGAATGGCTATTGTTTTGCATTGTGCTATTAAAAAGTTTAAAAATACATGGAAGTCGAAAAAGAACAAATTTCACCACTCCAATTAAGACAAAAAACAGCAATTACAGTGAGATTTAAAGGATAGGACTATAAACAATGGTTCTTATAATCCACTAGCTTTCCGCACGCGGCTTCGCCCGCGTGGAATTTTGTCTGTCACGGAAAAACTTTATCGCGCGCGTCCCTGTTTCAAAAACCGGGATAAAAACTATCCTATGTTCTTTCCCGGGACTCAAACTATCTCTATGCCAAATTTCATCAAAATCGGTTGCGAGGTTTAAGCGGGAAAGCGTAACAGACAGACAGACAGAGTTACTTTCGCATTTATAATATTAGTTGGGATTATGAGACTAACCTATCCTTTTACAACTGAAGGTTCGTATACTTTTAATACAAGATTGGAAATAAGGCGCAAGATTAATGAAAGTTTCTCACCAAGAGAGGACGGTTCTCCCTGTTGATGACGAGAGGGCCGCCGGAGTCGCCCTGGCAAGTGCCGACGCCGTTAACGCCGCCGATGCCGCTGGTGCAGATGTTGGTGTCGTGCAGGACCAGGGGGAACAGCAGGCGGCACACGGAGTTGGTGATCACTCTCAGGGTCACGTGGCTCAAGAACTGGTCTTGGCTGATGGAACCACCTGGAATGTTAAACAATGAAGTTTGTAGGTACAAAGGGAAAGAGTAAGGCTGTGCTATAGTAATAGTAGTATAATTAAAATCAGCGTGGGACGACCACCCACAAGGTGGACCGACGACCTGATAAAGGTAGCAGGAAGGCGCTAGATTTAGGCCGCTACCAACGGTGCGATGTGGAAGTCATTGGGGGAGGCCTATGTTCAGCAGTGGACGTCCTGTGGCTGAAATGATGATGACGATGAAGAATTTAAAATCTGGTCACGTAGGTAGTGACTGAGATCTGACATCGCAGTGTCGTTAGCAGTATCGTGTGATCATGTCGTTTAGTATAGTATGATCATGGTTGGTTGCATGATGTAGTCCATAATTATTAATTGTAATTAATTACCGTCAACAGTAAGTCCAAATCCAGAAGCGATGGCAGCGGAGCCAGCGAAGTTTTCTTCAATCTCGGCGCCAGACGGCAGGGCCACGGGGGAGATGGTGTCTGATGTACGAAAAATAATTTAGAATAAACTTTTTAGGTTACTATACCCTCGCCTGTTATCTCCCCATAGCATAGCAACATTTTCTAACAAAAAATTTCAATCAAAGTTATCTCCTGTGATATTGAAATGAGACTTACTGGAGAAGGCAACGTTGTTGGGCAAGTAAATGACAGCGACGTCATTGCGGACCAGTAGAGGGAACCAGCTGGGGTGGACGACGATTTCGCTGGTCAGCTGCCTGTTGCCGCCGGTGAAGAGGGTGACGGAGCCGAGCACGACGGTGAGCCTCCAGGCCTGGTTCTGGCCGTCGAACCAGCAGTGCGCAGCGGTGATCACGCGGTTCGCGCTGATTAGGGAACCGCCGCACACTCCGTTTCTACCTTCCAAACCGATGATGTCAATCAGGAGACCAGCCTGGAAGGGAATTTAAATTACTTTCATGAATTTTTGAACTGCGACATACTTATGGAAAATATTAAAGTAAAATTGAAAATGCCTACGGTAAAATGCAACCTCATAAAATAAAATATCGCGTGTCAAAGACTTGATAGATCAAAGCTCACATGATGTACTAGTAATATCAGAAATAATTGTTGAACCTTTTTTAAATGGATTTCCATTTAAAAAAGGTTCAACAATTATTTGGGTAAATTTAATGTTAGTTTTAAAGGAACTTTAGAAATAACAAACAATTCACTGATTTGTTTTAAGTTTTGTTCCTAAAATACGGTCTTCTTAGGTTTACAATGCATACCTGGTACGGGTACTGTCCAAGGTTAGCGGGCAGGCCACCAACGATCCTCTGCTGGGCGAGGTAGTTCTCCTCCGAGGCTCGCAACTTCTCAGCATGCGCCACAGAGTTGGCCAGGTACCCGTAGGCGCTGGTCGATGCCGCAGGGATCTCCTCCCCGTATGCGGCGGCGACTGCCAGAACAACAACCAACAATTTCATCATCTTCACCGGATCCAACTAATTAATTACCCAATCACGCATTATTTATACAGTTGTCCCTGCCGATAAAATTAAATGATTATGCTAAACTAACGATACGGAGTGATTGATTGATAGTTCATATCTTTAGTTTTAATATTTAAATCAGTACGCATATACATCAGTGCATGACTGGTAAATGTGTCTATTCATACATTTTTAAAATGTTTGGTGTTAACTATAAGGCATTACGAGCACGTGTAGGAAATTGCAAATGTTTCTGCATGTTACGTAACGTCTTCTGTCAATAATTTGTTGGTATACATAATCAGTCTTTAAACAATGTTAAAATATTCATCACAGATTTCGATTCGACGAATCAATTGCAGTAAGTTAACCTTCGATCCTGAAAAAAATCTCTTTCAAATCACTAAAGCGTAAAACTATAACGCTACAAAGGCCCCTGAAATGATAACGCTACAAAAATATACAAAATTTGTAAAATAGTAAGAACCATTCCAAAACCATAAATAATGCACTTGTTCATGTGAGTAAAGTAACAATTTGTGTTCGGCGAAGGGATGACTTCCCGCATTGCGCCTCGCAAACAAACAATGTCAGTTTCTACCGCGCAGGGGACTGTCACTCAAGCGGCCCGGAACAGCCCAATGATATTAGCCGCCCACTTTAAACTAACCTCCAAAGCACTTCTCCTCTGACCCCACTTGTACCTACAAAACACTCGGCCAGGAGGACAGGGGGGCTCACGCAAAACTGGTTGCTCTTCAGTCTACAACAGCCAAACTCTTTAGTTATGCTGACATTGCATTCAGATTCAATTCACATAGTGAGCTTGTTGGATATCTTCCATTTTGCCATTCAGATTATTTTGGTAAACACATACCTGATTGGTGCTCAAAGTTGAGGTTCAGCTGGGGTTACAAGTTTTAAAATGTGAATAATCCTTCCAATAATACCAAAGATGTATAGAGATTTCCTTAAGTTTTGTTTCCACTGTGTCAGAATAGTTAAGAAATTGCCAGTTCGTAAGTGTACGGTGGACTTCTTACCCATTAATTCTCCGATGCATTAGCTTATTTAGCAGTATTTGGTTGTAAATAAGACAGAGTCATGTTAGTCTGGGGCCAGTAATGCTGCCGAGATTATTAGCAGAGCAGGTGGCGGCCCCGCGAGGAAATCTGCGAAGTAGCGCCACTAACGCGTTGTTCCCGGCAAAGAATGGCACACAGCTTGGTGTTGCTTGACTTAGCTGAAAAATATGCGAACAATAGTGATTAGTGGGAGAGCTGTAAATATTTTTAAAGTATCAGGTTGTAGGAAGTTGGTTACAAGGTATATATTGTGTTTTAAAGCAGCCGACCATTTTAAAACGTTTTATTTTCACGATAAATAAATTTAATTAGTTTATTTTTAGACAGATCTTTGTAAGTACTGCAGAAACCCGTTTTAAGTCGATTTCAAGATTTTCAAGGGGGTCCAATCAAACGCACGTCTTGAGTACTTTTTTATCATTATTTATTAATACTTTTTAATTTAATTATGTATTTTAATTTAGGCAATGAATTTGCTTTGTAAAGAAATATTGATGCTTTACTAATAGTTTGAAAGATTTGGAATTGTGTCTATTATATTATTTTCATCATCATCAACATCATAGGGTATCCTTTTGTTTGTTGTCTAAACTTTTACGATGTAGGTATTAACCACAATCGTATTGTGCTTGTGTTGCTGTGTCTGCTTATCTCCCGATAGTAATTTTGAAGTAGCAGATATTGCATGTCAAGCTGTCCAATTAAGTCAATCACGGCGCACCGGCTTGTCCGGCGGCCGGGCTTGTCATGTCGGCAACAATGGACTCTTGCTCTCGTGCTCGGATGCAGCCTGACATGACGCTCGATAACTGTTTAGGTAAATAACTAAACCTCGAAGGTGGATTCAGACCAAACGATCATAATCTGAACAACGAGTTGTATACTACAACTCCTTGTTCATAAAGCTCTATTAACAAACTTGACGATTATGTAACCATGATATAGAAATTCCTGGACGAATGCATGGTGCAGGCAATTCTCCGCATACGTAGCATTTCAAAGGACTCTAATTAACCACACCTTGTGGAAACCACTAAGTTGTAGAAACAAACTAAAGCCCTGAACCAAAATGGAACCACTAAGAATGTTGTCTCTGCGTAAACAAAATTACAAATTGAATCGTGTGAATAGTGGGGCGTGTTCCAAACAATCCAACCCACCTAAGTCCTAACTATAGTTGTATTTGTCATCAAGATTCGAAAGATTGCTGCTCAAATCAATTTGCTCAATCGGATAATTTCAATCAATCCGTCGAATTTAAATTAAACGGATGCGATAAGCGGATAAGATTAGTATTTTGAATGAGTAAACACTTTTTTGGTTTTGCGTGATTTATAGAAAAGCTGTTACGGAATTATTTAATTAATTATTTGATAGGCACAACAAAATAAAGCCTTGGTGATAAATGAATTTTCTTATTAGCAAGAGGTAAGAATATAAGTACGCTTATTAAATGAGCGCGATATTGATGTTGTTTTGCGATGAGGAAAGTCTTGCGTCTGTCTCCGTCACACCCACGAGATTGCATATTGTTTCGTCTCAATTTTCCGCGTACCGGCAATAAGTAGGTACGAACCGTATGGTACTGACGTTTAATAAACTTGCACACCGGATTATAGAGTTTACGGTGATACGTTTTTGAAGAGTAGCCGTGAACTATCTTGATACTTGGAGAAAAGAGTTGGTTAGTAAAAGCAACATTAAGAGCCATTTCACAAAAAAGTTCCGCGCGAATTTAGGTAAAATCTGTCAACGCAACGTCAAAAGAGTAAAAAGAACGCTGAAATGGACAAAAAAATCTTGAGCCGTGACCGTATTAAGACTTGATTTAAGTTATTAATTTTAAGGTAGAATNCGCACGAAAATGTAAAATGGCTCTTAAGAAAAACGACTGAACGAACACATTAAGACTTATACAAATACCATATGAAATACTGAAATACAAAGGCCTGCAAAACATGAGCGAATGGAGATCTTCTAGAAAAAGGACTTTAATCGTAATGATAGTGTATAGAATAGAAGATGAAAAGACCTTATAATAAATCAAAAAATATACCTACAGAGTATAATAACAATGATATCAGCAGTGTTTCCCTAACGATATTAGGAATTGCCACGCTTACTATTTGCTTCAAGAGCCTAGTGTCGATTACTGGAAGTATTAAAACTATCATTTTATGAAATAAAGTTAATTCGTCAAGTATCAAGACGGTTAAGTCGCAGTATATGCCAGTGACGCCGGCGTCAAGTCAAGCCACGAGGCGCCCGTGTCTACGGCCTCCATACCGCCCAAATATTAAAACGCGTCCGACGCAGGCCTCGAGTACAGCACTAACTTCGCAATAAGCTATCGCTTCAGTTATTTAGCTACGTGTACGTATTCGGGAAGTAAGTTAGCGGTTTTAATGCTGACTCGAGCTGAGTAATGAAGACAGCTCTTTAATGATCGTACTCGTAATAAGCCGAAAGTGATAGGTACAGTATTCCTATGCGATCTGATTGACGTATAAACTAGAGTATGAGCAAGTTTTTTTAAAGGTAGAAAATCGGCTTGTAGGTTACTTTTGATACCACTTAATGATTAAGTTTTAATCAAATGCCAATAAAGCTAAAGAAACTTCCACTAATACTCCAAAGTCCAATCAAACCACTTCTGCAGAAAATCTGCAAGTAAGTTCGCAAAACTTAAGCTTTCGACTTTAGACTGACAGAGTTTTTCCGAGCGGATCAGGCATTAGCAAGGCCAACCGCGCAATTACCGCGCTAATTAAATTTACGCCGTTATTACTAATTTATTCGATCACAACGACCCTTGACTGCCAACTACGCGAACGAGGCAGCTAAAATGTCGCATGATAAGATTTGCTATGCGATTTTGTTTGGTGTGGGCGGTTTTTCAAAGATTTCTTGTGCAATACGTATCGAAAAACTTTTCTGGTGGATCTTGGGCATGAAAAAGATAGGACTGAAGTATTTTGGATGCACAATACGTTAATCTAGTGACGCTATAGATAATAGAGTTAAATATTTGATATGAATCGTAGTCAGTAAAGGGAAAGACAAGAATGTTGAAGCTTGATGTTAGAAGATTGCAATAGTTAATGCAACAAGCAATGGAAAACACTTTGGCTTATTCATGCGGTAAAGGGTTAAGAACCATTTAGCAGATAGTAAAACTCCATTTTACCTAAATGAAAATTGGTTTCTTCGGGAAATTCTCGTTCTACTTCCAATAAATAGATAGAAACAGTAAAATAGGGCACCGCTGCCGACAGCTGAGTGTTACAGAGCAGTTTTACAGACGAGAGCTGCAAACGCAATGATGACACCACGTTACGTGCCGTTCCAATTTCGCTCGGAGGCAGCTGGACGAAGCAAAAGATAGAGCAAATGTAATGAATCGTTCCTTTTTTCTTTTTTTAATCCAATCAAACGAAAAACATCATTTTATCATCACTTTATGTGTAAGCCAGTGTTGAGTTAAACTCATTAGCGATACCAATAAATCCTACTTAGACAAAGAATATAGAAATGTTATGTACATAATATTTCAAAGAAGACTCGAAGAATTTATTTAAAACGAGCATCTATGCAAGCAAATAATACACCTCCAATGATATGGAAAAATAACAAAAACGATGGAATGTTGCAATATTATAAAATAAACTCGAAAACCGCATTCGTTTCTCAGCGCATTTTTGCGGCGGGCGGGGAACGGGCGATGATGACGCCACGCTACGTGCTCATTCTAATTGGCGCGGTGTTCGCCGGCGTCGGGCCGTGTGCGGGCGCACAAGCGTTTTGTGTACGCGCCTCCAGCGTGTAATGCGCTCGAAAACGCCCGCTGAAAATCGACGCTTTTTGGCGCGTCTGAAAAATTTCACGTTGCGTAGGCTAATTTGCGCGGACGGCGCACTTTTACTGGTACGCGTAAGTAAACGTCCAACGTCATTATTATGGCCATGTGATGTATTTTGTATGAAAAAAAAAAACAAAAAAAAACAGTACTTATTAAATTATAATTTTGAAAAAATGTGTGTTGTTATATTCTAGGACCGTATTCGGAGTTATACATTACGACACCTTCAGGTTCAATTGTCGTATAAACCATTTTGGCCAAATCGAGTTATATATACCATTTTAATCAGAATTTTTTTCTCTATCGAGCTGTATATTCGAAATATTGAAATTCGCTAAAAAAATGTTTATACGCCCCAAAAAACTATAGCCTGAAAGATAAATAAATACCTTATAAACAGTGTACAAACCGAACGCTTGTTTTTGGTATTTTTGCTAAGATGTATCAACCATACATTTTTTTTAAGCCAGGACGTAAAAAATACTTTCGTAATTGAAAATGGCTTTTACGCCTAAAGACATGGCGTTTTATGTCCAGATTCAACGTCGTAAGTCCACGTATTAAATATGGTAATTATCTGTTTCATATTCATATTCATTTATTTATTGCATCACGCATGTATGTATGTACAGTAAGTAAGTTTTCCTTATTATAAAGTTAAAGAAAGTTTATTGTTTCTACTTTTAAAGATAATAACTCGATATATAAGGTTGCTTTCCAGGTCCAGTACATCCGTGAATAGGGATGATGACTGGGTCATGAAATCGAAATTCTATTTAGTCCGTCAGACAGAGAATTAGAAAATTTAGACCCCATATTTCCCATAATCGAAGAATTACAGTATTATATTGAGTTTAAATGTCGCGTGACGTCACTTTTGAGTAAACATTCTACTCAAGCGTGATGTATCGCGCCATTTCAACTCGATGTAGCACTGTTATCATTAAATTATGAAAGGAAATAAAAAAATATGAGTCTCATATTTTCCAATTATCTGTTTGAAGGACAAATAATTGAAATTTTGTCATCTAGCCTATCTGGGGGCACGGCAGTGCCCCCGCCAAGTCGAGCGCGAAGCAAACACTGCCGTACCATCTTTACTGGAACCATTTCGCCGCATTTTCAGGCCTCTATTTGAGAACCTCTGGATAAGACCAGAACGCAGAAATTTTTGTCATCTAGTAAGCTATAATCACATACTTAAAATCCAAAATTTCAAGTTTGTAGGTCATTTAGTTCCGAAGTTAAGAGAAAGCAAAGTTTCGCATTTACGACACTCACTCACTGATGATCATCAAAACAGAACTAGTACTTCCCATTAACTCAGAGAGCTGAAATTTAGTACAGAGTTAGGGTTTAATGACTACATAAAGGGAAAACTATAAAAACTAGGAAAATCGAAGATCTGGAGTAACACCACATTCATAATCNTTTCTACCTCAACCAAATATAGTTTTTATACTGTTAAATATCTTTGTGCAAATTCTCTAAACAACAAAAGCCTAGAAATAGTAAACAATACATTATTTACATACATAGTTTTAATAATACATTTGAATAAATCACTTTATCAATGGGTATATAAACCAAAAAAAATACATCTAATGGTTTTTAAGCCATCAATTTCAGTCTCGTCTTTACAAAAAATTCAAATACGACGTAAAGAGTTATTTTTAGGTCAAATATAATGGGTCGTATAAACCACCGAGTGCCTTTTTCAACGACGTAACTCCAAGCTAACTTTAAAACTACTGAAGATGCCCATTTTTTAAATATTTAGAACTTTGTTAATGTTTTCTCTTGGACATTTTTTTATAACTTCTCAAATAAAAAGGTTACGATTTTTTTATTAAAAAAAAAAACGTTTTTTGGCTCTCCTGAAAAGTAGGGTTTTGGTTTATACGACAATTGAACCTGAAGGTATCGCATTACAAATACAACAATCCAGTGCGCAACCCGCATTTCGAGAATACCTCGCAAGCTTGTGTCGAATTGAGATTCGATTAGTCGCAGTCAACTCGAACGAGCGAGTAGCGGCGGGCTCAAACATTAATCGAATTTCGGTCTTCGGCTTCGGACGATCAAGTGCGTTAGTTCGCGTTACCAGCCTCTCGAGGTGTCCTCGAATCCTCGACGTTTGCACTCGATTGCTCGATATTCGATATCTCGATACTGGAGACGTCTCGGAGTGATTGCGAGATGTCAAGGACGTGGATCAGTGCAGAGCCTGCACCGATCTGTGGGTATGAAGCGCTCGCACTATTTGTCTTGCCATGATGCCCCTTCCTGCAAATTGACTTTGTGATACGAGGTGTCATGATCGGTTCTATTTTATTGACCACAAAATCATTTTAAAGGAATAATTTTATCAGTAACTTAAAAAGTAGTTCGTTGCGACGTGATCAAAGGAAGGAAAAGTTACTACCTACATCAATAAACTTTTTACGTAAGTATAAAAAATAACTTATCTTTACATGCAAAATGTACGATCAAAAGGTAAAAATAATTAATAATACCAATCGGATTGTTCTTTATTGATATTTGCCGCCGCAGGCACAAGAAATATTGTGCTTTATTTCGCAGAAATTTCACGGTTTTTACAAATGAATTTTATTCACTATATTTATGCCATTGTGCGTGTGCTTTTATAAAATGCGCTGCAGGGCTTAATGTGTCAAGAACCTTTGAAAAAAAAGGCTCTAACTAAAGCTAGTTTGCTAGTTCGCACTGTAAAAATGTGAATAAACATGTCAATGAAATTCCAAAAGGAAACAGCTAAAACAAAGGGTTTTTGGAGAATGGCGTGGGTTCGAAAATTCCCATAGAGCACTTTTAAATCGGGATTGGGGTGAGGATAGGGTTCCCAGTCACGTATAAAGTTATGTTTCGTGACAAAAGGTGCATTAAACACTGATTTCGCCCATTTATTAACTTAATAATAAGTAATCATATTATAGACAAAATCTTATCGCATTATTCACGTATCAATGATATCCAATCGGGGATTTTCGTATTAGCATTTGATGTTATTTATGAATAAATATGCCAAAATAAGGGAGTTCACCATAAACTAATTTATCATCGAAGCAGTAATATAAAAAGGCATGTATTTAAATGATCTTTTTAAATTAGCAAAAACGGCAAATAAAAAAATCTAAATGGTCATCTATTTTAATGATTGATCCTCTTTCTTTGAGACATAAAATAAATGAAATCGATCGATATTTTAACCTTTTTTGAACTTCGCAAAAAAAAAATTGAGATGTAAAAATTATATCTGATCGTTACTTGTTGGTCCTCAAAAATAAAAGAAATGAGCACCAAATATTCAATATTGTGATACTTTTTTAAATAATTCGATTTGTATAAATTATTTTTTGTCTATATCAAATAATCTGCAAAATAATTATGTTATGGTACTTATTTTTATTAATCAAATATATTTTAAAGTTAAGTTATACATAGATCGAAATGTATTTATTAGGTGATCAATATTAAAAGGCAAACTTGATATAAAAATCATCAAATTAACAAAATTAAAGATCAATAACTAAAAAAGAGGATCAAATATTATTTTTGTTTACCAAATATTAAAAGAGTATGTTAAACATAAATATTATGTTACCTTTAATGAAGATCATTCATAATTTATCCGTAGATCAACTAATATAGACCCAATAATTAATATAAAGATAAAATATAATAAAAAACATCATTTATTTTTAAAAGTGCACATACAAAAAAGATCAATTAGTTTTTAGAGGATCAAATAATATTGTCCCATATAAAAATATTACATAATAATATGAAGAATATAAACCATATTCTGGTGTAGCAATAACACAAAACAGACATAGAAAATAAATTATAAGGTGTCATTTGACAACCCTACATGGTAACATAAAGCTTTGCATCAACCCCTGCCCCGTTCCGCGCCACTTAGGCGAATTTTAAAACCTATTAATGTGTTGAAAAGGATGTCCATTAGAGATTCCTCCACCTTTGCTAAGAGGTGTCTGCCGGCAAAATCGACTATGACGCCTCGCGGAAGACGGACGCCAATTTTAAATAACGAACCTTGCGAAATTAGTGACGTTAATTGACGTTTTAGGGCTAGGGAAAAGGAAACAGCGACTTTTTTGTCATGTTGGTATCATTGCTAGTCAGGTTTATGGTCCCTTTAGACACTTTAGACAGGCCTGTTCATCTCCGCGAGTTTACATCGAAAACAAAACACGCACAATGGCCCACCTACAGGATACTATTCGACAAGGCCTCACATACGAGCGAATATTGACTCACGCACGCGTATTCTTGTGTATGATGGAAGAAAATAAAGAAAATGGTGTACTAAATACTATGCAGTATTTAACTGCCTAAATAATAATAAAAACACAGAATGTACTTTTTTAAGTTACCTCAAAACACTGAGAGGTAAATAATTAGTTAATATTATTCATGATAATTCATGCTAAATCATGTATTTCCTCCGCCATTTTCCGCAGTTTGGCACCTCACGTCACATCATTTTACCGAAGTCAGCCCTATAGCTTCGGCGCAGTGCCGATCACTGACGTTTGTCAACAAAATGGTGCTTGACTCTTGAGACAGGCCAAATTACGCCATATTGTTAATGACATTGAGCATACATTTTTTTTTAATTCCTTCGCGAAGTAAAACTTCTGTACGTAGTACTTGTTATTATTCTGTGCTTTAGATGAAATAGTAAGGTACAAACTTATTATTATTCTGAGCTATTGCACCAAAAAAGTATCAACTACTACCTTAATAAACTGTTTTATTAGGGTAATTTAGTTCAATCGTACGTAAACATAGTTTGTGTTTTGATCATTGCAAGTGTCATTATCAGTATTTATTATCACTGTAATTCAATTTACGTGTATAATATCCAATAGATTAGAAAATGGATTTTCCGTGTTTAGCCATATTATCGACATTTAAGTATTTTATGTATTTAATTAAGAAGTCGTATACATTAGGTACACACGTATTAGTTTAAGCATAATCTTAAATATCTATGATTGTTCACAGATTAGCTGAAATATAAATAAACGTTTAAATAAACGCTGTATTAGTAATTAACTATTGGAAATGTGTGACATACTAATCAGTGCTAACGATTTATCGTTATCAATGATTACCGAAATGACTACAGATTAAAACATTACCAATAGGCTAGTTGCCTAAAAAAATTTTTTTAGTCCGTAATGTTTAATATCAAAAAATATTGGACACGTATATTTTTATTTGTCAATCTAACAAATAATTACATAGTTATGGTGCGTTGAATTTGCGCACGACGTCACAACGTGCGGCATTTTTAAAGCAAGCGTTGACGTCACGGGCCTCTTCTTATGAATTTTGGGGCGCTTTATCACTTTAAATTTTCATTAGTTTGAAAAAGTGAAAAATACGTGTAGAGTATTTTTTGATAAGTTAACTGACGGACTAATTTAAACTCTTGCTTTTTGACCCAGGCAACATTGGGGATGTTGCGATGGGGATTAATTCTATATCATTAAACTACGTTTTGTAAATGTTTACCAATTCTGAAATAAGCGATTTAATTTCAATTAACATATTATTACAGCTCTACATTGCGCTTCTCATTAAATGACAAAATGTTAACACTAAATAAATGCGAGGTCACGGTTTGTATTTAACGAAGTGATTGCCAGTTAATTTTACAATTAAAAATATCATTCATTAGTTCAGAAAAAAGAAGTATGTACTTATGTATCACAACATTTTTGAGACAATATCTCTCATCGCTAAATTGAGAATTCCGTCAGTAGTTAGTAAGATCGCGATCTAAACTAAACCACTGTTAGTTTATAATCTCACGCGTTATATTATAAACTGTCGGAGTTCACGATTTCACGTGACATATCCATTTAGGTAAATTCGTAAAGGCCAAAGCTGCTCATATCCATCGCCGGTCATTGCTGTTTATCGCTCGTGGCTCATTTCATATTCTCTTTAAGCCGAACATATTTTACTGTCATTTTAAGCCACAGTATCGAAACGCACAATTTATGTTGTCCCACTATAAAAATACCTTTAAATCGTCGAACGATAAATGAGTCCATCAATTTGTCCATTAATTTCGCTGAGATTAACTCTTTTAGTGGAATAAATACCATTGTTTTTCACACGTGCATCGCCTTTGTCAGTTATCAGTGAAAGTTAAATGAAGTTTCCAATAAACTGATTCTTCGGCAGTTATTACGGCTGCCGTAGTTGCGCGGTACGAGCTCACTCGATATTTTCCTCGTTTTTAATAGGAAATTAAATTGCATTCCAATTCTTGGATCATAAAATAATTGTTGTCTATTTAATTTTCTATAAACTTGACCATATGCGTCTCAGTGTGCGTTTTAATTAGCCAATCTTTGTCTGAAGTAGTGTAAATGTCACGACAAAAGGACATTTTAGGGCTTGGTAGCAATTTTTCAGAGTTTACGTTATATGCATGAACCAATTTAAAATATCTATTCCTTTAAACAAATTCAAGAAATAGGGACTGAGATGGTCTAATCGCTAGGAATCGATCACATCCAGGCAATCCAGTTATTTGAAACAAAAACATTGTATTGAATCATGACTGCTGTTTCACAAAACCCACACAATCGATCGCAAACAAAACGGAGAGTACAAAAACATTTAGCGACGCGCCGCGACGTCTGATTGATACATTAAATCTGTCGCGTGATGCGCGAAATCCGGGTGAAAACTTTAAACCGGCCGTTTTAACCGGGCGGCATTTTGCCGGGTAATTGCAGTAACAAGGGTGCTCTAACGTTGTTTAGTCCGGCGGCATTAACGTCCGCCCGCTGTCACGTTCGCGACACTCTTTGCATTTAATGGTATTAATTTTTCAATCCACGCTTTTGTCGAGAACCTTTATGATTCGAACGCTATAATTATTTTTACGTGACTTTCAGGCGGTTCGGACAGTGTTTGTGTTGTAATATTTTCTGGGTTCTTTTTGATTTCTATGATTATGTAAGACAGAGTCGCCTAATATGGCCTGGTTGCAAGAAATTCCCAACTTTATTATTGTAAATATACATAGTTAACTAGGTATTTCTAACTGTACCCTAGTTTTCATAAAAGTCACTTCGACTAACTAATTAAGGTAGATTATTGCTTAACACTGTCAAACCCAGGCACTCATTGCATCCAATTTCTGGTGGGCCCCCTCGAAACTATAGAGGAAAATCTATCACACGGTTAATGGAGTCGGAGTTAAATAAGCTAACGGCTAGTTGGCGATAGTCAGAGAGCTAGCGAAGCATATAGTTTAGAAATAGAGGACTAATTTTTCTTTAATTAGCTCTTTAAAATAAATGTATAATGATAACTATTAAAACTTGACTCTACAAATTCAGTTCTCGTCGCACAAACACCTCTTTTCTTCAGCTACTGACATTTAATCCGACTTTCTATTCCTATATTCGCGAATTTTCTGACGTGCATAGCCCTTAAAGCATAGGTGGGATAGTCGGCGGACTGTCGACGCCAGCGCCCCCGCTGCCAATCAAGGGAGATCGATGGACGGTTATGTGTAAACTATGGTTAATCCACGGCTTACGCATTGCGGTAATCTTCGGCGGGCATAGCTAGCACGCAGCGACTGCCATTCAAATTTCGTTCCCGCTGGAGCGTAATATGAACTCGTAAGTCATAGGATTAGACGTAATGGATGTGCTACCTTCGCTTGTTTGATTTGATTCGTACGATTGAGAGATTATAGATTTAAAAACTCATTTATTTTTGCAAATAAGTAGGCTTTTAAAAAGCACTTTTATCTCGTCATCGTTAACATTAAATGTAGAGTTAGCAAAAGCCCATATTTTACACATAATTATAGGAAATGTTAGGTATTGTAAAACACGATAAATAATCTATAAGAGGTAAGTAAAAAATGAATCGGCTTTTGTTTCGAGGAAAAATATGTTGAATTTGGGCAGGTTTGAAATGGCATGAATAACCTCGGCTCATATTTTAACTTGCTATTTAAACTGTTCCTTACCTTCTGTACCGTCTTGAGACAATCTTGTTTTATTTTCTGTTCTCAGTATCACTCGCTTAGTTTAAAGTTTTGATGGTCCCTGAGATTTTTAACTTAACTTTTACAAAATGAACAAAGTTGGAAAGTTTATCGGAGGGGCGGGCAGTCACGCAGAGTGCTTGTCAGCAGGTAAGTAGACGTGTCAAACTTCGCTAAACATGTCAAAACAAGTGTCTGTCACTGCGAGCGATCGCGCTGCCCTCAGGTGGAATGATGTTGAAACTTCAATATGATGGGTTGACAAAAAGTTCTCGCGCGCATATTTATCGCTGACGTTTCGTGCCAGGAGTCTCCAAAGCGTTGTTTTATGAGTTTTGATTTATTAATGCGACGCTCGTGCAAGTCAGGAAAAAGCGTCAAAGTAAGATACTTATTATTATACTGACATTACAAGCATAGATTTCCTTTCCTGTACTAAAACCGTATTCAATTTAGAAACTGTGCCTACACTATCTAAAAGTGACTACACCATATTTCAGCGGTAACTCGGAACAAAATTAAAAGTTACCTATCTCAATCTAGCCTAACTGAGTTACGAAGTAAATGAGCGGTCCAGGAACGCTGAAGTGTGCCCCACTCGGACAGAGTGCCCACCCGGTCCAACTTGCCCCGGCTTCCTGTCTTCGACTCAGTGGTGTAGTGTAATCGATTAAAGGTATCGAAACATCACTGATTTGAAGTTACTTACTTACACTGGCACAGGTTGGTACTATACAGAATTACCTAACACCTTTCTACCAGTTAATTTACATTTGACATGATTAGCTCATGTCAATTGTCAAATGCCTTTCAAGAGCCGCCAAAACGAAGCTATCCCATGTATGTACCTACCTTCTACATATTTTTTATATGTATATGTAGAATTCTGGAGTAACATCACGAATTTCTATATAATAAATAAATAAATCTTTGGACAATTTCACACAGCGCCAGCTAGCCCCAAAGTAAGCAATTTATTCAATTATGAGCGATATAAAAAAGCGTTAGCGGTTGCAGGTGTTTAATTTAGTATCTTAGTTACGTAGTCAATTACTATCGTTTTATTAAATGCAATATCAAACATTGAATGCATCGATGAGTAACTATCGGCATCGAATCCCACCTCAGTCCTTCCCTACGAAGTGAATCTAAGCAATTCCTCCAAAACTGGGTTGTCGTAAACAATTTGCGAGTGGGACGGCAGTTCACTTGGTCACCGCGCGCCCGTGTGTCGAACTCGATACGAATTACTTCGAAATTAGAGCTTCCTGTCGCAATCAGCGCTAAAGTTGGG
This sequence comes from Ostrinia furnacalis, assembly GCF_004193835.3. Lineage (NCBI taxonomy): Eukaryota > Metazoa > Arthropoda > Insecta > Lepidoptera > Crambidae > Ostrinia > Ostrinia furnacalis. Next base: position 876,332 of record NW_021131019.1, read on the forward strand.
TTTTACAAATCTGCTTACACTCGTTAGTTACCGATGGATTTTAATTGAATTAAATCTCAAAATAACTCTCAAAAATGTTTATAGAGTCACGATTAGGCTTTTCGGGTTGCTATAATGATGTGACCCGATCAAATATGTGCGTTCCCTTCGAGAGGCCACTGTGGAAAACGAAGGTTTCGTATACATAAAGATTTAGCAGGACCTCTAAAACAAATGTAGCCAGGATGATAAATTTGTAGGTGTTGTAAGTTGGACGCTACAACCTGCCGAATGTGGTCCCTCAGATGAATTATGTCAAATGCCAAATTACTGAATCTGACCAAATAAGATGAGTTTGATGAATGGTAATATTTAGGAGGTAAATCGTAGGGCTACATACGAAAATAAGAGCTCTGGATAGTTACTGCAAATAAAGAAAATCCAATTAGACGATGGGCCCTCAGTTCTCCAGTGCACAAATCTTACTTTAATGCTACAAATTGGAACTTAAGACTAAGTTTCTTTGGTAAGGTTTTAATTTTAGCAGAAGTAGCCACAATGCTACCCTGAGAGTACAGGGTTTATATATTCTACTAGTACAGAATAAAAGCTCTAGTAAAGTGAGCCCTCGGGCCACACGTTTTAGAAAAAAGTTATCGTATTTAGAGACAAGGTGGAAGGTGTAATAATATNGAGGTACCTGGATGGGAGCGGCACAGGACCGGCCATTGTGGAAATCCTTAGGGGAGGCCTTTGACCAGCAGTGGGTGTCTTTTGGCTGAAACGAACGAACGATTCACTGCTATTGATTAATGAACCGCGGCAATAATCGATTTTGTTGTATCACAGCTCTAAATCTATTCCGTATCACACAATGCGTAGGTACCTACTTTAAATAAAAAAAAATTACGTCGTATTTAATTGAAATAAAAATAATCAATAGACTCGGATTTATCTCCAAATACCTCTTAGGCAATCGTACAGAATACCTAGGTACTTATACTTTTGTTTTGAGTTTCCTAAAAAAATCGACAATGTGGTTAACATACACAAAATCTATACGGAGAATTTAAGAAGCAAGATATTTCTTTAAATACTTTATATAGCAATAATATTTGAATACAATTTTAAACTACAAATTTTGTACATAAAATGCTGTAAACTATTTTTATTAAACAATGCGTTGGGCGAGATATTTCTCATGGAATTGGTTTTTAGCGTGTGTTCCGAGGGCTCACTTTACTAGTGCTTTTATTCTGTACTAGTAGAATATATAAACCCTGTACTCTCAGGGTAGCATTGTGGCTACTTCTGCTGAAATTAAAACCTTACTAAAGAAACTTAGTCTCAAGTTCCAATTTGTAGCATTAAATTAAATTTTGTGCACTGGAGAACTGAGGGCCCATCGTTTGATTGGATTTTCTTTATTTGCAGTAACTATGCAGAGCTCTTATTTTCGTATGTAGCCCTACGATTTACCTCCTAAATATTACCATTCATCAAAATCATCTTATTTGGTCAGATTCAGTAATTTGGCATTTGACATAGTTCATCTGAGGGACCACATACGGCGAGTTGTAGCGTCCAACTTACAACACCTACAAATTTATCATTCTGGCTACATTTGTTTTAGAGGTCCTGCTAAATCTTTATGTATACGAAACCTTCATTTTCCACAGTGGCCTCTCGAAGGGAACGCACATGATCAAATCCTAACCCTATCACATTTTTTCGACTTTTTGCCCAGCTGGTTTTCAGAATAGCAACATGTACTCGTAAACTAGTAAAAATATGGATCCATTTTAGGATTAGAATTGGGTTTAGCCGGTCGCAAGTATTATTTTATTCCAAGTATGTATTCATTAAATTTTGATAACATTAAAAACTCACTAATCATGATATCATACTACGAATAATGTTGAGGTCCCATTAAACATTAATGCCAACCGAAATTGCATTCAGTATACACGTACAGACGAGTACGTCGGTGAGTATAACCAACCCTTTAGAGATCGGCAGCATTACCGAAATGTCAAGGGTACGGTCGCGGTAGGGGCACCATGCATTACAATATTTTATTAGGACACATAACTAAGGGAAATCTATTACAACTTTCTTTGTCAACAAAATAATTATTTAATGACACCATAAGGGCAAACAGGCAGACAGAGGACAGTAAGTAATATAATCTAAATAAAGGTGTTTTTTTAATCTGAGTGATCCAAAAAATTAATTATAAGTGCCTTTTTATTTGAATTATTGAAAAATAATTAATATGTAACTACATGTAGCATTAAAATGTTCTGGCTAATGAGCTAGCGACTGTATGTAAAAACATACTTAAAAGAAAATGTTTTTCGGTGGAGATTGTAGTCTTTAAGTACTCGTAACAATGAATAAATCTTTCTCACATTTTTAATTTGTCCGCGTGAGTTACTTTAACTTGTCTACCCCACCACCGGCCTGTTCTTTGGAAGGCAGAATCCTCGCGGGATCATAATGCTCTTAAGGCCGGGTAANGGATGGGCTGAGTATCGTACGATTGTGCGGGATGCGTTCTTTCACCTCCCGTGCAAATTTTGGCCGAAGCGCAGTTGGTGAGCAGGTTACAACCTGTACAGTTCATGACTGATTGCGCTCCCCGACTTGGCGAAAGAAAGTGCCTACTATGGTTTTATTTTGTAATTGTAGTAATATACAAGTTATTGATTAGACAAATAGTTAAAAATAGCATCTTTTTGTGATAACAGTGACTACTTGTGAGCAAAGGCTTTGGCGTAACAGCTTAACGAACTTTACTGACACAATTGTATCGACGTGGGCCGTACAATACCTTATGCGTATTTTAAGTTTCTCATAATTATTAATTTTTCATGGTTTCCGCACCATGTTTCCGATTTTCAACGACGCTACTATCGCAGAGATGCTCTATGCACCTGGGGATAAGAGCTATGACAACGACAAAAGCTAGTTTCGACTACTTCAGATGAACTACTCCTCTTCTGCTGATGAAGGCTCAGACAATCATGACGATACATACCTCTGAGTATGCAAGCAGCATGGCAGACGAAGCCCTTCAATCGTCAACATCTTCCAGGAGATGCTGTTCATGATCCAGGAGATATTAAAACTCCATAGGAATATTTCGAGCGCTATATTTACTGTTGAGGTCATGGAACAGATGGTTTTGCCCACAAATCAATATTAAATGGCAAATACTGGTATATAAATTAAACCTGTTTATTTTTTACTGGTTATAAATACGTTTTTCGGAATACGTGCCTTTGATAAAATTTCCAAAACCCTTACAATTTTGACCCTCACAATTGTACGTAGGAAGTGAAGGGCCCAGTTTGATACAATTGTTGGTATAGGAATTTTCCAAGATGGCGGCGGAAAATCGGGAAAATTATAGCAGATTCGTAATCTGCGGCTCCAAATTACCAAAAATTCATGTTCAAAATTACAAATTTCTTTCTAGTTTAAGCGCGGGTCCGAAAGGGATAGGATAGTTTTTATCCCGGTTTTTGAAACAGGGACGCGCGCGATAAAGTTTTTCTGTGACAGACAAAATTCCACGCGGGCGAAGCCGCGGGCGGAAAGCTAGTTTTAAATAATTTATCCGTGGCTTACCTACTACTTTAGTGTTAAATTGATATGGAATACAGAAGATCCGTTTAAATAACTTCCAAAAAATATTCAGTCCAGTAATTGATTATTTATTAATCAATGCATTCCTCCCTAAACCCCCTTTTTCCGAACTTATCCTGCTGGCTCAGCAGCTGGTTACTGATAAGACACTTAAAATAACAATGTTTGTCTTCCGAATAGTATATTCTCATTATGTTCATTTGCCTTATACATAATTATACATTATAGAAATTTATATTTTTGGTTTTGATTACCCTAGACGCATACACAAAAAAATATCAACTTCATTTGTTATTGGTTTTATGGTAAAGACTATTCATGCTATGGGTTTTACTAAATGATTAGTTTTTATGTTAAGAGAGGTACGTTGATTTGGTGCTAGGTATTTCTTGTATATGAGTGTTTGTGTTTGCAGCAGTTCTTCTGTACCTTTTTGGGGTTCGTGTTCGACCCACTGCTTAAAGTTTTCTTGAGAGTTACTTAATTTATTAATTAACATTAGGAGTCGAATTTAGATGGGATGAATTATGTTCTTTGAATGTTATTAATAATAATAACTTATGACTTCAATAATTTTGAGTAGGACTAAATATTCTTCGTATTTATGCTTTCAAGATATTACCTAAGTTTAAGTCGATTTAGTGTAGGATCTGCAATCATGTGGGCTATTACGAATTTGGCATTATGAGCATTAAGTGTATTGCGGCGAAGCTCTACGTAGACCAACGATATAAAGAACTTATCTTTACTATTAAATTTAGTTTACAGAGTATTTTAATAGATAGTAGATATCCTATATTGAATTTTAGTAATGAAGAATGATAAGTATGAGGGATCGACTTACTTAAATTGTGAACTATCATTATAATGCAAAAATACACTCGCAAATTCGAATTCTGATCATCGATCCCTAGCACATCTGCTATTACAATAGCACAATTAGGAGCGCTACAACTCCCTAATACTGCATCACCGCAACGCTTCGTGTGCTTATAACTTAACTGAGCGTTATTTATTACATATACCTAGTTAGTTCAAGCCTGTTCGGCAAAGTCATACCCTTTCGGTAATACGGCCACAGGAGACATGTGGCTCCTCCTGGCGGTTAATGAACGATGATAAATTGAGACGGAGCCGTGCGCGGTGCACTTAACAATGTTACCAGTGATCTGCTCGTGATGGTATAAACTTGAACGTGATAAAGCAATAAGGACCTTAGATCACTCCTCTCCTGACACAAAGACCTAGTTTTGTGATACCGCGTTGTCTATGCCTCAAGTGACATGCAAAGTTAATTATCTTAAAAATCGCCGATTCAGTTCGAAGACTATCTATTAATTATTAAAATATTTTTTATCATAATACTTATTTAGTGTTTGAGAAATCGGTCTTCTTAAGGTCAAAAGTCAGCTACTATTAATAAAAGCAGATGAAAATAATAAAATTCATAAGTTATTCTATTAATGGTACTCTCGTAGTCTTTCGTAGCACACTCGTAGCATTTTCGTAGAAACTTATAAGCTTTCGAACAAAGCGTTTCAATGTCATAATGTAAAGTTAAGTAATATAATATCTGCAACATTTCATAGAAATGTTACTTCAAGAGGGTTACTTCAGCGAAAAGTTTTCTGAAAATAGTCATAATTTCGAGTATGACGTTGAAGATTCTGATGTCTAAAGAAACTCACATAAGTTATGTAGGAAGCAACTTCGTGTACAAAATACTAATTTAAAAACGACGTGCATCCGAAACTGGCGAGGGCGTAGGGAACACCGCACCGTACACTTCATTTAAACTAGTTGCAATGAATATTTGGCTTTTGCGGGCGAGTCCACTTTTACGTCTTTTAGATAAGGTTGAAGTTCGTTAAAATAATGGTTAGTATAAGTTGGTAGAGGAGAGTCGGGCTGTTCGCATGAGTGGATACTACCCGAAACACCACTTAGTCCGGTATAATTTTCAATGAGTAATGGTTGCAGCCGCAAGGAGGCCGACCTAGGTCAACGCATTATGCCCGAGGAGCCGCTTCCGATTTGAACAGGAACGCAGTGGAGATTGCCGATGTTATTTATAACTACAATGGCATCTGCATTACGCTAGGCATTTGGAAATTTAGATTGGAATTGTTTAATAGTCGTTTAAAAGCGCGACAGGAAATTAAATTGCTCAAAAATATTTGAACGTTGAAAAAGGCAATAAAATGGCATTGTTTGATTGCAATATTAATTGAATTTGACTTTGAATGGTATATTGGAATAAGTTTTCATAAATCACACCACTATTGCTATTTTATAATTTAAAAATTGGTTATCAAAGCTGTGCAATTGTTTGGCTGAAAAAGCTACGTTTTCGTTATATAGTAGGTACGGAGTAAGTAGCGAGTTCAGGAATAATATTCCGCCCGCGGCTTCGTCCGCGTGGAATTTTGTCTGTCACAGAAAAACTTTATCGCGCGCGTCCCTGTTTCAAAAACCGGGATAAAAATCTCTATGCCAAATTTAATCAAAATTGGTTCAGTGGTTTAGGCGTGAAAGCAAGACAGACCAGACAGACAGACAAAGTTACTTTCGCATTTATAATATTAGTACAGAAGTATAGATATAATAGATAATAATGGAAACATAAATGTCATAAAAATCAAACAATCACTAATATTCCTTATTTTATATTAATGTACATAATAAAAAAAATTACTAACCTGAGTTTGCTCGAGCAGTATTTCCACCACTAAACACTTTAAAACACTTCACAAACTTTCCTCGAGACGTCCGTTAACAGCAGAGGTTGGATAGCGACTGACTGTTCGGTACTCGAATTATAATAAAGTGAACTACCGAGTGAGTAAGAACTTGAATGAGTGAGTGAATCGACGAAGCGAGTTGCCGGATCTGACGTCAATCGATATCCAATACTAATAGATTTAATTAATTATTATTGTTATTGATATAAATTATTTTTTTTAGTAAATACGAGCAATTTTATAAATATACTAATACTAACAAAATATAATAGAGTATGTTAAAAATATTATAAAAGTATTAGTTCAATAAATTTTATTAATAAAATTATTTATAAATAAAAGTAATACTTGTGAGGTTAAAATTAATATTTTTTTATGCCAGCCCAACTTAAATGTACCAACAAATTGGGTTATTTTAAATTTATTTCTATTAAAAAAGTCTGCTCACAGCTCCACTGTACCCCGAACGGCGGGCGTCCAAAGATCTGTCTGCAAAGCAAACACGGCGCGAAGACGCGTCCGGCCGACAGCGGGCGACCCCGGAGGAGTGACGGGAGTATTCATTGCTGTTGATTTATCTTATTGTAATGATATATTCTTATAATTTTACAATATTTACCTACATTAAATTTAATTTGACTGCAGCCGTTTTATACCCAATTTTTTATTCCCAACTAGCTTTCCGCCCGCGGCTTCGCCCGCGTGGAATTTTGTCTATCACAGAAAAACAATATCGCGCGCGTATTTGCTCACCGTTTAGACCTACCCTGGACTACGACAAACATTTTAAAACCAAAATCAGCTCAATCGGCCCAGCCGTTCTCGAGTTATAATCAGACTAACGAACATCAATTCATTTTTATTTATATAGATTTAAAAAGAGTCGGCTCAGTGCTCCCCTGTTCCTGTCACCCCGAACGGCGGGCGGCCAGAGATTGGTCGCGGCTATCTGTCTGCAAACACGGCGCGATGACGCGTCCGGCCGACAGCGGGTGACCCCGGAGAAGTGACGGGAGTATTCATTCCTGTTGATTTATCTTATTCTCCTCTAAAGATAGTCTTCTAATGATTGGTTGCCAATTTTAAAGAATTTCTTGTAATAATAAATTGTTGCATTTTTTATAATGGCAATAGAATAAAAAACAAAATAAATAAAAAGTATTTTCTTAAACAAAATCTTGTGAAATAATCAAATAGGTACCTATGAAAATACCTGTTAAAATATTAAATTTCACGCACGATTTTTTTTTATTAAATTCAGTGCCATTCTAAAACCTACTGCACTTTGAACGCATCACCAGCTATGTGCAAGAACTATTGCAGAAAGATGGACAACTTAAGTAGGTCTTTAAAAAAGTAATTAACAGCACTAAAAGGTTATCAACTAAACGGATAGCAAGGTTATTGGAAGTGAAAGGTTGCTTGCCATATTAAACACCCTATTATTCCTATATTACTTAGTTCATATTATTTACTAAGTACCTACATATCTAGCCCTATCTCTGCAAACACTGCATCACGCGCCCTACCGAGTTACTGGGGTGCGAGCCGTCATCGCTGACGCTCATCAACGTCATTACCGAGTTAGGCAATGTGTGGTAATGATCCAGCGTGCAAATTCGCATCATCACATCTAGCCCGTGTAGGTGTCTGCTATCGGTTAATGTAGATAGCGATATAAAGACGTTTTAACTATCTATCTTTTCAGGATGGTTTAGGATTTAAATTTTTGTTGCTAAAGGATTTATATCATAAATAGAAAAAAAGGACACAATTAATCTAACTAAAACATGAAAAAAGTTTATGTCTTTTGTGTCTTTTGTGCTTCACATTTTGGCAATTACTTACCATCTTAATTTTAAGTACTGAAACACAAACCTAATAAACGCTGTGTTTATTCATATAAAAACTGAGGAGGATGAAATTCCAAGACCCGCAGACCGTTAAGCTAAATAAAAGCAGAAAAGTGTTGGAAAATACGTTAAAAACCCGCCATGCGTCAAAAGCTAAGTGAAACTACTTACTTTTTCAGCAAAACGAAAGTCCTCTCAAACTATGTCTGGAGTCAAAACACTACGCAGCGGCGCATCGACGAACGCGTTAAAAAGAAACGAACACGCCAACTTACCCCCGCAAGTGTTAATAACTGGTTTAATGCTCAACGTTTAAGTATTAAATAAACAGTACAAGACCTCCGCATTAATTTGAGAGTGTGCTTCAGAGGTATTACGTGCACTTAAAGGCGAAATACGCGGCGTAGCTTCCCTCCGTACAATATTCACTCAGAGAGGCAAATAAAACAATACGTTGTCTTTAAATGCAGGTGTATAAAGGAAGTTAATGTACAAAGCTGTAGTGGAAAGCCCGGCTCATGTTGCTGTACTAGTCTATTCTCGCTAATCTCCGCTCGTGTGGTACAAGTCGTAAGAGTTCGGGATAGTCTTCTAGTCTATCTTTGTTATTAAAACAATTTTGTTCATTATTTTACACATGCATGCGGTAGATTTTTGTTAAATAAGTTAGCTTTTAAGTTTTTAATGCAATCTACAATTGTCTTCCGACCAAAAATGTTTTGCAAAAATTTAACACCACGTTGGGCGCCAACAACATGAACGGAGGAAAAATGTTAAAAATATTTTTTTAGGTAGGTTGACATTTATTAGCGAGTTATTACTAAAAATAACTAATTAATCGCATGCAGCTGGCGAACCGTGTAAGTGTCCTGAGTTTAAATAGTCGAAAAAAATTTCTTTTTTGGTAGGATGGACTTCTTTTAAGTCGGTTCAGCAGTTACGGCGTAAAAGTGTCAATAAAGCCACGTTTCTGCGCCAGCGATAAAGTGCCCAAATTAGTATATCTGGGAAAATTAATAATAATTTGCATACGCTGCGCTTGCGCTCCCAACTCAGACCAAACACCGCCTTAATGCACAACACATAGCACTCACGCGCCGCGATTGTTCTTTTCTGGCGGGGAATTAGCAAACATTTCCAAATGGTTTTAATACCTATTCAGAGTGTTTCATTATCAGAAACTCTCACATAAAATTTTGCTTGTGATAATATTTCAAACGAAGGAATATTTTTGCCTCAAAAAAAAAAACTACTTGGTCATGGATTACTTAGGAGTTCACAACAAAGGACAAGTTTGTTGTAAATAAACATACTCGATAGACCGACGCCAGGACCTCAAGAAGATAGATCTAATGACAGAGTAGCCAGACATTGTGTTCTGTTGTACTACTCCTTGGGAGGCTGATGTCCAGCAGCAGTGGACTGCCATTTGCTGCAATAATGAACTAAAGCAAAAACTGCATTCACTATTTATTATTTTTGCTTTGTAATGTCAATGAGTATCATTTAGTATCAAATAAATATTTTTTCTTTCTTTCTTTCATTTCTGAATATGTATAAGTAAGTCAAGTAACATTGCCTATTGTCTATTTTGCTTTGCTTAGTTTGGGACTAGAGGAGTAGAGGCGCAGTGTAAAATGTCCAAGAATATTTATTTATTATTTATTTATTTCAACAAACAAAGCCAAAGAGTCACCTAGGTGGTATTCCTCCTTTTCCAAACAAAATGCTATTAATAGACACGAATAACGATTCTAATACCAATTGATGTTTAGTTAAAAACATTATTATGAGTGCGTCATTTGGAGTAATTCTTTCTCATATAAATATAGGTATTCCTCATTTATAATGTAAGATCAAGATAAATGAGATATACTCAACATCAAATAAACCGCACCTTCCGTGACGCGAACTTTAACGATTTTCTTCTGACACAATCATGGTGCCCCAACAATATTGGTGTTATTTAAAAGCCCAATAAATATCCTTAAAGAAAAACACATTTAATTTCTTAATAAATGATTAATATATACCATAAATGTGACTTGAAAATATACCTCACTTTGGGCCCACCTATGGGATCAATTAGACCATTTTTTATGGTTATAAAACCAAATAATGATCTCACGTGTCCTCTTTAACAGATGGATAGCGATTAATCTCAACATAACAGTTTTATAGCCATAAAAGTTGGCTCTAGCGTAACTACCTATTTTTTGAAGAAGTGACTCTGGATCCTTCTAAAGACACATTTTTGGGGTAGAAACCTTTCCTTTAATGAAATGAAGGTTAGAACTAGGCTTTTAAATGGTGCTAATATTGGTGGGAAGTGGGGATGCATACGTTTGAAAATGCTTGTCGCGGGAGGTGCGATTTATTTGATGTCGAGTGTATTTTTCTCTAGAATATATTTTCAATATATCTTTTTATGATTTTCCTTCATTATCGACTTTTAGTTATTTATTCACAGTCCCATTAATAGAAAGGTTAACAAAACCTATTCGAATTATTTTAACATTAACTCATAAATCAATGAGGGCTATCGTTTTAGCGCTCACCAGTTAGCGCCACTGTAGAGTAAGGTCCTGTCACTTGCTAGTCGCGAAGACAGTGGCACCAACTGGTGAGCGCTAAAGTGGTAGGAGGACTATCGCATTTGCACTCATCAAGATGGCGCCACTGTAGAGTAAGGTCCTGTTAATCGCCAGGGGTGCCAACTGTTAAGTATAAAAACGATAGCCCTCATTATGTGAATAATTTGTTTAATTATTTCAATTTCATTAAACTAAGCAAAGCTTGTGTACCAACCACGTAAAGAATTGAAACAAAGACTTATTATTTTTTTGTAAAGTCATACATAGAGATCTTGATTTTGGTTTTGGGATAAAAACCTTTTTTCTTCTTTGACGAATTTTAACTACTGCACAAAAGCCGCGTTCCTAAGAAATTAGCATCTTTCTCTAGAAGCTGCAACACATAGGTACAATCTGAGCACATACAATACACATAGAATTCCAATGGCGAGAGTAATATTGCATTGGTTACGGAAGGACATCGATTGAGGCGACACGCGCGGACACCTGTGTCTCTGGACTATGTAATATTATTCGTTATACATTTCGATTACTTGAAGGCGAGATACTAGGTAAATCTACGGTTTGGTCACAGTATATCAGACTATCTTTGAATAAGACCAATAGAATGGATGGTATAAAAACACACAGCTTAGACGTCCTTAGCGTCTTTCACTGACGGACTCATCACATCACATTGAACTTGCACAGCATTCCAATTAAGTATAGCGATGGTTTCGGGGGACATTGATTCAGGTGCAACGCAGGCGCCTGCGGCGTACACGTAACTCGAGCTCGAGCACATGGACCTCGATTAATAAAATTGATTTGCACAGATTTACAGTAGGCGCACACCGTTGATTTTTAGTTGGCCGATAGTTGTGCCCGATTTTAAATTGTATGAAGAATCGGCCAAATCGAATCGGCGTTGTGTGCGCACTCCCATACACGCCCATACTGAATAACTGCACGACTAAACTATCGGCCGACGAAAAATCAACGGTGTGCGCCTACTCTTAATCGATTACTTATTTACTTCGTTCGTTCGTTTCAGCCAAAAGCCCCCCCCCAAGGGTTTCCTTCCATAACGACCAGTCCTGCACTGTCCGCGTCCGGGTTCTAGTGACCTTTACCATATAGTCAGCCCACCTAGTGGAGGGCCTGCCCACGCTACGTCTTCCGTACCGTGGTCGCCACTCGGGATCTTTTCTGCCCCAACGGCCATCAGCTCTACGAGCTATGTACCCCGCCCACTGCCACTTTATTTTTGCAATTCTACGGACTGTGTCGGTCACTTTGGTTTTCCTGCGGATTTCCTCATTTCTGATTTAATCACGCATTATTATTTACTTACATCCCTATCATATAAACCCACCCTAGTACAGACGCTGCATCAGTTACAGTCCGAGCATGCTGTGCATTCCACTGGCGCAAGCAATATTGCGTGGGTTTCGGACATTGATTCAGCAACGCAGGCGCCTGCCGCGCGCATCGCTCAGCGACCGCAGCTTACAGCTCCTGTCCCGGACAGCGCTGTAGCTGTTAATTGAACCGCAATGTTAGGATTATTTTAATGGTGGCTGTTTAACTGAAGTGTAAATTAACTTTTGTTTAACAACGACAACTTGACTCATGTAGCGTACGAACGCTACTAGTTTTGTGGTTGAAAAATATATTCGCTATCTATCCAAACATTTTGTTGTACCTACTTGAAAAAACCAACTGCCTCACTGTGGCTCTTACATTTTCGAGAGAAGATGCTTTAAAAATATTGACCTTATTATTGGCGCCTTGACCGTTTCGTGTAATTCAGAGACAATTAAAATCAATTTTAAATTCAACCAACGTTTATTTTTTCTACTCCCTAATGACTTACCTGGTCATAAATCCTAAAAGTTGTTGGATGATTTACACTTTTGTTGCACAGGGAATATGCACTGCGGCGCTGGCCACATCGCTCAGCGACCGCAGACACGCCGTCTGGAACATGCTACGGGTACAAAGTAATTAATTAGGACTTCCAAAATACATTACACACATTATGGCCCATGTTTCTCTAGATAATTGCGTCTGGTCATCTCGTCTACGAAAAAGAAAATCGTACCAATATCACATGTGTAAAGAAACCGTTTCTTTACTGTTGTTCGAATATTAGGACTTATAAAATACAAAATACTTTAGCGGCAGAGTTAACAAAATATCCTACAATACCTTTACCTAAACCTAAAATAAATTCTACACATGAAACAGCGAGTCATCTAGCCAAAAATAAAGTGAAAATTGATTGGCTGCCAACAACACTGTTCAAATGCAATAAAATTGGACTGGCCAGTCATACAACTAGAGGTAAACCTTCGCCCTCGACAAGGGTCAAACAAAATCGAAACAGTCTAGGCCATGCAACGTTTAAACGTTCAAAAACAGGATTAATGTTGTGCACAAACTAAGTACTTATGTCTTGGCAAAGTTAGCACTAAGTTGGGCTAAATATTGTGGACATTAGCGAGGCGTTGTGTTTGCAGGGAGTGCGCCTAAGTCCAACATAATTCCTCGGAGCTCCGTATTGTAAGCAGGATCAATGTGGAAACCATTACACTGGTAGGTTTATGTTCTCCGTAAGTCTGCTCGTAAGACTAGATAACGTAGTCATTTGCGGACTAATGCTGTAGTATCGACAAGCAAACTGCACTATTATTTTTATGACTTTATCAAAATGACAGCTCATTTTGAATATTAAATTATATCGAGTATTCATATATCCCAGGCAAATAATCGCACAAGCTTGATGACACAACGGAGCTTTTAAAACTTTTATACGTCTTTGGAAGCATTCTCACACTTATTTTATGTATTCTCTGAAACTCATCAAGTGGATAATACTCTAAACTATTTGTACTAAAACATATTTTCAATTTGAAGTTTAATTCTCTCAAAGCTACTTTTTTATTTTTGAAAGGCAGCAAGAAGAAAATGCACCAAAAAGTGGTTCTCCAATTTATAAAGTGACAATACAGTAAAAGTGCAAATATACAGACTTTTATAGGGCATTACTGCTTAATTCAAGATGCTACAAGTTTCATAGCGCATAAACAGGTGTTATTTTATTTATGGCGGAGTCTGAGCGTAGCATTCTGTATTACCGCAGCATCTTGCTGGAGATATTACCACAATGCAGCTATAAGTGGCTTACCACCTGTCGTATCGAACTGACCAATGGAACGTCTCCTGCATTGCAATAAATATAGCTACATTTAGGTGACATTATTCACTTATTGGTATGTAGGTAGGTATGTATAGATATCGAACAAGCATAAGGTTTAACTTTTTTGGAACCGTTGCTGTCTGAGAAAACATTGTTATTCTATCCACAAAACTACGTATGATTGGCTCTACTTAATACAATTTAATAATCTTGTAATAAGTGAAACTTGGAGATTTCAATATTTTTAGAATCAAAATACTTTTTCCATGTTATTATGATCATAACCATACTACTCGTATATTAACCAATTTAATCGTAATTGAGGTCATTATTTTCGCACTATATCGCACAAACTCCTCAAAATTAGCGCTCTCTTAGATGCTGTATTGCCCTAATATACCAAGGAATTCAGTTCGATTAATATTCAGTCCAAAGGCAAATTACGTAGCTTCATGCTCCATAGATACTGTAGTGCAGATTGCGAGTGGCTTAGCACACCACTATCCGACCATAAGCCGGCCGCGACGGGGCACGGGACGTTAGCCACTGCTCAACCAAATCGAATAGACGTGGATTGCAATGGGTTACTGTGTTAAATGGCACGTATGTTTATTATTATTATTTTATAAATCAACCAAAGAAAAATACAATAAAAAATACTGCTGTAATTAGAGAAGAAGGCTTTCACAGAGATAGAGACACAATCCCCAATATTTGTCTTTTCTAATTCAATTTTGTAATGTAAGAAAAATCTCGTTATAAATACCTTAACTTTCTCTGAATTGCCGAATCAGACTTTTTGGAATTGATTGCACCGCCTTTTGTTTCACGAAGATAAATAAACAAAATGGCCGCACGTGGGTGGCTTAGTAAATATTCAAGACTGGCCAGAATTGCGTGCAAATGAAGAGACACACAGTCAGCCAGAGAAAAAGTATAATTAGGGTTGTTTAGGGGAGAATGTTTAAGAGCGGCTGTTTTCTTTTTAATGAACTGAAAATCCCAGCAGGAATGTCTTTGGAAATGTTTTTTTAATTAGCTACTTTTTTGGCGTTCCCCGGAGGTTTGGAACACTTTTTTGATTGCTCCGTCACTAATTGCTTTTCATCTATTTTACTTACTAAGCTGAAAATGTAGGTATAAGTAGGAGTTAAGTCATCGGGAGCTTCGTTTTATCTGTTGATTTACCTTTATGACTTTGAATTATGATTAGTTTTAGGAATGACTTGAGGTCAACCGAGGTCCCTGCCCCAACTGGACAACAATACTATATCTTGATAAACGTAACTATAAGATAAAATATCTATATATACCTTTGACACTTCACACCCCAAGTTTAATTTATTTATCGTGCATCCAATCCGCTTCCCTATCAGATTGCACGTATTAATATTGCACGACAATCGCTGAGACTAGGAAAACAATCGGGACCAAAGATATATTCGTTTAAATAAGCCTTTATTGTTATTTATTTATATTTTTTGCATCAAAATAGAAGGTTTGTTTTGGAATATTTGAAAAAAGTCTGTAGGTAGTACATTGTATGATGCACCAGGCTTACTAGACTTACAAACTTTTACTTAGGTACTTTCTTTTCTATTTCATAGAAGAGCTGTTGAACAATTAGCACTCCACATCAATTCACAAAATCCACCAACTAAGTAAACCTCCTTCAGTCTACAGCGTAGCGTAGGTATGTGCCTCTCCTAGAGTATCTAATATGGAATCCAATCTTAAATCGAAAAGGTGTCTCATTTGTAACATAGATCCAGGCACGGTGCGTGGGCACACACTTACTATAGTCTACAAGCGTAGGTATGTGTCTCACCTAGAGTATCTAGTTTGGCACATAAGTATTTAAAGATCTATCCTTGAATACAACCAGTGTATCTACAACATCGAAGATCTTTGGTTCCTAAATAGAAAAGGTGTCTTATCTGTAACGTGTAGCTATATCATAGATCTAGCCACGGTGCGTGGGCACCCTCACCGGCACCTCCCACTAAATTCGGCTGCGGCATAAACAGCCCCTGATTAACTAACCGTGCACGATTCATCTTTAATAAACGTCTGCGCAAAACTGATTTGGGAAATCCTGTACATTACCGGCAGTTAATTTGTACGTGTAAGTCTATTTTCTGGTATTTTCGTCTGAAACTCTATTTGGTTAAGTACTATGTAGTTAACTCTTAATAAGAAGAGCCAAGCTTTGTGGTCGAAATGTCATTAAATATACGCAAATATCTACGTAGCTAAGCTTAAGATATTTCGGAGACCAGTTTATAAACACACGTTCCAAAAAATTGGGTAATTTTACTTTTTATGAATACGAGTCCCTATTTAGCTTGAATTTCCCCATTAGGTAATAAAAGATGGTAGGCATTAGAGACGGAACAAGGCTTAAGACAGTACCATATTTTAGCGAGGCCATCGTATTAATACTTGCTGCTGAAAATGAACCCTGTACACACGCTGTCAAGATCATAAACATATTTCTGGATATGCGCTGTCGGGCAAATCGGCAATTCTGCGAACATTACGCGAGCATATTCATCCGAATGCTCACGCCCAAATGTACGTACTTTTTCATACACGTTTTTGTTCTTCCTTATTTATGAAGTTCGTTTTTATGGCGCGAAAGAAGCGTAGTAGAACACTCATTTGAATAATCCATAAAAGGTAAATGCAGCTGCGATATAAAAGGTGTAAGCATACTCGTATATGGCCTTGAGAAGACAAGGAAGCAGTAAAAGCTTGAGGAATACACACTACTCAAAACTTTATGTATCAATTACAGAGATTTCATTCACAAATAAACTTTTAATACTCTAATTTCAATGCTATATTCCTTGACGAAACAAAACGCAAGCAAAACGTAGCTAAATTAAAACACGAATTAATTTGGGGATACATAACATAAGTTCTTGAGCTGACCTCCTTCCAGCACGCAAGCTAGTCAAGCTACGAAGTTTCCAGATGGATGGTTCTGTACCACGTTTATTATACTTCCAAAGCTATTTGCAGCTGAAATTGTGGCTTTACGGTTAGTCCGTAATGAAGAAAACTTACCTAATGCAGGCACAAAGTTGGAACGAAAGTGTTTCGGCGCTAATTAGGGATGCGCCTTTGGGTCCGTATTTTTAAGGTATCTTCCAATTTTTGGACATGCCCACCTGGGACGGGGGTGACTAATTGGCATTTTAACAGCTCTGATTCGATCATCGAGTTTTGATGGTAAAAATTCTACGCAACTATGCCAATTTCAACATAAAAGCTTGAACGTAAGAGATGACTTTATAAGCTTTATTCGGGTGGTTAAAAGAAAGCTTAAAATTATTATCTCGTTCCAATTATTTATTTAAAAATATAATTTCAGCATTAGTAATTTATTAGCATTACACATAGTATTAGTACGATGGATCTCAAGCACAAAAATGACCGTGACACCTTATGTGCCAAAGTGATTACTGTTCCAGTGCAACTGATCTGAGATACGTTGTTGTGAAATGCAATGCGTAAATATCATCTGAATTCTGATAACAATACACAGTTACAGAAATAATGGACATTTTAATGTCAGATATCCTAATTGGTTTGTTGATTACGAAAATTTCTGAGGTGTGAAGCATAATATCTCGTAGTAAAGTAGCTCATGTCCGAATCAGGCGCAGCACTAGTAGTCATCAGTGTAGCCAGTGCAAGGCTGCCCCGTCTCGGCTGGCAGTCATTACCCGGCCGCTGCGATGCGTGACTCTTTATGGCCCGTGACTCCGTTCACCCCATCGCCCCTCGCCCCTTTCACCCGCTCACTCACCCCTTTCGCCCTAAACGTGGACACGTGCGCGAATTAATCGTGATTTTTTCCGATAAATCCCCCGGAGCCTCAAAGCTAAAAGGTCCAATTGTTACACAATTCAATTTTACACACCTCCCGTATATTTATGTAGAACACCCAGGACCGCGGTTTTTATCATTCAGTTTTAACTGTGTTACGCGTTTATTACCATGTTTTTGGTGGACGTAATTTAATTTTGTTTTGAAATTAAAAAAAATATTTACCCTTCATCCCCCTTAGGTGCTTTATTTACCGAAATATTATAAAATTACCCGAGACCAGTATAATGATTACGACATACGAGTAAATAGATGTCTAGATTGCTCGATTGGTACTACATAATTATCTATATATATAAACGAAAGTCGTGTTAGTTACTTCGCTTATAACTCAAGAACGGCTGAACCGATTTAGCTGAAAATTGTCAGGGAGGTAGTTTAGAGCCAGGAGAAGGACATAGGATACTTTTTATCCCGTTCGAAATTAAAAAAAAAGTCTGCTTATTTATTGCCATTAAGGCGGAACAAAGTTCGCCGGGTCAGCTAGTTATGTATAAACAAAAATCTGACCATATGAGTATTAAGCTTGCTTGCAATGCCATTGTCGTCTGGGTTCTGTAATTAAATAAAAATAAAAGTTCTGTAGTAATTTATCGCATACAGTCATAATAACTTTTTGCGACTTCAGCAGTACCTCATATCGTCACACTCATATTATTATAATATCAAGACTGATAAGGTACATGGAGCCTTCCACATCTTCATAACCGTCCGACACTTTTATTATCCTAAAACGTGTTAAAACAGTCCTAAAACCGGTGACATTAGGATAATGTTGGTCAAATCCATAAATAGCGATTAAGGCGTGACCACTCGAATGTAGAGAGAGCAGCGCGCGCGTCGCACTGAGAGCATTTTTGGCGGGAAAAGTCTTCATTATTAGCTACTCTAATACGTTTTATTACCAACAATACGAGCTTATAAAATTTGCATACCTTCATTCGCACTCTTCTTCGACCATTACCTTTCCATTTGGTAAATAATTTAGGAGCCCTCTAGGACGCCGGCCAGATATTAAAAGTGATGGGTCCCCAAGGTTTAATATTAGAACTCCCCTCGTATTAAATTTTCTGTCACGCGAAATTCCCAAATGCATACGCCAGATATTTTTTGCACATGTTCATATTCTGTCCTTTGTTAGGCATTCGACACAGAATGTCACTTTTGCTATTAAACATTTTCTACTAGTTTTCAGAAATTGAAATGTGTTGGGATTGATTTGGTAGCGCTATATTTGGTTCCACTTAAGTGCACAATGGAAAACTATTTGCAGTATGCCATTGACGATTTGGGGACATTTTAAGATGTAGGGTGTTAAGGTTTTTAATCAAAAATACTGCAAGCAAAGGCCACGTCTAAAGTCACATAAAATTTAGTTTCTATAATAAAATAATTCCTTATGTTCTTAATTCTTATACATTAGAACAAAAGCGTTGAAAAAGTACACGGAATAATACAGTAACCTTTCATTTTGAGCTTTTAACTGTACCTACAATCGTAATAAACATCCCCGAGATAGAATGAGACATACGGCACAATTTCGAATTCATATTACAATACTAAGCAAGTCAGGGGTGCTGAATAATCGAGCTCATTTTATATGCATCAAATTCACAGAACAAAACTAATCTAGGGCCCCAGGCAATAAAAATGTCCCACTTCCCGCCGCCAGCGCGTTAAAAATAGATGAGCACAAGGTGTAATCTCGGCTGTCCTTATTATAAAATTTTGCATCCTCTAAATATTTCACATTTTTCAACACTTCACTTCGCGACGCCTCAAAAGAGGGTACGTAATGTTGCTATTACGTCCGACAAAGTGCCTTCGCAGCGACGCGCTTGCGAGGTGATATCTCACGAAAGCCAAATGATATTTAAACTCCAATCATCTGTCACAGGGTAGTTTTCAAAGCTGAGCACACAAATATTATAAATCTGAACTACAATGAGCGTTGATTTATCAAAATTAAATCTCTTTGTCGAGAGCGGTAATCAAATTTATCGCTCATTTGAATCTCCAATTCATTTCAAAGGGTCTGCGTTTGAGACTTTATAGTCTTGATTAGGGACTCTCTACAAAGCAATAGGCTTTCTATTTTTTTAAACTAATTTTAAAGTTGAATTTGGAATGAAATAAAAAATCTTTACCTGTTTTTCTTCGAGCTCCTCGGAGATGTGTCGGGTGCATCCCAATTCCGCTACGGGCAAAATATGCCTCGACATCCCCCGTCTTGGCATAACAGGGGCATTGTTTGTTCTTCTTATTTTTACAAAGCCCCGCAATAAAACGTTTGCATTTTACATTTTTGGGGGTCATAAATAAAAGTACTCATGTAAAATTGCATTTTAAGCATTTCTAAACCCGACCGTCACCTTTGGCCGGGCGCGGTGGGTTTTTATACTTCGGAGGGACATTAAACTTTCTCAATAGCGGCGGGACTGCACGTATTGCGATATTGTAAAGTCGGGAATTTATTGCTTATTACAAACTTTACTATTTACCCGGGAGTTGTAAAAGTCGCACGGTAATTTCTGTGTTCATTTTGCGCCTGGAAATCGATACTTTCGTCGTTATCGATTTGGCAATCTGTGCATAAACATACAATAAATTAACTAAATAAATTACTGTGGCCCATGTCCTGCGCCTCTTCTAGCGCCTGGGGTTCGGCTGAAATTAAATTACGAGTTGACAAAATGAGTTACGCCCTTTTCTGTAGATTAACAAACAAAAACTGATGGTATGAGGGTCAGGCGGGCATTAATGTTGTTAGAGGCAAATGACTCTATTCTTCGCGGACGTGTCGCGCGGCGCCCGCGGCGCACAATCGCACAATGCTACAAATTTAAGCGGCGTATTGTTCTTGCTCATTTAGTTACGCGCTTTTATCGTTGTCCATTTGGAGCGGACGTATCTTGCGCGCTCCACTGGCCCGTGCGCATCGACGGGCTCGGATATAACCCGATAGACTCCATACTATAACTAAAACACAAACAATTTGCCTGAACAAAGCTCACTCATTTTAATTAATACCGTATTGTTTGTTTTCATGATATTGTTACTTTACTCTTTCATGTTTAAAAAGTATTAATAAAAGTTTTTTAACTTTCGCTTTTATAACACTGGCTGGATTATACATGTTTCACTTGGTTGGGCACTATTGTCACTTGTTTTTTTGGGTGCTAATTTCTAATTTGAATAGAGAATGGAAAGGACGACATTTTCACACCGTCATTTGTTATTTTCTCACTCGTGTTTACAGTTTTTTCTTTCTGTAATATTTTCATGCACGGACACCTAAGTCAATTGAGACACTTTTGATATGCATTAAAAGTTGTTTCTCGATAGAGTTTGTATGGAAATAATTTTCATAGTCAACTGAACGAATTAATTGATTTCATTAATTGAGTTAAATAAAAAATTTCAAAATGGAAAATAACCTGAGACTCATGCATACTTTTGAGTCTTTATAAATTCCAGAAAAATTAAACGATGTATCTGTTCGGGTTGCCCCGAAACAAGATGTTAAATGATAAAACTTGATTTAGATAAAAAAAGACTTATATTTGCACTTGAACTTATGTTAATGAATGAGTACGCGCGGCGCTCTTGATGGCTCAATGCGAACTGATTTGTTGAATGAAATATGAAATATCGATGAATTAGGTCAACGCGCAAATTGATGAGTTTACATAAATGTACGTAGCTTGCTCGTACATATTCCCGGACGAGAGAGTGAGGCTGTTAGTAGAATATGAAGATAAGCATGATCTATTCTAACAAGATGATAGAACAATGTTTAGTTTATAACTAAGTATACTAAGATGGTTTTGATTAGTACTCGAATGATTTACAAGGTGATTTGAACAATTGGGTATCACATTATTCTAATCACTAGAGTCCGGAATAGTAAACACTGAACGTAGCACAGGCGTTGTGCTTTTATTTTGCTTTGACACACGCGCACTTTGCTCACTTAATTGATTTACATTACACTGCACTTCACTGACACTTGGACGAGCAGCTGGCTGCGGGCCAGCCGGCCCCGCGGCCGCCGGCGCCGTGGACCCTCGCCTGCAGCGCCACCACACGGCGGCTGACGCGACTCCCAGCACCAGCGCGAACATCACGTATATTGCCACATAATGGTGGACATCATGATATGAAACGGTTTCTGCTATTGGTTCAGTGCGTTTCATTTGATCTAACTGCTGTCGAATTTCTTGCAACTGAAGATAATGGGTCATGTTATCAGTTTCATTGATTGATGTAACTGTTTCTGGTAGAGATAGATTGAAGATACGGTTTATAGGCGAAATCTCCGGTGCTTCTATCTTGGGGCTGATACTCAATTTACTCGTCTCTTGCTTATGTGAATAAACGAGGAAATCAGCGGATTTGATTATACAACCTTGACTCATTGTAAATAGGCCAGCGTCGGTCAATTGCACTACGGTAACCTGATCTTCGCATAGCAACTTCAACTGACACTGACTGCAGCAATAATAAAAATAAGTATTTATTTTATGTAGTTCGCTCCATTTATTGAAACATGGACTGGTGATTGATTGGCAACTTCTTGATTCTGGTAATCTCTCACACAGGCTGTGGTCATCTTGAATGTGATGTATAGGCTTTCTTATGTGACAGAGAGATATTCCTGAAGCCTTGTTCAGGCACATGTCGAAATCTTTTTCAGAGAGTGGTACGAAAGCATCCTTTTTTACGTTGATAGCCACATACTCAGCTATAGGTATTATGGTTTTTTGGTTATGGTTTTCTGATAAACGAGGTATTGGTATTGGTCTTAAGACTTCATACATGTCTCTGCTAATAAGTGGGATCTTGATCTCGAATATGATAAAATTGTAGGTTACTCGAGTCCGCACTTGTAACAAATTGTATATGTCTGAAAAGTCATAGTTATCGACTGGTAATGAGAGATCTTTTGGGAGCTGACCTGCTATAACGTTCAACTCCTGTCTTACTTGGTCTGGCGTCAACAGGTGAAAATTGAACTTGCCATTATAAATGTTTGTTATTGTATCCAATAATGTCTGTTGGATATTTTTGAGGCTGCTCAATAGATTATTTGCCATCAGGGCAGTGCTAAGAAATTCTGTTGTTAGTGATATGTTATGAACAGCAATGTTTACTTCACGTACTGCATTTTCAATTTGATTAATCCTTTTATTGATTATTTTGTGGTGTTTATCCATAATGCTTTCTGTGCGTTTTAAAAGGTTGAATTCAGCCTCTACGACCGAGGTTTGGTTTTTCCACAAGGATGCTAGATGCTTCTGGTTATCTTTGATGAGCTTGATATCCTGTAAGTACTTTTGTGCGAAGCGTTCATCTAAGACTCCAAAAAGACTGTTAGCTACATATCCGATACCGTCTATAAGGCCGCGACGGCGGCGCGTGCGCGTATCGGGTTTCTGTTGCATTAAAATGTTATTGTAATATTGCAGTTCCGCGAACTCGTGTTGCACTTGTAACATTATCTCGCGGCAATGCGATTGTTCTTTTATCTCCGAACACAAGTGGTCGAGATACTGAATGTATTTACTCAGTGTCGTGTTACCGTCTTGATAAGGAGTAGTATCGTAGTAGACTACTAAGCGCCAGTCGTCTCGAATTAAATGCATGTTCGTAATGCTATCGAAATAAAGGCTATTGTTCAGTAGCGGGGTTACGTTATACGAACTTTGTGCTGGACATATTATTGTCATGAAAATTAATAATACAGCTGTGGTTAGGGACATTAAGCTGTATGTTTTCTTGTTGGAGTGTGATGAACTTGTTTTTGAATGATTACTTGGGACTTGATTGCTTGATTGTTGTTCATTTTCTTGATCATGGACTGGTAGTACAGACAGTTTTACAATTGGTCGCTGTAAAAGTCCATTTTTTGTTTTGAGTGTAACGACTCTGACATATCCATCGCTCCCTGGGTGAAGCTGTACAACCCGTCCCAAGGGCCATTTCCCGGGAGGAAGATTGTCGTCTCTGATCACTACAACGTCGTTTTCCTTGATATTACGTTGTGGCTTCCTCCACTTGCTTCTTGCTGCTAGTAGAGTAAGGTACTCATTAGACCAACGATCCCAAATATCCTTGTATATGCTTTGGGTTAGATGCCATCTGGTTCTCAAATCGGTTTCTGTGTTGTATATGGTTAGTGTGGGACCACTTGCTAGGAAGTGAGCCGGTGTGATGGCGTCTATGTCGTTGGGGTCTTCTGTTAAAGAGCATAGCGGTCTAGAGTTCAAACAGCCCTCTAGTTGAGTTAGGATGGTGCTGTACTCTTCGAATGTGAGCATTTGTTCACCAATGACACGCTTGAGATGGTATTTTAGGCTTTTAACGGCAGCCTCCCACAGCCCACCTGCTGACGGCCACGAAGGAGCGTTAAAATGCCACTCAATGCCCATGCTAGTCACCTCTGATAGAAAATCTTGGTTGATGATATCACGCAATGCATCATATTCTTGTTGGAGGATCTTGTTGGCTCCTATGAAGTTACGGCCTTGATCGCTATAGATGTGAGCGGGCACACCTCTTCTTGCGGCCATACGACGCAGTGCTGACAGAAAGGCTGACGCTGTTAGATCCGAAACTAACTCCAGATGTACAGCCTTAGTAGCCATGCATATAAACACAGCTACGTAGCCCTTTGTGGTTTTGATGCCACGGCCCTTGTTGGCTTTAATCATGACATGACCGGTGTAGTCCACCCCTGTGTGAAGAAAGGGGCGCGACGGGTTCGATCTGGATGGCGGCAGGTCGCCCATTAATTGGTTTTGTTGATCAGGATTATGTTTTCTACATTTTATACAAAGACGTAGACGTTTTTTCGTTGCTCTAATACCACCGATGAGCCAATATTTACGCCTCAAGATTGATGTAGTTAGGCGTGGCCCGCCGTGATACGTGAGCTCGTGTGCTTCATCAATTAGTAGATCTGCTAATCTTGTGTTACTAGGGATGATAGCGGGATGTTTTGTTTCTTGGTCGATATTGGCATGTCTCAGCCGGCCGCCGACTCGTAAGACGCCATTTTGATCTAATATAGGGTTGAATGCTATCAACTTACTTTTGCAGTTAATCGTCTTGTTTGCTTTTAAGCAGTTTATTTCCTCTATAAACTCCTCCTTTTGTACTTCTTTCACTATCATTTCTCTTGATTGGCGTAACTCCTCACATGATAAATAATCTTGTTTCTTGTTTCTTCTGATGAATCTCAGGACCCATCCCAATATCTTGATAGCTTTGGGTAAGGAACTGGTTCTTGTCAGAAGGTCCTTGATAACATTGTTGTTGCATGTTTGTGCAACATTTACAATTGATTTCTTTTTGATTTCTAGGTCAGTGGTGTATTTTGTTGAATCATCATTTGTAGGTTGGTAAGTTGATAGCCATTCGGGGCCTTGCCACCAGAGGGTTTGATCATTTAGTTGAGAAGCTGTGTGGCCTCGGCTGGCGCAATCGGCGGGATTTTCTTTTGATTTAACGTAATGCCAGCAGTCCGATGGCATTATGGCCGTTACTTGCTTCACTCGATTGGCCACAAAGGGTCTCCATCGTTCAGCGTCGCCGTTAAGCCATCCCAGGACAGCCATTGAGTCCACCCAGCCGTAGATCTTGATATCGTAGCTGCTGAGGCATGTCTTGACTTTGGCCATCAATTTTGATAATAACACTGCACCACTTAACTCTAGACGTGGCAATGATACCACTTTATTAAGGGGAGCAAGTTTCGATTTTCCTGCTACCAGAGTTATTGATTTTCTGTTATCTTGATCGATTCGACAGTAAATGACACAAGCAAAGGCTTTCATGCTTGCATCACAGAAACCATGAAGTTCTATGAAGTCTGATTTTAGTGTTCCTATCCATCGCGGAATTTGGTAGTTACCAATCGCTTCTATATCGTCCTTGATTTTAACCCATTCCTCTTGTAAGTCCTTAGGTATTTGGTCGTCCCATTGAATGTTTGCTTTCCATGTATCTTGAAACAATATTTTCATCTTGGTAGTAACAGGAGCGAGCCAACCTAAAGGATCATAGAGTCTTGAGATGTCAGATAAGAGCGATCGTTTGGTAGGCCATGGTGATTCTTGATTTATTTTAGATTGAAACGTGAAGGTATCTGATTTGGGATTCCAGCCAAGCCCTAAGGTCTTTGTGGANTTAGTGGACTCTGCTTGCTTGAAATCAAATATATCTTGATTGTTTTCCTCGATGCTGACGCCTTTCTGGTTCTGGTTTTATTACACTCCAGAGCATGACACTTGCTGAGCGGTGGCCAATTTTGGTTCTAACTTATACTTGTTTTTTGTTATCTTATTCTGTGTGTTATATTTTTAAGTTTGAACCAAATAAATGTTTTTCTTTCTTTCTTTCTTTCTTTCTTTCAGTAATTCAGGTGAGTTGGATTTCCACTTCCTTAGGTTAAATCCACCTGAATTAAGAAGGTTAATCATGTC
Organism: Ostrinia furnacalis; assembly: GCF_004193835.3. NCBI lineage: Eukaryota > Metazoa > Arthropoda > Insecta > Lepidoptera > Crambidae > Ostrinia > Ostrinia furnacalis. The sequence goes on from NW_021131019.1 coordinate 902,711, forward strand.
TGTTTGTAATTGTTTAGCGGTTGTTATGGAGTGTTCACCATGTATGAGATCGTCCATGTAAAAGCACTCCTCTAGAACACTTGGCNTTTGTGGACTCCGCTTGCTTGAAATCAAATATATCTTGATTGTTTTCCTCGATGCTGACGCCTTTCAGTAATTCAGGTGAGTTGGATTTCCACTTCCTTAGGTTAAATCCACCTGAATTAAGAAGGTTAATCATGTCTGTTTGTAGTTGTTTAGCGGCTGTTATGGAGTGTTCGCCATGTATGAGATCGTCCATGTAAAAGCACTCCTCTAGGACACTTGGCGCAGAGCTTTCTTGGTAGTTCTCCTTTTCATCTCTAGCTAACTGCTTGAGTGTCATCATAGCTAGAAATGGGGCCGCCTTGGTGCCGTAGGTAACCGTTGCTAACTGGTAAACTTGTAATTTTTGTGTTTGATCATTTCTCCAAATTATTTTTTGTAATTGTTGATCTTGATCGTGAAGCCATATTTGCCTAAACATTTTTTCAATGTCGGCCGTAAATGCAAATTTGTATTGTCTCCACTTGATTATGAGACTTTGCAGGTCTTGTTGTAAATTAGGACCTCGACACATCACGTCATTTAAACTTTGTCCACTTGATGTTTTTGCTGATGCATTAAAAACGACACGAAGTTTTGTCGTCGAGGATTCCAGTCGCGTGACGCAATGATGAGGTAAATAACATTCGAGCCTCGAATTGCTGTCAGCGATTTCAGGTTTCATGTGTCCAAGCGCTAAATAATCGTTAATAAATAACTTGTAGTCTTGTGCAATATCTACTTGTTTGTTGAGTTTTTGTTCCAATGAATAAAATTGACCGATAGCCTTGTTTTTTGATGTACCTAAACTATCTTGATAATTAGGTTTCATCGGCAGCCTGACTTGGTATCTGCCGCTTTCTTGTCTAATTGTTGTTGTTTGATAATATTCAATGCATCGCTGGTCTTCAGATGAAACGTCAGAAGGCTCTGAAATATCTTCCATCTCCCAGAACTTTTGAATGTCGTCGAGATTATGTATGACGACATTGCATTGAAATGAAGTAACGTTACCGCTCAGTATCCAGCCCAACCGTGTTTGCTGGGCGGTCGGTAAGGTTGAATTTGCTCTGCATAAACCATCTAATAAAATGGTCGAATATATGTCGGCACCTAACAGGACATCTACAGGACGATTAATATAAAATTCGGGATCTGCTAATGATATATTGTCGAGGTAGGACCAATCTGGTTTTGAAAAGGTACAACTTGGTAGATTCTTGACTAAATTTTTCATGATCAATGCATCTGTTTCAAAGGTGAAGTCGTTGGCTACAGACATACACTTGAGGCTAATCATCCCTTTGCAGCTGCTTTCATTATTGCCAACGCCTGATATCACACCCTTGCATTTTTTCCTTGGTAATCTCAATAATTGAGCTGCGTGCTCAGTGATCAAAGAGATTTGCGAGCCTTGATCTAGGAGGGCACGCATTGTATGGTAAGAGCCATCCGCTGATTGTATTTTGATAATCGCGGTTGGCAATAATATTTCTATTGGTTCGTTTGGTAGTGACACGTGCGAGCTACCTTTTACTTGTTTTCCTGNTTTCCCTGAGTTAGCGTTCGCGCTTGTCGCACTCCCCGCCCCCGCACTTGCACCTCCGCTGACCGTTTCCGCTGTCACATTACACGATTGCGTAAATGCTTCATGCAATAAGCTATTATGCTCCTTATTACATTCGCGGCAACGATTACTTGATAAGCATGCTTTATTTCCATGGTAATTAAGACAGTTTAAACATATATTGAGTTTTGAAAGGAATTTGCGTTTGTTAAAAGGCGACATTTCTAAGAATTTCGGGCAAAAGTATATTCCATGATCATCACTTTTGCATACCGAACACCTGTATCTCGCTGTTGTAGGTCTATAGTTTTGTGTTTGTTGGTTTACACTGGAAGAGAATGCATTCTTGTTGAACTTTTGAAATTGAAACTGGTTGCTATTATGATTTTTCGTGTATCCTTGGTTTGATGATGTTCCTGAATTTTTAGGCGTAGGGTTGTCTTGTTTCCTACGCGATGATTCAAGAGTAGTGAACTTAGCCTCCAGAAAGTCTAAAAACTCCTTTAACGTAGGCAGTTCTCTCGGCTGTTTTAGTGATTCAACGTAGTCCATGTATGAATCTGAATCTAATTTTTGTGACAGAATGTGGACAATCAGAGGGTCCCAGGTACTGATGTCTACTCCTAGGTTTTTTATTGCATTAAGACAGCTCGAAGGACCAATGTTCGGGTTGCCCCGAAACAAGATGTTAAATGATAAAACTTGATTTAGATAAAAAAGACTTATATTTGCACTTGAACTTATGTTAATGAATGAGTACGCGCGGCGCTCTTGATGGCTCAATGCGAACTGATTTGTTGAATGAAATATGAAATATCGATGAATTAGGTTAACGCGCAAATTGATGAGTTTACATAAATGTACGTAGCTTGCTCGTACACATACCATCTTACATAATTTAACTTTTTTGGCTTGGGGGCCGTTCAAGTATTACGTAAGCAGATTTCTTACCATTTTTTACCCCCCCGCCCCCCTTGTCATCAAAAGTAAGCAAAGCACTTACCCCCTCCCCCTATGCTTACGTAAAAATTTTTAGTTATAAATGTTTTTTATATTGTCATTTTTAAAATAGGAAAATTCATGAAAATTTTATTTTTTTTTATTTTATTTTTTTATGATTTACACTGCGCCGCTAGTCCCAAACTAAGCAAAGCTTGTACTATGGGTAATAGTAAACAATATGCGGACTACGACTCTCAAATTTCAATGGGCAGTTTCGACACGAGAGTTAATTACTAGACAAGTGAATAGCGCACGGTAATTTCCCTAATGTGCGGTAATTCCCCTAATCAGTTCTCAAAGCGAGTGGCTAAGCATATGTATTATTTGCGGGAATCCCCGAAAAAACGTTAATAACTAACGATGACGTAATCATCATCCAGACCCCCCTACCCCCCATGTCATCCAAAATAAGCAAAACAGAGACCCCCCCACCCCCCCTTGGTGCTTACGTAATACTTGAACGGCTCCTTGTTCCCAGTACTATACCTCAATTGTACCTAAATAAACATGTTTTCCGCATGAAAAACTAAGGCAATGATTGCAAAATCGAATAAAAATCAATATAAATTAAATAACTTTTAACTGTAACTTTGTTCATAATTGTAATTTTTAAGTGTACATGTTGTAATGTAACAATGTTAGTAGACCTAATATAATAATAGTAATAATAAATAAATAAATCATGATTTTTTTCCACCCTGCCGCTCACGCACCGCTCTGTTGCAGGACATGTGCTCGTCGGCGCACTCGGCGCTGTCGCACCTGTCGCAGCACTCGGCGCTGGCCGACCGGCGCCACTAGCGCGCCCCGCCGCGGCCCGACCCGCGTCCCGTTCTACTTGATTGATATTTTTTTAGTGATTAAGAAATGTAACCCGATGTTTGGAGATCCTGCTTGTGGACGTGTCGATTGATTTTTTTTTACTGCGCGGCCTCGTTCCGGCGCGCCCGAAAGTGTCTCCCGACCGCGCGACCCCGGACGGAGTCGAACCGACGGGCGGAAAACGTGACCTCGAGCGTTTTCCCGCCGTCGTGCGAGCGGTCGCCTCGCGCTCGACGACGCCCGGGAGCCGTTCCGAACCTTCGACCCGAGACGCGGCCGCGTGTCGAATTTGTGTTCGGGCGATGACGGACGTTTGGGCTCCTACGAGAGAAACCGAAACCGCAGATTCCGCTGTCCGACTGAGTCACATTCTGCCGGAAGAAATTCTCGAATGTGATATCTAGTGCATTTCTTCCTGAGCGAAACGCGACTCGTGTGAACGGTGTACGTGATGCGAACGCTTGAAAACCCAGTCTATGTATATGAATTGGAGCTGGCTTTTCTAGCGTTTATAGGGAACAGAGTAAAAAATAGAGTCTTGTGAGATATTTCATAAGAAAGGGTGTTGAAATTCTTAGTGTCAAAGCCCACGCCGCCCGGATCTGCCGCGACGCCGCCGAACGCGTCGCGACGCTCGCGTGTATTTCCTTTTTGTATATATTAAAGTTAGGATCGAAAATTACTTAAGTCTTTTATTTCAACACCATATTATCCTCTACTTAAACTCGCAAAAAAAATGTTATATCTATACAGGGTGTCCCAGAATGGGTGAATCAAACTGATAGGGGAGGTAGCTCTACTAATGTACAATCCCTAATAAAATTACGGGTCTCAACGTGTATTGTGTATGTACCACGACTGTAGCTTTTCGATTGCCACAAGGTTACTGAGAGGCGCCTTTGTAACATCGTTTTCTGATTTACGAGAAGATAGGAACAGGTTTTTTTTTAAACATTTTCGCCTTTCGATGAGATCTTTCGACGAATTACTATACAAATTGGAAAGTACGCTACTGCGATCCAGTGTAAATCGTATCCCCATATTACCAGCCGAAAGACTGGCGATCACTGTAAGGAGTCGTAAGGTTAGTAAATAAAAGAATTTACAGGGTGTTTGGCGGAAGGTTAGACAAACTTCGTGGGTGTATAGGTAAGGTCATTTTAAGAATACAAGTTCGCCCATTTGACCCTAAGTGAGCTACTTTTTTTTATTGATATTTTTATTTTTCCAAAATTTGACCTAAAAACTGCTTCAATATTTTTTCTGGCGTATTTTCAACCGCTTTTTTTATTTGATATTAATATCGAATATGTCTTTCTTTAGTCAAATAAATTAAATTTCCAGTGATTGGATAGCTAGGTAGTTACGAGCCGCCAAAGTTTAACAAAAGTACATACCACGATAAAAAATTCAACTTGGATTTCGATTAAAAAAAAAATTAAGGTGATAATGGATTGCCTGACCCTGTGGATTGCCAATGATCTTAAAAACATCTCTAGCTTCTCTTCTTTCCAATGATAATACAGGGTGGAGTTTTGTAATGCCACCTGGAGGGAAAGTACTCTTAATACTGTAGACTAGCTTTGGTCGCCCGCTACGCGGGCTACAAAAGCTAGATCTGCGATGCTGGCCGCTCCGGGCTTCGCCCTACGCGGCGCTCGGCCTGCGGCCTCGCATTCGGAGCTCGGCCTTCGGCCTCGCAAAAATTACACGGGGCGTTATCGTTAGTCGCAAGGCTCTTTTGCTTTTTTGACGCAATACAAGTAAATCTATGGCGACTGTGGGGATTTGAACCNTTTTCCTGAGTTAACGTTTGCGCTTGTCGCACTCCCCGCCCCCGCACTTGCACCTCCGCTGACCGTTTCCGCTGTCACATTACACGATTGCGTAAATGCTTCATGTAATAAGCTATTATGCTCCTTATTACATTCGCGGCAACGATTACTTGATAAGCATGCTTTATTTCCATGGTAATTAAGACAGTTTAAACATATATTGAGTTTTGAAAGGAATTTGCGTTTGTTAAAAGGCGACATTTCTAAGAATTTCGGGCAAAAGTATATTCCATGATCATCACTTTTGCATACCGAACACTTGTGTCTCGCTGTTGTAGGTCTATAGTTTTGTGGTTGTTGGTTTACACTGGAAGAGAATGCATTCTTGTTGAACTTTTGAAATTGAAACTGGTTGCTATTATGATTTTTCGTGTATCCTTGGTTTGATGATGTTCCTGAATTTTTAGGCGTAGGGTTGTCTTGCTTCCTACGCGATGATTCAAGAGTAGTGAACTTAGCCTCCAGAAAGTTTAAAAACTCCTTTAACGTAGGCAGTTCTCTCGGCTGTTTTAGTGATTCAACATAGTCCATGTATGAATCTGAATCTAATTTTTGTGACAGAATGTGGACAATCAGAGGGTCCCAGGTACTGATGTCTACTCCTAGGTTTTTTATTGCATTAAGACATTCTAATGTCGTATCATGGACGCGTTTGATGTGGTTAGATGAATGTTGTTGTGCTGTTGGAAGATTTAGTAGGATGGTTACTTGTGACGTAAATAACAATTTCTTGTTGTTGTACCGTTGGTTAAGAATTTCCCAACAGGTAGTGTAGTTATCTGAGCTCACAGGAAGATGATGTATTAACTTCTCGGCCTCGCCTCTTACCTTGGTTTTTAGATATTGCATTTTTTGTGCATGCGACATGGTCGGATTGTTGTGTATAATTTCGGTAAAGAGATCCTTAAATGAGACCCAGCTGTTATAATTGCCACTGAAGGTCGGTATTTCTATTAGTGGCGTTGATTTTTCCCTGTGCGCCAGAGACCACATTTTCTGATTAATTTCTTTCTTGATTTTGGTATACTTTCTCTCATAACTTGAAAAAGCATCCTCGTATTGTTTGTTAGACTCATCCAACTCGCTGTCTAACTCCCAGTGTAGGGAATCTATAGCAGACCAACGAGCCTGGAGAGTTCGTAACATGTCGTCAAATTCCCATTTTTCTGTTAAGGAATCTACGTCTATGTTTGATATGGTTCGATGAAAAGCCTTGAAGTTGCTTTGTTGTTTTTTGAGCATTTCGTCAGTCTTGCTTGACGTACCTCTTGCTGTTGATTGGTTAAAGTCGACCGCCCTGGTTGCTGCCGACGGGTTGAAAGTTGCTGCTTTTAGCACAGGAGTGCTTGGCCTCTCTTGTGCTTGAGGTTGTTTGTAACTTAGAATACTTGTTCTGATTAAACCGTATCTCTCTCTTACTCTATCGAATTCCTTGTTTTCGAAGTAAGGAGATTCCTCACCAAACTCTGATAACTTGATATGATTGTGTTCAAATTCGACCCAATATTTATCTAGCATTTCTATACGCCGTTGTAAATATTCAGGTGTTTTTCGTTCTGAACCATCTTTCTTGAAGTTGGTCCAGATCTGTTCGATGGCTGCTGCCACTTGCTGTTGAGTTGCCATGACATCGTCGATAGATGACATGGTTACTGAGAAATAAAAGGACAGATCTTACTTGATAAAGACGCCTTTTTTGCCGATGCTGATGCGGCTGGTGCTGCAGTGGAGATGCTGATGCTCCGACTGTAGCTGCTGCTGATGATGGGTGCGCGGAGGATGCTCCCGCGGCACCTGCTGACTCCTGGTGACCCAAGTCCTTGTTGACCCGGGCTAGGCGTGCTTCTTGATTGCACTCCTACTGGTTGCGTGATGTGTCACAGCGCCTTGGTTGCACAGTAACACTGTCACGCACTTGGTGTGCACTTGTAGGTACACATTTTCCGATAGGTTCAGGGGAACCAATGACACGTGTACAGTTCACTGAAGACCCGTGTTTTGATCCCGCCTTTTACGGAAGACTCGAAGGACCAATGTTCGGGTTGCCCCGAAACAAGATGTTAAATGATAAAACTTGATTTAGATAAAAAAGACTTATATTTGCACTTGAACTTATGTTAATGAATGAGTACGCGCGGCGCTCTTGATGGCTCAATGCGAACTGATTTGTTGAATGAAATATGAAATATCGATGAATTAGGTCAACGCGCAAATTGATGAGTTTACATAAATGTACGTAGCTTGCTCGTACAATATCAATTAATTGAACTAAGTAGGTACACATTATAAAGTATTTATGAAACAATGCGATTCAGCGGTAAAATGAATGTTGACCATTAAATCTAAAACACTGACCGCACTGCGTAGGGCAGGAGCCCTCACAAATTTTCCACGGTTCGCGATCCAATTAATTTAAAAATCGCCATAACCGACCGGAGCCAAAGGGCTTTATTGTTATGTAAATGTGTGCAAACTTCGCGGGCAGACGTAGGCATGACTAATTGTTAATTCGGTAATGCGCTTATTGAGTGGGCACGGGTTGTGTTCCCGGCCCGGTCTGTTTGTTCGTTGGGCTAAGGCTCGTCTAGCATTCGAGACAGACATACAGTTGCAAGATATGTAGCTATTGTTATTGTCCAGTATAATACTAACATAATACTAACATTTTTATTGCAAATTGCGCCAATTAAAATTACTTCATTCTTAGCTAATATTTGGTATCAATAAATCTAATTCAATGCTGACATTTTAGAGGTAAAATTATGCTAATATAAGGCGTTGCAAACGATTAGTTTTAAATGTAAATAAAAATTGTATTACCTACATAATTCTTTAGTGCATGATGATCTTAATTTATTAGACCTAAGTAGTTTTTATTTTTTGATACCTATTAGTTGGAACCACAGATCTATTTTCTATGGTTGAGATTTATACCTCTGTAGACATTTAGGCTGGGTTGCACCATCTTACTATAATTTTAACAAACGTCAAAAGTCTATCAAAGTCCATAAAAAGAACACCGGTTATTGTTGTAGTTACTGTTAAAGTAAGATGGTGCTGCATCTCAGGCTTAGATATTGGTAGTTAACAAAATGAACAATGACATAACCTATTAAAGGTGACCGAAGACTAGACATCAATATTGCAAAGCTTAATTGGTGATTCGGTAATGCGCTTACCAAGTGGCTCGCCGCCCTGTTCCCGAACTCGTCTTAGGCGGTCTTGTGGTGTCAATCCCGTTGGCCCAGTGGGGATGGGGTGATCTTTTCTAATTATTGTGGTAGCGCCATCTGTCCATTCCGAATGTGGGATGGGGTTTTAATGGCTTTTCAGAAGGAAATGGCCTAATTTTCTTTTTTTATGGTTTTGGTTTACATTGTGTAACTACCTCACTTCTCTAATCTTGTTATATTTAGTTAAATTAGGTAGTAGCAAGTTTAAACTTAGGATTAGTGCCACTTTACAAAGACAGCAGAATACCATATATTGTTATAACTTTTATAAATGTGGAAGAAGTCGCTAGCAAAAGCTAGTAAGAAATAAAATGTAATTTCCAAATGTCAACTAAACCTCGACCCTTACACGCATGTCAAAATGTTTTTCCGCGAGCATTTTCCGCACAACCGTCTCTAGTTTTAAAATCTCATTTGCCCGACTAGTTTTCCGCGTGCGTAATTATTTAATGGAGACGAAGTCCGCATCGGCACGCGCCGCTCCGCTCCGCTCCGTGAAATGAAACATTACACGGCTGGCTGGTACAGTGATCTTGCTCGCCAACCACCCTCTTCAATTAATAATCCATTGAGAAAAACGCGTGTGTTTAATTTAGGATTATCCCATGCAAAATAGGACGTGAATCTGAAAGGCAGATATCTACATGTCATGCGGAAGGTTGGTCAATATTATTAGAGTTTGTTTGGGGATCGAGTAGAGATAAGTAGATAGGTATTTGGTAGCAAAGGAACTGTAGTAATCAAATTGATTTTAAGGTTGTATAAAATTTGAAAGATTAAGTTATTAAAATGTTAATTTATCGTAATAAGCTTCAATTGCACCCAACTTGACTTTAAAGGTAACTTTAACTGTCTTTGTATCGAGTTTGACAGACTTTCGACGTTTGTTAAAGTTAATGTATAATGGTGCAACCCAGCCTTAAAGTCGTTCTCGACATGACAGATACATCGAATGCAATAACAAGTTTCAGTCAACGTCCAACGGTTTAAATAAGTATTCAAAACTGCACCAGCAAGTAGAGATCAGTTGAACGTTCCTCAGCAAAGGACCTCCCACTCAATATCGGATTAGTGTAAATTGTCACATTACTGTTCCTCGTTAACTGCACTACTTAAAGCGTAACTCACACGAGAAGCGGTAGCGAAGCGAAACAGGTGAATGAGACTAACAGAATGCAACATCTCATTTCGGAAAATAAAATTGTTAGGTTTTTTTTTTGCGGGGCGTTTGCCCGGGCCCGTTCTTTGGAGGGCCGCTCTCGGTACTTCTCTGATCAGCTCGCGGTCCTGTTGTACCAGGGCCGCGAGGAGAAAACCTCTATAAAAAACAACTGGAGGAGGGGATTGGGGGTTTCCTCGAAGGCAGAGAGGCTCGCTCACGAGCGAGCCTGAGGCAGAGCTGCGGACGAATGTCCAACCTGGACAATAACTCGCGGCTCCGTTTCTTTGGGCTCTGGTGGAAACCGTCGGGTTTTAGTGGCTGGGCCCCGCCTTTAGTGGGTAGGCGGGGAGAGTCCCACATAACCCACTGGCCGTCCCCATAGACTAGTGGGTATGCGCAAAGCATTTCCCGACGAAAAAAAAAGAAGGTTAGGTTAGGTTTTGTTTTGTTCTAATCGTTGTGTTCCACGCATTTCCCTCTTTAATTCTTTATTGACTGGACTAGTTATTTTGGTTAATAAATGGAGTAACTCTTACGCTGAGTTGCACCATCTTACATAACTTTGTCAAACGTCAATAATCTGTCAAACTCCACACAAAAAATGCCAGTTATCGTTATAGTTACGGTCAAAGTTAGGTGGTGCAGCAACTCAGCCTTAATAAAAAAACCAAAAAAATGGGAATATTGTCCTTTTTTGAGGTCGGTTAAAACCGACCCGCTCCACTTATGAATCTCTCCCACTTTATGTGTGTGTCACGCTTAAGCTTCGGTGAAATAATCCGGTGTATTTATCGCTAAGAAAGTTAGATTACCTCCATATATTGCCGCCATTATGCTTCCCAATTACAAGTTACCGTGTGGTATTATCCATATTGAGTGCATTTAGTTTATGAGGATAGCCAAGCGTTTGACTCTTATTTGCAGTGCAGTATTGAACTACGCTGTTGGTGTTAAATCTTTACTTCATACCTACATTAGGGGGTGAATCCAGAATCTAGAAATTTATAGCGAGATAATTAAATGTATTTTTATATTATGCAGGGTATAAAAGAATGAGACATGTATAGGCTCTTTAAGAGCATTTGACGATTTGTAAGTACTCATTTAATTACACTGCGGAACAAAAAAAAATAAAAAAATCTGCGGCATCTATTTTGTTAATGGATTTTGTAAATACTTGTATTAGACATAAATGGTGTGCATTTACTTTCTTTGGATTGACTCTGGTTCTTGAGATAAACGAGACACAAGAAATCAATGAAAAAAATTAAACGACCCTCCCTAAACTTATATTAATTTGATTATACCTACTAAGTTTTATTTTCTACTCATGTATTAGTGTAGTTGTAGTTACAACAATTTAGTAATCAGCTACTAGACCTTGAAATTAACAGTTTGTGTCTTTTAAATCAATTTTTAAAGAGCTTTTTTGTCTCAAAAATATGAGTTCATTATGAAAACCTTGCGTTTACAATCCCAACAGTTTTTGTTAATATTTGGCTTTTAAACTTACAAAAGTAAAGAAACAAGATCACGGAGGTAGTGATAAAAACCTACCAAGCATACTGTCTTATAAAACTTCCATAAAATAATAAATATTGGGGGTCCAATATCGTCTGCAAGACTCGTGAAGACTCTTTGCCATACTGGAGTCAAGCTGGACGTAAAGGACTTCAATTTGGAAAGCCAAAGATATGAACTGAGCTTTCTTATCACTAAAATGATCAAAAGTCAGCCAAATTAAAGTCCTTTACGTCCTGGAACGTCCGTTTGAATACGGAAAAAATAAATTCGATTGACCGCAAATCCGTACTCTTATTAAGACACTGTATTTGTAAACCACATAACACAAATTGAATCTGGAGCTTGGCTAAGCTTTGTTTTAGTAATCAAACAATATTTGGGGAGTCATAGAGCACCAGGCTTTTCAGAATTGGTTGTTTGAAAAATTTAACACATAAGGATCTAATTTGAGTTTTTTTTTTTTAACAATAGCCATTTGGACACGTTCGCCCTTATTCTGGGTGATTACAGTGAGGAATAAGCAGAACGGTTCTACCAGAACATCAGGATAGTGGAAGAATGACATCCACGGTCAAAGGGACCACCAGATGATGGCTGATTACTGTTGCCATAATTATGGAATTTTCCTCACCAAAACCATAACATAAAAGCTTACAGAAAAAGCTTTTTGTAGTTTTTTTTTCTATTATTTGATGAAAAGCAAATATATTTTTAATTTTTATATCGTTTTTAAATAGGATCTTACTGTAAATATATTTTTTATACAGATTGATATTTTTATTTTGTTTTTTTTCATATAAACAGTTAATAGTATTTATCTCAAGATCTAGAGTCAATTTGACAAATCTAATATTTTTCTAGTATTCAGCACACTAGTCGCATACAGAATTGACTCTAAACTACCATGCCGCAAAATGACTGTTCCCCAGTGTTATTCTTCACAAATAAAGATAATTTTTTATTTGGATTTAGTAATTTTGTAAGATTAGCAAAAAAAATACACAGTGAATTACTAGATTAAGTATACTTTTTATAACGAATTTGAGAAGGTGGTCTAGTGTACTACTTTTCAAGTCCAATCTGACCCGAGTAGGTACCCTAGTTCCAGGGTGTATTATTTAACAGCCATTATTACAATATCTGTAATTTGGTAGTCAACTATAGAGGCGTGGATTTCATATCATGTGACATATTTTTAAAAAATATTCTAAAATCATTCGTCCGCTAACTATTTATTAAGTGAACCGAGTCCACCATTAAAACGTTTCTAACGCCAGTAATTACGGGCCAAACCGATCACATGCCAGCTGACCGGGCGAAGGTCACAATTTAACACCCTTCACCAGGTATTCATTAGAGGCTGCCGAACCAAGTCCGCGACATTAGCAATTCATACCAAATAACACGTAACTACAGTAATCAGACGTCGCGTTGTGAAGGAAAAATCATATTGAGCCGGTGCCAAGCGCAGATTTCGTCGGCAATGTATCGTGAAATTAGTTTAGTAGCACTATATAATTACGACTCAGTTTTTATGCCCCCTTCGGGCTAGGGGTGTCCACTTTGAAAAAACATCGATGTTTTTTTCGATTCGATATTTTAAAACTTTACATCGATTTCTTTCGATGTATTGGAAGAAAACATCGATGTTTTGTATAAATCGAGTACTTTTTTAAGATTTTTTATAATCCACTAATTTAAGCATTGTTTTATTAAAAAACAGTAAAAGCCATACATGAGAAAAATCTTCATTATACAGTGTGAGTCACGTTAAGGTGCACATATGAAAATAGGTGAAACTAGACCTATTTTTATCGACAAAAAAGAGGTCAAAATTTTTGAGATTTTTTTTTTATTTTTTTTATAATTTTTTTTCTTCCAATTACTTCTCGTAAAGAAAACGTAATAACTTTTAAACTAAGAAGTATATCCTTATCAAATGAAAATAGTAATAATGCTAAATAATAAGCAATACTAAANAGTGGTCAGACTTGAGTTTTATGAAATTTTAATTGGTTATCATCGATTCGATGTTTTAACACTGAAAACTTAAAAACATCGATACATCGAGTATTTCAATAGCTTTTCAAAACATCGGATCCATTCGATGTATCGCATTGTAAACATCGATGTTTTCGATACATCGATGTATATCGAATATCCCTACTTCGGGCGAGGGTGCCGCCCTCTACCGCTGTTATGACGAAAATGTCAACCCCGTATGCGGCTTGATGAATTGACACTACTTTAAATTTTCTCTTCGCTTTTACGACGTTATCGTTCCTGGTTATTTAACAATACATGTCGTAACTTTCGGACGATGATTGATATACTGTGACATGTTTTCGTACAACTAAATACAGCTACGCCCATTATGGTAGGTCGTGAACTATTTTTGTTAGAGCAATTTGGGAATAATACAGTGAATGATGACTTACTCACTCTCTATGATATGCTTGATGATATTTCTTGTGTGGTCACAAGAAATGGGGTGTCAAATAAAACTTCATTAGAATGAAAGATACATTTCATAGATTTATTATATAAAATCTTAACGCTACATCTGAATTTAACTTATTACAGTATAGTAACATGTGAAATTTACAGAGCTATTCGATTAGTACAGACAATAGTAATTAGTTATATAATTATTGCGCAAGATCATCCCGAGATTAGGGAAATCCATAGTTTAGTAATCACTAAGATACTTAAGTACGAGACCTTAGCTTACACATAATAAACGACGAAGCTCAGATATTTCTTATGATTTTTTTATATCTATTTCGAATTATGTATGTACATTATGATATGAAGAAGTCTCAAAATATACGTATTTGCAAAAGGAAAGTTTACATTGAAGCACCTATTAGACTAACAATTTACTACTACGGATGCGAGCCTGCGAATAACGTCCAAAGTTTCAAATTACGATCCGGTTTTTACGACTTTTCCAACAGAATTATCTAGTAATGGTGTTTAATGATCTAAGATAGTCTACGTTAGTCCCAACCGCGTCATTGTTAGCCAATCCAAGAGTATTGTTAAAAATCTATTATTATTTACTGTGTATTCTAACTGTTAAAATCTCAATGTAATATTCCTGTATACTTACTATAAAGTGCATGTATGGATGTCCTAGAAATGGCACGGTTGACGTATGGCTTTGAGTACACAACGAATAATACTATTCCATGATACATCAAACTAACAAACTTGTATCTTATGGCAGCGGAACATTTCATGGCATTTCGTCAATAAATTTCTAGAAAAAATATGTCCTTTTATAAAATTCGTTTTGAAATTTATTATTCGACCGCTATGTATAAATATAATGACATGTTGATGTTAATACAATATGTACAAGCTCTTAGGTACAACATCATGATATGAAATCGAATAAAATTCCGAATAAGAAGGTACAAGTTGGTGATACGTGAGAACAGTTGAATTAATTCTAATCATCTAATAAAATGTCAATATTGGATTTCTTTGTACAAAAATATGCAGAGATAATATCTAAAACACCGCCTAGACTAATATTTCGCCTCTGGTTTACATACATTCTTCAGCTTGGGTCATTCTACAAAATACTTATACATATGTATGCATTGCATTGAAACCAAATTCAAAAGTTTTTAAGAGAGTTTAGATTGTAAAGGTTTATACAAACTGCTATGTGGTGTTCGATATTATAAGTTAAGAGGCCTGATAGTGCGTCGGCCCCGTGTCTTATGTGGATGTCACAAGCTGGGCGTATGCCGCTAAGCAATGTGACTAAACTTAAAACTGAAATTTACATACTCAAATATCAAATTTGCAATTTCTTAAAACACAAAATAAGAGTTGTAACCCAGCTGTTTCTTCAACTATGGCTTCAATTACTGTTTATACAATAATATAATAGGTACTGTGGAATGTGACAACTATTTAATTAAAAGTGTGGTTAATAATAGTATAAAAATTAATCGTTAAGTTAAATGTTACAGATTCACACTATAAGATTGAGTACGGTGCAAGTTTGAAAAGAGGCTTCACTTCAACGGTAAAAATTTAGTCTCAATACATTCCCCTTATTAATATCTATGTTTCTTATATATCACAGGCTTAAATTATACGTTACCATTAGGGACGTGCATACTATACGTACACTTACATTAGTAGGTACAGTCGAACGAAATTAGGTAACTATTTACACAAATAGGGGAAAAATAATGAGGCGAACCCTCCCACAACCCTCGGAGATTTGAAATTACGACCGCAGTAAGGCAGCGGCCGACGTATCTCTATACTCGATCATTAGTGCGAGTACTCGATACGAGGTGACTTGATCCTCGCTTAAAATTACAGGACCAAATAACTAACATAGCAAAAACCTACCACAAAATTAATTTACTACATACAAATTAAAAATGCAATAAGGACCCACAGATAAAACACTTTAAATAAACAATACGTGATTGGGCTCAAAACTTTCCAACATTCATTATCAAAATTATCATCCATTCAATAATGCTAACAATTTTCCTAATCCCTTACTAACCCAACCAACAAAGCGTACTTACAATTTGAGAATTTCTAATCTTTTATACATTCCATAATCCAACAAAGTAACGCACAACGCCGATATTTCTATCGTTCCATTAAAATTTCATAAAATGTCCATTAAAATTTTCATTTTAAATCACCTTCTCATGATCCCAGTGTGTCGGGAACGATGCACTGTTGCGTATCACTACACTTGTAAGTCTATTTGTAAAGCTAAGGGGTGTCACTGACTACTAGTTGAGCTTGACACGACTATGGAGTCTGAGAGATCACTGAGCGATTGTTGTCAACTGTCGTCTCACGAGAACACGTTGAAGTACTTGAGGCCGGCCGATACGTACGGCACCGGGATGGCCCCGGCGTAATAGTTTACTGACTGAAACATGAGATAGGCGATGTTCAGAAGCTATCACACAATTTCGTTTGGATGCGTGTTCTGATTCGAATCGTTTTGCCGGGCACACTGCTGCAAAAGAAAAGAATACATTAGTGTCATTAATAATGTTTTTTTTATAGAAATAAAATACTAATTTAAGGAACTATGATAATTACCTCTTGCTTCCTCTCCCACGTCTTCATGGCAGTTTTGTATTTTTCAAATTCGTGACACCAGTTCGAGTATATTTTCTGATATTCGTTACTCTTTTCTGGTGGCGAACATCTAAAAATAAAGAAAAAATGTAGCATTCAATGTTTTAGTAGGATTATTATGTGTAAAACGGTAAATTAATTTCAAAGTGTGTTTTTATTTAGCAGTCATGCAGTTTATCTTAGCGAAATTCACCAGAATCGCATTAGATAAAACAGAATCGCATTAAATACGAGTGTAAACCGCTCGATATATTGCACTGTTATACATATATCCTCAAATGAGAAACTCTTAACCTGTCAAGTATAGAACATGTAGGTACCTGTGCGTATCAACGGTGATGTTGTATGAGCACAACAATGAGCCGCCGAGCCAGCAGTCGTACCGGCCCGCGTCGCCCTCGTTCACCGATATGATGAGCAGCCCGTGCTCCGACGTCTCGATGTATTTCTCCGGTTTGCTGCAACAACGTTAACGATAAGTATCAACTAGACTTCTTAATGGAAAAGTGATGTGTGATGTTAAGCAGTTTTATATTGATAGTCGTATAAAATACTTAAGATTAGCAGTAACATAATTTCAAGTTATCTTAAGAAGTCTGAGTGAGGTCTCAGTAAATCTTTATTGATTCTTATTAACTTAAGGGAAAGGAGAGGATATCATTTATCAATCATTAAATATTATTTAAATATTTTCAAATTACTTGAAATAAAATTCTACTTGACGCTGGCCAAATGTAATAAAAAATAAAAAGTATCAAGACCGTTCCGTCCGACTATAGTTTTATTGTAGTGAACTTTTAAATGATTTTCGGGTTGTTTGCCGATGTTGTTTCTGTTTTATCGTGAACCGTCAAAGGGATGATGCGATTGGAATAAGTACGATTATTTGAGTTGTATTTATGTTGAAAAGTTATATTTACTTGAGGTCCGTCAACTTTGCTTTTTTTGCATACTTACTAAATCAAAACATACGCGTTAGATTTAAAAGCCGATGAGTTTTAACAAGATCTATAAATCGCATAGCCATATTACACAAACAAACAATAGGCAGGTCAAATTAAGACAAGGTTTTTTTTATTAAAATTAAGGCCAGTAGAGCTCACTCTCATAAAAATACCGATTTCGTTTAATAAAGATTACACAACAGTGTATTATAATCCAATTAGTGAATGGCGTTTAAGAAGATCGCGTTGTATCGTGCCGGGCGGTATAAACATTGCTAACTCAATTTTTATTACGGGAAGTTGCGTGGAGGAAAACTTGCGGTTAAAATTGAGCTGAGGTGTGCAGAGCGGTAACAAAGACACAGCGAAGGCACGCGTTTGAACGAAACTCCATAAACAGAGCCTTAATTCGAGTTTCCCCTTGCATTTTAATTATACCAGCGGAAGTGCGATAAAGGCAGATTTGGAAAGACTTTAATTAATGTTGTTGCATGCGTGTTTAGTTCAAGTGTTTTCTCAACAATTTCGAAGCCATTTAAATTGTTGTTTGTCTTCATTGGGGAACGTGGGTGAGACAGTTGCAGGCAATTTCTTTGCAAGTGCTCCTTTGAATACAAATGCACTGTTTTAAACTGCACCGAGTGTTATGTAACAAAGTTTCGAGTTCAGTCTTAAGATAACTTAGTCGTGTTTCTGATCGTTTTACAAATAACAGTTTTATGAGTAGCGCCGCACCGCCTTTTGTAGTTAAGTTTCAAAATACGAAACCATTTACCCCAGTTTCTAAGAAAACGACGTTTTGTTCGAAAGCGGCTAGAGCTTAGGTTACACAGTTGATACGGGAGGTTTATTGTTATTCTTGAACTGTCTACTTTGTATTCGTACTTAGTAAGGGTTATCGTACTCTGGCTAAAGGGCCAGATCGCTGATGTTTTGAATACATAACGACATTTAAAAAACTTATTGGATGTTAAAAACACTGCACAAAAAGGTAGATTTAATTGTCCCTTAAGTGACACAGGCTTCTTTAAGCTTAAAAGGAGGCATCGATCACTATTAATTATAAGCAAACCTCTGGTAACGAAATAAAGATTTATTATTATTATTATTTATTACAATGATACAAGTCAATACATGGCCCCTAACGAAGTTTAAAGAAAATAGAAGGAGTACGTGCTTAAGTTCAATTTATCACCTAGTTTACATCAAACATAATATACAGGGTGTTTGGCGCATCGTGTGCCAAAATGATTTGGCGGATAGAATGGGTCATTTCCTATATTTTCAGCCCCCATAACACGTTCCATGTCAGGCGGCTACTTTTATATTAAGTTTTTTAGTAATTTCACCAAAATACCCAAATCGCATCATTTAATTTCGATTTAAAAAAAAACTACTAGGCGTAGCCTCAAAGTAAATATTTTGTTTTGACGTGCATTGACATAGGGTTGCATCAAATCTAAATTTACTGGCAAATATCATCTAGTTTTTTTTTAATTCAGCTTTGAACTTTTCCGAAAAGTTAAAAATGGACTGAACATTTAAGTTTACATGGCTATAAAAAAAAAAATTTATAGCCATGTAAACTTAAATGTTCAGTCCATTTTTAACTTTTCGGAAAAGTTCAATGCTGAATTAAAAAAAAACTAGATGATATTTGCCAGTAAATTTAGATTTGATGCAACCCTATGTCAATGCACGTCAAAACAAAATATTTACTTTGAGGCTACGCTTAGTAGTTTTTTTTTAAATCGAAATTAAATGATGCGATTTGGGTATTTTGGTGAAATTACTAAAAAACTTAATATAAAAGTAGCCGCCTGACATGGAACGTGTTATGGGGGCTGAAAATATAGGAAATGACCCATTCTATCCGCCAAATCATTTTGGCACACGATGCGCCAAACACCCTGTATATCTCTGTGTGACTTACAATGATGTAATGTTAAAAACCTAGGGTTTTACATTGCCGCGGCTCAATACCATGACAAGAAAAAGAGAGTGCCTGAACGCCCTTTTTTGCTTGCAGTCGCGAACCGTCAATGAATTAATTTTCTTGCCACATTGCTCCGTTAAAAACAATGCAAATATTCAGTATGTTTACTTATTAGTACCTGTAAGTACCTATTGAGTACATCTATGGTATTGATATGGTTAGTGACTTACTTAAAAGTGATGGGGTGGCGTCCCTTCTCCCTCGAGTAGTGGAACCAGGTGACGGCCCTCGGGTGCAGGACCTCGGGCATCTTCACGAAGCTTCCCAGGTGGAGACTCTGCCCCCACGTCGCTGACACAGTCTTACGAGCGATCGAGGAGTCGCAGATGTCCGCTGTTTCGTTCGCTACGTCTTGGATGAGCCTGTTGGTAATAAAAGGTTAATTAAAATAAGGTTAAACATTTTTCAAAACTCTCCTCTCAGAGAGGTATAAATGTCTGACAAAAGGACTGTCACAGTCGACGTGATAAGAAGAAAATAATCAATATTAAGTTCAAGAGCAGGTGCACCCATAGGTATCATCATCATCATCATCATTTCAGCCATAGACGTCCACTGCTGAACATAGGCCTCTCCCAATGCTTTAATGCTTTCCATGTTGATCGATTGGTAGTGGCCTGCGTCCAGCGCTTCCCTGCTACCTTTATGATGCCGTCGGTCGGTGGGTGGACCCATAGGTATATTTTGCGATATTTCTGTTACTTTATGTTCTGTAAATTTTCTTAAATCTACCTACATTAGATACGAAACACCTTAAAAATACGTACGAAAATGTACCTCGTCAGCAATTAGATTCTAGTAACCTAACACGAGTTTTTGAACGAAATACGTTTTAAATGTTTCATGTAACAAAGAAGATGAGCTTCGCCTTAATATTTCAATTCCTGGAATATTTTATTCTAATAAAGACATAATCGCTACTAAGATACCTATTCAAGGAAATGAATGAAGATATTTTTCCACTCAATACAGAAGAGGAAAAACAATACTCGTAAAAAAAATGCCGCTTTTCGTCGTATTATGTAACGCGACTTAATAGCCTATTTGGAATGACATAAACGAGATGTTTGTATAATGTCTATCTTAACTTACATTTATCTCAATTATTTATTTACGTTGCTCATTTTAAGTCTTCAAAGTAGATTGTCTGTTTAAATATAAGATCTTGGATAAATTAGGTTCACAGTAACAAGACACGATGATATTTTTATAAAAAGAGAAATGTTTTTGTATTATCTAACACTTTCGCTATTGCCTATTTTTCCAGATTAATTTGCTACGACGAAAATTTGTAATGTACTACTACGTCGTAAACAGTTTGTTGTAGCACGTCCATTGCGCGCACGCATCGTAGCGGCGCGTGCGCTGTTCGTAGCACCGTAGTGCGCTGAATAACTTCTACAATATTAACTGACAATATGGGCTTAAGACCTATCTGTTGTTTCTGTTCTGACTGGAAATCTCTTTTTAATTAGACTTAAGTTTAGCTTTACATGTCTTTACATTAATGGACTCACTCTTAACTCGCTCTTCAATACTCGCATTTCAAACCAAATATAAAATATCGCCTCTCTTAGTCCAGTAAACTATACTCACCCAGGCAAGTATTCCCTGCAGACTCCAGCGTCTCTGTCCCACCCGCAGTAGGGGTCGCGGGCGCATCTCACGCAAGCGTCGTAGCGGCGCGCGCATAGCGCTAGCCGGAGTTGGAGCACGCGTCGGTCTGACGCCGCGTACAGAGAGCCGTGGGTGCGGGATAGCGCCATAGCCTGGAGGAATTATTGGAATTAGAGCTCTGCTGTGTTGTATATTGGGTTTTCATTAATTATGAACGCCGATAGCTAGGTAAATTATTGGAATTAGGACTCTACTGGGCTAAAAATTGAGTCGTAGCGACTCGCGCATAGCGCCAACCAAAGTTGAAGCACGCGTCGGTCTGACGCCGCGTACAGAGAGCCGTGGGTGCGGGATAGCGCCATAGCCTGGAGGAATTATTGGAATTAGAGCTCTGCTGTGTTGTATATTGGGTTTTCATTAATTATGAATGCGATATCTAGGTAAATTATTGGAATTAGGACTCTATTGGGCTAAAAATTGAGTCGTAGCGACGCGCGCATAGCGCTAGCCGGAGTTGGAGCACGCGTCGATCTGACGCCGCGTACAGAGAGCCGTGGGTGCGGGATAGCGCCATAGCCTGGTTGAAATTATTGGAATTAGGACTCTATCGTGATGTATATTGGGTTTTTAATTACAAAAGTCAGTACACGCGAAATCACGATAGCGAAATGTGACTCGCATTTCAAGGCATTTCTGTGTTCACTTAACCACGTAGCTAATGAAGATAAAATTAAGTGAACGCAGAGACTATGTCTAATGAGCTCGATTAAGACTTAAAAATTTGATACCATGCATTGACTTGGGATCCTAGATATAAATTTTATTTGCAACTTAACACACAACACTAACATGAGTGGACATCGAAACATACGAGTTGAAAACTCAAGGAACCGAAAATCCTTTACTGATTATTTGTAACACGAGGCTATGAATGTTGCGTCGTCTTCAGAGAACTTAAAAGAAAGGGTATGAAAATTCATTTACAATCCTTCAAAGATGAAAGTTAGTATTTAGTTCACGTAAAGAGAAAAGGGTGTCACGGGATTAAAACTCGAAACAAGTACTCAAGGCTAACTCAATAACTCAATCTTAGCATCTATTGAAACACTCTAAGGTGATTATTTCGTCTTTATAAAATGTCTTTAGTCACGAGGCGGAATTGGGTCAAAGTTGGTAATCATCCAGTTATTTGAGTAATTCATGAATACAATTCCGTTACAAAGGGAAAATAACATGTGTGCCAACTGCCAATCAGATAGATTGGATTGATTGAAGTCTGTTCCAGCTCCTTAGTCTGTACTTACTCTAATTATAACAACAGTAAAGTTTATTGGACTAATAAATCCAGTCATTCGGAGAACTAATCAGACTGATAGAATTACGTAATCTCAAGTAGTGGACAGCTCTCTGGGAAGCAGTGTTTTCAGTAGTTTCAAATGTTACACTTGTGTCTTCCAACTTTAATCAAACAACGCTCACAAGTATCGTCGGTGCACTATAAAAATCTATAGTTGGATATCAGACAGAGTAAGATGATCTCGTGGATACTGACACCTACTTATATCTATGAAAAATTAATTCGATGGCCATCGTAAATGGTTCAAACCACCATGATCACATATATTGTCTCCAATCGTGAACTGCTGTGACTTCACATGCCAGCATACGTCATCGTTAGATTTTTAGAAAAGTACAAAAATTAGAAACCTCTTTTTACGTATAATAAATAATTATATCCTTGGACATTTTACACTGCGCCTCTAGACCCAAACTAAGCAAAGCTTGTACTTGGGTACTAGACAACGGATATAAACATACTTGTATTTTTTTTTCTCATCCTAAGTGTAACTTTTTATTAATAAGGGGGTAGATTTTTAGAGATCAGTAATATGTATTTACTATGACAATTTACCTGTATAGGTTCTCCCGGAGTGACGTCAAAGATGTCCAGCAGCGCCGACTGGCTGTCCCCGTTGCGCGTCCACTGCACGATCTTGTGTATCTTGCCCTCGTCTGCGACGAACAAACAGAATTAGCACACGAATAATAGCCGATATTAATTATGCTTAGTAAGAGGATATTGTGCGAGCCTAATGAATATTTGAGTAGCCTATGCAAACGTAATAAAGGCTATTTTGCGAACGACGCCGTTGTCGGTTGCCGTTAGTTTGCGTGTGTTTGTTTTATTTCTAATTTTGATGCGCGCTCCGTAGATAGTGTGCTATTTGTTACCTTTAAATAAAGATTCTGAAAACTTTAGAACCTTAAGGCCTAACCTTAAATGTGAACTTTGATGCAGTCAATAGCACTTATGACCATACATTGTTGTAATAGCACTTATTATAGCACACCAGACCACGTTTATTGTTAAGATTTTTGCTGCAAATTAGCATCTATTGCAGTAGCAATAAGAAGTATCTGTACGTACTTTCGCCAGTGTATAGACTAAAATACAAATTTTTAGGACACACATTTGAAAGGTATACAAATTCGTAATGCTGATATCTGATTCATGACACATTTTATTGCGTATTTACAATATCTGTTACTTTTATTGGCCGTATCCATTTGTGAAGGGCCGCATTTATGTTTGAAGCCCAATGAGTCGTTAAATCGGGGATCAATTAGAAAGGTCTTCCATACAATTTACAATATTTACGAGTGTATTTTTTATCTACGTGATCAGCTGTAAAATATAAATGTTAACTGAAGCTACAAAATTTGTTGCTTAAATAATATTAAACACAGCTTATAATGAATAACAAATTAGTGTGGGGAGATGACATTTAGGTGGGATTATAATTTGTCTTTTAGGTTGAATAAACAACACGGTTAGATTCTATAAATATACCAGATGCTAATTATGATTTATCTAAACATTACAACGCTTCAATTTATTTATTTCGCCAATTTAAATGTCGTAGAATTATCCGAGAAACATGAAAGTGTGTATTATTTCCAGACTCTTGGCGTCTAACGCCCTACATACTCTCACAAATGCATTCTCCAGTTAAGTTATTAAATTGAATATGCACATTAGAATTCCGAGGCTTCTTATATTTAATGAACAGTTCGTGCAATGGAAAATGACTAAACTAATGATAATTTAATATTCGGAACACTTATTTCTTCTTAAAATAACAAGGTTTAAACCAAAGTACTGGTATATTCATTTTAGGCATAACTAAAATTCATACTTATATTTCTTTAACGGTTTTGCAAGATGTATAGTGCAGTCAGTTAATTAATATTTGTACAATTTCGGCTTTACAATAAATCCTACCAAATTACAACAAGCTCGTCTAATAATATACGAAAGCAATCGTACTATGTGGTTAGTAACAAATCGTCGCGAGGATCACCAATCGCAGTTCATTTCCAACTATTTGTCTAACCGGTTGAGTAATCACTTCGGTCCGTCAAAATGACGGGCCCAATTAATACGATGGGACCAAAGTAGCGCTTCTAGCCGTATTTAGGAATACTTCCTGACGCTTATACGACTTGTATTGATTAAGAAAGTGAGATTTTGTATCGAGTATATTTAGTATGATAATAAACCCTCTCGTTATCGACTAAACAACAATAGTACATGAATATTTAAACGGTAAATCTATTCATGTCACTAGCTTGAATTAATAATTAATGTTAAACATTCCGGTTGTATCATGATTGCTTGCATAATCATAACAATCACAAGCTATATTGAACACTCGTACCCATATGTGTAGATGTTTGTTATTTTTCCATGTGGGTCGATGGAGAGGCTTTCACCTATTATTGGTAAGGCGTAGGCAGATAAGGCCGTGATAGGGCATTGCCTGATGGAGCACGAGCCGCAACAAAGATAGCAGACCGGTCACCCGATAAGCAACGTTTCTTTGAATATCAGATATTCTGATCTTTCATGGAAAAGGGGTATTGGGAGCGGTGGAATATACCACGAAAAACGTTAGAAATAAACGGTGGAATATACCACACAAATACAAGTAGGAAATTGGTTTTTTCCTGTTTTATGGTTGATATCCTAACTTCAATCCAACGTCGGCGTATTAGTAGGCCCAAATATAGCTTGCTCTACCACTGGTGCTGAAAAGAAGTGGCGAAAGAGACTCACCTCTGTAAGCCCATTAATACAGTGCGATATCGCTGATAGATATTGTTCTTTAGAAAAATCAAGTAAAATAATTGATATCGTGACACGATTCGCCAAAGTTTCGCGCACAAAATAAAACAAAAGCCCGCGATCACTGCAAACACAATCGATGGAAGCAATCGCCTTCGCGCGTGATCCACAAGGATGCCCACTGCCGAAAAGTTTACTCAAAGAGTTCCGGACAAACAGATTGTATGTCGAGCCAGTCGAGCTAGCTAGATTGATTTCCGTGATTGACAAGTTGAGGCAATATGGTTGACGAAGGTAGTTTGATAGTCTCGGAGCAAGAACGAAACAAAGTCATAAATATTGTTATAAAGGTTATCTTTATAATAGGTTCACATTGGTTTGGTATGCATGTCAATCATGAAACTTTAAAAAATTCTACGTTATGAAAAACTAATCATCACTATAATTTTTCGCAGCACACAAAAACATTGAAAGTCAAGATTACTTTCTCTCTCTTATCATAAAAGTTTGCTAAGCAATTATTGACTATTAGTATTTTTCCAAAACATGTCAGAGACCATAATTAAAAATGCAAAAAGCACAAATATCCTTTTAAAACATGTATAAAAATAAGTCTTAATTTAACTAGTGTAAAGTCGACAACCCTGGTCCTAGCCCTCCATAAGGTCACAGTTGCTCCAGCCTCGAGCCGAGGAATTAATATTCGAGCCACGAATCTTAATAGCTAATTGGATTAGAGGCATGTACCGAAATTACCTAACCGGGTTACATACAATAGTAACGTACGTGTCCCAGCCGGCAGCTGGATATTGTGCTCCTTTAGTTGCTGAGCTATAAATCAGTAATTATATTACTTGTAGTAATGAATGGTAATGTCGTTGCGAGGATTGGCACGTGTGTGTTGTTTGCGCGCATTGCATTACCGAATTTCATTTGGCGATTGCGTGAGGTCTGTGCTGATAATGCGATTGGGAGTTATATTGTTTATTGTGATCAGAAGCAAACATGATAAGTGTATGAATTTTAGGGCTTGTAATAAGGGCTTGTTTTACATTTTCTTTCAAGATTTTAATAGATGTGAGGTGCCTTTGTTCGGTGTTAGACAGATTCTGGATTGGATAGAGCAATTTTTGTTAGTTTTAGAATTTCTTGGCTACGATGAAATATGTAGTAATTACCTCCTATGAAATTCATTATTATGTCTTTGAACTTTAACATAAATAAGTAAACAAAAACTATAAAACAAATAAGTAACTAAAAGTTACGTTTATGACTGTAAATAATTATGTAAGTACAAAATGAGACTATAGAGCCTTGGCGATGCTAAGTAAAAGTTTATTTGTATAGGTAGGTACTCATGATTCGGTAGGCGGAGTTTCCAGATCGATACAGTTACTCTAATCTCGCAAATAGTTTACAGCAAATGTAATAGTGATTCGGGCCCATATATTATTCTCCTCAATTCGGGAGCTGGGGGCTTTTGTCCTACGTCAATTATCGTGAAGGAGGCGTCATAGTCCCACACGCCGACTGACTGACGCGAGCAATTGGCGATAATGCGGAATCTGAATATAAAATGAAGTCTGCCAGCCGTGAGATTATCCTAAAAACGTTTAAGTAAAACATCTTATTGTCAGTCTAAATTGTGTGAAAATATACAAGATTTGATTTGAAATGTCTCGAAGATTGTATTGTTTGTTTGTAGTTAGCTTGAGAAGGACTTTTAAAAACTAGATTGGGAATAGAGAATAACGAGTGTCTAATGCGACAATTTTTATGAAGTATGAGAATAATGAGTACAAAATATTACAACTTGACGTTTCAACTGTGTTGCTAACAGCCGTAGCTACAAACAGACTACTTAGAAGATAATAATTGTAGTCTGTAAGTACTTATGTAGGTACTTTTTGAAGAAAAAGTTGAGTTGAGACTTGTACTTACACTTGAGATTGTGTACTTATAATCTTCTATTTTAAATGGGTCATTCAAAATAAATCAAAACAGATATTTATTTTAGTACTAGTCTGCACATAGACCATCACGTTAAAGCTTAGCCGTGTAACCTACGCAAACAGATTCGAGTCCTTCTCGGAGCATTGCGGACAAGTTTGTTGAACGCTTTCTCGTGTAGTTGTTATCACACCGGCACTTAAGTTGCGTTGCTCCGTGCGACGGAGTGCAGATATGTGTCGATAAAACAAATACGGTGTAAGCCTTAATTACACGTTAATGATTTAAAGGTCTATAAAGGGTTTATTTGGAAGATAGAAGGGCTTTGATTTGAGAACAAGTAAGATACAAGAGTGTTATGACAATAATCACTTTGGATGATTTTACTAAGTAGGTAACTATACATATATGTTGTACCACTAAAAGGCCATTTATTGTTTAGTTCTGAAGTTATACTCTGCCATAGGAATTCTATTGATTTTGTCATAAACATCTCCCTTTCTATACCCAGGATGGGCATACGTAGGTGCAAGGGGCAGAAGCGATATATCAAAATCCTTTCGCGGAGTTGTCCCCCGAGTCGATCCATCGCACAAATTGATATAACAATCGGCAAACTTCGACCATTATCCATCCACCATACATTTAGTATTGGCTCAGACTCTCCCATGTTTTGCCACAACTTATGGTCTTCCAATCCCATTCAATTAGTGCAAGCCACCGTCATAATGGCGTCTGCAGAATGGGCTGTTGTTCTCTCTGTCCGTTACTGTCAGAGCGTTTGTCAAAATTGTATTTATCACTAAATAAACGATATAATTAACCTTAAGTAAATACACAAGTAAGGAAGAAAACGATTTCATATTTTGTTAGTTGTAAGCGAGACCTTTTATTTACTGTTTAATAAAAGTTATTTATTATTTATTGAACCAATAGAGATAACGTTCATGATTAGTATTCAGTGAGAGTTACTTCAACCTTGCTCTATATTTTGGTTCACTATTACTATTTATTAAACTTTCCCGACATACCACGTGCAAGTATTACTTTATCTACAAGTGTCTCATACATTGGACATAACAAAACATATAGTTGTGCCATTTGTGGTTTCTTCCCCGCAGGTCACTAAAGACGTAGCAGACCACGGGATGAATCCTGATCAGGGCGGGCGGGAAATAATTAAACAATCGGCTCCCGCGGGCGGCGTAACGAACTTAGGTCGCCGCAACCCACGGGGTCTCGTCAAAACGGGCCACGGAATTTGCTCTACTAATTTCACAGCCATTGTCTGGTGTCAATTGCCAAGCTGATTCAATTCTCGGAAATCCAGGAAATTTTTATTTTATTCTTGTCACAACCCACTTTATTAAGACTCTCAATATTAAATAAATCAACGCAAACAAATCCATACATAATTATTATCTTTCCATAATATTTTCCTTGGGAGCGATCAGGGTCCCCAAATGCCTGTCTCAAAAGAAATAATCCTGCAATCCAATAAAGATTTCGCTTCGACAGGCCTAAGTGAAAACTTTTTTGCGATCCCTCGAACAATATAAGTTTTATTCCTCCAAGTGGTATAAATTCCAAACACAAAGTAGCTCTAACATCTTTATTGCTTTTCATAAAAAACTCCCAGTTTAACGTATAGATTTGCCAGTTAGAGGTCAGATGGGATTTCCTTAAACACCACCGTTCATGCGACGCTTCTCTCTGCGCACGATTCATTACGGCTTTGGATATGTTCGGTATTTATAGGCGACACTGCGACTTGGCGATGTATGGTTATTTCGGCGATAGCTTTGGAATAGAAATGGAAAAACTTTGCAACAGATTTGTTGTCCCTGGACTCGGATTTGGGAATGAATAACTTTTGTGTGGGTAAGATCTTTACTTTTACAAATCGGTTTTACTTAGAACTAGGAATGGGGGTATTTAAAAACTTCTTTCATGACTCTAATAGGTACTCATTCAAATGATTAAGTACCGCCAAATTAGTAAAGTAAAAAACAAGTATTTTAGTTAAATAACCAATAGTTGATATAAGAATAACAAGGTTTTCAAATCTGGCATTATGATCCCCACATTCAGGTATAAGAAATACTGTACGGAACCTGTATGCATTGTGGGAAACGAAGACATCGAGATAGGTAGCGAAGTATTAGTAGGATTCGTGGCGGTGCGGTGCGGTAGATAAATTCGGCGATTGGCAGTATGAGCGGATTCGGCAGGGACTTTTATCACGGATCGCAATATGTATTTTATAGGCGCCGTAAATCGAAGAACGTGGCTTTTTAACGTTTGCCTACGAGCACTCGGCCGACTTTTACGAGATTCGTCGCTCCAAATTTTATGTGACTATCAAGGATTGACTGCGCTCTCCGATCCGCTTCAGACCATTTATATTTGCGATTGTTATGAATAATTGCGCTTTAATAGTTGCGACCGAATTGGGTGGCAAAGTTTCGATAACACTTAGTACGATAAAACGCTTCTTAGACAGTTTCGAGGCCCCCGGCAATTACGGCTGAATCAATACAAACAAGCGATTCGGCACTCCGCGCTGCTGAGCGGTGGAGTTGTATAACAATCTTCATTATTCACAAAGACGCGTTCGATCAAAAAATACAACGAAAATACAAACGCGACTCTATTCGAATATCAAAACCGATGTTTACTTTGTTTATCCGCCGAATATAATATTCCGATGCGAAATAATCGAGTGGCCGTTAAGCGGGCGGTTATTCCAAACACGTTTCAAAGGTGTATTTTTAAAGGAGGCTTTCACGGTGGTCGGCATTAGGGATGGCGCCCGTTCCCGAAACTTTCCCGTCCGTGCACCTTTTGATATTCAATATACTGTGGAACCTAAGCAATCCTTTGATGAGATGTTTTATGCAAAAAACGTTGGCCGCCGTTAGCGGGGCGCGAATAAGCGCTCAAAAGTGAACACATTAGTATGCCCCGGCCCGTCCGAGGCCTCCCCAGTTTTGGGGGAATAAAAAATCAATGTTTATTCCCGTTGGACGCGTTTCGAATGCTAATTATAGGTATAACTAATTGTTTGTGTGGACCGGGCTGTCTCGCGATCGGTCTCGGGAGGCGCGGTCGGTTTATCCGCCAGGTGATATTCTGATTAATTTCGGATAATTTATCGGCAGCCAGTTGCAAATTTCTTGTTTGATGTTTTGATTAAACTTCGAGGTAGCGAAAGATTTATACAGGTAGGTATTGATGATGAAAAACAAATCTAAAGACCACTTTTTTCATAAATTTTCTTTTTAATTTTGTATTTAAATCGGTTATTTAAATTGTAAATTTTCCAACGGTCAGGTAGGTTTCTTTCTGTAACAACATAGTAGGTACACAATGCTGTCACATGGTATACTGAAGAGCGCATACTGCTAACTCTGCTTACGTGCTTCTGCATGTTTTTGAAATGTGTTTATGATGCGTGAACTGTGTGATATGTATATGTTACTGTAAAAGCTCGAATTGCAGTAAACCCTAAGATATTCCAGTAAAACCTAAGATCTACCAATGTCTAATGGTAAATGTCCCAAAAGGTTTGCGATTCGAACTCTTACCACCATTTCGTTGGTAAATCTTAGGATTTACATTAATGGCACGGTAAATGTTGAAAAACAAAACATGTCATAGCGTGCTCAGCGCATCTCGTCATCATCATCATCATCAGAAATTACTTCAATTGGAAAAAATCGAATCTATCTTAATATTGAAGTTGCCCTCTTTGTATTTCTAGTCGCTCACTTAGTAATGTAGTCGCACGGACAGAATTTTAATATCTAAAATGGATTAAACATAACCCACTTTTTGTAAGCTCGTTCTGCATTTGATTATATTAATCAATATTCGTCGTTAGTTAAGTTAATTTTTCGCTTACTCAAATTCATACCGCTCAAGTTATTAAAACAGTAAGTATGCCATCATCAGTCGCTAAGTTATTTTTTAGTCGATCGTGTTATAATTCCCCATTAAGAATTACTCATTGTTTTATTCCTAAAACCAACATCTACCAGCTGACAGAGGTAAAACCTAGCATATACTGAATTCGTATGGTAAAAGCTCGAAAAAATCGTCGTATTTTCAGAAATACTTACATTTACCAACTCATGTCGGTAAATCCTAAGACTTACATTTAAATCTTAAGATTAACCGTAGTTCGAGCTTTTACAGTAACATATATACCTTATAAGTTAATTAAATAAACCGTCTTACAGAACATAAAAAGTAGGCATACAGTGTTGCTGCAGTCAGTTCAATAGTCACATCCGAGTTGCCTACAAACTACAAGCTTCATAGACATAACAACAGGCATATCGATTAAATAATTTCGATGGAAATTGTGCTATAAAGTTACTCTCGCAAAATATTAGCAGGTAGAACAGAGCATCGAAGGCAAGGTGCTCGAAACTATAAATTACTTTGGAAATTCCGTTCCGACATATCGTATCGCAACTCGGCAATAAATATTGTTCATTTTCGTCCTTTGGGCTATGCCCGTCGATGGAGAATATACAACGCTGGTAGTGATGTGACTAAAGCCTAAAATAAATTGGACTTGAGTCTTAAGGCTTAGTTATCATAATGACCGCTGCTAATTTTACTTAATTAAATGACGGGTTTACTCGTTATAAAATTCAGTTTAAGAAAATTTCCAGGTAGATAGGTTTCCTGAAATAAGTTTTTTTTTATGTGATAGGAGGCAAACGAGCAGACGGATCACCTGATGGTAAGTGATTACCGTCGCCCATAGACACCCGCAGACCCAGGGGCGTTACAGGTGCGTTGCCGGCCTTTAAGGTAAAGATACGATACGCTCTCCTCTTGAAAGCTTGCAGGTCGTATCCGTCCGGAAACACCGCAGACGACAGTCCATTCCACAGTTTGGTTGTACGGGGCAGGAAGTTTCTAGAGAAACGTACTGTTGTGGACTAAGGCTCCGCTAAGGAAGTTCAGTGACATCACTGTTATAAAAATCTGGTGGATAATTGATTAATTCTCAAGGGCGCTTCAAATTCAACAGCCTTTTCCGAGAATTTTACTAATCAATTTATTCGTATTGAAGTAAACATTTTAGACTAAGTACGCTGAAATGAACTAGTGTTGATTATAATTATTTAGAAATGGAGACTAATATTTTAGGATTTTAGGATTTGATGGTGAAAACGGGCATTAAACTTCGTTTTATTTGAGTCTAGTTACGTTTGAAAGTCAAGTTACATCACTACGTCAGGAAAATTCTGTGCAAGCTCGATTGTAGGCAACTAGTGCTATAAAGATGCCTTTAGACTGCACTCATACTTCGCCTCGCTCTGCCTGCGTTTACGACTTCGTCGAGATCGAATTTGTCCGTGTTTGGGCACAGTCATAAAAGCACAGGATTTTATATGATTATGAAAAACCCACTGGAAAAGCCACGCTTTACAGCAAAGTGTAAATAAGAGATCAGCAAACAGCTGATATTCCAGTAATTCCAGTTTCAAGTTAATTTACTACTAAGAAGTGTTTAATCCATCACTAAAGCTAACCAATATCGTCCAATAGTGTTAAGCAACGCAGTAAGGTGCACTTTCCCGCTAAAGCTGCATACATCTGTTCCGACTGTAGTTTATTAAGCAGTCTCCGTGCTCCAATACCTCAGAAATACCTTAACATATCATTCTGCGGCATCGCATTTCATGTTTATGGCGAAACTTGGAGTCCATGCACTTAAGCAAATGGCTTTCCGATACTTATAACAGAGTATACGATGCGTACCGCTACATTTTATGCATGGAAAGTTATTTTATAAATTATTGCCGCAGTTATATCTATGGACTCGATAAACTTGCCCGATGATGCATATTTAGAGGCAGCTTTTTGCCGGTAACGCTATAAAAATAAAGCAAGACGTCTATTTGGCTGTAAATATTTTGCCCGTGATCTGGCAATTTGCATTTCAAAGACATGACAAATTCGCGCATTTTTAATGAACATAAGCGCGGCACATTAGCCGGCGCGCCGGGCGCGGCAAACGGTCTAGCCGCTCTACTCAAACATCAAAGGACTGTCCTCGGCTTGAGCTGATATCATTATGTCATCAAATGCCCATAACGCACCAGCGGCGAGTCGCCACGAGCCGACTGTGAATTTTAAATCGTTTTTAATAGTATCACGGGCGCACATTTCGTCAAAGCCAACCCGACTCGCCTCTGCGATTTGATTTCCCATTTTTTTTAAACTTCGCTAGGTACCAAACGATTTGTTAAAACTTGCGCGTTCTTTTGTTTTAGGCAGACGCCATAATTACGTTTGGAGTTTGTTGTTACAGCGGCTGTACTCGCACGATACGTGAACATTATTATGTTCGTTTGTTTACAAAGGAGCCCTTAATACTAAAGAGTCGCGGCGTTGACGTCTAACTCGGGGAATTTAATTAACTTCTAAATACTCTTAACGTCTTTGATACCTCGGCGCCCTTGCATTGACAAACGCGCGCGCCCGGGGTGTGTATGACAGTCGCTGTCAAAGTTTTATCAAGCTCGGGGCGCGTTCGGAACTCACTGGCAACAGTGATTTAGGCGTGATAAAACAAATGGAACGCGAGGAGCGTGGGCCGCAATGCGGGAGCATCATGCTCATTTCTCATTGTCTGCTAGCATTCCTAGCCGAGCGCACCGGCACAACTTTGCGCCGTACAGTTTAATGCATATTATAACGCGGTAAGCACTCAAAATGGGCTAAGCGAGGAGGCAATATCGCGGCCGTAGACGCCAACACGAGCTCACTCTTTATTGAAAGAGTAAACTGTCCTTTTTCACGGGACGCCTCGAGCTCTTTGTGACGGAATTTCGTGCAACTTATTTTGCGCTCGGAGTGTAAATAATAGTGAACTAAGAGAGCTTCGGATTTTCGGGCTCTACCTCTTTTTCCTCTTTTGCTGTGCGGTCTGTATACACGAAACCATTTATTGTATGCTACTGTCAGTTATTGCGTTTTAGTTCAGTTCTGTAATCAAAACGCCGGCGCGGCTTTGAGCTGCGATTCGAACACGGAAACAAAGTTACATTGTGCAGATTAACTTACAGTAATTATGCTGGTACGCGGCAATAGAAAGGGAGGCAGCGTCAAAGGTAACGTTTAAACAATTTAATATTCCACACACAAGCATTTCAAACGCCAACTCAAACGTAGCTCTCCTTTCGTAAAAGTTCTTCCGTAAACGAACCCCCCTTCGTTAGATATCTACGTGAGTTTAATCCACTCCGTGCCTCGCGCCGGAGCGGTTCGGTCGGAGCGATTTTCGCAGAAAATTGGTGAAAATTGCAACAACATAGGCGAAAATTACCACTTGGGAACGTTGTTTAGAGCGCGGCCTGAATTTATGCGGCTGTGCGAGTGTGACGGCCGGCGGCTGCGGTCGGCGCGGGCGCTGCAGCACGACGCTGCGGCCACCACATAAGGCATATATTCCAGAAAAAATATTGTTACGGAAACGTCGAGTCCAAAACAAAACGAAGAATTTCTGTTCAATTTGATTACACTGAACCTGAAAGGCAATGCACCTATTAAAGAAAATGCAATGCCGTTAATAGCTCGTACAACGTCTAGCAAAATAACCGTTGCATTTATTTACGTGCAGCAATCGACTTGAATGGCAACATAACTACGTATTCACGCGCATAATATTTGACTGCCGGCACTCGGCTTTAGAAGCTTTGCCGCGGATTTTAAGTCAATAAATTGAGAGTACAAAAAGCGTTTAAACTATGGGTGTTTCGCACGCCATTTCGGTAGGAACAATACGTATAATCGGTTTTTCGTGTTTTGGACTGGATCCCTGTTTCATAGGTGGGAGTGGGCCCCAGACGGCTGGGACGGCCAGTTGTCACTGCCGAGACGAATTATGGCCTTTGTGGCACTTTCACTCTTTTTTAATTTCCCAGTAGGCAGGCATTTTTTAATTCGCGCGCTTTTTATGAAATCTCGTGTCATCCCCTGTCTGGCCCCGATTTTAGTAAGCAAAAGCCGATTGTTTTCACACTCATTGCAGATTGAATAGCTTTATACTTTGATATTATGGAAAAATTAAACCTTTGTCTAGCGCAATTGATAAGAAAATTGTGTTTAGATTAACTTTTAAGATGTCTGTTGCTTGTGTTTGAGGATAATTTTAGATGTAACAAAGATATTTTGTACCTATTAAAATAGTTAACGTATGTATATTGATTGTTTCATTCATGAATTGATCCAAATATGATACCGGTATCAAACCATAGAGAACACAAAATCCAAAAGCAGTACTCACTGGTGCCAGCATAGTATATTCGGTATATTCAATTTGGTGCAGTCAAATATGACACTTATATCAAAACGTATAGAACACAAAATCCAACAGCAGTACTCACTCGTGCCAGCATAGTAGACGGTATAGTCGAGCTGGTGGCCCAGCATGTCCACCTTCACGCGGTCCACCACCAGCCTCGTGAAGAACAGGTCCCGTTTGTAGTATATCGGCTTCTCGTTCTCGTGGGACACCGCGCTGTCCATTAGGGGGTGGGACCTGGGAGAGAGGGGGAGGGTTTAGTTATTGATGGAAAATATTTATACTCGTAGGTCCGACAGTAAGGCTGCTGTACGTAAAGTGTACATGTTACAATCTAATGTGATAGTTATCATTGCGATATCGGATGGGACGATCATTATTGATAATATTGTTCGCTCTGTGAAACGATTTCGAGACAATTTTTTTTAACGATTGTTACTTTATCAACCCTCCTAAGTTTTTAAAACTTTAACAGTGAGTAAACTAGCATTTTTTTTGGATTCTCGGACTATAGAAATATTGTAAACCGAGCACTGGAATTCTTCGGAACAAACCATTTTTTTTTTACAAAAAATGACCTATTCCAGTAGTAATACCATGAAATATTATAATATAGGTATAAAACCATTAGTTTTTACTATTCGGTTTTGAATAAACACTAAATTCAAACTCAAAACAGGTCCAACCATCCACTAGTCAGTTTTCACGCAATTTACTACAGTTTAATACCAGTTGAGCTATTTTTGACGAGATCCCTCCATACAAAGCTGTCATACTGTGTTATTAGCGCGCGTTCGGACATGATTTAATGCAAAGTGGCGTTTTCAGGCTGTAAAAAGCGTCCGTCAGTGGCCGAATATTATGCGTGCCTAAGCTTATACAGGCGCCTGGATAGGGATGATAACAAAGGGATATGGCGACCTGACATCAATACTTACCTGTACGTTATAGTGGTTATAGTTCGTATCTATATGCCCTAATGAGCGTTGAACCAGTATGATTTTCCATGATAGCAATTAGAGTTATTTCACAATTCTCTTTTTGATACATTTTTACTATCGGTGATACTACAATTAGGTAAAACATAGTGACCAATACGATTCACTAACAAGACAAAAAATTTAACACGCGTGCATTAAAATAAGAATCACTAAAGTGACTCGGCACAAGCGATAATCTAGACAGGCTAGATTAAAGCCGCCAGAACTTTAGAGCTGACGCGGCGAAATTCATATCGAATATGAAATTAAATATTTCATAACAATTCAGAGCGCTAAAAGTGTTCGCTAATAAAGGCGAGTCATCGGAGCGTGGCGGCGGAAACATTATGGCACGATGATAACAATGTCGCCGCGACAGCGTGCGACGCCGCGCGGCCCGCGATAACGTCGCGCGACGTCGCAGATAAAAGCCTGCACCTCACTACGAATACCTCATTCGTTTAATTAAAACCTCCACTCTCACCCTGAATAAAAATAACATTATACTATTTTCAGCAGACTGGTTCAGGTGAAGTGTTAAAATCTCAACGTTTCCACATGAGGATCGTGGAAAAGCGGGAAAAAAATAATAATTGAACGCTCTCGGGGTGAGAGCGTCGGATAATTAACAGGACGTGTCGCCAGGATAAAAGTGCCTGTGGATTTCAATGAGCGAGGAAATTCTGGAATCGCTGGAGAGTCGGCGTGATCGTGTTTCACGTTTTTAAGTGACGATTTTCTACTTTGTTTACGTCCTGCGCTTGTTACAATAACGACAGTCGCTTTTGTTGCTTTTTTTGCTTTGCTGCTCGGCTAAATAAATTAATTCCAAGCTTGCCTGTCTTTTTTTAATGAGGAATGACAATGGGTTTGACTCTCGTTCGTAGTTAAATTATTTTTATTATGTAGTACGTTGATCCGCGACGCGCTAACTAAATAAATGAAAAGATTTATTTATTTATTTATTTTAATTACACAGGTTTATACCTTATTACGTAATTAAATAGTTAGGTAACAACAAACATAATAACAACACCTTAAAGATTAAAGAGAACACTGCTCACAAAAGGATTGGCAAGTTGTTTTCGGTGAGGGTCCTAGAGTGGGTGTCCATGCTGCGTAAAAACAACGGTGGACTTGACAATTTTAGTGCACATTAGTGGGACTTGTAAAAGTGCTCTTTAGTTTAGTGTTAACTTACTGAGCGTAAATCAACTTAGTAATACAATGACTTTACTAAGATGATTAAAATCTTAAATTCTTACCTTATAAAATTGAGAACGGTGTCCGGTAACGAAGACGTATCATTAACACATGTCCCAGGTCTCGGCTCCGGCACTTTACTGCTGATGACCGGCAGCCAGGCGGAGCTGGACGTGGCCTGCTCCTTGAACTTGCCCTCGAAGGCTTTCTGGATGTCGCCGATGGTGAAGGTGCAGATGGCAGAGCCCATCAGCCCGGTGGACGCTGTG
This sequence comes from Ostrinia furnacalis, assembly GCF_004193835.3. Lineage (NCBI taxonomy): Eukaryota > Metazoa > Arthropoda > Insecta > Lepidoptera > Crambidae > Ostrinia > Ostrinia furnacalis. The sequence goes on from NW_021131019.1 coordinate 940,469, forward strand.
GTGAACACGCCGTAGAACCGGCTGTCGTCGCCAGGCACTTTGTAGATGCTTTCTGTTGGAAATATTTTATGGTTAATACCAATTGGTGAACAGCTCTTAAATATTATAATACAAGATTAGTCTCAGTTTGTTAAAAATATTTACATTTTATAAAAACAAAACAAAAAACAATAATAATTACGAACGTTCTAAAGACAGATGGACGACTGACACATCAAGCTCAACATTGTTATAACTATGTAGGCTGTGATAGGAGCTATTTTGCAAGAAGAAGTATTAGTTTGTTAGTTGACTATGCATTTTTTTATAACAATGACTTCAAATATCCTTTAAATTGTAGTTACTAAGACGTATGACTGACTTTTTTAGACTTTCAAAATCTAAACATTAATTAAAATAGTCTTTAGATAGTTCAAAATTTGGCTTTAAAGTTAAGTTCTAGAAACTACCAACTAACGACGATAAATGAGTAAAGTTTCACACGAGATTGAGAATAGATAAAGTTATTATCAAGTTTACGATATCAACGCATACTAACATGTGTCACGTAGCACAAATGTCTTTCACGAGACACTGTTCAAAGTAATTAAAATTTAAATTGGGCCTGAGATATGAGAACTAAGCGAAAATTTATCAAGCACTGTCAAGATGTCTAATCGGCGCTTAGTTATCCAAAGTTGGGAGTTGACTATCAAATTATTATAATTGTGGGTGCTGAACTTCGTATCTTGATGTCAGAGTTGCTGTTACTATTAATCAGTATTCGAATTAATGTCACAGTGTATTGGATTGACGCATCTTTGAAGAGTTACAACATAATAAGTTTGAATACAGCCATACACGACATCACTGTTTCAATAAAAAAACATAAAATTTTAAAGTAACTCAAAATGCATATCGAGCAAAAGAAACATAAGTAAAGAAATTCAATCGAATACAACTTTTTTACGAGAACATTTCCAACGCGAGCTCTCTTTATTCCCGTGCGATCGGCTTAATTATGCTAACTCCTCTGTCATCTGATAACAGTGAAAGTGAATTCAAACGATTTCAATTCGAAACATTTCTGATTTCGATAGCATTCGAAAATAACCCCTACATTTATTAAGAGCTCAATATCTGACATTAAAATCCGTTAATATAGACGTCCCTATTCGGAAATGATCGTCGAAGGAGGTACGACACTAGTTCGTAAATGTTCCTAATGGCGCTTCAACAGACATGTAAATAACACACCTATAGCAAATACTGAGCACTTGAGTACCTATTACATTCTCATGAGTTATGCAGGCGACGTAGCGGGGGCGCGTGAAAAACCGTGGTAAGCCCGGGCGAAGCGCGTTAATATTATATGAACACAGTCTGGGAGGACCGAACCTTCGGGGAAAATCGGCTAGACTTTTGTCGCTTAAATCGCACTATGCACTTTTGAGTTCGGATCTTAAATATTTGCTCCAGATTGACACGGTGTTTGTGTTTGAGGATAAGGTGAGGGGATTCGGGTCCCGCTCGTGACTTATGGCTAAACGTCTGTGAACGCTTTGAAATACATTTGCTTTGTAGCCCCGCTTTTGTACTTTAAATAAGGTGCAAACTACGTTTTCTGCACCGTAACTCTTCTAGATTTTAGGTTCTTAGAGTTTACTCAACACATTTCGTTTATATGGAGTCAAGTTTTGCAGCGGTTTTAAGAAGAAAGAGTCATGGTAATGCTTTTCTGTATTAAAATATAAGGCACTATGACTGGTAAACGAGTATTCCCGCAGCAAGTATAATCTTTGATGGCCCTAGAAAAAATATTGGAGAAAATCTAAATTGAATTCAAATGAGAAAGCTCGTAATATGGAGTAGACAGCTTTCCCGCAGTTGGTATACTCCACGATGATGACTATGATAATAATCTACAAACAAAACTTACGGATCTCATTGAAGTAGAAGGGGAACTCCCCTGGGATGCTGCAGTTGAGGCGCGCCTTCAGATACGTGGCCCAGTTCTAGCTGAGGATGTTCTTCCCGCCGGTGTCCCGCTTGCAGACACGGGCTACTCGGGAGTAGACAGCTTTCCCGCAGTTGGTATACTCCACGATGATGACTATGATAATAATCTACAAATGAAACTTACGGATCTCATTGAAATAGAAGGGGAACTCCCCAGGGATGCTGCAGTTGAGGCGCGCCTTCAGGTACGTGGCCCAGTTCTGGCTGAGGATGTTCTTCCCGCCGGTGTCCCGCTTGCAGACACGGGCTACTCGGGAGTAAACCGCCTTCCCGCAGTTGATGTACTCCACCGCCGTCTCGCGGAAGAAGAAGAGAACGTACTCTCCCACATCGAAGGAGCCCACGAAGTTTGGTTCTGCGAAAGGAGATCTTATTTAGTGCGAATAAAGGCACAATTTTAAATTTAAAAAAATATTACGCCTATGTACACAATAAAGGAAAGAATATCCATCCACCTACTATTGGAATACATTACGTTGTTATTTGTTTTCTTTAGCATTTCTACGCTTCCGCAATAATTATGTACGATGCACCTCCAGGAACCGATTCCACAAATTCAATTTTGTCAACTAGCGACCAATCTCGGACTACCTCTGATTTATGCGGCCGCAAGATATGCAATAGAGGAAGCGATGAACGCATGAACAGCAATTATATCATACAAGACATTTATAGCCGTATTAATATGCCTATTTGTCAGCCTCGAAATGAAACCGCCACGTGCACAGGATTACAGAATACGGACGCGTGTCGCCCGCGCACAATATTCTTTGTAGTTATTATTATTATCATTCAGACATACGTTCTCGTTAATCTGGGTTAGCGCTTATTAAACTTTAATAAAGCACGGATCTTCGGAAATTAATGCCTCCATAAATTCGGGTTCGGATAATTAATAGGGTCGATATATTGACCTATTTGTTGATACGGCAGGCGTTATGGGAGTGACGTGAATAAGTAATCAACGACATTGCTTGGAAATGTGATATTGTTAATAAGGGGATGCAGATTTTGGAGCAGGATTAATGGCGGATTAATGAGGAGTATTGATTTTATGTGAAAGTATTAATTTAAGCTCGTTATAACTGGATCATTTATTTTAATTAAGAATAAAGTTACATGTATGTTACTTATGGGAATGGAAGATACAAAAAACAGGCCTATTCAGATGAACGATAAAAAATGAAATTATTACTAACTATTGAATATTTTCATAATCTGCGTATATAGGAATATCATTACTTTCCATATTAATCCATTGAATTACTGATTTGTTCAGTAACAAAAGAAAATCGCATTCAAATATAATCAGGTCATAATATCCTGGTCCATAATCACAGGCTAGATTTTAATATCAATTTCCTAAAATCCTTTCGATGTGACAATACTATTTACTTTCCCATTAACTAGTCCATTCAAAATCTAGTTTAAGTCAGGCCAAATTGCGCGCTAGGTAATTCATATCGGACCAGGGTTACCAACTTGATAAAGGCATAGTTTATATGATATTTTTATTGTATTTTTTGACAAATTAGACGGGATTATTCACCCTCTCGTTCCCATCGCTGTAATTTCTGTGTAGCCAGGATCTACAGCTTGACCGTCAATAAAAACCCAGCCAATGAAAGTTAAGTTTGTCTCGGGGGAAAGTTATACTGTCATTGGAACATCGGTAATGGAGTCATACCTAACTTAAAAAGTGGAACAAAAACAAAAGTCCGGTTTGTCCGGACAAATTCGGACGCATGGTAACCCTACACAAGACCCATCGAGCGCCCGATCGGCTAATGCTAAATATCGGTCATTCAATAATACCTGTCGCCACAAATGAAGGACCCGTGAATCGATGTTGATTTTGGAATGCGTACTCATTATGCAATCACACCTAAATAGTTTTGCTTTGAATCAAGGATGGGGGAATGGGTGTTTTGATTGGAATGCATGGCTTGGATCGATCACGTATTCACGTATGTACTTAGGTAGATTGGTTTAGGACCTAAACTTTAGGTATACTTTTGTGTTTCTAGAGGATTCCTGGATTATTGTATGCCGGTTTTATTTTTGTATTAATTAAAATACAGGCTTGTTATATTGTGAAAGAGAATCTCGAACATATACCTTTTATGTCTCAAAGTCATGATACAGTCATATTTCTTGAGCGCATGTAGATATTTTTGCTACCATAATTCATTATGGTAGCGAAAATCTACTTCAAAGTCAACAAAAATAAATAAACCTTACAACTCGATACTAATTATATTCTAATCCTAGTCTTTGTAGTATCTTTGTATCTTAAAAAGTATGAAACGAGAAACAGACAAACACAGACCGGAGCAAATATCACAAAAGGGTTAATAAATTGAAATTAAATGAAAATAATTAACTGTTAGTGGCGTTTGAAACGCAAGCAATAAAGGCGAGTAATGAACAAAGCGATATTATTAACGAAAATTACGCAAATTTGTCGGCGGTAATTTCTATTCCCATGTTATTGTGGCAATCGCAATTAATGGCCGAACGGGCTTATTCCCTTTTGTCCCAGTTCTGATTCCGCTAATTAAAGAAGAACTAGATCCGACTATAATTGGTACAAACGTTTCAAATGGACCGGTGAAATTGAGCGCATCGCCTCCAATAATATCCGAGCATGAGAGTAGTATTTAATCGAGTTTGTTGATATTAATTTGTAGATTATTGTGTCCGATCCTATTTCTATCGAAGGAACTGAATTTATAATTATTGCTTAAAGTGTTTACGGCTTTATTTCTTTGAGATAATCGTACTGAAACTAAGTAAAGTTATTTTTTTGTATTAACATTTTTAACTAACACGCTTAACGCACGCACGCACTGTATTGATTTTAAAATTGTGGCCTATTAAAAATACAATTCTAACTCTACATTGATTTTACAAATTTTGATCCCTCAATGAAAAGGTCTGCCCTTACCAAAACCGAATCCAAAACTATAAACACAAGTATCAACTACCTCCAATAGGTAGTTCAATTATTCTATAAGAGCTCAAACTAGGCGTAATAACTGGCGAATCGGGGCAGGCATCGGGGGCATATTATTGTTCGTTAGAGCGAAAACAGTTTAATTTCCATTGTTTAATCACAAATAGGGCGATTGCCGTGTAAATCGGGTAAACGCTGATAATTCGGACATTTGTCTAATGATTACCGGGAAAAGCTCGATCAGCGGTGCGTGGCAATTGTTCACCGTGTGCCATAACTATGATCGCTTTCCATTTTGATTAGTTTACACTTTACACGAATCGTACACGAATCGGTGTACCGTGACTTCGCTGATTTATAACAAGCAGTCGACGGATGGATTCGAAAAATTGTAAAACGATTCCACATTAGGTTACATAGGGGTTGAAATAAATTGAACATTTTGTAGGGTTATGCCCAAAGTTCGAACTTTAGAGTTCTTTAAAATAATATTCCAGTCTCCAATGTCCATATAACTATGCAGATGGTTCTAGAAATGGTCAAATGCAATTTGAACAGTCTTAAAGCTTTTATGGCATAGTGAATTTGTGAATGTGACTATAACACTTACTGTCGAGCCATTTGGAGTCGTATTTCAGCGTGCGTTTGAAGGAGAACTCGCGTCGCCCTGTGGTGAGGTTGTGGAGGTCAGTCCTGAAGATGACGGTGTCAGCCTTGGTGAATTCTGCGTTGGTGCCGGAATACAGTGCCGGAAGACTGCCAGGGTTGCCTCGCTCGACCCATAGCGCCGTGGAGTTGTCTGCCGGGTCGTACGGACACTTCGCGACGCCCATTCCGATGCCGGGCACGTACTCGTGCCGGGGCAGGTGCGTTAGGTTCGACTGGAACAAAAGAGTAGCGTTTATTTTTATTGCCTACCCACTAGGTGTCGTCTTGTATTGCAGGTACAATATCGCTGATATATCGCCTCGCCGTATCGGCTGTACAATTTGTTACCGTCGTTTATAGGTTCGCCTGATTTCTATTGCTGTACAGTACAATTAAGCCGTGTGGTGACGGCAGAGTAGAATACATTTGTCACCAACCCCTACTCTTCCCGCGGGTGTCGTAAGAGGCGACTTAGGGACTACACATTAAACAGAGAATGGGCAGCAGCGCTCTCTGAAAAACATCAATCTTTTAAACTGCAATCTCCAACCCGCCTGCCTAGCGTGGAGATTATGGCAAAACCCTCCACTATAGTGGAGGAGGCTCATAGTCCAGCAGTGGACTGTAAAGGGCTGTTGATGATGACAGTACAATTACGGTTAGGATATGAGATACAATGTTGTTTGAGCTTATCTTTGAATTTAATAAGGTCTATATGGATGGAAAATAATGTAAAGCTTTGTCGTAGCCTCCTTTGTGTTATGTTGTATGTGTATAAAGTTATACGTAAAACAAACAAAATAGTCTGAAACATATTATTGGCGTATCGTGACACGCCGTACCTACCTAATAGGGAGAACAAATCCAAAATATTGTAGAATATTTTGGGGGCGATCACGTTCATTTTACGCGCCATTAATCAAAAATTTCACTAAAAATACAAACCTAACCGAATTTATGCGTTTCAAAGTCACTTACAGAACTGCCCGCCCCTGCAGCCCCCTACAACTCAACAACACATCTGCTATTAATTTTTCCAAAAAATTTATGTTCGTTTCACGTTGAACGCGATTTATTAACCGAAACTTATTATTTTGGAGGCGCTCGAGTTTTTTCGACGAGCCGTCCTCGGCGGATTCCTCTATTAGTATAATGCGATGGGTGGCGGTACGGTTTTCGAAATTATCATAAAATTACTAAATGTAGCATAAACGTGGGGTGGGCAGTGGCGGCGTCGTCGTGGATTGAGACTTTATGTAAATTTTAACGACGCTGCGACCATCGGGGCCACCTGTGCCGCCCTTCGCTCCGCCGCACCTGTCGAAAACCTATGCCGTTTTTATTTCAATAAGCCGAGGATTAAATTAGGCATGCAAGGACATGCCGCGGGCCCCCAAGGAGCGGGATTTTTCTTATTCTTGCTTCACGCTCGTGTTGGCAACCTATTGTGGCGCCCTAATGCGGTGGCTGGACACGCGGATGTAACGGACGGGCACAACTTTTGCTATTTACTCGCACACTACGATTAACATATTGGACTTTGCCTAGTAAATTTCGTTTAATGCAGTAGTTAAACTAAATCCTTATGTGAAATATGCAAGCGCAATGGCGTTATAAAGTTCATTAAGTCTAAAACTGTTTAACTAATTAGATAGGTACTAAAATTTTATTGATCCATTAAATTACTTTTATTAGCAACTTTTATGAATACAGCCTACTGGTATAAACCATGGTTTATGTGACCGAAAAATATTGTGTACAAAAACTTTAGGGTCAAAATTAGATGCGTTACCGTTTGTGCAAAGTTGGGGCACACGTAACAAAACATTTTAGCGCCGTGTGAGACAAAACTCCATTACGCGTCGGAAACCCTCGGCAAATACTTTAGAATCACACCAAATAGCAAACCACTTTGAATGGTGTATTATTTTGCGACAGAGCCGTAAGTCCGGGATAAATAAGCAAATGGATCGGACGGAAGCGCCCGGGGCGTTCGGAGCAAGAAAGTTTGCGGCCCGGCCCTCATTAGGCCATACTTTTGTTTGTTTACGAAATTAGCAGCTTTCAATGGCGGTGGCTGATGGGCGTCCATTGAATTTACAGTGAAAGGACCCGGACTTACCCAGTTTATGTAATTCGGTGTCAGGGATGCGATGTTTGGCGTCACGTTTGTATTGCTTCGGGAATTATTTCATTTTCAAACAAAACTTGGCTTGAACATTTCTTGTTTCTATTCAACATTCAATTAGATTTTTGTATCAAAATTTCATCTTACAGTAAAATTATATAATAATATGTGTAGAATGAAACACAAGTTAAAAAATAATTATATTATATTTAGTTTCAGCGGCGATCGGGTTATACCTAACAATCCACATTTTTCTGGCCAACAAAAATTAAGGCCAACAAAAACGATGGCCAGTTATTCTACATTCACCTGGTTGGTATCTGGTGCGTTTGCAAAATGGTTTCCCGATACGTCACGAGCGTATAGGGGGCGCTGGTATCGCTAAACGAGGAGATAAGGTCGCGATAGTTTCCCTTCAGCTCCCTTACAGTGTAAATAGGTCACCTGGTCAGATGCGCCGAGGTATTTCTAAGACGTTGTGAGACGACGCGACGTTCTTGTTTCTTTAAAAGATGTCCAATTGCTGCAACAACACGTTCTGACAAAGTTTTACTGGATGCCATTGTTAGCAAAGTAAGGAAGAAATTAAGTTTTAAGAGAACAATCAAAATTACATCATTGGAGTGTTAAAATGAGAAAGTATGGTATATATTTCCTTGTTTCTAAGGGCTTAAACTTCCAACTTTATTATTTGACAATAATATAGATTAAGTCTTGTATTTAATATAGGTACTTACAAAAATAATAGGAGACATAGGACCGGTGATAGGTTGGGAGAGGCCTTTGTCCAGCAGTGGAGGTCATTTGGTTGAAACGAACGATAGGGCAACATTTCCCGATTTCGCACTTGTTTAATTTCTTCCAATGTATTGAATAGAAGCTCACTTTTCCATAGAATTTATACACACACATTTTAAACAACAAAAAAGCGATTATAATCAAACTATAGCCAACTAATATCACCGCGCAAACATGTAGGCTGTCGTTCGACGTTAACTTCGAACGCACAAGGGATGAACGGGAACGGGACTAACTTCTGACGCGCGTCACTATCAGCTAATAGTGGCTCTGAGCGGAATTTATAAGCGCAATGTTGCTTTATGTTGTGAAACTATTTAGTGTGGTAGCGGGTAATGACATTCTGTTGAAGGACTTCCAGGCCTGGTGTTAATTTTATATTTTTTACATTTACGAGTAGAGTCAGTCGTACAGGAGATAAATTGCAGCGCTTAAGGAGCTTTCTAGTATTTATAGTACCTATTTTTGAGCAGGGTTAATTTTGTGGTCTAATTGAGTTTAAAGAATTTTTATTCTTTAACTTTTTAAAGATGTACTTTAATTTCAGTTAAAATGGTTACATGAAATTTCAATTTCACGTCTTATTTTATTTTTACTTAGATTACCAGACATAAATCAAGATAGAGAATTTAAAACACTGGCTCGCGAAGACTAGCCACGTTCAAGGCTAATTTAAATCAACTCCAGGAAGATCAGTATTTGTATCACAGAACGAAATATACATAATACATGCACCTCCATGTCTCGCTGGGCCCCAAGAGATGCAAAAGTCTGCATAATCAGAATGCTACCGAAGTTAGGAGCAGTAAGTTTTGAGAGGCCTGTACTCGTATCACTTGCATACAAAGCTCATTTTGCATTCCTAAAATAGAAATAAGCACAAGTTTAGCTCAAGTGTGACGGCAAAGTTCGCTTGACGTCGGGGAAGTGAGTAATGCTAATTACTTAGAAAATGTTTTAAATAAATGTTGGAGATTTTTATCTGAGTTGCCGGCGGCTTCGCTCAAACGATGTCCCCGGCAGACCCCCGGGAACTTTTGACCTGAATATTATGTATCCTATTATACAAGAATATAAAGACAAGGCAAATACAAGCCTGAAGAGCCCTTGTTTTTTGACAGATAATTCCCAGTACACGTTACTGTAATAAAATGTTATGGTTGACCTACTGACATTTGCACATTTGATATTAGACACAGCTCTTTTTATGACACAGTATACTTACAAAAAAGAGCTGAAACTTTATTAAGTTAAGCAATACTGTTGGGACATAAAGTAGTTTAAGATCAGAATGAAATAGTAGACAAAATAAATCTAGGTAATTCCCCTTATCGCTCAGGTATCACAAGTAATTAACGTCATAATGTAAGGTGAAGGTAATTAAAACTGCCAATCCGAAGCCATAAAATAAAGGAGATAACAGTCGTAAAGCTTCGACGATATAGGTCCCTAATTCGGGACGGCTAGGTGCACCTGCACCCGTGATATATGGCGCCGTATAGTGTAAAGGAGCGTGTTCGCTATAACATTCGTGTGTAAGCGTTGGGATAGAACATTCGTGTAGTGACGTAGGCGGCGAATCTTCTTGTCGTGATTTTTTTTATCAGGCTTTACTTAAGCCACCCGAAGTCCAGGGAGATCATAAACCATCATGTTGACACCATGAAATCGAAATAGATGACCGTCTCAGACTTTAAACTATAATTTGGATGATAAAATATTGTATAAATAGATACCTTTATTCGTGTCTGATATACTTAAATACAAATTAATGCACCCCAATTGGCGGATTCATAACTAATGAAGGTTATCCCAACAAGATCTGCATATTAAGTTCGCGAACCTCATATAGATAAGTTGTGCTCGCTTTTACCAATGTATACCCACCCTTAAGTTATTTGTTGCCGTGTAAGCCACTCATGATATTTTTTGTTCCGCAAAAAATATAACCATTTTAGTTCAAAAAACTGCATTCTACGGTTTAAGCTAAAAGCTTTTTATATTTTATCCAATTTGCAAACTTATGCAAACAGTAAAACTCAACTATTTTATGATCCTACAAATAGCTAAAGTACGGAATGGTGGAAATAAAAATTGAAGACATTAAGGTAAACATAGACTTGCCTTACTCGTAACATGGACTGTAATTACGAAGAATAATTATACAGGAACGGTTGAAGTAGCGCCGAAGCAAAACAACTACATTTGCAGTTGATTAAAAATGTAAGCGCATATTATGGGCACTCGAAACTGTCTGTAACGTGCACTCGCTATTAAGTTTTACGATGAGTACCGCAGCGAATAAAAACCGCTGTAGGTACGGTACCTCTGCATATGCTATGAACCAGACCTGGATAAAGTCACTGAGAAGCGTATTCATAGGCCAGGAGAGTAAAAAATATAACCCTCTTCTGCCGTAAGCCGGTAAAACCGTAGGTATTGTTTTTTACTTTAAAGTACCAAGTACCTAACAAACTGAGCTTTTTCGAAAGCCGTTTCTCCTACTTACAAAATGTTAATTTCAATACGGGTTCGGTTTACAAATTCCTATGTGGTAGAATAGATCTTCAAATATCTATGTAGAGTCGTGCAACGTGCATAGGTGCAAGATATTCGTACTTAACGATGGATTATAAAGCTATTTCCCGAAGTGCACTCAACGCAGATGCACGTCGCTGCCGTAATTGACAATAGCATCAATATAGAGTCAAGATACTCGTAAAGACCCTTTCAAATAGACGAGACTTTTACGAGAACTTCCTCGTGCTGTCAGGTGTCAATCGAGTCGACTTATTCAATATCGGTTTCACCTGATATCGCAGAAATAATATCGGAAAATGAATAGATGGAACGAACATGATAACCTTATTTAAAAGGAACGAGAGGACCCGTTTCAATACTCATGTGAATTGACAGATTCGGTATTCGATTTTATTACGCGTCGAACTTTTTCAGGTAAACAACTTAAGATAGAAAATGCCATATTAAAAAAGCAACCACTGCTTGTAAAAAAACAATCAGAAAGTTGGGAACATTATCAAAAGTACAAAACAAAAGCATTTACCCTTTATCCATGTTAACCATGCAAAGGCAAATCTGCGATTGTAGTACTTGAGAGGCGAACTTTTTGCGGAGTTGTTATGGCAAAGTCTATAGGAAAGCTCTCGAAGTTCGTACGTCTAAACTTTCAAGTATATGTACACTGCTCCAAGTTGGAAACTTATTTTAGGCCATAAAAGTTTTTATGTAGGTTTGTGAAAGCTGGATTACTTTGCGAATGTTTGCGGATAACAGTCTACCGTGGACATTATTGTGACAAGATATAGGCTAAGTTCAAACGTGTATGTACTCTACATTTTGTTGCAGCTTTCTTAGGGCGATTATACTCGTTCAGTATATGGATAATTAAATTATTGATTTTCTTTCGTGATTGCTTAGAGGGTGAATTATTAATTTAGGAACGAAGCAGTTGATGGTTCGCCACTTTATTGCATCAAAATCGATATAGAAGTTAGAACATTTCAGGCACTGGTTAAGTGCCTCTAGCTAGACAATGCACCATTTATCAGTTTTCGGCCCTATTTCGTGATATTGTCAATTGAGATATTATAGCAATTTAATCGAAACGAGAAAGAAGCAAGAATTAAAATTCACGAAGTTTGTTTAAAAAAACATTGTTTACGTTACTTTGCAAATTGTTGCTATACCTTATCCGAGCAAGATCAATACGCTAAAGACATTACAACCATTCCCGTAATAAAACAATGACCGAAAACAATCGCTCAGTTCCAATGCATTAGGCAAACATTTAACCGAAAAGAACGAGCGCAAAAACGAACCGCTCGTTTGTTACGGCTCCTGCAAATAACAATAGAGCAATTTGTACCTTGGCTGATTTAAAACACATCGCGTTCGTCTTGTTCGGATAAAAATGCGATAAGCCAGCTTATTGATTGTGCCCATTTAAATTGAAAACGCTGGATCTGTTTGCGTCACAGAAATTAAATGAAAGAATCACGGTGTGATCCCGTAATGCGCCTGAGTGGCATTAAATCAGATGAATGGCGTCGAATTAATGCTTACCTGTGTTTTATTTTATGCCAGGCGTTATCGCTTGGTCTTTCTCAAGTATTCGTAATGAGCTTTTGTTTATCCGATTTTAAATGGAGTAAGTGGAATTGTTGCTTTTTGGTTTTACTGAATTCTGAAGAATTAGGGTAATAGGATTTGCTGATACCGTTTTAGATAATAAAACATGTTAATAGTAAACCATTTTTTCACTGCGAGTGTGTGACTTAGTATTTATATTAATTGGGATATTATGAATTGCTTACTATGGCCCTGTGGTTTATTAGATAGGTACTGAATTTTTTTATGCATAACAAGGCAGGTTAGTGTGTCGGATTATAGTGTATGTTACACAAGAATCTAATTAATTCACTCAAGTTTTTTCTAAGATCTTTTGTTGAACTCCAAATAAAACAACATAATTTAATGACGTCAATACAACGTTACAACCGTTGTAGCAGTTCGGTTATTGAACGTTAAAAGTTAAAGTGATTCTGTAGCAATTCCATCGAAACCCCGAAAAGCAATCGGCGTCAAATCGTTCAGCGAACGGCAAAAAGTTCGGAATAAACTTTGAAAGGCGATTTGTCGAATAATAAGAAACAGAATTGCCCTTGAACGTTGATAAAAACTCGCGAAACAAGCCACGTCATTTGTTTCCAATACGCGTTCAATCGGACGGTCATTTGTAACGGAATAGATACAACCGCGGTGCACTAGGGCTGCCGCGATACACTTTTCAGATTTGTAAACAAGTTTTATGTTACAAATATTCTTCCTTGTTTCTTGCTTCTAAAAGTTGAGTTATTTATGTCTAAATTAATAAACCTACACATTTCTGAAAAGGATGTAGCATGTAAATAAATAAATATATCTTATGAAGGATAATTTTATCACCATAATGTAGTCTGATGTGATGACGAAGTTAGGTTTGCTATCTATTATCTTCGGTTAAATGTTGGCATTATGATACATTTTCTATTTTATTAAGAAGCATATTATTTTCGATCACAACATTTTTGGAGCCAAATTAATTAATTAACAAAAACATCATGAACATGCTTGTTAAATGAAGGTGAAGGTTACAAATTCACGTATTTAACGCGGTTTTGATCCTTGTACGAAATATTCACCACTGACATAGATTTCTTTTTATTTGTAACCCTATCTAGAGCAAATACGCGCGCCGGCTATATGCGCCCGCGACGCAGCGCGTATCAATCCCTCACATGCGATTTCACCCAATTTTTGAAACTGACGCGACCCCTGCCGGGGAGTGAGCGCATTACTCAACTCCCAGATTAGCACTCAGTCTCATGCCTGCGGTTTACGAGATTGGACTTTGTTGTAGTTTTATATCAAAAGATAAGAATATTATTTGAATGCTTATAGCAGTAAACTTATGCTTCAGATTCCATTTCAGTTGAAAAATAAACATTAATATGATTCTAAAAACTACAATCCACTACAGCAATAACTATGCAAATCGCAAGAACAGCAAATGTCTGAAATATTAAGTAATTCCAGTGCTGCAAAACTATTGTTGCTTGAACATTGAAATGGAATAAAAGCCTTTGTATTTAAATCGAATCTCAATTGCTGATGCTTTAGAAGATATGAAAGTAAAACAAATCAGTTTTGAAAGGGAATTAAGACGGTCCGCGCTTGAATCGAGGACTATCTCTGTTTTCGCAGTGCTCTGTACAATGGCCGGATCACGCCCCATCCCGTTTCCCCACAAACCGGGAGTAATATATTTTCAATTTTTGGCGTTCTATTACATTGAGTATTTGACTTATAATAGGATTTATCACCACCGCAGAAATGTCTGGAATAAATCATGCGACGCGTGGAAAATGCAACTTGCAATTTTTCCCGCTCACAACTTAAATTAGGTACTTAATATGACGTGTCATTGATTTCAGATTACCTCATTTATGGATGCTCGTAAAAAGTTGATTTTCTCAAATCTGAATACTTTCGTTATGACTCGTAAAAACTTTTGATTACGTATTAACTCACAGCCAGTTTACGATTAACGTAAAGACTTTACTATGTTGTAATTTACTTTCTTGACATTAATATTTACATGGATTATGAAACAAAGGCTCTGCTTTGAGATTGCTCCAAAATTTTCAGTTTTATGGCCAATAAAAACCTATTCCACGTCTACACCGTTTTCGTGAAACTCAACATATTTACAAGGGTTGCTGTACCGTTGTGCCAAACAATGCGTAAAACATTATTTGATTTTCATACCCTTTTCATGTTCAAACTTGTCTGTATGCGGATTCGTTCTTATCTGAGGCGGAAGGGTGCCGTCTGAGGTTCCAGCAGGATGCATCCGTGTTTACAATACATTTTATGTGCAATAAACCCGTCCTATGTACACTTTAAACCGCGAATTTGTAATAAGATTATAAAAATTCGCCCGCTTCGGAGGTGATAAAACGTGCGAGGGGTCAAAATGGCCGGCGATATGTCATTATGATTATAGAGTCAGCCAGACCCCTAGCCGTTTTATGTATATTTTCCATTTTTGGGTAGGTTATATCAATTTTAGCTAGCGTTTATTCTTTTTATTATACTTTACAGTAAATGAGTTTTAGTAGGTACAACATTACCCACAATAAAATACAGCAGAATATTACTTACTGTTTAAAAAAGAAATAATACTGGTAATTTATTTGTTGTGTTACTACCTCAACATACCTCAATTTCAACGGAACACATCCTAAGTATCGATTAAAATTCTCATAAACGTTCATTCATCGAGGCGCCTCAACCCTCCAATACACCTCTCTCACGACCATAAAAGCAGATGACCTGCTAACTAATAAACGGCTATGACTAAACTATTGGGGTACCGAAGTCACTGCCGAACTCTAAAAGCGGTCGTTGAAAAACACGATAAACCGTGTGAAGGGTCAGACCCACTATACATCATAAAATTATATGAAAGTCAGACGCAGGAAAAGTGAGGTGAGGACGCGGCCTGAATTATTGCGGGCTGCTTTCGATACCTATTGTAAAGCGCTTTACGACTTTAAAAATAATTTCATGGAAATAACGGCACTTATCGGACCGGACGGACGCTCGGAACCGAGTGCAAATAATAAATCTAGTTATAATGACACGATATTTTACCTAAAACTTTGGTACCAAATAGAATTTTCACTGTTTAAAATGTTGTATGAATTTTCGTGAAGTTGATGTTTGGTTGCTTCCTTATTTGGGATGATAATTTTATTGTACAGGGTGTAAATAACAATAATAGGTACTCGTATAATGTTAAAAGTGTTGAAAAATTCTTATTTTATCACGAATATTTTCAGTAAAATTCATGAATTGGAAATTACAATAAATGTCCTCAATAGAGTCGTTCGTTTAGAAGACGCAATGCGAATTTCGAATTCGTACCTTCGATTTATTCGGATTCACAGTTTGTTGACGCATGAAAGGGTTATCAATCAGTGCTGCAGTGTTAGAGGAAACAAAACATTTTTAAAATTAAATACTACCTTTGTGTATTATTATTCTCACGTCTATGTCGTTTTATCTAAAATAGTTATCTATAAAATCTTAAATCATAAAAAGAACCAAACACCTAGCTAAGCCATTTTGATAGCTTTCTTAAAAGTAGCGATAAAAATTTTACTAACACATAATTTCTTATCTGGTTTCCATAGCCACGTTACCAATAAGAATTCCCTCCCTCGATAGCATAGAAATCCTTTCGGATAGCATGAGGAAATCACAGGGAAATCCCGTCGACGACTTGAAACCGTCTTACGGCATCATTCGAAATCACTGTCC
Source organism: Ostrinia furnacalis (assembly GCF_004193835.3). Taxonomy (NCBI): domain Eukaryota; kingdom Metazoa; phylum Arthropoda; class Insecta; order Lepidoptera; family Crambidae; genus Ostrinia; species Ostrinia furnacalis. The sequence continues at coordinate 956,881 of NW_021131019.1, forward strand.
GTGAAATTTGCCGTCTCCGCGCCCGAGCTGTGGCGTTGCAGATGCACGCTACAGTTCGCGCCAGTAGAAGCCGACAATTTGTCAACGAATTTTGATAAATATTGATCCAAGTATAAAACGTACCGACAATTTTGTAAACGAATTATGACAAAGATCGACTCAAATATAAAATGTAATTAGCAGATGAACCGGAGCTTCTGTACAGTTATTAATAATTAGTAATAAATAATCACTGGTTGCTGAGACATTGGCTTAGCCTAGTGCAAAGCTGTATATCACACTGTACTAGTCCATTTGCAAATAACGTTTATTATTATTAAATGGAGCTTAGGTACTTTCACCGTATCCTTTACATAATTTCACTTTGCAAGCAACTTACTCATATAAGTTCACTTGATACATAGACAGCTTGGTATCAATGTTATTCAGCTTTATTTGTTACAAAAATTGCCAGTTTCTATTGGCGCACTATTAAATTGCTATTTAGAATTGGAATCCACGATCATTTGAAAGAATTCCATGGATTCGCAATTGAAAGGAAAGTTTTTATACTCAATCAATTCCGGTCTGCTACCTTGGCGATCTGCTTAGTATGTTACGTTATTTGACGCTTAAAACAACATATTTAAATAATTGAAGATAATATAGCAAAATAGTTAAAGAGTAAAACGTACAAACTAGAAGCAACGGCCAACAAAGGCCTTCTAAAGTCGTTAAATACCTATTTAACATTTTAATTTTAATTGGCCTTATGATTTCTCAAAATACCTATAGTATCTTGTCTATCAGACAATAAAGTTCTTGAACACAAAATTGCATTGCAACAGGTTCTTACAATTCGCGTTTCCTGTCTTATAATCTAAAGCCACACATCTAAGAACAGCAAGCGCCCTCAACTAAAGAGATGTGATGTTGATCCGTATGTACGACATGTGGACCTGTGGAGCCCTGGCAGCGGTCCAAGGTTCATGCGGATCAGCTCGAGCGAGAGCCTCCAGATAATGGCTGCTGTTGATGACTGACGATTTGACGCCAGAAAGGTTGTAGATAGAGATCTGTGACGAACTCTAAAATAAGGCAGAGAGAGAATCAATTTGTTGAAAGGGACAATGTACGTAGATAATATTAATTCATAAACTTTTTAAATGGCAGCAAAAATTAGGTTAAGATCGCGTGGTAACGAGGCGCCTTCTATTGTGGATGGCACGGTCTTCAAGACGTATTGTTTTGTCCAGTTAAGCAATATACTTGGGTAAGTATGTTATGTATTTAATGTACCTAATAATTATAATTATCACTCAAAGATTAGATACATAAAAGTACAACTATTCTCTTTTTATTTTTCAAGTGACAAAGTTACAGTTTGAGAGAAAATACGGCAATCATTATGCCCATCATGGCCTACCAATTTGTAAGTCAAGGTGATTTATTTATTTATTTAGATACCAATAGCGTTACACAGATATAACATTGACAATAAATAGACTAGGTAACAGCCAATAATGACTCTAATTTTCATAGTATTGGAAATTATAGACTCACTCGGGTATTTGGTGACCTCGAAATGATCTATGAATAAAACTTGTCATGAATTTGAAAACGCTAGTGAATCATTCAGTCTAGTTTAGTACATCTAGTATATCATTTGTTCACGTCACGATAAGCGGCCGAATCTGTTGCGCCTGGCGCATCTCCAAGTGTGGGGCGAATCAGTTCAAGAGGGTTACGAGTTTGGACATAATAGTTTGTGTCGACACGTGAAGTATATTTTCTTTTTTGCAGTTCATTTTACGATTGGATACACGCGAATATACACTTACGTATAGTAATAATTAAGTTGATGTCCGATATGAATGAGCACGTTTTAGCAGCGTAGGTGTTCATAGCCGAACGCGCTTTTGGCAACTACCATTATCTGCGCAAATTCCTTACGCATGAGAGCGCATCCATAGTTCCCCGACGCTACAACGTTAAGCTAGCGCTACGAGAACGTTAACCGTAGTCTCGTAGTATCAGAGAACCGATCGCTTACTACGTCAAACTCTACGCGTGCTACGAATGCTGTAGCAAGAGAAATTGCTGAAAGTATGTAATATAGGGCGTGAGGGAAAAGTTCTTATTTTAAACTGTGTGTATTTAAGGATTATGTGAAAATGTTTCTGTTTTATTGTGTACGATGGCGTTAATTTATGCAAATGTACCCAAAATTTTAACAACACATTAACGCTGTTAAGCTTCTAAACGGTACAACTTTTTTATATTTACTGTAGGTGCTGTATCATGTAATAATGATTCAAGAGAGACTAATGACAATGTTCAAGCCTATGACTGGTCTAAATATGAAAACTATCCATCTAAGGTTTTGTCTCAATCGGGATTACACAACAAAGCAGTTGTAGTTTAGAGTTCATTCAGAAGAGAAAAAATATTAGTATTTGTTTGGCAAAAAGACACAATCTGTCCCATACGCCCTGTATATTTTTATGTATGTTAAAAATGTGTACTCACGTATAACACCCAGTCCTTGGGGCTGTGTGCGTTGGTACCGCACACATACAAGCGGGACCCGTCGCCCATCGGCTGGATCACGCGCACGTGGTTGCGGCAGTCGAAGTGCTGGAACATAACAACGTGTTAATTCATGGCAAATTAATTACAAGAAACATGTGAGGTATAGTCGATTAATGTTTTATTATATGCTAGTTAAATTAAGCCATTAAATACGTAGTTTGGAGCGAACTATTTCTATCACAAGGGTTTTTAATGCATAAATTGTCATGTGCAGCGAGAGAGCGCGCGAGACGCTTTAATTTAGACCATAAAAGTGGCACACAAAATGAATCTTTTTCCGGTAACCACGCAAGAGTAAATTTATTAAAATAGACCAGCAACGAGCGAGACCAAAATGGAGGGAATCGAATTTATTTACTAAATACCCCGGGCGAAATTCGTTGGAATAATAGTGATTCGCGAAGTACGAGTGTGTATGAGTGTTCACAGGCCGTGATTATGCAAATTTGCGTCCAACATAAATATTAAACGGTGCATTAATATTCGGAACGACAGAAATAATGCATCGCTCGTCCGCGGACAAAGCATCCCGCTCAACTGGCCTGTGCAGTTCATTTCGGCGCAAAACTGATTAATCTTTCAAAAAACTGAACACGTCTGCTTGGTACTGACAGTTTGGGCGAACTTAATTTTTAATAAAATATTTTCATGTTGATTATTTTAAAATTTCAGGTATTAAAGTAAAACCGAAGAAAAAAATTTGAAATTCCTAAGAATTTACTTTCGAAAGTTTTTTTTTATATTAGTGCTACTGAAATGCTGTGTCAAACCGTCATTTTAATATGCCCGTTCGGAGAATCTTATTTTTTTTTTCAAAATAACGGACCTTTACAGATTCAAAAGGCAGTTTTCACAATTATTAGGAAATACTGAGCATTTTTTTTTAAATAACATAAAAATAGAAGAAAAGCCAAGTAGGTCTACCTAAGTACTGCCAAGATCAAAAGTACATAACGAAACAAAACTGACCGCAGTCACTCAAGCCGCACGAGAATCATCAAGGCATTTGACAAAAGCGTTGCAGGTATTGTCTATGTCGCAGATTGGGCGGTCGCCGCGGTTGCCCTGGGATTGAAACTAATTTTCTGCACGTCAGCCCGCACTGGGCGCCACTGTCGCATACCGAAACACAAATGGAATAGAAAAATGACGCCAACATATTTCCAAGAGGATATATTTATGACCTCAGACCCGCCGCTGTGTAGATTCCGAGTATTAGGGACGTTTTCAAGGAAATAACGTGGGAGTAAATCATGTGCAAAGGACTAACAATGGACTCATTGTTGCTGTAAGTCAAGAAATATTAGGCGTAACGTAACGCTTACTGAATTGTAAATGGATATTTCGAAGATTCAGAGCAGGTCGAATAATATCCGAGTACTCAATCACATTAAATTCTGTACATTGCATTTTCAAGTAAAAGCATTTTTATTTTTAGCATTATTATGAAACGCAAAATGTTCGTTAATTTGGCAACTTAACGAGGTTCCGTACCTGTCTAAAATTATGGAGCTGTGATACGTAATTAATTGGTTAAATCGTTTATTTTGCAGCCAGCTATATTTGGTACAATAAATTATTGTATTAAGGGTCGACGCTGCAGAATTAAAGCGGGCAGAGTTCTAATAGGCGTATAATATTAACGCAGTGGCCACACGTAAATAACTAAACAATTACCGGAGTGTTTTGTTCCGTAGCAAAAACTCCGCCACAGTTTCTTGGTTCGGCCTCACGGAGGCAACTTTCCGAGAGATTGTTCTAAAGTAATTATCGGATTAATATACTCTGAGCGTTCAGCCGCTGTACTGACGCGAACAGAAAACTGTTTTGCAGAAACAATCAGAATTAAGCACAAGAACAATCAGGCTCACGTCTAAGTTTCTTTTAACGGCAGTTAGCCGGCTCTCGCATAAGTTCACTCCGAACTAATGCCTTCGATTGCTCCATTTCGTTAATTATTCGCCACTTTGTACGTAAGTAGATTTACGGTCGGCTTTTCTCGCGTTCTTCGACCAAATGATTTTTTTTCGTGCGCTATTTTCCTGTAGCGGCGTTTATTAGGTTTTTAAGAGTATCGATTTGCATTGCCAATGCGCTTTTGCTTTTCGGTCGCTATCATAGCGATCGGGGATATTGAGTGCTGCTGGAGGAAAAGTTTAAGTAAGTGCTTTTGTAAAAATCCAAAAAGAAAAACCTAAGTATGTATCAGCTAAAAAAAACTGCTTCGTCGTAGAAAATACACTAACAACCGAATAAAGGTCCAATTGAAATAAACATGATATCTGGAAGTAGAGACAGTATCTTCCCAAAATTATGCGAACAATCAAAGGAAAATTAGGGCAAACAAGCCATTTTTTTAGTGATGGTCAATAGTTATAAATCTTAAAGGACAATGTTCGTTCTCCATACATTATTCGCCTAAGAACCAACAATTTTGACATATTACTACCCGAAAGCGAAATAATACGATTCTGTGTGTAAGAACAATGATTCCTGGTGGACACTTGCCATAAAATTAATGATTAAGAATATTAAATCACAGCGATTTTATAATATGTCGTTTATGACAACATGGCGTCTAATGTATTGTGTGAATGTATGAACACCGATTCGCGAAAAATGTTTTGTATTGTCGTCACGCCGAGTCGCAGCCAAATAGTATAAAATAATAGAACAAGTTTTAGAAATACAACTCGGCATTCCACTTTTATAATATGCCCACATATTGCACGTAAATAAACAAAATGAATCGTAGGTTGTTTCCACCCTTGTCATCTGACACATGAAATAAACTCCTATTGTATTATAGATATCGAAGCCGAATCGTATATAATAATAGAATGGGTTTTGGAGATCACTCGGAGTTCCACTTTTATAAAATACCTACATATTGCATAAAAATAACACGAATCATGAGTTTTCCTTTCACCATTTACATCTGACACGAGATAACAAACTCCTATCTCCATGACTACCGTCGTAGTCTATGCCAAAGACAACANAATAAAGTACGGTAATGCCTCGTACAGATTTTATCGGCAAAAATTATGGAACTTGATAGGTTTTAGACCATGCCACGCACCAAAACGTCCGGAAGTTGTAATAGTATTATAGAATAAACGTTAAAAGACTTATTTATTTAATTTTTCAATGCTTAAGTGTCCATTAGAATGAATGGGTGCTTAATGTATTAAAAAAAATAGAAAATAATTATGATGGGTTAATGTTTTTGGGCGGTTTTTAGGCGGTTTCTGACAATGTCCTTTATACAGTCCAATCCAATCTTCAAAACCTTATTGTTAAAAAAAATCTGCGAAGTTTCGAAATCATTCTACGGACCGTATAACAGGATCACACCGCTCGAGCATATCGAACTAAGCCAGCGAACATTTTGATTCTTTAAAAATCTCAAACAGTGATTTACTTCGCCCGTGAATTTTCCTTAATAGCGTCACAAAGAGAGGCGAACTTAAAACAACAGGCCCGGGCCGTGGTCGCCTTAACGGGAATTTCGCCGACGGCATTTTTCCAGCCTTTTTCGTGTTACGACATCGTGTTTAGAGAAAGGAAAACTCGCCGACAGCGAGAAACTTTGATTATAGCCTTCACGAGTGGCCGGTCCTCTGCCGGCGAGGTGATAGACTCGGGAGATTTCTTTTTTATGGCCCTCTTTGATACTAATAAAACAAATTTACTTTTTTTTTTAACATCGGAAGAGTTGGGACCATGTTGTCTATTGCCTTCCTTCAGCGCTATTGCTAAAGTTTGACCTTTATTCGCCCATACATGCCGGATCCAGAGTTGAACCAACTTGTGAATTTGCTTGCGACACTTTTTGCCTTTTGTGAAGATACCTTTTAGAGTCGCAAAGGGGTTTTACTGCTTACTTTGAGACTTTATACATTTCGCATGAGACATTCCATTTCTGGTTTCGAGCTTTATGACTCTCTTATTAGATGTATAACCCTGTTTGCCGAGGCAACATGCGGGTATAAAACTAAGTTTGCTTTAGTTAATACGTTTCATCGTAGACACATAAGAGTAAACCAGTTTATGTGCAGGGTATCATTATTTCCGACCTATGTACTTTAAGTTTTTATGTTAGGTAGCTATATAAAAAAATCTTATAATCACTTCACCTGGTGAATTTTATTGTAAAACCTATGTGTTTTTCGATAATTTAATGGACTCGAGCTTTGTTGTGTTTTTAGTTTTATATTCGTCACTAAAAACATTTGTAAGAAAATGACGAAAAAGAAAACCTATCACTTATTGTTCAATTAGACGTTATGCAATTTATTACAACCTAATACAGTTTATTGAAAGGGAGAACGTCAAAATCGTTCACAACGCGAAGAAAAGCACTCGGCCGTAAGAGCCTCGCTATTATCGAATTAGTCGATCGCGAGCATCGCAATAATCGTTCCCCGATCTTAGAGAGGGAGAGGCCGAGAAATAAAACAAATATTGCTTTTACGCCGCGATTGTAAATCAAAATTAACGGCTTTAATATAGCGAGCCACCGCGCGCTCTAAGCTCCCGCCATGAAATATGCCGCCGCCCGCCGTTCACTGTTAAAAATAGGATTAACCCTTGATAGAAATAGTGCTAGTTGCGAGTAATTCAACGGGAAATAAGCAAGTTTTTAATTAAATTGCGCCAGAGACGCGTTCCATTTGGCTTAATGGCCGACTCACCTCCGACTTGCCTTTCGACACGCATTGGGCTACGTTGCTCGGCTCCAAATTTATCGAATCCCTCTGTGGAAGAAAATAAAGGTTTTAGAGAAAACTTGTCTGGGTTCGGGAATTAGAAACACAATGTTGAGGGTGTTTTCCTTGTAATGCTTACTAAAACTCTCTAGCCCAAATCTTTGAAAATATTCTCAATAACTTTACATTCTAGAAGGGATTTAAGTACTAAATTAATGTTATTATAATTATCATTGCAGCTAATAATGTATTTTCTATAATTTGCCATAATATCATAAAATGCATATTGTTTATTGCCCACTTGATACACATTATTTGCTCTAGATAATATTATTGAACAACAAATTGTTACGTCAATTTTGATAATAAAACCTTTGCATTAAAACCATTTAACGAGCAAGTATGTAAAAAAAAACTCACTTCACAATGCGATGCGCTAATATTGTTCATGTTGAGCCGATACAGCCGGTCCCTGAAAGAAAAGAAAACTTTGTGAGCATAACATCCTCACCTAAACTCAAACTTCAGCTATTCAAGGGGATAACAAAAGTTCCTTTTGCTTTCCGAAATAGAATTAGGGTACAATGTTGTCGCTAAAAGCAGTAAAAGAATGTTAACGGTGATCATTTTATTTCAGAAAATGGGCCAGTTTATTAGTTCCTGTATTGTGTAGCCTTCGTGACACGCAGCGACCCATATCACCTCATCATATTGAGCTAGTAGAGCAAACACTATATAAATACAATGTAGCACTTTGTGCTCCGTATTAAGAACTACTTTCGCGTAAAATGAAGGCAGGGTAAATAAACTAATATTATTTTATTTTTATTGGAGTGATAAAGTGTCACTGAGTCGTTAAAGTATAAAATCGGTTTACGATACGTTTGAAAATAATAAAGACGTTTATAATTGGGTGGGTTCTTAATCAGAGATTGCAAAGTTTGCTACAAACTAAGGTTAAAAAATTACAACGTCATTATTCCAGTACGTGCCTAGGTGAGTATAAACTTAAACTACTGTTATTTAGTGAACTTTTTTAAATGATCTACTTACATAGCGCCGACGTATAAAGCATCCCGTTTGGAATCCACGAAGAAAGTTCTGTAGTAGAGAGTTCCACACGAAAACTCGCGTACATGATCTGTAAAGAAAGAAAACAGTGTTAAATATTTATAATTATGTCGAATCTAAAGGCTATTGTAATATTCGTCGAACTTTTGGAAATAGGAACGTACCTATCTAACTTTTGAAAATCAAGTTACCGCCACTTATATCGGGAGGAATAAAATGCCCATCTTTCTTTATCTTATTAGTTAGAAGCTCAAAGTGCACAACTTCTTAGACAGCCAAACTACAATGCAATATTTAGTTTTAATGTTCTCTCTTCCAAAGTTTCGTTCTATTAATCTCGTTCAAAGGTCTACTACAAGTGCGCCGTCAGCCCGGCAGATTGGTGTCGGCGGGTTTATTTCAAAAGAATGTCGACTACTTGTACTTTCTATGACTTTGACAACATGTAAAAAGGACAACTTATGTCGGCGGGTTTGGTGTTTAGACTGCATGAAGTACACTCGGTTTAATGGTGGCACCGTTAACACAAACATTATATCCTTGTTAATATTTATTACCTTTCAGAAAATGTATGTCATACACATAAAATAAGGACAAAATATTCGCGATATGTCCTAAATTCCAATAATGTAAGCAGATATTTTTATAAACAAGATGATCAAAGGTACATCAAAGGCCACGAAGGTCACACGCGAGTGTTTGAGCTATTGGAGCCCAGAATAGAATAACATCAAAGGTTCTGTTCTCTGTACGGATGCTGAAGATTTCATTCTGACATACAACCAGAAAAAATATGATTTGAATGTAGCAATCGAATGTAGCGAAACTCGAAATACCACTCACTGATTAATCACGACATCCCAGAAACTAAAACACCTACAACCTAGAAATTTGACAGATAGGTTCGATAAGTATAAGGTGTAAATATCTGCTAAGAACGGATTTTACGAAAGTCCACCACTAAGGGGGTAAAACGGGATCCACACGCACGAAGTCGCGGGCGGCCGCGAGTGCTATTTTATTTGCAAAACACGAAGTTATGTGATCAACACGTCAAATCCAAAAACTTGAAACTCATGTTTAATAAAGTCTCTTAACTTTAAATGGAATATTAGTGTAGATAAAAGTAGCAAAATTTTGGAAATGATATAAATAATTCATTATTTACGTAAGGAACCTAAACATCTTGATCAACTTGCAGAAACAGTTCATAATATTTTCTTGTATTTTCTTAATTTGTTGGGGTGAAAATCATCCCTTACAGTCAGTTTTTATTATTACATTGAATCGCTAAGTAAGGTCTGACTAGAATGAGTTCTCTGATTGTCTCATTCCTTTGAATTTGCACGGGCACACGTCTTATATACCTATTATTAAAGTTCGTAGGACACGTAGGGGTGCGTGCGTTCGTTTTACTGTTTTGGGCGACTATAGATTCTTGTACCTTTATTGTGGCGGTTTGTATAACCTCCCTTTTCATTCAATAATTGAATGAAAGTTTGAGAAAATATTTAAAATAGAAAGCAGCCAGCCGATATTGACAGTTGCTGAAGGCTGTACAATCATGAATACGACATGATGGGTACAAAAGCCGGATAATATTTGAAAATCGAGTCACTAAACTTATAGGTTTTCTTGCATTGCTTCTTCCCAGCATTAGCCTACATTATGTCCTTGAAGCAGTGGTATGGTTACACAGGGAGTGTAAAGGCGCTTTATAAAAGCCTAATTATAAAAAAATAGGTACTTTTATTGACATGTTATATGATGCGGGCTGCATTTACTTTTACTTGACTACAAACCGCATCCCGTGTAACAAGTCCTTCATGATTTTTAAAGAATACACGTAATTAATGATAGGTTTATACTATTATGTAAACATCAATTTACTATGCTTTTCATTCTAAGCAGTATTCCAGAATAGTCCTAGACGTACTGGTCACGCGTCCAGCTAACAGCCGAGCGGGATCGAGTCACGCACCGAACAACAATGGCTACTTTTATAAGGGCGGGCTACAACTACAAATTGACTGCGCCCGAACAAATAAAACTGGAAACAAATATTGTCCTGCAATTGTTTTAGGGCCTATCCGATTTAAGGACTCTGGACATAAACTTCGTCTTTCGGATATATTTATGACAATAGTGATTGAAATTATTATGTTTGTGGAGTAGTGAATAACACAGTCAAAACAGAGTTCGAGTCATCGTATGAAAACTAGATGGTAGGCTAGGCTAGTTGTATTGAGTTAGAACGCAGTGTGTCAGTGTGAAAGTATTTTTTTACACTTTTTAAGTATACATACATACTCCTACGTATAGAGTCTAATTTTATGTTGTCCACGCCATGGAATTTGACTGTTATCATTTTATACTCTGCCCTCTGGCGCTGGATCATACATGCTTGATGCACCCACTTTTTCTGACCAATATCAAGTTTTCAAGTACTTTATTTGCAACATCTACTTTGCAAAGTCGTAAAAAGTTTAATTTAAAAATATTTCAAGCATCAGATGTCTGCTATGTGACAATGTTTCGCTGCGCCAAATGGAGTTCGTTTTGGGAATGCGACATCGGCATCGGGAATTGGGCAGGCGCAGCGGCTCGCGACTGAGTTGCAGTCATCGCCATAGTCAATGTTTGTTTAAACGGTAAAGCTAGTCCGCGCAAAAGTAAAGATTTCCTTCGCTTGCTGGGCGACTGCTCTGGAATCTGAATTCTGAAATCGTGGGTTAAATTATCAACCGCGACAATAGGTTTTTCAAAACTTTGCATCTTAAATGCTAATAAATCCAGGAGAAATAAGTATAATTAATTGATATTTAATACGACGCAGAATGTTTAATCATATTGGGTTAATATTATTACAAACACTGTGATGCAAGTTCATAATATTATGATAATGTTATTAATCTTCGCAGATTGTGGACACAACCATAGTAAGACCTGCTCAATAACGACGAACTCAAGAAAATGCCTAGCAATAGCTGGATGAATAAGCCTCCTTAGGCTGAAAGAGCCTTCTTCTTCTAAGACAATATTTTAAGGTTGATTACGAGTAATAGGGCTTTGAATAAAGCTAATATGAATATGTACTTCTTTATTTCAAATGCACTGTGGCGCGCTCGCGACTGCAGCCTTGCAGCGTCGCCGGTGGGACGGCAACCTTGTTGCATGGATTTGCATACTCTGTGACGTCTGAAGTTGACTGAATGCTTTATATGGCATGCCTGTTCACATGCTTTCACGTGTAGGTAGATCAATAAGCCTAGGAACGTAGCTAAATGGAGGAAACAGAGTTATGACGTGTATTTCAGGAACAATAATTATGTAAGCTTATATTGTCAAAAAGTTTTGTTATAGTGTAGAGACACCTGCTGCAGCTTAATTCAAATGCATTTTGTCGATTGTAGAAATCGCCTGTCAAATATTTTTAGCTATCAATATTTAGGAGAGTGAATAATATTAGCATTAGCATTATCCCCTTTTAAATTGAAAAATATTAAAAACATTTCAGCAGCCGTAAAATTCTCTCTTTGAATGTTAAAGCATAAATTGCTAGCAAAATATATTTTCAAACTATACTTAGATCAAAGACAACTACGAGAGTTCATTCCAAGTATTATTTTACGACATATTTGAAATTCCATATATGAAAGTGTTCACTTTTATTGCGATGTAATTTTATACGATAACAAAAACATTTGAAGTCTGTCGGCGGCCATTAGAGAGATCGCTTGGAAATAACCTGATGTTGAGTGTTGACTGTCTTCATTTCATCTTATTACGATTTCGTTTATTTTAGTTACAAGAAACACAATATTAGCAAGATTCCCAGAAAGATATCCATAGCGGATGGGAATATTATTAATGATTCAGAAACAATTACGCTAAAAGCAAAGGAAAATACACGAATACATTTTCGGCGCGCCACTACGTGTACAAATCATCAAGAATTTTTTCAGCCAAGAGATTCGACACTATGAAATACTTACATATTTCAGCGGCAAGCCGCGCCCGCCTGTCGTGCTATCTTTCATTGCGAATCCTGTCAGAATCACAAATTCAGTGCTAGTGCATTTTTCATCATTCAATCTTTTACATACGCGGATCACAATAAACTTGTAACTGGTGCGGGCCCCAGTTTTAAATATTGTTCACTCCTGTATGCATCATATGAAGCTTCGTCATATTTTGCATAGAATGAACGTATACGTGTGGTCGTATTCAAATAAGCCTCGAGACAGCGTATAAAATAATTTTGCAACAATTTTTATACTCGTATTCGGCATTCTCTACTACATTTTTCTATTTTTTGTTGGGCGAGTTCTAGTTGGTAAGCGTTTATACGTTGATTAAATTTTCAGCTTTCTTTATCTTAATTGAAGTTTTAATACGTGTCTCGAGTTGTTCCTGATAGACTCAGTAATTAGTCTTTCGCTACTTGAGGTCACAGGTAATAAGCAAAAGTATAATTAGTATGGGCTAGGGCATATCAAGATCCTAGGGGCTCGTTGGGGCAGCGCGGGCACGCGATTCGTTTACCGGTAACACGACAATGTAACCACTGAATCTGATTGTAACCGCCTATTGTTTTAATTCCACAACTTTTTTTATTAATTAGCAAGACTTTTTGTTTGGGACATGGAGTTGAAACAAAACACGAACGGATTAGCAACAATTAAGATTGTACCTTGTTAGAAAGGATTAACTACCAGATCTTGTTGTTTCTTTTTTATATATTTTAAGGAAAAATGGTATATTAAACTAGCAACCCGCCTTGGTTTCGCACAGGTGCTGTGTATTATACGTAAACCTTTTTGCTGCTAAAAACCGCATTAAAATCCGTATAGAACTAAGGGCACAGACAGCGACAGCCTCTTTGTTTTATACTTCTAAGTGTGTAAAGATACTAATTATAAATCTTTGGACAAATCTTTGGACAATTTTCACACAGCGCCAGCTAGCCCCAAAGTAAGCAACTTAATGCTTGTGTTATGGGTGCTAGCTTAACGGATATACTACTTATATACTTATTTTTTTAAATACATAAATATTATACATAGTCACACCCAGACCCGTCACAGAAATTAAAATTCATCATTTCAATTTCTGCCCGGCCGGGAATCGAACCCGGGACCTCTCGGCATAGTAGTCCGTTCTGAACCACTACACCAAACGGCCGACTTATAGTATCCGTTCGAGTGCGACAGCGCGATCGCAAATCACCCACAAAATGCCCGTTTGTTTCAGATACATAACCTCATGTCACATTCAGTTCATACGGGCAAATAACTGGGTATTTAGAAAATATTGGGGTTAACTTTATTTCAAATTGAGTGTACGGCACTTAAATAAAAATTACTGAATAGTTTGTATTTGTTTGGTAGTCTCTTACGCAATGTCACAAACATTGAAAAAGTTTCGCAGTTTTTCGGTTACGAAATTATATGTAGCGAACGTGACTTCATTGGGGTAATTGTTTTATCGCATGAACACTGCTATACTGGCCAAGGGGGAGGAGGGGGGTTGTAGGCTACCCCCTTAACACAGCTGGAGCTCAAAGAAGAAAGTTATAATAAACCAGCGCACGTTTCAAAGATCCTATCACACAAAATTATTTTGGTCAAGGAGAGTTTAAGCAAACAACACGCTGCGCGATGCTTACGAGTTGTAATGTCCGTGGAAGTTACGGCGCTTGTTTCCAGCTACAATTGTATTGTAACATGATATTCGGTATTCTGTTCAAGCTGTATACTGTGAGTGATACCTTAATTATTTGTTGGTAAAAGAAAATTGACGATCAACTTAGAATACTGAGTAGTTGAAGTCAGTTGTTTTCTGGAATTTGATAAATATTAGCAAATCTTCTAGTGCTTAAGCTCTTCACTCTTATTTAATACCTGCTCATTACAAACTTAAGCACTAGTTAAGTAGCGCAATTACCACAAAATGACAGTCATTTAAAAACTTATAAATAGCACGCAAAACGAAGCAGATTACTAAGCACGACAGAATTATGGAACCGTTATAGAATGACAAATGACGACAGCTCTGATGGCTCAATTTGCGTCGAATCAGAACGACGCACATCAGCCATATTAATATCGTGACAATACGTAATAGGCGCCGGAGCAGTCGCCATCGTTCCGCTTGATGGATCACGCAGCGATTACAGGCGCAGGAAATCCGCGTATTTTTCATTTGGCAATCGGAACGGCTCGTATCATAACGTGTACACGGCAGCGATTAGATTAGCCGAACACAATTGGCTTACATGGAAACTTTGCCCCATTAGCCTCTGTAATACGCACTCGGCACTGGATTAATTCAGAACGCGCCCCGCGGGTGTTTGTTTCGTGCCGCAATCGGTCTGTCTCCAACAATAACGGACAAAGTAGAAATTAATATTTTACGTGATTTCGGCAAATAAAGGACTTTGGTTACAGTGAAAAAGTTTCGGTGTAATTAGGTACACGTTTTTCATGGTTACGTTACGACGCGACGTTTTGTTGTTGTTTGTGTATTATGAAATCACATGGCCAATAGCTAGTAGCCAACTACATGGCAATGTGTCGGATAATTGACTTTCAATCTATTGTATTTCTATAAGAAAAAAAGGTTTTTAATAAGCACATTAATGAAACTCTACAACGACTCAAATTCTAGAGTTAGCAGTTTGATGCTCTATCACAAGGAATATAAGCAAATAGATCTGCGGAAGTTACAAATGCATTAAAAAGTTTACGCGTAAATATTCATAATTCATACAATTCCATAGCTAATATAAATGAGTTCCTTATAACGATGTAAGAATTTCATCTAAGATTTCAGTCACGAGTCGCGAACACTCGATAACCGAGTCGAACAGAGTTACGAGTTAATCGAGACACGTGTTCGCGTAATCTGTGGACTGTATTGGCGTTCTAAAACGTGGGTAGTCAGACATGTTGCGAACTTTCAATCCCCGGTTATGACGGTACAGCCAATAAGTTTCATACAGGGTGTAAAGGAACTGCTTGGTTAAAACTTAGGCCCATATTCGGTAACGACGTCGATTATGAGTTTAGAATACTTGGTAGACTCAAGAATTGAATCAGGCCTGTAATGAAGGGTGAATTTACTGCCTTGTCAGTAATATTGTTAGATTTTGATACTTAGTCTTATTTGACTCTGTATACTTATTTATAAGAAAGATGAAAAGTTCAACTGCAAAATTGTATTCTGTGGTTATGAATTCTTTATTTTCTTTGCGAAAAAACCACAAGAAATATATTGAAAAAAATCGAAACAACTTACTGAAAAACTCTAACTAATGGGACTATTCTCAACTCTCGTTCCCACCACTGCAACTCCTGTGTAGTCAAGATCTACAGCTTGACCGCCAAAAACACCCAACCATTGAAAACAAGAACTAGTAAAATATGACTGGGATGAGATTTTAAAGTACTTTTAAAATGTAACGTTAGTAATTACAAAATCGATTTCAAGACCTAATAAAGGACATCAAGGCAAGTTTATAGAGGGCTCTCAAGTCGGGGTCGATAGAACTTGGGGTGATTAAAAGAATCTCGTAAAAGAAACGGAGTAATCTCACGCTGCAGTAAAGTATTAACGCGAGCTCATCTCGACTCCATCCCTTTTTATGTTCTTAATTTTTAAACAACACGACACGTTCTACTTTAGACGAAGGGGTTGTGAAGTTTACGGTTTTTGTACAAAATTTAATAAAATATATCTTTTTATAAGAAATAATAACGAATTGGTTCAATTAGCACCTTATAGTAATAAGGTAAATCTAGAAACCTTTTTAAATATTCCTTATTGATTTATAAATCCTATGACCATAATAAGAAAAATATCTTAGATAAATATTCATTCTTAATGGTCTTATTACATTAAAAATGTAGAAAAAGGTTACTCCCGTTTCCCCATCCTCCTTTTGTTCAAAACATAAGACATATCATCATAGTGACACCGGTCACGACGGCTTGTTAAATGATGTGCTTAATACGTTAATTAATTCGCGCATCGCTTCATTTAACACGAAATTAATATCTTTCACAGGGAATGCTAAATACTATATAATGAAATAACGGGATATCAAAGCATAACTACATGAAACTGATTAATTATTCAGCTGAATTCCACCGACTAATTCTCATTAACTCGGGTTTATTATCTCTTCGCCGGCACTATCATTAAGTATTGCGAAAATTAATTAAGACTTTGTAGATCTATCTCTCAGGTCATTAATGAACAGTAAATACGCTTGCAAAAATGAGAAAACATGTCTGGAAATACAAATTCTATTGTGATAATAATAAATAAGTTTCTAAATGAAAATAAACTCTTTGAAAGTTGCATTAAAAATCTTAAAAGCAGCGCACTTTTATGAGTTTCCAGTTGTTTGACTGCACGTGTTTCGAAAATGTATTCGCATTGCCCATTATGTTTAAAATGGCGGAAAATGTTCGGAGGAAAGTTAACAATATCGGAAACATTCTCGTCTGTGTTGAGGAAACTTCAGTGATTTAAAGGCAGGTATTACGCGCTTCATTGCAGCTCAAAGTATCGCGTCGTTTCGCCGACCGAGTTATGGATGCGACTTCCAAATAAAAATCTTTGCCTATATGCTATAAAAGTTTGAGTTTCAGATTTAACGCAAACTCTGTCATTGTAATCCTTTTAGCATTCGTCTTCAGACACGGAAAGGCTCTCTCGACGCCGACTAATTCCGAATGCACCTCCAATCGTAAAAGAAGTCGTAAAGAAGCGGGCTCCCCGACCGATGCACGGAATCAGGGAACAAATAGTTGATTTCTTATTGGCTTCCGCCCAGACTCAGATTGAAAATTCGCCATAAAGACATTGGGATACGCCTGGCCGGATTAAAGGGGGAAACTAATAAAGAAAACTTCTGCGACACCGTATTTTTGCGAAACGCGCTCTTAAAACTTCCACGCCTTTATTAGGACCCCGATGGTAATTTCGAAAATGCTCTGCGGTGTTAGAACCGTTTTTCGTAAAACACTCATAAAACCGGTTCCTAGTTTCTGTTATCGCTTTGTGGAGTTTATTAAGTTTTTCAATCTTGGCGGAGTATTATGCGTTTAGCGTCCGCTTTTAGAGAGAATAGTTACTGCCGGGCACGGCTAAATTGAAATGTATTTTAATAACGCAGCTTGTACTCGTATTTGAGCTAGAACGTATGTACTCGTATATACCGGTACTATATCAGATAGCTTTTAGCGCGTGATAAAAACGAATTTGCAGGCGAGAGCGGCAAAAATTATGAAATATGGCGGGCGGTGCGGCGACACACGAGTCGGAGTAGTGACGGCAGAGATGAGATAATAAAGACAAAACGCAGCAATAAACATGCTCTGAAAACATGTCAGGCCGC
Source organism: Ostrinia furnacalis (assembly GCF_004193835.3). NCBI lineage: Eukaryota > Metazoa > Arthropoda > Insecta > Lepidoptera > Crambidae > Ostrinia > Ostrinia furnacalis. The sequence continues at coordinate 974,641 of NW_021131019.1, forward strand.
GTGCTCGGCTTCGAATAGGAAACAGGGTAATGTGAATTTCATTTACATAAATTATCTCAGAGTGAAATGGTGTCTATGTGAGCGGAGGCGCTCCCGGGGATGTTTGTTTACCCGACACGTCATGATCGTCCATTGGGATTAATTTACCCTAAGCCTGCCTTGAAAGAAACCGGCTTCAATTATACTCTCTTTATATTTCACCTCTTGACATCATTAAAAGAGGCTTTGGATGTTGAACTACCACTTGAAACATACGACGCAAAGCCTTTAGGAACCTCATTAGGGATTAAGATAAAAGAAGATGATATAACGAAGAGTAAAAGTGAAACAAACAATGAATTTGTCTAGAGCTGTAAATTCCGCCACTCTGTGCTAGGTACACGAGTTCGTACACGGCACCACTCATCGTTCGGCGAAATATTAAGGTGTATAAAATTTTATTACGAGCATTACCCCCTTACCCTGTTCTCTCTATAAACATTTTGTGTCGCCTTCCCCTCGCGCGGTACCCGCAAGTTTCGCCTTTGCTTTATTTCCCTCTAATGCCACATTTGTGTCTTAATAACGAATGGTATTATGTTACAGCGCTCGCATTGTTTGATTTTCAATCTCTCAATATCGCGGAAATTCTTTGCTTTACTAATGGGACGCGCTCGAAACGAAATACAAAACACTAATATTGAACTTTATTGCGTATTATTTAAACTGCTTATTGATTACCAGCGCTTAACCACGCTGGATTGGATTCATTTTTAATATTGTGCTACGAGTACTTCGAATAGGCAACGGGATGATGTTTATTGCGAAGTCAAATGAGCTGTTTATTTTCGTATTTTCATTGCACTTACGCAGTGAAGTTCGCTCGTCATAGTTTTCATCTGCATCGTTTACGCTTTGAATTAAAATTGATTAATGTAGAGTGCGTCATAGAGTAGAGAATAAGCCCCACTAGCGCGGTTAGCAATCGAGTGCGGTAATCGGCGGCAATCTCTTGGAAGCACGCCCCGGCCCCACTCGCGGCCGGTTATTGATACCGCCGGTGTCGACTATGGATCTCTCGATATTGTACCTGTTTGTCTCCAGCGAGTATTGGAGACACGCGCCTTGTTACTTTTATACGGCCACTTGTTATTCCTTGTTTGCGTAAGTATTCATCGGAGCGGGACGCGATACAACTATTGGCTTCATATTGTCGGCTGAATGAGCAGGGGTTCTCTTTCAATATGTTACCTTGAATCTGTTTGCTTTCATACTCCGTTGACTTGGACGCTCGCGATAACAGAATTAAATAAAGGTAGAAAAAAGATTGTTTACTAACCGCTTAAGAAAAACGATAAAATACCCCAAATGGAAAATCGAGACGCTCTCGATAGCGTTTTATTTAATGTTGAAAATTATTTGCGTGTAATTTGTTAGGTACTCGTTTATACAGAGAAAATGTTTTCGGAGACTCCAAAAATAATTTACATAAAATCTTAAGCAAACGCAACGAATTGCGTAAACTTCAATCATAGGATTTTACGCTCCCGCGCGGCGCCCGTCGACACTCCGCGCGAGACATCATTAGGTACAACTGTTTGGCTAAAAATTACCTATAAACTATGTCACCCCGTGATTTGACCTTTATAAATACCAATTGACTTTAGTATATGAAATGCAATTTTAGGGTTAGATTGGATTTATTTTATTCTATTTTAATTGTATTTTAATTAATTTTGACATTATGTATTGTGTAATAATTTTATTTATTTATTTAATCTGACATTTATATTAATTCTAGTATGTGAAATGAAATTTTAGGGTTAAATTGGATTAATTTTATTTTGATTGAATTGCGGATTGTGTGAGTTTTAATGTCTAATTTTCCTATACAATGTATTTTGTTTTTGGAATAAATAAATTGAAATTGAATTGAAATTATATTTTCTCCGGCAAACGTGATTTATTGGTATTATGCTCATTCGACCGTGAGAAAGAAAATCAGCCAGCTTTCCCCGACGACACCACCCCAACTAAAGGTTTATTGAAAAATAAATATTTTAATGTTAACCGATAGCCCATGAGGGTCTCAGGTAAATCTTTGCGCCTTTTCTTCGCGGAAGATAGTGACGGCTCCGAAGAAATATTTGGGGGCATCCACTGCGTGGAATCCTATTGCAATTTATGCTCATTGAACTGGAAAGAGTATGGGGAGGCTAAGGTCGGCGTCGATTCTTTTATTGCTGCACGAAATCAATAAGTAGCGTGACGCGGCAAGCGCTCGCCTCGAGCCGCGAATGCTCACGTCCCACCAATTTAGCTTGAGATGTACAATTCGCATCAAACAAAAACAAATGACAGATTGCGGAACAAAGTACAGTTGTCATTTGTCTCCCGATATTGACTGATTTCGTTTTCGGGCCGCGTAATCGACGAAGTTGTAATGCAATAAGTCAAAACTTTCTATCTCTGGGGGGACGAATTCAATCGGACCTGTACGGCGTACAATTATTCTGAATACATTATTGAGGCGTCCGTGCAATAAGTCAGATAGGACCTCGGGGGAGGCGGGCATCCTACGGGGTAATAATTGAAAATTGAAATTTGTTTAGGACCGCATCCGACCTACTAATTTGATTTCGGCGACGCGAGCAATCTAGCTGCAATAACAATAAATATGAGGTGGGAAGATCCGGTTAATCCTGCAATCACGGCTGCCAATGTGGAAGCTGTGGCACTTATTTATTGCATATCAGTAATATTGGTATAAATTGCAGTATCACATACTTAATGGGATGTGATACCATATACATAATTAGTACTCTAATTACTGTTTAATGTCCTAGTAATCATTATAAACACACGTGTATGAAATACGAGCTCATGAGTTTATTTCGTAGTAAATAATTTTAACGTGACGTAAAGTTATATTTTATGTGTCGCGTATTACACGTTTAATATGTCTTTAAAGATCAAAGCTTTAAAACATGGTGATGGTTTTCTATCTTTATGGGCTTTCAAGCGGCTAAGTGGATGTACGAATATAGCATTGCCAGTTTATAGAACTGTCAAAATTGTTCAAGGTATTTTCAGTCTTAGTTGTTCGTAAATAGATACATTTTGGCGTGTCGGCGGCATCATGGTTGAGCGTACCTCTTTGAGTGGTGCCTCAGCTCCCCTTTACCTTGGGAGTAATTCTTCTCCGGAGACGCCTCGCTGGAGCATGTAACTCCCAAATATAATGCATCTCGAACCTAGGGGTAATAAAGTGCACATACCTGTATCCTCCTATATGCAATAAATCTTTATGGTTGTGTGTACTAAAATGTAATAAAGTTGCCTATGGTGGGGTGTTAACTTTTCACTTTTATGACTTTGTTATCTTATCTTAGTAATTATTGTACCAATATCTAAATCATCTACTATCTACTATAATAGTCAACGCGTTGAAATCAATATGCAGGGGCAATAACAATACGGCAACAATTATTGAAATTGGAGTGCGATGCATAAATCTTAATTGAGTCAATATCTAAAGCCGCGTGTGACATTCGGGACGGGAGCGTTGCTACAAAGCCGATGTTTCATTTAATATTTATTGGCCATCGAGCGGCGCGACACGCGCCCGCGTAGACAAAAGTACGCGCACACGTGATCGAGCTATATTGCCAATATCCAAGAATTCGCCGATACAACACGTTATTAGCCCGCTCCTCAGCCCCCGTGTCCCCGTATCACTCACCTATCCGTATCACTGGGGGGCACCGCGCCCCCTCGACTAATCACAGAGGATGTGCCATAGACGCGCTATGCATATTTATTAATTCCTCCGAATTCTCACCGTTCGAACGTGGCTGTTTTTCATTTACCTCAGCTATTTATTTAGCGACCCCCAGGTACGGCTTAATGTTTGATTAGCTCTGATATCCCCTTAATTTCTGTACGCATCTGCTCTTGTTAGAGGTAAGTTCGATCACGTCCAGTTGTTTGTTGTTTTCCCGCTAAGTGAATTAAATTGGATCGACTAGTCCTGCTGCGATGTACTAACTTTCGATATTCGCAAATAGTGGTGAGTTAGCGCGACGTGGGTCGAAACCACAGGTTGAAACAAAGCGATGAATGTGCGATAGTGAATTATGTAGCTGAAATCGGCGATTTCGAGTAGTTTTCAGTGCAAGCGCTGATATTGCGACCACAGTAAACATTCGCGCGATCGCATCGCGCCCGCGGTCGTTACGCACCTCGACGTAATTAAAGCTTCTCTAGCAAAAAGGATATCCAATAAAAATAATTACTTTCCCTCTTATTGAGAGTCGTGTGTGGGGATAAATAGAATGTTAATTCCAAAAAGTGTAAATAAATATTTTCCGTTGTGCGAATTAAATTCCTGACGAATGCTAATGTTTAACCGGGGAATTCTTGTACACTTTATAGGGGAGGTCGAGTTAATTAAATATGCCCCGGGTTCATTTTCATGAAATTATTTGATCTTGGCCCGACACGAGCCCGATTCGGCGCGATTCATTCGCGAAGATCCCAGGCTTAATTTAATTTTATTTTTGCGCAAGAGGTTTGAAATGGTCCCGGAGAGATGCTGTAGGGTTAAGTTTATTCGTCGGGAAACTACAGAAACACGTAAAGCGAACTTTATTACTGTCTGTCTGAGCTTCCTCACTTTTGAAGGACGCTTCACGAAATTGACTGAGTGCGGTTTCGTGTTTGGCAATAAACGAGTTTATCATAACGCCGCCGCATCAGTGTACCGCCGCCCTTATGGTAACAAACGCTCGCGTGGAGATTTGCTTGTTTCCATTTCATTTCATTGTATTTCTGTACATAAGATTTAATTTAATATTCGCATCTTTTATTGTTAATATTGATTTTGCAGATCAAAATGTATCATGAACATGTTGCCAGGTGAGTAGATTGCGTAGTTTGAAACCGTTGGATTGCTAAAGTCATTTTGTGTAGGTGCAGACAGAAGTAATAATGATAGCACTAGCGTGGAAGCTGGCTAAACTAGCTAAAACGGTTCGTCCCATAAACGGCCTGTGTGCACAGCACGGGGCAGACACATTTATTACAATTATTACGGCTACTTGGCATTACCTAAACAAACTTCTAAGATTTATAATCCTCGAGTGCATACGACAGGATGCATAATTTAATAATACCCTCACACCCTTGATTAAAATTTTGCAATAATGCATTAGCTTTGGGGCAGAAGAAATTAAACGGGCAATTATAAGTGTACAGGCGCGGTAGAGTTGCTAAATTATTATTAAGTTGAAGAAGTAAGGTTGAGAATAGATTACTAATATTGCAGGGTTGTACTGCCAGTAGCGTGATTAAATCTTACAATTAATTAGGAGAAGTTTGGTTGTTTGCATGGGGGATGCCTCAAAACATTAGTTAAAGCATTTACTGCACCCGACGTTCAAATTGTAAGTTTGAAAATTAAGGCCTGAAGTAGGCATATTAATTTTTGAGTCAAGAATTACGATGTAATTAAAAAAATTATTAACATTTTTTCCAATAATTAAGTAATGTTTATTAGGACATTGTATCATTTCATATCTACATTTTAATATTTCGAATTTCAATAACTTTCGTCCACTTTTATCAGAACATATTAAACTGCAAGATAGTTCGAATCGCTAATTTCGCTAGAAAAGTAAATTTTCGATCCAGTTCCGAAGACGAATTAAAAACAAAACTGCAGCATCCAAGTTGGTAACCGTAATAAGTGTGAAGTTAGATCCGGGCCGTTTTCTAGTCCCGTAATAGCTCAGTATTCAGAGGTAGAAACTTTCCCGTCGATAATTACTGAAGTGTGGACGAAATGCCAATTCTGTGATCGTCGTGTAGGGTTTCAACAGTCCCGATTTGTCTCGATATTCCGGATTGGTATCGGTCCAGTTGGTATTTGACTTGTTAATATCCGGATTGTGAGTTACATGAAAAAAATTGCGTGTTAGGTCACGAGCTTGAATGTGTTTGTCCTATTTTTCATATTTTCTATTTTAATAACTTTGTACTAAGTCGCAATTAATATTTACTTATAACCATGACAACGCATTTTTTATGTAATACCATTAGGCTGTACCTGTACTTACAGCAAAGGAGTTATACTTAGACAAAAAAAACTTTTTTTTTTAAACTACAATACCCTTAAAACGAATGCAACGTTATTTTATTTTGTTTTATTCAGATTTTTCTCAATACTTATCTGGAATTTTTAAACTAGAGAATTTTAGAACTTCTGTAACGCGAATGCTTTGATGGTAACCCTACGCGATAGAGGAAGCTCTAAGCTCGATGTAACAATTATCACAGACGCCATTCCCCAGTATAATTACTAGAATTACTTATTATAATGCTGGTGCAGACAGAATTATTCCCCTATGCTCCTTTGTGGTGCACTACAAATTGAAGGTGAATACGCAGGTTGTAATTTGGAGATCAAAGTGGAAATTAATATGTTGCGAATGTACATTGTTTTATAGAGAGCCAATATAGGTAGGTAGTTTAATTCAATCGCAGTGTTTTTGAGGAAGACAAGCGAGAAGTTAAAGCATCGTTATTAATATAACAAAAGTACACTCTAAAAAATGAAGGCCAACTAAGAGCGTTTTTCTTTTGGTTGACAATAAATTGTATAAAACTTGTTAGAATAACATTTTCATCTGTGATTGATTTAAACATGTAGTTACTCTTGTTAATTTTAACAAGTATATTCGTTGTTTCTATAATTTACTTATTTTTTTGCTTGATTCAATTATTTTTAATTATTTAGCTCAAACAATAAGTAATGTTTATCAAGATGAGTTAGTTAGTATAGTAATTTATCATGCTAATATTAAACAAGATCTTAGATAACTTTATAAAGTAACAGTAAGAGTAATCAAAACCATCTTATTTGATGTATCTAACGTCTTGATAGGCTAGTATGGAGTCAAGAGACTTGGTCGCAATAATATCGTTTGATGCAACAAGATTTTTTTTAGAGTGATAAAATTGAAGAACCACTAGTCTTTCAAATAGTTTCGAGAACTGTGAGAGGTTGAATTAAAGGAATTAATTAATTCTTGTAATTTTAAGATTGAGACGGAATTCCGATTAAAGCCGTTTATTTATAGAAACAGCTGTTCTTGTTAAATAATAAGATATCTTAGTAAAAATCGAGCCATAAAACTATTTTTGAGCACAAAGTTATGTCAACAAAAGTGGCGCAACAGTCGATAAAATGGGATTTAAACTGTAAACAAAACATATTTTGACATACAAACATAGCAAGAGTTAGAAGCCAAACAAGAATAGATCGCAAGTTAGTTTCGAAGACGTCGAAAAGTGTTTCAGACTTCTTGAATATTAGATGCAAAGGGCCGTCATTCGTACCTACGAATACGGTTTTGATTCAGTCTAAATTCGATTATTTATAGAAACCTAGGTTCAGTGACACGTAGTTAAGTATAACAACACTTATTTAGACGTCTTAGATTTAATGGGCCATACATAGTGATGTGCTATAAGCGTGAAAGTTATGTCGATAGTTTCGCTTGCAGCAGCGTATAAAAGTTGGCGCGCTAAGAGTTGACGTCTAAACAATGCAAGTATTAGAAGCTAAACAAGAATAGATCACAAGTTAGTTTGGTCGGAAAGTATTCCAGACTGCTTGAATAATAGATGCACGGGCCCGTCGCAGCGCCGTCACTCGTGTGATTTTGAGACAATCTGATTTGGTGTTTTCCCCGTTTTGGCCTTTGAATGTTTTATTAGATCACTCCTACGGATCGGGGTGCGTAATGGCTCTGCGGCCGCTTTGTTATCTTGCCTTTGTTTTCTTTGAGATATCAAACGCGTATTACTTAGCGGGGATAATAATGCCGGAAAAACGATTTGTAATGTCGATTTAATAAAATTGATAAAGCATTATGTACAATGAAGTCACATGCTCATTTGACCGTGTAAATTACTTTTGTGTAACATATAATCTGTGATTGTACATCTAGTAGAGCTTAATATGAATTTAACATGAAAGTTTGCTTAAAATATTCAGTTAAAACTTTGTCTAATTACCCCTTCATGCAATAGAATTAGATGGCAGAGTTAAAAAGTAATTAATTCCGTTAATTAAAACTTCGTGATTCTTGACACTTAAAAAACCGATATTTCTCAAAAAATTTCATTACAAAATTCTTATGAAAGTCCAACGGACAAGAACGTTTTGAATCGGACCTATTGTTCGTGAAATTTATTTCTCGGACCGCCATAGATTAGGGATTGTACAATTAAAGGTCCGTATTAAGTAATTTAAGTGCAGCAAATTTGTGTAATAAAGGGTAGGTTTAATTACGGGATCGAAATCGTGGAATGGTATGGTATAACGTTCCCAGGCGACATTTATTGGAGCGGGCAGATAAAACAATAAAGAACGGTTAACTGCGTTTTAATGCGCGCTAGAACAGCTGGACAATGGCCGCCGATTGGGGAGCCAGTGGTCACTGCGAACTTACCGCAATGTTACCCGTCCGGGACGAGGAAGAGAGTTTATCGATATCGACATCGAGATCCTCATATTTCTTGGTACACAGGAACTTATACCAGGTACAGAATTGGGTAAAAATAAAATTTTCTGTACATTAATCGTCAAAATGACTTGTTATTTTTCATTTTGTCGTACTTAGATATCATTTGTTGTATTTTCTGAAGTTAGATGTACCTAGGTAAAAATTTTAAAAAATTGCTACAGTTGAAAAATAAACATTTTATGAATCTTTTCAATAAAAACTTATCCAAAATACATTACAGGAAATACAGGCCTACTCACATTTATTAATTTTGTAACGAAGCAACGTTATTATTACTACTTTATTTACATTAATTATTTTGTAACTTCTTTCTGTTTTTCCAATTTCTGTAAAAAAAAAGTAACGTGTCAAATCAAATGATCAACCCAGCTTGATTCACACATGAGTAAACCTAGAGCCGTTGGCACCAAAGTTATCGACAATAAATCAGCGGAACGGCCACATCCCTCAAACGTGTAGGTAAGTAGTAAACGTGCCCGCATAAACCTTTGAATTGCTGACCACGGTATCGAACCTGCGTCCCTGTGCCCTTTGTCTGCGTCCGGCCGCAAATTGTTTAAGAAATAAAATCTAATTTACCGCCTTCCTACGTTTATGGGAACATTTACGAGTACCGCTGACTCAAGAGCATTGTTTACTTTCAATGATTTTGTACCATTATACGTTAAGCAGTAAAATTCGGAATAAAACATATCGGATAGGATTGTTTGTACGTTATTAAATTGGGGCTAAGGAACGGCAAGGGTAAACGATCGATTTCGTTGGCTTTATTAGATTTTGGTGTATAGATGACCGTTCATATTTTTTCTTGGAAGGCGTTAAGGAAATAGAAACAAAATATATTTTAATTTCTTGGGTATGTTTCTTTCAGAACAATTTCTGCGAATAATATTACAAAAAAATATCATAAAGATTGTGTCGGGATAAAAATATTTCACAAACAATATCTGCGAAATGTATGAATACAGATTTGTTAATAGAATAAGGGTGCTGGCAACCCTCTGCCTCAGAGGCCCATAAACTAAGATGCATCCGAGCATTCGGACGCACTCCCTGGACCTTCGCCCGATATCTCTTATTTATGTTCATCACATTCGCCTCGCACCACCACCACTCTCGTGCATTACTGGACAATAGAAATTGGGAACATATTTGCAGATAATACAGTTACCCGGACTGTAGGGACAGTACAAGGGCTGCATTGGGCTCATACAAACAGAAAAATGGCCTCGAGCAAGCTGCAAAATGTCCCCAAAATACATTAGACGCATTAGAAACACCATTAAGGGTCGGGCGGGCCGATAACAATTAGGGTGGATCGGGTCTTAAAGGGAATTAACAGTGCATAGAGTGTTAACACTGGTTTAAAGAATTTCTACGTCTCCATTCTGAATAATTTGCATTCACCTCTTTTATTCAGTCGCCCTTAAAACAAAAAATAATCTACAACAAAGGCATAGGTTAACCACGTCATGATCGTCAAAACAAAATTCATTCATAATAAAGAGGGCAGAGATAAAAGGTATGAAAAATGAGACATCAACGCCGAAAAGACGTCGTATAAAGGGCACGCCGAAAATTCTTCTAACCGACGCCGCCGAACACTTTTACAATATGCATAACTTGTTGAGAGAGTAATCAAAAGACGATATAAAGTGAAGAGGAGACACGGCGAAAGGCTAAAAATGTAAACCCTCTCTTAGATTTTCTTCAGCCCCGACTCACGACCCCTCAGGCGAAACTTGCTGTAAGATGGGAAAAATTACCGGGCCCCGAGAAACTTTTTTCGATTTGAATTATGAATCCTTATTTTATGCTTCGTCCTTAGGAAGTTTGTTTTACATTGGCCTCAGTTCATTCTTTGACATTACGAGAATATTAATGTTGTGCATCGAACGGACTCTATGTCATGCTAACTGGGGCAAACTTCTTAACACGTTTTATTAATCTCCTTGCGATTGAAGCTCCTCCCTGTGTAATTTATTTAACGTAATTTATGATATTCTAATGACCAAATTATTTCATGATATTGCACTTGCAAATAGACACAAGTTCACCCAAATTATCTAACGTGTCAAACTCTGTAAATTACGGTAGGTAATCAAAATATCGATAGCTTATTTCATTGTCCTTTCACTACCTTTGTAGTTGAATTCAGGACCCCTTCACCAAATTATGCTAAAACAATTTACTTAAACTCTTTGTCTAACCTTAAAACAATATCAAATGCGTAACAGCATTTGCAAAACAGCCAACGCTTTAGCTCCGAAAACATTATTATGTCGGCTAATACCCACAAAGGTTTATTTTCTTTTAGTTCTTTTAGAGTACAACACGGTCCGGCTGTAGGCGCGAGTCTCAGTTTCACTGGGAAAATATGTAAACTTTTAAATTGTATTTGCGTTTCATACAGCGCTAGATATTGGCTCCGTGCCGGCGCGCCGCCTCGAAGACTCATGTCGGATACGTGCTGCGTTTTTGTTTCAGTCTTCTGCATAAGCTAGCTTTTTTCCCCTTGCTATGTTTACTGAGTCTGAACTACCTATGTTTTTATTTTTAATCAATTTACCTTTTGCCAGTGACTTCACAAATGTTCACTCGGTTTAAGTTCGAATAGACCTAAGTAGCCTGTACGTACACATCTATCATAGAACAAACTCGAGTTATAATGTCGTTTAAAACTAAAGAGCGGCTGAAAAGATTTAAATCATCTCAATTTGCTGGATTCGTAGAGATCGTCTCTACGATGTAGAATAAGGGAAAACATCACGATAAACACTTACCTAGGTATATTTACATAAAATCACGTGCTAACTACAATATCTTTCAATAAATGAACTCATGCTGAAAATCCGATAACTCGTTAGAAACAGAACGAGAGTGAATTTCGAAATATCGTTAATAATATTTTCATTATTAATAAAAGCCAGAGGTTGTTACTTAAATCTGAGAACGAGTTTCCCCATAAAATTAAGTTAACTTTGTTATTTGACTTAATCTTCACCTTTGTATTAAGGTGTTGTTTGTTATCGATGAAAATAGAAGCACTCGAAACTTTAAGGCTCAGCACATAAATAATATCGCAACTCCGTTCGGCCTAAGCACTCCGAAGTTTGCAATAAATCTTTGGTTACCAATTTCCTCCGCATTAAATTTTAGCTGAAAGGTTTTGTAGTATTAATTGTTGCAAAATTACAATCTACGCCTCGGTCCGAAGCGACCTTTGGGTGAACTTTCAGTGACCATAAACGTCAAGTAACAATGAGCGAGGAGTGGCCCTAGCAAGGTATTGCAAGTTCTTAGCCCTTCACCCTTGCTGTCCACCGCCCCTGTCAAAGGCCAGCCCAGGGTCCCGAGGGAAATTATTGTCGGGATTTAAAGGGCATTGCTTACGTGGAACTAGAAAAAAACTATGTACTTTTAATGGATTTGTACTCGCGATATCTGGAATCGGGCACGTGGCTTATCGATTTGCTGGCTGTCTATTGAAGATTTAGTTTGGACGTGAGATTGATCAAATTCATTCGGCTTTACCAACTTATAAAGTGACATGACATTTCGAAAAAACTTTAATAGTAAAGTTAAGAGTTTGCATCAACAAATCAATGTTTGGTGATAGGTTTTGAAGTGTAAATTAGCAATTGAAAATTGGGAAAAAATAAACACGATGGAACCTTCATCTCTGACGATTTGTATGCTTTCGAAATTACATGTTTACTTTATTAGTACCCCTAACTCAAACATTGCATTTACCCGTGCACTCCGCAATAATTCGATTCACCCCACGATGTCAGAATTTGTTTGGCGAGCTTATGTTTCAAAAAGGAAAGTTTTCGATGAATATTTTTTTGTACAGGATAAATTCGTCAATCAGGATCAAGGTTTGCACTTTGTGAACTCGGAAATATATTCCGAGTGACGCGCCGACGAAAAAAGTTTTCCTAAATCATTGTCAATCCCAATAAAATAAGCGAAATTAAATAAACAACCCTCGGCGAGATAAAAGGTCTAGAAGCGCGGAGACCGCACTTTTGATGGTGTCGTATTTTTAAAAGTTAGGGGAAAGTTGACACTTAGACGAATTTAACCTTCCATTGTATTAATTATTCAGGGCGGTGCGTTCGTGTTTTAAGGTGCGCATTGGAGGGTTGGGTAATTTGTTTTAGAAAAAAAACTGTCGGGAAAAGAATTTAGGGAAGTTGCATCAAGTCCCGCTCCAACAATGGCTGGGCGAGAAAGTTTAATAAAATTGTTTTGGAATGCAGCGCGGAACGAGATAAGTTCCTTCGAGTGTATACTATCGATTCTGTTTTTTTATGAACTTGAACAAAATAGAAAACGGAATAATCAGAACTGTGAATGAAGTGCGCGGTGCTTTCTCCCTTTTCGTGCTCTTCTTATTATTGCAGTCGTGTATTTCTGTAAGTTATATTGCGAATAAAAAAAATTAAAAGTTCAGCTCATAAATATTTGAACTGACCGTGCTATGCTGCTGCTGCAACATTGATTGATTTCTCAATATGCATCCTGAATCCTGATATATTTTTATTACCCTATTGACATCTACGTATTCTTTTTTATTTACAAGCAAGAAATATACAAAGTTGCACCAAAAAGAGGTTGAAACCTGTTTTATAATTTTCTGTGTACTTTTTATGGTGTGTTTTAATTTTGTTTACTTTCATTAGTTCATTGCCCTCTTGTTTTTATATTCTTGGTAGAACTGAATTAACAAGCTTTCTTCTGTTACCTTAACGCTAAAAGAAGGAAAATCGTATATAACTATACTTATTCAACGTCATCGTCAACTGCCATCGGTGAATTTTCACCCCTAGTTTTCAATCATAAAACAGGTTTTATAGCTGGCCAATTGTCGTAATCCAAATAAGCAGTGGTAAGGGAGAGCACGTTATTTATGAACTAGTCGATACTTTTATCGTTATGCGTCATTTGACATCTTGGATTTTATGTTAAGTCTTAAGGTAGGTGAAAAACATTGTGCTGTTCTTAACACAGTTTTTAGATTCCTTTGATCTAGTGGTAATTATTACGCTAAGTCAATTAATATTAGTAATTAATGCTTCGAAGGACATATTAAATCGCGCCAGACTGATTTAACAATGTTATATAACTCATAAATCTGATCACAGGATTGATTAGCTCACAAACTATAAAGTAGGGGTCTAAAAATCCCTTTTGTTACTACGAATTTATAACTTCTCATTTACAAAGCAAAAACTAGTCTCTATTTCCCCTTCACAAAAATCTAAAGATAAAAAACGTAATTAAGTCTCAAACGGGAGTTGTACAACATCGGTTGCGCACACAAAAGAATATTCGCACACCAATCTCGCTGGCAGATATCGGGGAGGCCCAGTCCGCACGGAATACTTTAACTTTTCAATTGTAACTTTTGATGGGTTTTCGAACGAAATAATAATCGTTGTATCGCTGCAATGGGGTGCGAGCGAATCAAGCTACAAAGAACGCCAATTTTTATGCGGAAAATTGAGTTATGCATCCACTGTATTATTCACCCTTAAGTTTGATGCAATTTTAACCGACATCATGCTCAAATATGTAACAATAAAGACGGACAAGGATGAGGATTCCCGCCCCGGGCGAACTGTTTGATTACATACTCGCTGTTAGTTGTTCGCATGCTAGATGTTTTTTGTTTTTTTGACTGCACTATAGATTGTACAAATAAGCTTTATCTCCTCTGGTTATGGCATGTGTACGTCTACGAGTATGTGTTATTTATGCAACAATAGCATAGTCTCGCAGATTTTTGCGGAATTAGCTTACAACACATTTCAACGTCTTCTTCTATATGGTACTGTTGTTTATGTACAAGTTTGTTATACAGTAATACCTACTTATTCTGTATTTTGATGCACCTATCTGTTTGCATCGATAAATGTCATTCATCACTACAACAAGTGTGGATAAAAAATGACCGCACAGAAGAAAATGCACGTGCAAAATATGTACAACAGAGACACGAAAAAGAGGAACCTACTGTTACTTTGGCACTTGTGTTGGACACTATTTTATTTATTCGTTTCACGGAGAAAGGAACTAAGACAAATGTCAAAATAAAAACAACCGCGGCTTTCATCCATCATACCCGGCGTGGATCCCTAACGCCGATTCGGATGGCCATTAATTCCGGCGGCGACAAGCCGGTAACATTCAATTCTTAGGCGCACATTTCATAACAGATAAAACTCATGAATCAGAAGTCCATACGTGAAAGCGAAAGGAGGTGAGTTAGTTTCCTTAAAAAATCCACTCCGTTTGAGACAGGACGCGAGTCGAATTTCCTTTCTGATATGAATCTTCCCTACTCGTTTTAAGGTGATGTATTTTCCTATTTCTACCCTAAGTTACTGAAGACAGTTTCTTGGGAACGTCGCCCACCTATTCCAAGGCTCCCCTCGTTAAATTGATTTTCAATTTGTTTGAAATGTGGTCCGCGATGCAACGGGCAATAAGGAGGCGGTATAGCGGAAAATTATTTCACTGAACCTGATTTTGATGAGATTTGAACTAGATTACCGGGGCGGACTCGGACTGGCCAGTTGTGACGTCATACGAATGCGAGTCAGACTGTCAAGTTTCCCTTTTCTATTTACAGTATAAGTTCGTGAATAATAATAAGAAAACTGTATTGAAATATTATATCAAATTAAAAGGAATTGTTAGGTATACCGCATTAATATCTAAGGGACTGGTGCCTCTGAGTAGCCTAAATTGGATGACTCACCTCCGTGAGTCATGGATGGAGGATGCTTTTTTGGCAATAATTTGAGATTGAAATTTCATTAAAAACATGATCTTCATTTGTCATCGATGATAAGTAATGTGTACAGTCTGATGCATTTCAGATATTTTAATGCTAGTACCTACTGTCGTCCGACGTCCATATCATTGTGCCAAATGCCTAAACTAACATACAATACGATTATAATTAAGTACCTACAATGATGGTTGGCTGGGGGATTAGTCAAATCTATATTTATCAGGTTAATCCAAAGATGACGCTAAAAGAGGAAGCAAGTCAATACCTAATTACTTATGCCTGTTACACACGCAAACCTTAATCTGTCGTCAAATTCCTTTTAAGTCTATTCAAAATTTACGAAGGGGTCCTGCAGGAAAACCTGACGCTAAATTATTCACAAATCCCATCTTTGAGACGTAATAAATTTCTATTAACTTCTTGAGATGTTACTTTCATTTTATTGTCAAGTGATAGGGATTAATTCGCGTGACTTATAACTGCGATACATCTGAGGTCCTGGGGGATAGGGGAGTATAAAATAAAGCGTGCCCGCGATTATATTAATACGTGGCAGGGGCCCGTATGAATGATTCCAAATACGGGACACGTAAGCCTTGTAAGTGGCGCCGGCAGATAGACGGACTACGTCGTTGCACTGTAGTGTAGACGACAGTCTCCCGTTTGATACTTCAACTTGTAAACACAGGGAGATAGTATCAATTTTTCTGTCTGCTAGTGGATTTGAGATTTCGTAAGCTATAGAAACCACTTTTACTTTTTAAAAACTTATAAAAGTAGCTATTTTAATCATTGTAAAGAATAGGAAACATTAACATTTGCATTAGCTTGTGCCGATGGGACATTTCTGTTATTTCAAAACACCAATTTTTGCGTAGAACAGAGTACTTAGGTACC
Organism: Ostrinia furnacalis; assembly: GCF_004193835.3. Classification (NCBI taxonomy): domain Eukaryota; kingdom Metazoa; phylum Arthropoda; class Insecta; order Lepidoptera; family Crambidae; genus Ostrinia; species Ostrinia furnacalis. The sequence continues at coordinate 990,913 of NW_021131019.1, forward strand.
TATATTTACGTTTAGACCAGTTTAGACTAATTTTCTCACTAACACAGTAATGTCGCAGGCTTTAAGAAAGAACATCGTTCTTAGAAAATGATGTATTCTTGTCATATGAATAAATAAATAGAATTGCTTCTACTTATAATATTATATCGTTATCATTTTAAGGGCCTATAATTACGGAGTAAAATGTGCGTCTGTGAAAGCCTCCCTTTGGAGACATGTCAGACAGACATAGACCAAAAAAGGCTAAAAATCCTCGAGTGCCTAATTGAGGGCGGACAAAAGCAAAAGTGCTGGAATCTGGCAACGAGCGAGTCTGGAGTTAGGGGACTATTGACACACCATCCGGGGACTGAGGCGTAGGACATTTTTAATGGAAAAATCAAAGGTTGGAGAATTAATTGATTTGGCTATCATGGGAATTAGGGGCGGAAAAGGGTTACAATCACTTAGTTGCGTATTATTTGTTTTGAATAATCACGAGAATTACGCCAGTATTTGTAAGTAGATCCTAATTTATGAACAGAAATTGAAGTCAGTTGATATTTGCAGGTTTGAATTTGTATTTGATTTTTTTTTACATCTCAATACATTATACACGTGTGGTCAGTTTTAATTCGTCTATCCCATTGTGTAAATGGGTTATGTTTAAATGTAAAGAAGATTTTTCAAAAGATGCTATGTTGAGTTGCACCACCTGACTTTGACGGTAACTTTAACGATAACCGGTGTTTTTTGTATGGAGTTTGACAGATTTTTGACGTTTATTTTTTATTTTTTAAAGTTGAAGTAAGATGTGCACTGCATCTTACTTTTTAACCCAGCCTAAATTGACTATTGAATCAATTTCTTATTTATTAATATTGTATTATAACAATAGGTACATATTTGAATAGATAATTCACCGATCAGCTGAGGCAAAATACATTACATTAGTGAATGTCAACCGCCAAAACAAACCCAATTCTCAGACGGTGGATTAGCAAAATTTCATTACTAACCACTTGGCGAACTTCAAAGATGCAACCGAGTTGCTATGACAAGGCCTCTGATTAATTTCAAACGATATTTGATATGTTCATTTGACAGGCTGCTTTGGGGGACCCCAGATAAATGGCACTCTCCCATGTAGAGGGACTGTCTTCTATAAAGTTGTATTGATCGATACGAAAGATATGCTTGTGACTAATTGAAGTTCGCGAAACTTGTCTTGACTCTTGATCCGACCGTATTATAACAATGGCTTCTTAATCTAAGCATTAAAATAAAATAATAAAGTATCTTATTAGATTAAAATTATTTTGATCTTGTTCTGATTTTCTGTGACTAATTATAATAAAGAGGGAGATACTGTTTGGTATTCATGGTTGGGATAAAATCTCCTGAGAGGCAGAAGAAATTATCTTGCGAAATAACTTTGCTGCCTGGTCTGGTGGTTTGCGTACCTAGACTTCTATGTTCCAAGAAACAAGTATCGTTCGTGTGTGAACTAACCTGTGTATTAGTCTGGGCGCTTTCTATGTAACTGTATGTATTTGAATTTGTTTGTAAATAATATAAAATTTATGCTTATTTTGTCATAATATAGTGTTGTGTACAATTTTAAATCCAATATTTACTTCTATTCATGTACTTTGTTTTAAAAAGATCTAGACATGGCTTCGTACGTTGTTGACGAGAGGTTTCCAAAATTTTCCATTGTGACATGTAGAACATTCTCCGAAGAAGACAGACTCTGCGTCTTATTTTATAAGCCAAACCTCAGATTAATTTCCAAGGATATTTGATATGTCCCGACTGGGGGCGACTGACAAATCGGCAGAGGTCGGGGGTCGCGCCTAAACGTCTTCGCATCAGACGTATCGGATTAATTACACATTAGTCTCCCTTATCTATATCATAAGCTATATCTTAAACGTCAAATTAATACGTAGGTATGTCTAAGGCTGAGTTGAACCACCTAACTTTAACGGTAACTATAACGTAACCGGTGTTTTTTGTATGGATTTGACAGATTTTTGACGTTTGTTAATGTTAAAATAAGATGTGCACCATTCTGTTGGTTAAAACTTTAAAAGAGATGACTACGATAGGATCTGTATTGTTAAATAAAATAATGTCATTGGAACGTTTTCACGGCGTAATGTAGACCCCATCCCAAACTATGCAAAGTTATGGGTACCAGATAAGAGATATAAACATGATTACTTATCTATTGTTAATTTTAACATCATAGTATTCCTACATAACCCATACCAATTACAAATATATTATTTCCACGCATGCAAACTAAGTATACAGGAATGAAGCCCGCGAATTGATGATTTAAATCGGCCGTCATATTTAAAGTTGACGTGTGTTTCAAATTCACGAAGAAAAATAAAACATCTTTTGCAGAAGAACATGAGCTCCAAAATCCATTTTGCAAGAGCCAATTTCATTTAGCATTACTGCTGCAAATAAAAACACAGTTCATCCGTAAAAATCGAAGTCAAATTCCTCCAACAAACCTTCTGTACGATGAACAAGGGACAATTGTAGGAGAAGAAACGCGAAAGAGCTCGTTTACGAGGAATATAAAATAAATGAAATTCAAAAAGTAAAAGGCAGACTCTCTTAAGCACATAATATCATATATTTTTCCTTAACGCGAATGATACGGGAATTTTTAAAGTACTCAGAGGTCTTTTTGTGAATGTACACGATTAAATTATACATGTGTATTTATACAATGAAGCGTCAAGTGTCTTGTATAAGAGGGGTATAGAATGAAAGCGAATGAAACGGGGGAGATATCATTAAATGTCTAAGCGAATCGCATTTGGAGTCTTTAAACAAGTCAACTTGACTCCATGAATTAACATTTAGACTTAATCATAAATTGTTTTACACTAAAATGACTCGTATAACTCGTAAGAAACATAAACAAACATTTCTTGACAAAGTTACATCGGGGACTATGTTACTATCGACGGATACCTTTTACCTATTACACAAGATTCATATTCTGCTTTCTCCTATTTTCAATTTAAGTTCTGTCAAAATGTCACAAACATTGTTTAAAATATGAGTGACGGTTGAAAAATCAGTCCTTTAAAGAGTACCTAATAATATGATTAGGACTTTCTATAATTAAATGAAATCTGCACTAAAGTCAGGTCTATTTATTGTGACAGAGCACTAATATTCTCCCGCCGCGGCCACTGCCTGCGTCTTGTAATTTAACATTTTAGTTGGCAGCGAGCTTGTCGCCTTACAATCTTTTCTCGTCCCTTGGAACATCTTTATGAATATCTTATTATGATCCTAAATTGAGGAGAAGCTTACCTGCTCCGTATTTGCCTTGTAACATTTTTTTCTTGGATTTACTCAGCCATTCGCAAACAATTTTAATTCGGTTTTTCGTGTCTCTACAAACTTGTTTTGTCCTCGAAAATGAAACGAATTTGTATGAAATTCAAATTAACGCTATTCAAGCACAATATCTGTTTCATATTTTTGTACTCGTGTTGTTTAATTCACAAGTTTTCATTGATTGTCCCTATAAATAGACCTCACTATTTATAGCTTTATGTAATGGAAGAAATAAAGCGCCTACAATTTTATTCGGGACTACGAGTATAATACATATTATGAAATACAATACATTGCTACATCATTTCACAATAACTCTCAGAGCGTGTGAAATTAAATATCTCCAAAGAAAATCACCCTTAGGTTTTCCTCAAAAATTATTTACCCGTTTAAAAATCGGGGAGGGTATTAAATTCCTTTAAAAAATTAAGCCCATTATGTCCGTAATATGTCAGCCCCGGCGTGTCGCCATGGTGACTATTGTCGTTGAGAAGGCGGCGCTATCAGAGGTGTCATTTCATCTCGCGTATATGACGTCATTATTCTGCAACACGCTCGCAGCTCGACAATCTGAGACGCTGCTAATGGAAAGAACACGGGAGTTTTGATAAATCCCCGCGATCCCCCTCGGCCTACGGGAGATTTAAAATCGAGCACACGTCTCACCCTACGCTACTTTAGATTTTTAGTTCTCAACCAACTGCATTGATTGCCGATTGTACTGTAGAATAGTAAGGTTTCACCCTACACATCGCGTGACCATATTCCACTTTTAGTTTTAACTATCGTGAAACGTTTCTAAAAATGTTAAAATATCTACCGTACGATCCTATGATATATAAGGACATTATTGACCGATAAAGCTATGGTAATTGAAATATTTGTCTAATGACGTCACGTTTTTACCCCCCGAAAAGCTTAGCAAAGTCATGGCCAACTCATTACGATAATCACAAAACGGGTACATTTTGGGGACGCACGATGTCATAGTCAACTATATATAAGTAATAGATATTAATTAATTACAAAAATAGGAAATCACATTTTGATTAGAAAATGATTTTAGGAGCGCGGTGGCCTTTTGACAATTTTGACTGATGAAGGAAAAAATACTTCAACAAAAGGTGGAGCAGTAGGTTTGAAGTATTTTTTCCTTCATCAGTCAAAATTGTACAGCTATTTTAATGTGAAAATGTTACAGTTAGAAGATTAGAAACAAAACAGGGTTATTCACACTAAGTTATTCACGTATTGGAATGGCGTCTGCTCCCACTAGGCGTACACAGTAGGTGGAGGTTCTCAATTTGGATGGTATTTAAATTCTCAATTTTTTAATTAGAGAAAATGGTAATGACAAATTATTTTACTCCATTCACGATTTAGGTGAATATCTATTAATTATACACAAAACTAACGAAATCAATTCATTTTTGCGCGTGACATTACGTTCTCAAAAAAAGGTTACAAAAATAATTTATTCCAACTGTCTCCTTTAAATGCCGAATCCACATTTCAAATTGAAATCCAATGGAAAGCTGGTCCGCTCCGTTTGTTTACCTTGCGGCGGTCCCGGTTCGGTGCAACATTTGGTGCCCCGTGTATCCCTGAGGGCATTCCTCCCCTCTCATTATCCACAATAGTTATTACTGTCATTTTTCAACTCGTTATTTACTCTGAGGAGAGCTGATAGCACGACATTTGCTCCAACTTTAAGATTAGGGATTTTCGGGATTTAGAAAGATTTCGGGGACGACGGGGAAATTGAAAATAGCCCTTTGAGGTATGAAAGGTACCCCAGTTCGCAGATGCACTGATAAGTCGGGTGTAATGAGCGTAATCACCGCTGAATGGAATGAGGATTGCTTAGATGAGAGATACTTATGGTTGCTTTATTTAGCATGGAATCCAGCTTAAGTTAGTAGCTCAACGTAGAGATAAATACATCAAGCAAAATTACATTATAAAATGATGCTATTATCATAAAGCGAAACATCTGTATTGAAAGTGTCAAAAAAGTATTAAATTGATAAACAAAGGAAAAGTTACATTGTGAGAGACGTCGCGCTATCTGAAATAATATTTCAAAGGGGAAGCTTTATCAAAATGTCATCCCGTGATAAGAGAGAAAACGCCTTGATATCAAGCAGCGAGAAAAGTTCCTTTGAAACTCCACAAATTATGACTTTTATGACGTAGTAATGTCGTTGACTAAACATCATTCTTGTTGGGTTTCGTAAGTTTCTATTTTTAGGTTAGGAATTTCTCTATGTTGGCGGCACGTACATATATCTTTTGTTGGTTGGGAAAGATTCTCGATGCAACCCGCATGCCTAAGAAGATTGTGAGGCGTCGGATACACAATATTTCACCGAGAGTTGCCGTTCCCAACCTCCCGGTACTGAAAGGTGACAGAAAACTTATGTACCTACTGCATATATTTTGTAAATACAAAACCTTATTTATAAACTCTTGAAGCTGAAAGACATGAAATTTGAGGTTCGTTAAAAATCTTAATTGAGCCGAAAACTTCGTCCAATAAAAATCAGTTGGGGTTAAATCAGATAACCTGAGAGGGACATCAATTTAAAAATCCCGGTGCCCGGTTATTATCGATGACAAATTAAGATTTCTTCTGCAAGTTGGAAGTTGTCTACGCATTAATTTTATTCTTAAAAGCTTCTCAAGTTACTTGACTTTAGCGGTGACGTCGCTTTGTCAAACATCAATTAGTTTTTGACAATGATCAATGATGGCACGTCCGGGAGAGATAGGTCGAATTATTGCTTCTGATTTTACTAAAATCAAACCTTATTCGGTACTGTTACATTTTCATAAACCACAAGGAAATATAATCCTCTTGCGACGACAGTGTGACATCTCCTATGTTAATCTAATTGAAGATGTCACACTCATCGCAAATGGACGAATATGGCATTAAAATACATTAGACGATTCAAGTATTCTTCATTAATGTTCTGAACCTAAATTATTATTTACAACTCAAATAACTAAACGATTTAAGGAAATATACTTACCACAATTTCTTCAGCCAACATGTCGTGACATATCGAATCTTTTCGTGCCGTTAAAAATGAAAATTGAAATTACGATCATTGAAAGCGAGCTTCGCCCTAGCACACGTGCAATTGCAGCTAACCAGTAAATAATTGATGCCCTCGTGACAGCAAATACTTGAGGCTAGAGCAGGGGTTCCCAAGCAGTGGTAAGAGGACCAGCGGTGGTCTAGATGGCGCAGGATTTAAAATATGGTGTGCAAACGATTTTTTTCGCGAGCAATATGCCTGATGCTTGTCATGTGAGGGTTTGAGTACTTTCAATAAAAATGAATTTATTGTCGAAAAGTAAGTATGTACGAACATTAAAAAAATATGGCGGCACAAAGTTCGCTGGATCAACTTAGAAGTTAGAGATTAGTCTTAGGATTATGGAACTTGTACAGAAGATTGCAAGCTTAATATCATAATTATTGATTCAATATTGATTAAATAGGTATTTGATTTATTATATAAAATAAAATCTTTTGATTTGACATTTTTAAAGTTTTTACACATGACATTCAAAGAAATCAAAGTGGGTCCAGATAAAGAAAATGTTGGGAACCACTGGGCTAGAGGGAAAACGGACGCGTCTAGACATTAGCCATCAATAACTTAGGATTATAGGTTACGCCGCCACATTTATGCCAGTAAAAACAAGTGAAATACACGATAGTCATTAGAAATGTTTTCATATTTCAATTGTTTTGCATTTCTTTGCGATATTAGAAGATTATGATAACTATCAGGTGTTAACGGGACTATTAGTAAATTGTAAAGTCAAACCTGGATAAGCGAGAGTTCAAGGGAGCACAATCTCATTCTCGCTTATAGAGGTTTCTCACTAACCCGAGTTTCTCGCTAATGCAGGTACATGGGTGGCGTTCTCTCTTATAGGGGTACGCAGCAATAACAAATTCCTTCGCAATTGAAAACTATAAACTGAGTAAGTCTGACAAACAGGACGGTACACAGGCACACGTGTCCATTTGAAAGAATGCGATAAAATAACAACAATAAAGTTATATTTAGTTCCACGAAATAGAATAGGGACAATATTGACGAGAATACAAAAACAATGGTAGGAAGTTCCACGAAAGTTAAGAATGAGTCATAAAATAGCACATGTAAAATTTGTAAATAAAGCTCGACTGTCGCTTATAGAGGTATAGATAAGTAGCAGTCTCACTTACGGAGGTCTATGAGGGAAAAACGACTCTCTCTTACAGAGGTTTCTGTTTTTCGCTAATAGAGGTTTTGGGAGCTTAAAATGACGGGTCCTGGCTATTACTCTCACTTATAGAGTTTTCTCACTTATCCAGTTCTCACTTATCCAGGTTTGACTGTACATTTTTTTTGCAGTTTTCGTGCTGTTTGCTTACCATGAGTTTGTTAGGTGTGCTCGCTAGCGAGTGCTCAAATTGTTGTGTTCAAATATCTAAAGAGATTACCAGCTGAAAATGTTTTAGAATCTGAAGCAGCTTTCATTGTTTTCAGTTTCATAGTAGCGTTTTGAACAGTAGAAACTAAACTGAAACTCCGAATGAGTCATCAATATAACTTGAGAGGTGTTTAAACAGCGGTTACCAAGCACCGAATTGAACGATGAAGCCAAAGTCGTGTTCACGCTAAGCCATATAGTGTTGGGAAATATGTTTTTTTGTTTTATTTACAAGGGGTAATTTAGGCATGTATGAGTCGGCTATTTCATAAGGTGTTTCAATGTTCAATATATTAAAATCTAAACGATTCAATTTTTTCTACTATCGACGTCTATGTTGAATTTTATTGAATCAGACAATTAAACGAGTTCGATCTTCTGGTTTTAGTTTCCAAAACCATCAATTACAGGCTAAGGGCCTTCTCGATTCCAGAAATTAACTAGTCGGCGCATCCCTAACGAGCCGTTACCCCAGCAATATGATAGGGCGGACTTTTATAAAGGTTCTCTATAATGGATTTGCGGCCTTTGGATTATGTTTGTAAATATTTTATTCGATCTGCCGTGGAGTGGTGGCTGATTGACAGTCAACTCCCCAGTGGCAATCAGGACTGGCATTTTGTTGTCCGGGCGAATTATCTACGAAATTACTTGGCTATTGTTACATTTATTAACGCCAGTTGTGCATTGAGTGTGCATTGTGAATGATTTATGTTTTTTATATGAGCTGTCAAACTATCGTAAGTTACTGATTGGATTTAATGGAGCCCGATATGCAAGCTTTCGCGACTTATTAATTGAAGAAGTGGCAGAAGTTGGAATTCCCCTAAATAAATCAATTGACATCCCCATAGCATTAGGGGTTTTACGCAAGTTGAAAGCACTAACGTGGCTCAGCTGCGAGCCAAGAGACGGTTAACTGCTAACTAGTTTGTAGTTGCAAAGTGCCTCTAAACTGAACACCTGAATGGCTTTGCTAGTCCTGGCGGTCCTAAACGCACGTTATTAATCAACATTTAATTCCACGTCGCGGGCAAAGGCGCTGCACGTACGTTCGCCCTGGGACTCCTACCAAATTACCCAACAGCATTACTCCGTCCGAAACTCGACCGACGCTGCAAAATATGCAAATGAAGAGGCGACTCATTTGACGAATTTTAATGGATATTTAACTGTGTTAATTATAAAGTTTCAACTTGGCTTAATTTGGCAGAAACGCTCAGCTCTGCCCGCTAAAACAGATGTGTGTTTAAAGAGATTTCCGAGTGCGACCGCGCGGAAAATGCTTAGAGTGTTTTATGTTTCCGAGCACGGTCCTGCAGCGTCTAGCGCAGAACAACATTCATTTATGAATTGAAACATTAAACTGGAGAGGGCTGCATGCGATGGAAAAGTTCATAGTTACCAAAGCGCCACACGCCACTTCGGAGCCAACTCGAAACTTACCTGAAATAAAAAACACACACTTTAGCATTATACAAACGCGCAAAAACAAGTTAACATGGTTCTAATTCCAGGAAATTAAATCACGACTTTAAACAGCTCAGTGTCGCCTTTGATGCCACTTTGAGGACATAATTATTTTAGACAGATTAATTAACTTTTTGAAGCACGGAATAAATTTAATAACAGCATTTCTTGATAAAAATATTAATTTTGATCAAATATGTATAAAGCGTAAGAAAGACCCCGAAAGATTTGAATTTACGAGATATGTAAATAGACTGTGTTGAAAAATTGCTCTAACACAATTTGGGTTAATTGAATTTTTGTTCGTTAAACTCGATGTGAAGCACACCTCCCGCTTAATTACCGACGAGGGTTTGTTAATTTATAACGTCCGACAGACTTAGCGCACTCCAAGTCTGTGGAACAGGATAACATCGAAACTCCCTTAAGATTAATTTGGTGAGGTACTCGTGAACTTTAACTCGTTTGCCTCTGACCGAATTCCCAGCCGGCCGCCCTTGAGAGTTTAGAATTAAATTTAATGAAATAAATTTGGGGAATCAGCAGTTGAAAGTTGCGTCTTGGCCAGGCTGCCGGCCACCGCAGGGCATCAACTATATGCCCCCTATGTGCTCGTAAAAGCCTTAACTGTTATCGACGTCCCTGAGTCGGCCGGACCCCGCTCATCTGCCCAAACTTTAGGGTTTGTCTTTCCACTGTATTTATTTGCAAGGGTCTTAACTTGAAATGTAATTAACGGAGGACTGCAGCGAGATTAAAAATCAGTCGCCATTTTGAGACGGCCTTAGAAGCCATACGAAGTTTCGGGTGAGTATTTAGTGGGCAGAGTGAACGAAGCCCCACAAGTCCGATACGAACGACAAATGCCCAATAACATTGTGTTTGCTTACGCGTTAACAATAAGTACTAACAGTGTGCAAAGCCGTTTCGTTTTGAGAATTAGCCCCGAGAAACCCGTGTCAAACACAATGTTTATCCAATTAACTGGAACATTAAATAGTGTGGTTATACGTACAAACATTACCAGCTTTTAACATTGAATCAAGTCCTAAAAGAAGCCAGGGTTAATTCAAAGTACGAAGCTGAAGGGCCATTAAAATTAAATAAAGCTTCAAACACCGAAATTGTATTTAAATAATTTAAATGCCAGGTGAAATCGTTCGAAATAGAAACTCATTAAGGCAAGTAGGTAGAGAGTGGACTGCCGAGATGAGTTACAAACTTAAGTGTCAATTCGGGGAGCGTTTGAGTGTCGCCGCGGCGTAAGAGGGAAATTAAAAATTGAAAAACTCGCCGCCATGATGGCAGTGGCGTTAATGGCTGTACATAATAAATAAAGCGGGCCGCTTGTAGGCTTATGTGCGAGTCGAGTGGAGGGTGTGGCCCGGGCTCGCGAATGGGCTCGAGCGTCATCTGAGACGGCTAGGCTCTGGAGAGCGGATCTCGGTCCGGCCTGTTTCATATTGCCCTGCCCGCTGCATAAGAGATGCTTCACTTTGATTTAAGAGAAAAAGCCGTTTTGACGCCACACTCGGGCCTCTCAGCCCGCGATAAAAAGGTTTCAGAATACAGTCATAGCGAGAAAGCGTTCGGCCCTCGTTAAATATGGCGTGGGAAACTCACGATCACAAGAAATGGAAATTACGCACCACTTAATTTCAATATAGATATAAAAAGTATTAAATTGCTGCGAAAAATTCAAATATTAAATATGATTTCGACAAGTCACAAGGACAATAAATTCGTTGCTTAACAGTTTTGTAATGCTTAACTAACATGCAGAAACGAGAGAATGTATCAACGCACCGGCATTATTAAAAATTACCAAGGGGTTTTTAATGATCAGCTCCAATTACCCAGGCGAAACACTTATCTAACCCCTTTTAGCGCAGCCATCTTGTATTTCTTATTTCGCGCGTAACGGTGACGTGTGACAGGCGGCCATTTTGAAAAAACTTGAGTGCGGCTTCCTTCCGCATCGGTGGGCCGCCATGAGAACTATCGTGGCAACACCCCTCGAGTTTTACATGCATCCGATTCATTGTTTTAGGCGACGTACATACGAGGAAGTTTTGTTCTTTGACGCGCCCCGGTATGAAATCCGACCGGCATGTCAAAATTGATATCGGGAATCGAGTACGGGCAAAAAGGCGACGCTTTGATGTCGCATTCGCTTCAGATATTTTTGAGGAAATTATTTTGCATGATTGAAATACTTGTAAGGTTTAATACACTAAATAGAGGATACATGTTTTTGAGAATCAATTTGAATATCTTTTAAAAACCTAATTAAGCATTCTTAAAACCTATGGGTACTTGAGCCTCTCTTAGTCAATAAAAGTATGTTCACTCGTTTTCTGGGTTCATTAAAAGTGAGAATGATCGTTAACGATGAGTTTCTACCGCTTCAAACAGCCTCATCGCATCCGCAAACTAACCCCTTCAGAAAAATAAATGCGCGAACCATAAAGGCGTAATTGTCGCTGCGTCGCGACGTGACGACACATAATTTACATAATGCCTATTTACTGAACTAAAAGGAAGGTACCTTAAAAGAGCTGTATTGCTTCCACTCAGTAGTTTTCGCCCCCGTTCCCTAGGCCCTCGTGTTTTAATTGTTGCCTCTGAGAGGTGGGAGGATCTAAGCTCTCAACTCTTTTATATTTCAAGCGTAACTACGATGTGTTCAGATACAACATAATGTGCTCACAGCATTTATATGTACTTTATTACAAAGGGCAGCCATTTTGGATGTACGTACTTATGTGACACAAGTTTTGGAAAAAAATATCTGTCTAAAAATCTAAATCTTCAATATAATCTACTCAATAAAAACTATAATAAAACTTGTTATTTTAGGGTGTGTAACACATTGTAGATCGATTGTAATTGGGAATAGTCTACACAGAGTGATGGCTACAAAAATATGCCGGCGGGTGAAAAAACAAGAGGGAGCAGGGAAACATCCCATCCCCGGTCAAGATTTAGTGGGTAGAAACGTATTAAAATGACCCTTGTACAAAACTGGTTGTACAAGAAAGTGATTTTAATCTTGTGAAACTAAACTTCAGTGTCACCAGGCGATTCGTCACTTTTACCGTTGAAAAATATTTAGAACGATATTTATAAGTTTGGTCCTAAATTTGAGTCAATTGGCATTGTAGAGATACGAAAATAAACTTTAGGTAAAACTAAAAATAGCTTTGGTTAGTGATACCTGAATAGGCTTTTGATAGGTACTACTATCTCAAAATTAATTTAGTTGTACACAAAAGTGACCACAGGAATTAGTTCCAGTATTCTATTTACAGACAAAACACACAGTCATGTAGGTGTAGTGTAGGTTATTGTATACATTTTGCACGAAAATATTTTTAGTAGAGAAACGACATTATTATCATGACAATTTTATAATCCAGCAGCTGGGCGCTAATCGCCACTTTGACAGTAAAGAGGGGCATAAATCAGAGGAATGGAAGCACATCGCCAGGAGAGCTACCCTCGGAGATGACATCACCCCACCATGAACCTCGTCAGCGCAACCACGACCACTCTGACAAGAGTGCCCGACTAAGAAGAAGAAATCAGAGGTCAGAAGCACAGAAGCGAAGGCTCGAGGAAGAGTGACGCCCTTCTAGGACTTGGAAGTGAAGTGTTGAGTAGACCAGCATACTACTGTTATCATAAAAAGCTGGAATGGATTTATTGTCTAAAAATTTGGCAAAGGTTATGGGATACGCGGGATTACTATAATCATCATTATCAACATTTCAGCCACAGGGCAAGATGACCTCTACTGACCATAGGCATCTCATGATTGCTATGTCTGGAGATAAAGTTATTGCCATCTTTTAATATTCATGACCACTTGACAAATAATGTTACTTATTTAACTCAGGTGAATATTTAGAAAAATAAAATTTCTTATAATTTTACTTGTACTTATTATGTGAGGTTCAGACTACAATCTAGTAGAACAACCCCAATTTAATAATTAATTATAATTCTAGACTTTAGAAAGCATTTATCGTACAACAACAGCTGCCTTGTTATAAAGCACCTATAATTATTTAATAACCCATTCTATGTCTGCAAATAATTATAGTAAACGTAGCAGCATTTCTAGACAGCAACCATTATCAGCTTAAATTACTATTTATTACTAAGACTTGTACCTACGCTAGTAAATATTTAATCGAGTCGATTCTCGAACCCCGTGGAGCTTCAATATATAGATCTTGAAATAACTTCGTATGTTCTTAATCTAATTCACCGGGACGGGTATAGCAAACACAATCTGTATGACCCGGTTCTCAAGTTTCCTTTTTCTGGAGCTAATCAAAGGCAAAAGCCGAGGATTACTCAAACACGGACGTGGAGCTTCCTTAGAGCAATCACGGCGTGTTTGTTTGGACCTCTTTCGCGATTGATTGTCAATACACAACACAAACATTGCACAAAACAAGGGATGCTCTAGATTTACTTGGCAGTTTTCAGTTTACACCTTCTCCTTCAAGATTCTAAACTTGTGTGAAGTCAAGTGTGTAAAAGACAATTTTGAAAACTCTAAAAATACCGTTATTCAATTTGAAATATCTTTTGTGTTTCGCACTTGGAACTTTTGACATGTCATTTAAGTTCTCATGGCAACCCAGCGTTATGCCAGTAAACTAGGATTGGAAAATTTCCAATTACTGTGAGCAAATTGAATGCGCTACGAGCAAAAAGCCCTTAGACGCAAAGATATATGAGCACGCAGAACAGTTTATTCCTCTGAGCCGGTAACAACTACAAACAAAAAAAGGTTGGCGACCGCTACAGAACTTTTAGTTCAGAAGTTAACTCTGCGTCCCATAAATAAACCTTCGGTTTTGCCCTGGGATCCTCGACGATTGCAAATTTCGCCGGAGTGGAACTGTAAAGTCGCATAAATTACAGTTTCCGACGGTTGCAAAGAGAAAAACAATCGGAAAGTGGCACTTAGCACTTGACTAATCGCCGGTTTGCAATGACAGGTCGGGGGACGTGGAATTTGGGCAGACTTCAACCGCAAGCCAAGACCGGGGCCGGCGGCGCCGCACCTAATGCGTTCAGTGACAATCCGCCAACTAACGAATGAATATTGAGTAAGGCCGCTTTAACTTTGAGTGCAAAGTGAAGTGCATTTTATGTTTAAAAACTATCGTCTCTAGTAATTTGCTAGGTCGACTCGAGTGTCTAGTTTCATTGAGTTCGGTCTACTGCATACGAATAGAAGGTACGAATTTTATTACACCTTGTGAAGGCTAGGCCCTATTTCATTTAGCTGTCCTTATCATATCTTCCGTGATGGAAATTGGCGCCCTCTACTTTCTTGCCGCTGCGTCAAACATGTAAGTAGCAGGTGGACCAACCAAGCACCCCCAAACTATTTTTTTCCTGTTTACCTCAAAGGCCAACTAAAGGAGGATGCCTCAAGGCATTACTTTGTTTTTTTTTGGACTCATTAATATGGAATTAAAGGAAGGCAAAATAAATATTTCCAAAATTACACTTCGTGATCGCCTTATGCTCTATATCATTCAGCTGTCCTTATCAAGAATTCGGACGTGTGCGCACGCTGCGTATCTGCCGTGATGGAAGGTGGCGCCCTCTACTTACTTGCGGCTGCGTCATATATCTAGCCGGTGGGGCAGTCCGTTTGCTTCACGCCTCGTGGGCGCAGATAAATCACCGCACGTACTGCACCGATGCGAAAACACTTAGCGGGACCCGATAAAGTCAGTGAAGAATCAACGCGATAAATGAAGAAAACTCTATCTTAATTTAATTGAGGGAGTTAATGAACGAGGTAGAGATATAGATACACAGACTATTCTAAAATTGTGTATCAAATGCAATCTTTAAAAATATACTGTCGTAGTCGTATAGTAGGTACTATTTTCTCTGGCCGAGATATGACCAGAAATGTGGGTAAAAATATTCTACCTCTTTTATTCAGGAAAAATGATCACACAATATCACCTTTATTTGTGTGCTCGCTCTTACTAAACTACTCAATAAAGCAGCTTAAAAATTCTAACTCCTCTAAACTATGAGCATACAAGGTCCTCTGTGACATCATTCTGCGAAGAGGCAATTTTAGGAACATCGTCTCTGCACAAGAAAAATCTCATCAAAACAGTCTACAATGAAGAAAGAAAACAAAACACATCGCTCACGGGGCCTAACAATATTGCCAAACATAACACCGCATTTTGTATCCGAGGAACACGGGTTAAGACCGGCACTGTACACAGATTATAGCGCCAGTAGAGCAACATAGTGGTCACAGTGCCGCTCAGTGCTCCACAACTTTCTTTGTTGCCTAACTATTGTTTGTAGTTGAACTTACTCGTCTGGATACCAAATGGACAGAGCCGACTCTGTGAGAAATTGTTTTGTGTGAGTTTCCAAAAGGAAAACATTTTACCAGGAGCTTAGGCAAATTGCTTGAACAGAGGTCCGCTCGTGACTTCATATTTTGTTTGGTAATGGGAATATAATTGCTCTATCTACCAGTGGTGACATTTTGGGAGGCAGTTTTAAAATTTGTATTCATTTAGCATGAAGAAAAGATTCTTAAGTTAAAGATCATCAAATGTAAGTCACGTTAAAGTTATAGTACCAGCTAAATTAGAATACGATACATTTCTTCGTAACAAATTACATACTTATATTGTTCAAGGTAAATTAGAGGCTGTAAATATTAAAAATGAATAACAAAAGCGTAACGATTCCAGAACATCGCCTCGTCAGATGAATTATTACAGACTTTCGCGAAATACATAATACACAATACATCAAGCACGGCGATAGGGGATTTGCAGGCAATTAAAAGTTTGTTCCCAATAAGCGTTATATATCACGAACGGCGTCACCGGACCATCTGCGCCCAATGCAAATGTGTGCTTGGGATTTTAGAATACACGGCAAGACAAAGTGGCGCTGACCGACTGTTTAGCTCAAGTTGGCTAGTGCTTTGTTTGCTCGCACTAATAACGGTATTAACATTTAACAACTTTGGCGATCTGTGTACCTAAAGAGGTGTTCATTACAAAGGTATTTACAACATCGTATTAATAATAAAGTATTAGCTATTTTATAGCGTAAAAGAAGTTCACAATTTTAAAGAACTACATTTATGAATTATTAAAGCAAGACTTTGCTCTTTACTTATAATCTTGTTTAGTCAACTGATATTTTACATGATTTCAAAGCTAACAAAAACTGGTATTTCAATTGTAACTTCATTTCCTCAAGTCACACCGGCCTATGATTTGTTTAAAACGAAGGGACCCAAATCTTCTTATGCAAATGCGCCCATGACTCGGTCGCAAGATTGCCTCAACCCAAACTCGGGCCGCATAAAAATGTTTTGTTTGTGCTAATTGCTTCAAGTGACTGCTTAGCCCGACTTTCTGACAAGTCATTGTTTTCAAGGCTCCAACCTTAATAGGAATATTTTCGGGCAGCACCCTCGCGAGAAATTCGTGACTTTGGAAAACGTTGCCGCCGGCAACCAGGGCTAAGGCGTTTGCTGGCATCGATACATTTCGGAAACATTACGCAAATCAAAGAAACAATAAATGGTGTTGTGTATCGGGTAAGGGATCGCTGTTCGCAAACTGAGCACGTTTCGAGTCTGTTCAACTGTCGATGCTCTAATAGTTTTATTGCCGCTGTCAGCTTAGAGATATCGACGGCAACGCGTGTCATTTACAAATTATTGGAAATAGGTAAGAATTTTCTCGGAAATTCGAACACAGAAATAGTTGAAGGTAGATGCTATAGAGCTGCTTAACATCAGTAACTAAGTTATAATTTGAATTAATCAAATACTTGTATTATTATTCTAAAGTAAACAGTGCCAATTCCTTTGGTGGTAAAACCATTCATAAAGGGTAACATTTATCTTTCACCAGATTCTATGTAAATGTATGTAAAAGGGTTCCTAAACAATATTAACAATTACGAATTCATTAATCAAAGTTCACAATCTTAATATTTAATCACGACTCAAACATTTATTTCTTGAAATCGGAAAACGAACACAAACAATTTCTTCCAATTAATAATATTTCATTGTTCAAAGCCGATCTCGATCTGTACCGGCGAGCAAAAACAATCACTCAAATAGGCTGTTCATATTGAATATTAATCGTCATTTTCACTGACGAATGGGAATAATCTGAAAGGCGAGCCTCCCGGCTGGAGGAAATAAATTTGTAATGCAAAGTTAGAAATTCATTCCTGTGTTGTCGATAAGTAAACGCTTCGCCCCAAGCACAAAGGTAAGAACACGTTTAGCATTCAACTTTCCAATAGCGACAGTAACAAAGACGAAGCTGAGTCGGGACTCGGGGAAAAATAGTCCAGTGCCGCCCGAACGATTAAGCGTTGAGCCAATAAGACCTAGGTATTCCGCAATTTATTAGCCTTGCAAATTCGAAGCCGCGCTCCCCTTATGAAATATAGCTCGCCGCGGCCGCAACAACCTTCCCGGGACCGCTCCGCCGTGCGCCCGAGTATTACACCCCTATTTTAGCTCTAATTAAAAAGCCATCAAAGAGTTTTCAGTCATTAATCATGAAACTGTTAACGGTGAATGCCGACTTCCCTCCGAGTCCGAGCTGAGGAAAAAACGAGGATTAGGTTATTAACAAAACGCCTGAAATATTCAGGGTTAGTGAAGTGGTAAGCCACTTGTAAAAAACAGATCCAAAGGCGCAGATTTCGTAGGTTTAATGCGAACGAATCTTAAGTTGTTTCGAGCGGTTTAAAGGATTGAGAACCCTTCTTTCCGTATTACAACGAAAAATACCAACGATATTTTTAAGCTTCGTAATTGACTACAGCGGTTATACTTTGGTGTTTTTCTTTCTTTCCCTTTAAATGGTCGGGACGAAGAAATTATATTTACATTTAAATATTTGAGTCTGAAGATAAAACGAAAGATGTTAATAAAAGTGGATTAAAGGGATCGCTTGAACTGGTATTTTTGTTAGCAATTTTTCTAATATCAACTTACGGCAGGGAAGGCAAGTCTTTTCTTAATCTTATCATTGGAAGGGTTTAAGAATTTCGATATTTTTTTTATTTAAACTAGCTTTTTCCGCGATTCAGAATGTCATCCGTTATTAATTACATTTTTTAAGTACTTAGTAATAATCTTCGTAGTCCTTCTAAATCTAAATGGGGTTATTTACCAATAAAATTTTGATAAGTGTGTAGTCTGGTGTGCTTGTAAGTATACAGCTATAAATACACAAAGTAACAACAACAATCCAGCTGGATAACTTTTTGTTTTTCTCTTAAATCTATTTTCACTTTGAGCCATTGGTTGAATGAAATCAAGTCGGACTCCTTTAGCGGCTCATAAAGTCTGACAGTTGATTTGTTACAGTCCACTAGATAACATTAATCATTTTCTATAACGCAAATTAGCGGTGATTATCACATAACTCACCGAATAATTAGTTTCACGAAATTATTTTAATGTTCAAGCATTGTGGTAAATTTATTTTGATTGGGTGTAGTGAAATTCGCGTAATTATCTAAACAATCTGATAGTTCACAACAAGCGTTGATTACGGATCACACAGGTAAACAATAAAATGGACTCAGTGGTAAATAATTTCATGATCCATTCAACGTGAATTTCAGCCTCAATAGTGAGGCGGTTAGGCAGAATGAATGTTTGCGTAACAACAATACGATTTTGAATACAAGGTTTGTATCATCAAACATTAGTTAAGTGAATTGTGAGGTAAATTCAAATACATTATACGTTTCGCATTGCTTGAGCGATTCGACAATCAAATACAACATTTGATATGAATTCTACTGCTTATATTTTCTATTATAAATCATGAGAGTGGAAATTTTTATGGCAATGAAAATTTATATGAAATTAATGTATTTAATGTGTATTTATGCTGGGTAAGCTGGATTGCACCATCTTACTTTAACAAACGTCAAAAGTCTGTTACGGTAAGGTGGTGCAACTCAACATTAGTATCGAGTAGTCCGCTAAAAATCTGTCTACTCGAAGAGTCCGATCGAGTTGAAAGGCACTCAATTATCCAATCTACCGAATTGATGGGACCGAGTAGGAATAGACGTGTGTCCCGCACAACTACGTTCTAGTGGTGCTACGTGCGAGGGCACTCGATAACCGATTCCGATTCTCGATTGATTTCGATTGTCGCGGATCGAGAAACAATGACCCCTTTATTAGTGGTACAATAGATTAGAGCATTATCAGGTTAAGTCTGTGGTTGAGCGAAGCCTGTCAAAGTCAGACGATGCGGGCTTAAGATTAAATAGGTAATTACTAAATCTTCTAATTAGATCACATCATATTATATTTATTTTTGTTGCAAAATAACACAAAGATAAATAAAATTTTGAGTTTACTGAAATTTGGTCCGACATAACGATGGCGAGTTCAATCTATACTAATATTATAAAGCTGAAGAGTTTGTTTGTTTTTTTACTTGAACGCGCTAATCTCAGGAACTACTCCGATTTGAAAAATTCTTTCAGTGTTAGATAGCCCAATTATTGAGGAAGGCTAAGGCCATCACCACGCTACGAGTAATAGGTGCAGAGCAAAAATGAAAAATGTTGCGAAAACGGGTTTTCCCGCGTACGAAGTAGCGGGCACAGCTAGTAATAAATAGAAAGAAATAGAATCTGAAGAAATCTTCTAAAACTATTTAGTTACTGAAACAATCTTCTTCATCTACTAAGTTAGGCAAGAGTTATTCGTACCTAAGTTGCCTCGCTATTGTTTCTTTCCTACTATCCTCAGTATTAGTTAGTTTACTTATCCTTTATCTATTCATCAAAACTATTGTTTCACCAGAACAAAAAACAATACTCTCAGAATTGCCAAAATAATTGAATACCGCAATTCAACGACATTTGTTCTGAGATTAGCCCAAATTCGGTTTCCCACTAAAAGGATTTCGTGAGCTTAATAAAACCGAAAAATACTCAGGCCGACACATAAAACACTATTACAGAGGCAATCCAATAGCACAGTTTACCGTTATACTAGCGTGATCCCAAGCCAATTTACGTTAGTTTGGGGGAACAAAGTAAAAAAGAATAACAATAAACTAATATAATTTGGGACTGGCATGACTGCCGTTATGTATTTGTATCGGGGGACAACCTTTAATTTAATGAAACGGTGGGATTCTTTTCGATTATAACTCGATAAAGTTTCCTAATTAAAGTAATCGAGGATTTGGTATCGGTATAACGTTGATATTTGTGTATAACTTTTGAAAAATAAATGTTATTACCAAATAGTGTCTAATTGATTTCTAAGAGATAAAAAGACGGCTGTGGTATCTAAATTGTTAAAATTAAGATGATAAGTATAAATAATCTCGGTTGAGGAAGAGGAATCTCATTAATTTTTATAATCACTAGTGGAATAAAGTGATATCACTAGTTTATGAATGAATCACTTAAAATTCAATTAATCACTAATGCACGGCTCGCAGATTCAAAACCGCACTAGGGTCGTGCACCTTGTATCAACAGCACATCGATACCTTAAACGCTACGATACAGTCGTGAAAATCGAAATCGTTAATCGTAAACTTTCCTTTTACAATGTCATTAGGGAAATTGGCGTCGTTAATTTATAAAAGGGCCCTTTAACTGCTTTGCTATCGACGAATTTAAATCGGTAATCCCGCGGTTTGTTTTATGGCACCGATATCTGACGATTTATATCGATGATCGTAAACGTACGGATAATGCAGTCGAGATCGATGTTTAATGCACGAATTGAATGAAAACGCTCGGTTAACTGATTTCCTATGAGAGAGCGTTTTGGGCAAACAAAAATCATTGCGACCATTAATTTGGATTTCATATTTGCTTTGCGGGTGACAGTTTGTGATGTGCCATTTGTTGACTAATAGAATGGAAATTGGAATTTATTGCAGCGTTAATCAATGCACTCTTTGATTGGGATATTGCGGCTTGAAACGATTGGAGTATTAGCCTAAAATATTTTAATGGCTTATTTCCTGGCCTCTATTTAATCGACACATTTGAATTTTCAATCAAAACCGTATCTATTTCAACCACACATGATGCACCTGTGACGTCATTCCTATCAAGGTTCACCTTGATGAGTGTTAATCTTAAAGAGGTACGTTCTGTACCTGTCAAATTTAAAATTGCTGAACCGCTGATGGACCGGAGACAGTTTTCTTTATTCTAAAATCCGCGTATGTGAAAGCGAAAAAGAAAAGAACAATGAAATTGCGTGTTAGAACCGAGGCCTTTGATAACAGCTCTATAGAACCACGTATGTTTTGATGGGAAGTGTCAATAAAGACGCGAACATTCGCAGCTTGCAGCGTAGAGTTACCTTTAAAATCCCAAAAAAAGAGTCATTTGAAATGCAGTCTTAGTACTCGAGCTTAAAGTGCACGAATAAAGTTGTCAGGACGAAACTAAAGGCGCAACGGCCGAAAACAAAAAGGATCGGGATAGGATCGAATTACCCACGGACGAAAGCGGATTGCAGTCGTAAAGCCGACACCAGTATTGACTGGTATTGTTCAGTGCGAGACTTAACTGCTTAAATTGTTTTAACACGATATTTGGGCATTGAAACAAAAAGAGCATTGTTAAAGCGTTAATCCCCACACTTACGATGAATAAAATATATTTGTTTTTACTTAAAAGTTCATGAATATATTTTTTTATTACTGAAAATAGTGGCGTTGTATTGTTAAAAGTTGTACTTATAAATATTTTACAGAGTTATTAATAAAGAAGAAGAAAAAAAACTTAATCAAAGGCTTAGTTGCATCACCTTATTTTAACCGTAAAATAACAATAACCGGTGCTTTTTGTATGAAATTTTACAGATTTTTGACATTTGTCAAAGTTAAAGTAAGGTGGTGCATCTCAGCCTAAGTAACTTAGCAGTCAACTGAGCTTTAAATGAAAAGTAAATACATACATTATTGTACTGTAATCAATAGCAACAAATCACGTACAATTTAATGTTGTCCTAAGTTGAACAAAAGCAATGGAGCACCAACAAATGCATAGGCACCATAGGATTAATAGAAACAGTAAGCGTCAGTAACAAACAAACCTCTCGCATTATGCCTGAAACCAAAGCTTAATTAAGACTAGGACTCCTCACAGGAAACTAATTAAACTTATTCCATTATTCGCTGCAAACGAAATTTTAAGGGAAAGTCCGCGACAAGCTGGTGCAAGTAAGATTTACTATTATATCATAGCACTTTGGTGGGGTCGCTTCCATTACTGGCATAAAGATGGGCTAGAGTTGCTCGGTGGAAATTTCAAAGTTGTCGATTATTAAATCTAGTTTTTTATCGTTATCAATATGAATAACTTTGTAAGTTACTTACTTACTTGTCTTTTGAAAGTTGTACAAACGTGTAATTTAAGTTACAATGTAACTGTCACTATAGTTTAGTTTGGTTTCAAATTGGACTATTTTTTATTCAAACTAGGTATTATTGCGCATCACAAAATCAAGACACTTTATTTCACTTAAAATAATGTCAAGCAATCAAATTTATTATTTAAAATAAACTTTTTGTAATCATGGCTTAGACTTGTTTGTTTGAAAGGCCCTTATTGTTTTTAATTGTTAAATTGGACTTAGGTCACCGCTAAAATTATCTGTAAGCTTTTGACTTTCGTGTATCATTGTCTGTCCCTTAGGTATCTAGTATTGTTGAAAGTAATTCAGTTCTTTTTATTTATTCACTTGTTTTTACATTTTCACTGGAATAAATTATATTACATCAATGTTTTTTTGTTAAAACTTGAAATCAACATTGCAGCATTGCTAACCTATACGTAGGTAGGTATTAGGTCATTTTCTTGTGTAATACCTAACAATTAGTTACTGGGGGCAGATGAAACTTTGCAAAAAAAAAAACATAAATAAGATATAACAAATAAACATACACTCTTGTAGTTTACCCTACTCTGCCGCAGGCGCAGGGAACTAAATAAGAACACTGTTTTTACATTTTACACTGTAGGGGGTTACATTGTACATATTCAGCTCTGGCTGACACCTTTCTTCTAAGCCACTCCGCAAATGTAATTCTTTTAAAAGAAGGATTTAGTTAGACATCTGACTCATGCCACAGAGAGGTTTTAAAAATTCTATCAAGCGTAAGTGTGGTTTAGCCCAGATTTGAGATGTCTTTTTATACTTGCATTAGGGTTTATACTTTCATTTGAGTTTACTTCAATTAGTAGAATGACTCTAAGGAATGTATTAAAAGTTTTAAAAAGAACTATTATCTAGAAGGGTAACGCTGATAGTTATAATTAAGTACATTTACTGTGGATAGACAAGGTATCACAGCCACATCATAGGTACTTACAGTTACAGTATCAATGAATTTAGTGATGTTTTATTTCTATTAACTGTGTGTAACATTTTCTTATTAATTGTAAAGTAATTCAATTTTAATCAGTGGAAAAGAGTAATTCTCAACTCCATAACCTCGATAGGAAGTTTCTAAACAGATTGTTCGTTCGTTTTACTAACAACTAAGTTTCATAGAACGTAACGACTCGCTTCATCTCCCAGCAACTCGCGGAACAATAAAATAAAAATCCGGACAAAGTCCTCGTCGTGTTACCCCGATATAATGGAGCACGAATCGTCTGCAGAACTCACTCTAGGTGCAATCTCCGAAAGTATTGATGACTGGAAGTACTGGAACACAAAGAGCGGTGCGGAGATTAAGTAAAGTAAGTAACTTGCGGGCTTTCGCCGTTCGGGCATTCCCCACAAAGGCTGAAATTTCCCAGACAGCAAGAATTTTGATGCCCCACCAACAATGGATGGCAGACGTCAGCGGTGCGATGAGTGTTTTATGAGTGGTATTCGGAGATTCCGACAACGCAATTGTTTTAACGCGGATCGTTGGCGAGGATGATATTGCTGTAACTAAAGGCTTGGAGCGGTAAAGAGGTTTAGATACTCTTGTAATTGTTATTATTTCTATATATTATTTATGTAATATATAGCCAAAATAATTAAAAATTTACCCGCAGCAAAACTTTGGAATCTTATTTAAAGTTACTCAATATCGAAGCAAGGAAAATAGGATTATCAAATAGCTTCTAATAAATGTAAAAACTGTTGCATGATGAAATTATTTACATTTATATAAACTTGATTTAAGATTGCAAAAAATCTATTAAATATAATGTAATTTAGATAACAGAAAAGCGACTAGTCAGAATATTCAACTTGTAAACATCACAAAAAGTTAAATCTCAAGATTTCTACGTCACAATAATCAAAAACATTTTTAAAAAAAGGTTAAAGGTTGTCCAGCGCTGCTTTAGACAGAACAAAGTAACGTAATGCAGTTAAAGCTCTGTACGAAGGTCCCATCGGCAAAGGAGATTAAGTAGGGAAAATTTAATTTGGATCTTGCCGTTGTAAAATTTATAGACAGGAAATTAATCCCATGTGAGTAGCCTACGAGCGTAGACACAACAAACGATATTTTGGAGCGAAAGATGATTTTATTATTTACTAGATTTTACATTTTGAAGCGTTAGTAGAATTGTGATTATTTTATTTACATTTTCAGCTATCTTTTTAACGAGACTTAACAGTTTTTTAGAACTTAAATAATAAGTATTGTTTTATCTCATTCCCAGTGATGTACAGTGGTAATGTTTCATTGTGAAACTTCATTACTGGTCTGGATTTTATTATTTGGTATAAGTAGTCTAAAATGCAATCCAGTGTACATACAAGGCCAAGATCTATGTATTGAAGGTTAAAACCAGGGATAATGGGAATAAAATAATTAACAATTATACAATTTGGCCTACTACACAATTTTATCTACAAAGCAAACTTGACATGGCGTGATTTACTCCCAATAATCCAAATTGAAACGGTTAATTAGTAGTTTACATGATGATTTTGTTTATAAAAACACCAATCAGCCGCAGCGTGTATTAATTAACCGATTCCGTGATTGTTTCCGAGCTGACAAATTTTAACTTTGGTACGTTTATGTTTGTTCCGAAATTAAAATAATTTCATTAATTTGTTGGCAATAACATTTCGCGTTAAATTGAAGTTATCGACAAATTTCATTGCGCCTGGAGCTTAATGCACGCAGCGTTCGTAATGAAACAAATTTTCTGTAACTAATTGGGGCATTTATGTTTGAATTTGATTTAAATTTCGTGGCGGTAAATCATTAATAATTACTAAAAAGTTTATTTATCGTTGTAAGGACCTGTAAATTAACTTATCGAATATCTTTTTAACATTTAACGGTACCTAGGTATAGTATTACTTGCATAGATGACTAATCTAACTAAGTAATCATCTAAGCGAGGTGAAATTAATATGTAGCTAATAAACTGATATAACTTAGAAGTAGTAGTAATAGAGCTTAAATAGCATAACTTTGTTGCCATCTGAATTATATTCAGTTATTGAATAAAATCGTAGGCAAGTTGATATATTAAAAAAATCTTAGCTTACGTTTTAAATAACGATGAAATACATGGTTTTCAATAGAGACGTATCGAATAAAATGTTAGAGCGTTTTATTTCATATCGATAAATAGTATAAAATTTGCACGGGCAGTGCGGGCATATATTTCGCGTCGTTATCATTGCAGTTTCGTCAACAACATATTATCCACAATGGCTCGTTTACAACCCGCGGAAATCCATAATGCATGTACCTATATTGGCTGAATTGGATATTTTTACTCGTCCGTTTTAAGATAGATAGATCGATATTATACATACAAATTTAGCCGTGGGCATAAAAACAAACTTACTCTTACATCAGACTAACGTAAGTCATAATTTATTAACATGAATGGATATTGGGGAGATTAAGGTTTTACATTTCATGCAAACGAAGTCGTGGGCGTCACTAGTTAAGAAAACATATTTTATATCATTACGTATGTATATATCCAGTCGAATACACGACATTTATAGTCCGCTACGAACAATCACTCTCGAAAATAGGCTTCTACACTAATAACTCTTGTTTGAAATCTCTGAAGTGTAAAGGGCAGCTTCGTCTTACATAACGTCTAAATCGGGAATCAGAAATAGGGATGTGCATGTGCCAATTTGATTTTAATAGTGTGGATCTGTAGTACGTCAGCTACAAAGCTCATGAAATAAAATGTGTAAACTTTGAAAGAAATGTGACAATAGTAAAAAAACCGAACGTAAGGTAGTTAGGTAAAGCTTATCAAGTGATAGGCATTTATTACTCTTATATTACTTCGATGAGTTAATTTCAATCATGTATGATTCCAGTAACATCTTTTATTGTCATCTGATTAATTTCGTTGCAAGCCCAATGCAAATTCAATCCAGTTCAGTAGGTTTTTTTTTTCTTTCGGTCTGTGATAAGTATAAGTGATGATACTGAAGATCATACAGTCGCAGTTATGGAAATGAGAGATGGAAATCTTTCTGTAAATCTACTAACACAATAATGTCATCATTTGGACCTTTATCGATGCGGTCTAGTGCAAAAAGTTTACGCAAGCATTCATTTACAGCCTAATGTGTTCCGATCATTGTCCCGAGAAATTGAACCGGATAGATACGCACATCCTTATAATGGGTACCTGGCCGTTTGATTCCGAGCACCGTTTTGACGAAGGTAAGGCTGCGTGTCCTCAACCCTTTGTCCTGAGAGACTACAATGGACAATCGCTATGGTTTCAAGATGCGATATGGGACTCCCCACGCGTACGTGACCAAATTTTCGCCAAAATGTTTTGTACCTATTCGAAATAAGTAATGTCATCTCCCTTGGAGAATTGTTCGTAACTTCTATAGTGGTAACGTGAGTCGGGGATGAAAGCGCCCACACTAAACGCACCCTTGGCAATACAGGTGTGGAACAACGTGTAGAATTGCAGACATCTTGAATATGTAGATAAAAATAGAGTGTGTAGGTGGGTTGATTTCTAGTTTGAGTTTGGCGTGTCACTTTTGCTCCATTTCTGCATGCTGACATTATTGTACCCTTTGAAACAACCAATATGCGTGACAAAATCGGTTTACTCTTTGATAGACTTAATTGGGAGCTAATTAGTTTGTATAACTATGTAATTAACAGAAAGGTATTATTGATAGAATAAAGGTCTTGTCAGTCACTCGAAAATTCTTTTTATACTGGATCATCGACCGAAAAATAAGGCGTTGGTTCAATCAATGCATGTCATGTCCATTCGAAGCCCATATGATATTAGAAACATTTACAGTTTTAAGGATAAACCTCAACGCTAGCATTATATTTAAAATTTTCTTGGCTTCAATACAAATTGGAGTGACAAGAACACTGCTCAGATATCTTTGAATCAAAACAATCCTAAAACACGATGAGATCGGGGCCGCGCGACAAAACCGTCGATCTTAAAAATTCATCGCTCTCATTTGTAGAGCCGAGCGAGAGCTCAAATGAGTTGTGGTCAATGGTCAAAGCTTGTACCGTCTTGCGTATTGTGTGTTTTTTCCTTTTTCAACCTTAGCCGGCTGAGTGAGCTCTTTCTTTCAATTCGGTCTGCAGTTTTTAAGGTTCCGCAACGTTTTTGAAAAACTACTAAACTTTATAACACCTGTCGTTTCGCTTAAAATTGGATCACTAGCATTATAAAATATCTCATTACAAATATTCTTGCGCACTTGAGAAACTAGAACAATATGTGGTTAACAAGAAATGCGGTTTATGAATTTGATCTCCTTGGGAATTTATTTTGACATTCTATTGAGTGAATAATGGAATTATTATAATAAATAAATGAGTTTCTTTAGTAACGTAATACTTTAAAACATATTTCAGTAACTTATTACGTATGGCTCAACTTCAACTCTCCGATAAATTGGTCACTAATGATAATACACGATTGAAACTCAAGCATGTGATAAGAAATGGAGCTGAAAATTGATGACTGTGCATTTAAAACCTACGGAACCTCAAAATAATGAAAGCAGTCGTTCTTGCCATCTTTTTTGTTCCGTCCACCGCATGGACATTTGCTTCTCGTCCGGCCGCGGCCACTCGAGTTCATGGCTTCTTAAGTTTACAAAAGACTCGTTAAACAGTTTTCGACAATTCTTTGTTTCTTTCTACTATTTGACTGCATTTCTAGTTTTTACTTCTGTTTGCTAGATGAAAAAGCTAGCCTTTATTTGAGAGAAACATAAAAAAGATGCTAAGTTTTTTTTAGGAAAAACGAATCGGAGTAAAATACAATGTAAAAGTACTGTTTTGATTTTACCAAATAATGATTTTATTATTATTAAGTTTGTGCAGCGTTTTAACTCGGCCAGAATGTAGGCATAGTGTTTAACATGATTCAGCGGAAAATCCTAACTTTCATGGCGGAAAAAAGTTGAAATTACTCTAGAAAAGCGGCATTATCACTCTTGCAATAAAGCCCGCTCTAGCGCACGCATTCGTCATGTACGTAACATTGCAACCCTTTCATTATACGCTATTCAGCGACGGACAAGTTTTGTTAAACATTGCCCTCTAATGACAGGCCAGGATGGACATGACCTCTCACAAATTGGACAGCCAACTCACTGTATAGAAACTAACGATATGGCGACTTTGAAAGCTAATGTAAAACTATAAGTACATAATATACTGTAATTGACGATTAGGTATATACAGGGTGTCCCAGAATGGACATTAGTCGAGCTACCTCCCCTGTAGATAAGTATTACTCTAATGTAAAAGTGTAAACATTTTTTCGAGTTTAAAGTAACATCGATTTGTATTCTTATAGCCACGCCGCGAAGAATAATCACGTAGAAAAAATTGGGCTACGTGGATTTGCACTTTGAACTTAGCATGCCAAAAGATTTTTTTTGTAGTTTTTATCAAGATTTATAAAAATGATTCTATGTGCTCTACAGTAGGTACTTGGTACATGTCCATTTTATATTTTTATGAGCTTTCAAAGCGCGGCTCTCTCATAGCTCTTGTATGGCAAACCAAGCTAATATCTAACACCTCATTACTCGCCTATTTAGTCAATGTTTCTAAAGCGTTGTAGCAAAGTGTTGATAGATGACTGTCTGTTCTCCCAGGCTTATGTCCAGGGTAAATGGCAAAGAATCGTCCCAAACTTATTCAGTCCCGAGCGTTCAAGGCTTGACCCTTGTAATTAGCGACATAATGACCGCTAGTTTTACTTTCTGCGTCCATTTGACGATGTATGACGGTGAGTGGCTCGGTTTGGGTGAACTTAAATTGTCATTAGCGGGACAACAAGTTATCTAGTTTATAGTTATGTATGTACTTTTATTATTTTATTTTAATCTAATTTTCTTTCTTGTTCATAAAACGAAACTAACAGTATGATTGATTTATAATAGCAACATTTTTTATGCAGAAGTAGGCATGCATTTGACCACAATAACGCCTGATCATCAGCAATTTAAGATCGTTCTTTTTTTTAATGTACCTAGTCTAAGAAAAGAATTAATACTACGTATTTTAATATCTATAGTTAACACTAAATTAAATCGAGTTAATAAGCATTCCAATCATAGTAAAAATCAAATGTTCGATTATCCGACTTCAATTTGTAAGGAACTGCGTTGGGGGATTTGCAATTCCGCCTTAATCCACTTCAAAATTTAAACTCCAGAGCGTATCGCAATATGCGGGCCAAAATGAACCGAGCAGATTTCAAGGAAAACGGCAAAAAATAAGGCGTGCATGTGATGCGTGCAGCTGACACCAAAAATATGGCATTATTATGATGTCCCTAATCTACTTCACGGTCGGACGGACGGGTCTGTCGATAACAATAACCGACTTAATACGCCCGATAATCGGTTTTGCTATTCGAAAACATCCGTGATTGACGCGATTGATGACGTTCGCCGCCGACCCGGGACGGGGGAGAACGATTCTCGCGAATTCGAATCGGACACCTTTTTACGGATCGACTGGATTGCACAAATGCATCGAATTAAAGGATTATTCGATTTTTCTGAACGGCTTCATCCCTACGACTCGATGTACTATGTATTCAACGTAATATATTTAGGTATGGCTACAAAGTTGAGCGCGTTAAAAAAATGTATGAAAATTTTTGTTCTTCAAAGATTCCGCTAGAGACTGTACAATTCGTCATACATTTAATGTCATTTTTATACGCGCTCACAGTGAGCGCGTTTAATGTAAACTCACACTCGGCCCTCAGTAAAATAATTTAAGCATAGGAAACACTCAAAATCAACCCATGAAAACAGAAATTGAATAGAATAGAATAGAATAGAATAGAAAACTTTTTATTTGCAAGAAAGGTATACAAGCAGGTAATTGAAATCCAAACGTTTAGATTAACACAAAAACAGTCATGAAACATAATAACCGATTAATAAAGCGGTTTTGGATATTAATGGGTATATGCTGAATGTTGTATTAGTGGATTTTCATTAAGTTTAACGAGGCTTAATGGCAGAAGTTTCTGAATTCATTAGGGCTCTGCAAACGCAGTATTTAATGGAAGCGGTTAACATTAATAGTGCGGTCAGGATGACCGCTTCTCTCAAAATTATGCATAGGATTTTAGGAATGCGGTGGTTTTACCGGTGGATCGTTTTTGTTATAGTTAACTTGAAAATAGGTAATTTAATCTGTTTGACCAACTTATGAAAGATTTTTTGGAATTTTAAATTGCCCTAAATCAATAAGCTTAACATTTACTGTGTTATAAATTGTCTCACCTTATGTAGAAGAAAAGGTAACAGTATGACGTAGTTTAATATTAATATTGCGTTCTGGATGACCGCTTCTCTCAAAATTATGCAGAGAATGCGGTGTATTTACGGTTTTTCTTTTAGGTAATTTTACAGGTGAGAATTTAGTCTAATTGACCATTTACTTTTGAATAATCGAATTCTTCTCATAAAATCTCATTGCTTGATTTATACATTGTGGCATCTTATTTTTGGAGTCAAGGTAATAAAGTAGTTACATTTTGTTGTTTAGGTTTTGATATTTTCACCAAGCTTTAAGGGTTATGATCATGAAAGACAGCCTAAATTCAGAAATTCAATCATTATAATATTTCTTTGGGCAACCGGGTAAAGAAATACATGGGAGAATCCAAAATACATAATTTGGTAACTTTAAGCATCTGTGTCTATACTTGTTTTTATCCAAAAGGTTTTTAATCTGTTTAGAGAGAATTTATTAATAAGAAGCCTACTTACTGGCCGTCTGACTTGAACTTTGAAGGCTTCAGATTGTTTTATTAATTACTAATTAAAGCTTCACCGAATATTTGCTCACTTGCAATTCTTGGAACAGAATGTTTCAAAATTTTAACTTTTATTGAATTTTATACATTTGAAGAGATATAATACTAGCGTCAATTTTAAAACAACATACAGCTTAAATGTTAAAGGATTAAGGAAACCTTATTTTTAAGATGTAGAATTTAGTTACACAATAATCTCAAGCAAATAGCATTTATTTGCATTCATATAAAGTCCATAATAGAATGGATATAATTCTGATAGCTGCATACGCAGTTGCAACAGGAATGCTAACTACTACTGTATTAAAAGTCTTAACTCGCGGCATCATCTCTGGGGGGCTTGAAACAAAAGGAATCTGCCGTCTCTTTCGTTCTCCCAGATATTTGTATATCCGTCTCGCAGTGCGTCATGTACCCTTCAAAGTGTATTTAATGCCGGTGTGTTTGTGATACGTGCCCATGTGTGAGTATTTGGTCGTGACTGTATCAGTTCAGGTTGTTGTACGAATATGACTAAGAAAAGAAAATATAATTCACAAATAGATTTGATAATTGCTGAGTATGAAGCTTGGATCACTGCACTAATTAATTATTAAGTTAAGAAGTGTTTGATCTAAGAAGAGTATTGACCTATCTTTTAGATATTTTAAATCAAAATTGAGAAATAGGTCGAGATTTCGATAAAATGCTTTTGCTTTTATCAAAATTTCAGGTGATTCAAAAGCGTTGAAAGCTAAAAATGAAAGAATTATTTCAATCTATGCTTACTCACATAATAATAAAAACAAAATCTTACCTCGCCTGTGCCGTGTATGATATTTGCTCTTTGGAACTGTCCCTGTACAGCACGGTTGTTCAAAGTAAAAATTGTATGAATTGTCCACTATAGATGTTTGTTGCACTGTTTGGGACTGAACCTGCCATCCTAGTCCGACTAGCAGGAACAGGCACCACCGGACCACAACCGCCAACGTATCCATAGTCCGAAGAGAGAACATCTCAGAACACTTTTACACTACACAAAAAGTACTTTACAAGTCTGTAAGTTAATTTTCCGTAATCATTTTTGCGAATTTTCTGCAAAAGAAAAACAAATGACGTCAGTATTTCGTATCCTCAAGCTCCAAAAAACTCCAGTGTCATTTTATCGTTGTATTTTTAATTTAAAATCTTCACTGAGGCGTCGCCAATTTTTACCTAACCTTTTTATACACTTAAAATTCTTTGCTCTTCGCTAAAGTATTTTCTATGAGGTAAAGTAAAAAGGTGAAAAGTTAAAAGGAATGGCCTAAAAGAAAGTTTTTGAACGCGAGCGTGTTACGGCGTAGGCCTAAAGTTAGGCCTAATTTCGGTCTGAGTGACGGCCGTGCGCTAAATACAAAAACCCACACGCGATTCTGAGGCATAATAAATTTTATAATCGTGACGCAGTGTACAAATTAATGTGTTAACATACATGCTTGATATTGTTTAACAGGGAATTGAGGTTTTAGATAGTGAAAAACGCTATTTTAGCAGACGCCTAAAATAAAAGCTTGAGATTTTTAAAGAATGGACAGAGTTTTTTCAAGCCTTGTGAATATTTGTACAAAAATTATGATTCATGATTATTACCTAAAAGTAAATAAAAGAACGTCATTTTTTACTATTCATAATATTGTAAGTACTATTGAAAATAAACATGACGCTGTGATTGCAATTTGCAATGATTTATTGGATAAAGGTCAATATAATAAACGCAACCGTTGCACTGCACGAGGAAAAACAACAAAGCAAAATGTCGGTAGCAAATGCTCCGGCAATTGTGCCCCGAATAGAAATATAATAGAACCAATAAAACGAAATTATGGGGAAGTGAAAAAAACGCCAGTCGACATACGCCCATTTCGAAATGGAGAAAGACAATTTTTGCTTGTAGATTTTGTATTAAAAAGTAGTATGTTGTGGGGACGCGTAATGGCTGCGAGGACCATTACGAGCGCCGCATTAAGCACACCTCCGTAATGGAAACCACATGCGATGTGCAACAGGGGCACATACGACCATCGACCACCCTTTAACCCGTTACACAGAAAATGTATTTCGTTTTTAATTGCCACAATAAGGATTTCTCGTTTTCACCTCAAATGGATATTGCCAAGATTAAACCTTTCCAACATACTGCCGTCGAGCCATCCCCATCCCTATAACCGGTTGAACCTACGCCATTCCCGTTTGATTAACTCCACAGATAGCTTTAATACACACTAATTAAAACACCCGCATATTTTTTCACATTAAAATTGAATTTTGGAGATAACTTTGTTGGATTTTGTCGCCATCTGTTAGGGTGGAGGGAGCTTTATCAACGCGATGACCTTAATCGTTACCCAGTTACCCGTGGAGATGATTATCCTGGATATCAGCGAATAAATAAATGTCTTCTGGTAAATTTAACCTGAGCCTCAGAGACCGATCCTTCGTCATGTGACCGATATCTTTCGCTGAATGCGGTCAGGGCGACCCTTGAAAGAGTCCAGAGATGAATTAAATAGATAACAACTTCAAAAAAGGGAATGTGAAAGGGGTTGAGTTGTTTGGATGTATTACTTATTTGATATGCAAATATCACGAGTAGATTTGGTTTGTTATTTCATGTACTTAGCGGGATAGATTATGATCCAGCATGATAAGCTTTTTTGCATCCATCAGAGTGCTACTTTTTATTTTAGCGAGATTACAGCTGTGCTCAAATATTACAATATTTATCTCCACTTTTCTTTACACAATTTGATTTTATACAGTAAAAATACTTATTTTTTGTAAATTGCGATTCTCATAAATAGCATATACGCGTGTTCGCTTTGTAAACCAAAGCAGTATCACCAGATGACATCTCATGATGTAGGGTTACAAAATTTATATGAAATGATTAATGGCAGCGGTTTATCGCATGAGTGATTTTTGTTCAATTGACAGCAGATCTTCCCAGTAAATATTTTAAGTCCCCCTACTTTCAAATTCTACTTAAAGGGAAGCAAGGTTCACTCTTTTTTATTTTGTTTGTATCCTTGGGGATCATGAGAACGTGGTACGGGGCATTCATATTGCAAAATGAAAAATGGTCGTTGAAATTATTTGGAGTACCTATATTTTGATATGAAGTCACATCATTGTGCTTTAGCTTTGTTAAGTGTGGTGATATTTATCTTGATGTGGATGGTGTTGTTTAAACTTATCAAGATTTTTGACAGGTAATTCATCCAACTAATTAATTGCTATTGACTTTAACAATATCATTAACATTATAATGAGAAATTGAATTTACATATAACTAGGTGTAACGTCTTTATAAAGCATAAATTATGCAAACCGAGAACTTCTAAGTATTGTATCCATGTTTTAATAAAAACGAAATGTTGATTAAGTTGTTTAGCGTTTGTGTTATTTCAAATCACTCTTCGTGGTAACCCAATGATAATTTTAATGAATCACTCGTTCGAAGTCGTGGCACATTATTCCCAGAAAAAAGTCGATGGCCCTCTCAGTTCGGAGCACCGTCATTTCGAACGTAACCGGTTCTTTAATGATGTCTTCATTACCGATGATTCACTACATCTCTACTTATGTTCCGTGATAGGAGATTTTTTATCTTGTTAATTTTTTCTTTCGTAAACTTGTTTGTCATATAACCACGCCAGGTTCGTTATATCCAAACTTCAAAAGCTGTTTATCAATCTCACTACTTAAAGTTTCCTCTTCAAATAGGTATTCTGTCTGCATTAAAATCTTTTTAATTAATTACGAAACTGGGTTATGAAACGGAATCGTACGGATTATTTAATTTTATATCTTGGGGATTAAATCTTTTCAATAAAACGCGTCGGAAGGTTAAATACAATACTTTGGAATAATTTTCGCAGATAGTAATTAAGCTCGAAATTTTGGGTGGAGTCGACGTATAATTTTATTATAAGGGTTCATT
Organism: Ostrinia furnacalis; assembly: GCF_004193835.3. NCBI lineage: Eukaryota > Metazoa > Arthropoda > Insecta > Lepidoptera > Crambidae > Ostrinia > Ostrinia furnacalis. The sequence continues at coordinate 1,026,551 of NW_021131019.1, forward strand.
AAGAGGACTTTAATCTCCTTTAATATCTGTCGATCTCATTTCGCAATACGATTACACCGTTACTGCTGCCTATAGCACGACAGGCCTCTCATAATGAGCGAAGAATGTTAAGAAATTTCATCCGACAACCCATTGAGGCAGCCCTCCCAATTGTGCGAAGGTGTTCCAATTGAATGGGGTACGTATAATGAAATTTCGCCTCGATAAAGACCACTGAGCCTGTAACACAATACTCGATGTTTCCTCCGCGACCCGTATCCATGTCAGGCCATTAAGCCATGCAAAAATATCTGCCGACGCATCTTCGTTAACCAAATTAACGCTTGCAAGGATTTGAATTACAATTATTGGTTCGCCCACTTCAATGTTAAAGTCTATATTTGATAATTATGAACATTTTGTAGCAAAAGTTTATGAACATTATGAGTTCCGTTACAATTTATTCTCTAATTTACATAATGTGGCTGTTATTAAGGACTCCAAAATTATTATTTAGCTTATTTATTTCTAAAATAAATAAATTTAAATTTCTGGAAGCCTGTGAATCAGCGAAAATACGAAACTTTGGTTGGAATATCACATTGTAAAATTTAATTTTCGCTTTACTTTGTTTAAAATAGTCACTATATTTTATAATACTTTCTCGGGGTAAGTACTTTGTGAATGAATTGAATTAGGACGAAATATTAAATATTGGCCTTTGGAGGTTTAAATGTCGTCTTTATTGCCAGTATTAGGTTAACTTTTAAATCTAATATTTTACTACATGATTTATTATGAGTATGTCCTATGTCTTTACTATTGTGTACATTTAGTACATAATTTATGATAACTTTAATTATTACTTTTTTATTACTCAATTGTATACAGACAACTAAATGTACCATAATGTTTATGAGATGGTCTACCTTTGTCAACTAAATTGGAGATTCAGGGATTAGATGTAAATCTCCTAACAAATTATTCCTTGAATAATTTGTGCTATTAAATTAGCATCAAGTCAGATATTAATTAACGAAATGACCATAAAATTAGCTAATACTTAGAACGGACTGCGTAATCAATGATTGCGTGAATGTGAAGCAAGTAATCCAGAAACAAATTGGCTGCCCCGAAGAGATACGGCGGGCCTCGGAAATACGCTTTGAATTATTAATACAATACTGTAACAGCAGCGAATTGTAAGCTCCTTAGCAGGGAACTGAATAAATATCGGTGAGCCGATAGTACTGCGGCTCAAATACAAATAATACGGGCATAAACAGATGCGTGTCATAATTGTGTGTGAGAGAAATAACTATTGCCTCTAGCGAAATTGTATGATATTGTATCTTGTTTGCATCTTCATTCAACCTTAAGTAAGATTCTACTTTAGAACTACATCACAAGTAGGCTAATAATGAATACTTACTATCGGGACAGAATTGTTTGTGTGGCATTGTTGAATGTAGTTCATACAAATTTTTAATTTAAAGTAAAATTAATTTTGGGTCTATTATAAGTTTGTGTTTCTTTAAAGAAGCTATTTGGGCTAATTTTTATAGTGCTGAAGGTGTTATAATCATCATGGCAATTCTGCAATCATTAACATTATTCCATAATCAGAAGGATTACTTATATGAGATTATGTTAGAGCTAACACACTAGTTATTATACAGTTCGGTTACATAAACCTCAAGTGTAATTAGTTTCTGAGTACAAAATCAATTAAATGGTACTAACGTAGCTATTGGTTTCCCTAACCGCAACCTCAAGAAATGTTAGCGAGGATTCAAAGGGAATCTTACTGGAGTCTGAGTACAGACGGCTATTAAATTAAATTAATAAATTCCTAGTTACTGGGTGCTAGACGTTGATCGATACAATGCTGCTGATATTTTGTTGATTGTAGTTGAAATACAGTCATAAGGAAATTACAATCTACATAAATATTCTAAACTAGAAACATTTGATTGTTTGTATTACTTTGTATTGAATGGGCTCCGAAACTACTGAACCAATTTGAAAAATTCTGAGAGACCAAAATTAACGAGGGCAAAAGATAGTAGAAAATACAAATGAATATAGTACCTAATGAATCGAATATTACTCTCAGTTACTTAATGTTAGTATAAATAATGGTCTGCTAAATATATTGAAGCAAAATGATGGTGAGTTCACTTATTCGATCTCCGAAGCTCTGAATCATAATTTACTTACAATATCAATCAAAAGAATGTTTGATAAATGAAATGGAAATATACGAGTATAAGACGATTCCGAATCGACGATAATGTTTTTGTAGACGAATACAATTTGTGGTTATAATTTGTGTTTGAAGTTACCGTGGGAGTAATATTAATGTGTGGGAGTTCAAACATGATGTTATTTCCTTGTAGAATTTGATGAAAGGTTCTTGGTAGACGACAATCTACTCAAATAAGATTGTGCAGTAAAAAAGCTTATATCTAGAACTGAAGTAGCTGCTAATAAAAGAAGTGATTGTTGGAAAACTTTACATTACTTGATTGTTTTAAATTCATAAATCGTTGAATAAGGAATCAACTAGAAAATAGAATACACGAGTAAGCTCGCCATCAAAATCCAGCTAACAATAAACTTGTAACAAGCTCCGCAGAAAGTCTCGAACAAAGATTTAGTTACAACCAATAGTTTCAATAAATATGACGTCGGTAAGAAAGCCAATGCTTCCAGCCACTGGATTCAGCACACGTACGAAATGAACGTAAACGTCTGCTGGCGTATTATTGATACAAATAGAGATATCAATTGTTTAGGACAAGGCAGAACATGGCGGCAAACGATGCGTTCCCATTGCGAGGCCAAGCTACAATTGATTTTCATAGTTTTCTAATCAATGCTTAATAAGTTTAGTAGAATGGAAGAATGGAATTTAAGACAAAACATATTTTCTGTAAAATCACATTAATTAATAATTGCCAAAAACTAATCTTAAATTTTGGCAACTAGATGTCCCTTATTATTTGATAGTGTACCTTACACCATTTTTATGATCACATAATTTCAGGTTCAATGATTCATTTTAAATTTATTATTTTCAATTCAATTCAATTATTTATTGCTATTCCACATTGTTTTGTTTTGTTAGAGTAAGTGCAAAGTCCATAAATTTAATTGAGAGTCAATACTTCTATTATTATCTCATGATTGATGATGGTCTTTCTTTCATAATAAATGATGTTCTCTTTGAGATTGTTCTTGTAATTGATAAGAATAAAATAAATCTTTGGTCCCACAATGGGAACACACGTAGGTATCCAAAGGTAGTAATTCTCTGGATGGAACAGGGGGACCGTTATGGCCACTTTGATATCTACGGGGAGAACTTTTGGAATAGTATACGTGGCATGTGAACTGTATAATAGTTGTGTAGCATCAGTTTCTGTTTTATCCTTTGTTTATTCTTTATTGTACAGAAGTTCTGAATGTGTGTAAAGTAAATTGGTTTACAACTTTTTCGGTTTGAGGAAAATGTGTTTTTTTTTCGCTTCAAATATTTTGTAAATTCAATATTACTTGACGGTTTTTTAATAGTATTGATAAAAACATATAACATATTTTTTTGTCTATATTTTTAGAAAAAGACTTCTGTTTGTTTTGTTTCCTTTCTTGCACAATTATTATACATATTTATTATGTTGCCTATTGCTATTGAATAGGGGAAGCAGATTTCAGAGCGGTTCTGAATTAATTAATTTGCTACTTAATTAGGAGAATGAATAGATGCGTGCTTTGAGATCTCATTTGCTTATTATTATGAATAATGTAAACAAACCTTATTTAGGTAGGTATGATAAATAAAAAGAATCCGTTATTATTTTAGGGCCATCTTTCAAACATTGACCTCATGTTATTGAATCTTTTATAGATTAACAAATATTTGCTAGTAAAACACAGCTTTATATATTCAATTCCTATCAACATTTAGATCTATATTTGATTTTATTAATGGGACTTCTTCTACTTCAACTAAAACATTGTTTTAATAATCCAAATTCTAGCTATCAGGTACTATTTTCATTTTAAATTCAACGTTTTCTACTTTAAACTTTTTTTTACCGTGTTTCAAACCAATAAAATCCACGGTCAAATCAAAGAAAGAGGGTTGAATAAAACGACACTGAAATACACTGACTTTTCACTCCGTAACATTTCACAGATAGTAAAACATTTTGAAGACATGCTAATGATTTGTAAAGGGGGTTCCTCGTCTACCGGCGATTTCTGTTTGTACTGTCTGTCTGTGTTGTCTATTTATACTCGTCGTAGGTTGTTCAACTCGACGAATCTAAACCGCTGTGGTAGCATATTTTTGAGATGATTTCTGGTAATTTTGGAGGTCTAAAATGATTCAATTCTAAACCATTATTTGCACAACTGGGGATATGAACTGCTTTATAATGTTTGTTGACTAATATTTCGTCAACATTTCGTAAAGCTCTTCGTGAAATATGTTTGGATTTTGTTTTGTTCATTATAAACCAACCGTTTGGTACACTCAGTTCCTTTATCTCGATAAAACATCAACAAATTTTACGACTATGACGTTCCTTACTTCAAAGTTCTGTCCATTCCTTTTAAGTTTCCATTGAAAATAACGATAAAATGAGCCGGAGTTATTTGGATACACAATGCCTATAGGAGAATGTTGCAACGGCCAACCTCTTCTGTAGTCCATTGAACCAAACACGTTGCAGTTTCACAAAAAAATCAGGTAACACACAAAGTTGAATGAATAAAAGATCACTTTATTCTTAGAACAACGCAATAAGTTGTTAAAAACAATGCGAACAATGTAGAACTTTCAGTGTTATTATCAACAAAACAAGTTTTAGTACTCGTAGCGTCACGGAGAAGTTTGGCGCGAGCGTGGCACACACGTCCGTCAGGCGTGCCGGCCGGCGCAGTACTAGCTCGCTGGTCTCATTCCGAACAAAACTTTTAAGTCATGGAGACGGCAAAGCTATGTCGCGCCTCTACAACTCACGCACACAATGACGCCCCAACACCCTATGCACAAACACGAAAGCGAGCTCCAAGTTCACTAAATAAACGGACACCAACACAAGCGCGTGCCAACACCGTCTACTACCCCCTGTTCATGAGACATCCGAGCGAGACGCGTATATCAACAATTCATTCCGAAGCTTGCGTGCGAGCGAGAGAACGACACCGCAACAGATGTATATCATTTTACGCAGGTAAGTATTGAAAATGTTGGTGTGTGCGAATGAGACGGCGTGCAAATTGGGCTTAGGTGAAGCCGGTCGAGCGGGAGAGGGACGGGAACTGTTCAAGTCACCCACTGTACATTCCTTCCTGATACCGGCGCGCCGTCGTACCTTTCGATCGTTCAAGTGGCAGATGAAGCTTTTAGGGTTGTCACCTGATTATTGCACAAATCGTGATGTTCAATCTGCAGCACCCTCGATATTGATTTCGATGAATGTGAGACCGGTAATAATTCCTCGATTTTCTGTTGCGATTAAAACGTGAGAGTCTGAACGTCGTTGTTCAATTTAGAGAACTTTACATTGTGAATTTGAAATGTTTTAAAATGAATGTGGTTGACCCAGTTTCGTGTTTGGCGAAATAAAAAAAAGATTGGTGTAAGATTTATGGTTGTCGTGAGTCGAGTCTTGGGAACTAATAAATGATGCATGCACCAGCCCTACGTCAAGATGTCACAAAGTAGCAGGTAGTCTAACGTGTGCCGCAAAATTTCGGTTGTTTTTTGCATGCTCCGTCTCGCGCACTTTTTGTTGCAACTCCGACCCAACAATGAAGACATCTGCTTTTATTTCCATAGAACTTTTTGTGCCAAATGATACAATTCAATTAAAACGAACGTGTTATTATGGCATTACAGCGCAATTAAAGTATAAAGTGGCGTAATTAACGAACAATATCATCGGTTATTTTGACCCAAATCTAAAATTTGATTACTCATTTCCTGAGTAGAACGATACGTGTTTATTTTTTTTAAAAGCGTGTAATTATACAATCAGTAAATACAGCAGTGGGGGTGTATCTCAAATAATTATCTAGTAATTTTAAAATTACGTTCCCCTAAAAATAAACAAGAAAAATATCAATTCAATGCTGTAACTAGGAGAAAATTAGTATAAATAATGAGTCTATTAAATGTTTCCAAATAGATTAAATTATTACATGTAAGTAACATGTGGGCGATTCGAGACATTTATTAAACGAGTCAGCCTTAATAGTGATTGTACCTATTATAAATCAGATAAAAGTTTGCTAAAGCTTTAATTGCATTTTGCATTTCATCAGCTTTCATAACATTTTATTATCACGAGAAGACCACTGCTGCCCTGGATTCATCAGTTCATATAAAATGAAAATTTTCTAAGGACTAAACTAACTCATAATTATTTTATGCCTAGTCCTCTAAAATCGTCATGAAGATTTATCAATAAAAAAAAATTGCGAAAACAAAACAAAAACCCCATCCCACGCGCGTCAACCTTTGCGGTCCTGTCACTTCCCCAGAAAAACAAGCGCCAACAAATGAGGTCGCGAACATAATACTACACTAATTTGTGTGTTACCTACCGGGAAACAAACTGTATATTGTGATACGGTGTCGCGGTACATTAGGATCAGCGCGGAGCCAGCTCCGGTTTCCACGAAGTGTTCGCTTCACTATATCAGGCACTTTTTTGGGATCATTCCTCTTATAACATGTGTTACGTGACTTTAACAACGCGTTGCACAAATTTTTTGCAGGCATTGTGGTATTTGGTGACAATGGGTTGTTTTTTACATGTTTGCTGTGGCTTGATTAAGACGATCAGTTGCGTAGTTGACACCCTTACCCATTTTTACGGCATAACTTTTCTAAAAGAACAAAGGTAATTCTAGCCTAGAAAATCTAGAAAAAAAATACCGTAAAGATAATATTAGTATCTTTAAACACTTGACATAATACATAATTATGAGGCTATTGAAAGAGGATTATTATTTCACTTAACGACTTGGTATTATTAGGAATTGCTATGTTTGAAATTATGTATGTATGTATGTATGAAAATTAGACGTGAGAGTGACAGCTTATACTCGTATATCAAATAACCGCAAATCTCATTAGTCTGTCGATCAAGTCGCTTGTTTGCCTAGACCTGACTTAATTTGGGTTAAAAAGGATGTAAAGGTGTCGAGTACCAATCGAGTGGTTAAAAATGGGTGTCGTATTATGTTCTCACGCAATTTTTTTCTTCGAACTCATCCCTGATGTGAACTGACAGCTAGCACACGAAGGTCGCTCAAACCGATGTATTTCCCGAAAAGCTGGCACTTGCATTATCAGCTCCGCTCATCCTAATGGCAATCGACGTCGCGATCGCTTAAAAAACAAAAGAGAAATCTCGTAAATATGACGTGTTTCTGACAGGTTGACACGGGTAAAGTGTCCGCGATACACTTCATTAGCTTCCGAATCTCAACCCGCGGACCAATCCCACAAAAATACGAGTGAATTGTGTTTCGTGTCAGATAGAACTAAAACCGGTGCACTAACCAATGTTGCTTTGTGCTCGTTTTTTGAAAACCTTCACAGAAGGATAAGCGCACAAAGGGAATTTGCAGAGATGTTCGTTTTTTGTTTTATTCTTTATTTATTGCTATGAGTACCTACGCACTTAAAGCTGCTTTAAGCTAGTAAGACGAGCGGTCTGACAAATGTTTTCGTTTTCTTTAACAATTTCATATTTTCAGAAAAGGTGAAATTGGAACGTGATATAAACAATTTCGAGTAACAAACATCAAAGTAAATAAAATAACGATTCTAAGAAATGTTATTGAAGTGTGTGTTACGAACTTCATAAGCTAGCGCACTCGAGCTCCGTCAAATTCAACTTTTAGAGCCGTCAAAACAATGGCCTGCCGGTTGAACCTTCGATTGTTTCAACGTGACGCCACACTAGCCAAGCAAATGGAGTGAAAAGAGGCCTTCTAGCTCCGTAAGCGCGAAATAATGACGACGTATTGTGGCTTCTCAGGATCAAGTAAGTCGCTATTATATTTCTTCCAAGGAGCTCACAATGGCGCACCAAGGCTTTGCTGTCAGCGATACAATAAGCAGCTGTTCTTGTTTTATTTTGCTGCAGAGTAAGATGTACCTAGCGGCTATGGATGTCGCTACCTGTCTTTAAGACTGCCTTAGAATAAGCCGGCGGAGTGATCTTTTGTAATCTTTTGTGGCTTTTGTATTAGCCAATATTATGTTTGGAGACGGCTCGCGATGTGGCCGTCATTTTCTTGGAAATGTTTTCCCGAAACATTTGAATAGGGAAACTAGCGTTAGATGTTTTCTTGGTATACAAAGAAAAGTAACATTCTTGGTAAATCTAATAACAAACTATATCAACATTTCGTCGAGTAGGCGAAATGATTAAAAATAGCAACGTCCATCAGAAAACGAATGTGGCATGAACACGAAACAAACGTTCACATGTCGCCATGAATTTTTATGAAACCTCGACAAGCAATCGGGCTGCAGTTCACCGTGTGGTCAAAAAGCCTGCCATAGACCGGAGCGAAAGTCCATATAATAGGAGCAATAACAAAAGTGAGTTGAGCTAACCATTGATTTGGATTTTATGTTAGGCGCGCAAAAAAATGAGCGCCTTTGTGTTGTATCCGCCAAGGCTGGCTACTGCATGTCACTCGAATGCACGTCCTGTAAAGCCGTATGGAATTATTGCCCGACAGGTGAATACTAAAGATATTTCTATTGTAAACGCGAGCAATGTTCGCGAGGACTTGTTACGTTTATTTTAAGGTTGACTGCAATGCAATTGCAATTGTGTGGTGAGTTACGCATTTGTGTGGCTACAGATTTCCAATAGCATAGGTATTTGCAGTTTAATGTGAGCATTGTTTCTTGATTTTGATCGTTCCATTGTTTGACGATGCTACATTGTTTCCCCGCTCCAAAGAATCTGACAAGCGAAACATACGTATCATAGCCTAGTTCTGGCGTTTGGAATATTTATTAGCTGTCCGTCAGTTATTCGTCTTTTAATTAAGAGGTGCAAACAGTCAGTGTGGCGTACAGCAGACGTTTCGGTTTGTCCGTATTTCCTACTTAATAAATGTCCAAACGCCCGCGGGCATGACGTCGGCGGTGCGCTAAAAATGATAGACTCGCTTCACTTGCAACATTTTGTTTCGCTGAGTAAGCGTTCTGTATTGCTTGCTCTGTCGTAAACACTGGTTAAATGTGAAAATAATTCTTCATTTCATACCACTTTGGCGCCTCTATCCAATGACAGGACCACTCGCCAGTGGCGTCAACTCGCGAACACAAATACGATGACCGTCAATGTTTTCACCTAGCAACTTTGTCATAAATTAAATATTTTGTAACGTTACCTTCGTTTCTTAAATTAATGACTCATTGTATTAAGAAAGGCTTAACAAAACAAATGACTGTGGTCTTTACACCACTAGGTACATACACGGTACGCCATGCTGAAAACTGTGGCTTCTAAGTGGTTGCAATACGCACGATTTTGCAATAAAAATACCGCTACATTACTCTGGCCAGATTTATGTGTTGCTACAAATATTACGATGGCAACTCGCAGTCAGTACGTCTCTTAATTTAGAGAGAGTAAACACGAGTCAAGCGCAGTGTTTGTCTTCATAAATGTCCAAAAGGTCCGCGCTGATCCTAACTCGACGCGAGAGGATTCCACATTGGTATTTGAAATTTTGCTCGCCACAAAACGATAGACTAGTTGGGCTGCTACATGATTAAAAAAATCAAATGTGAACGTTGCAGATTCAAATATTTAACTAGCCTCAAAGGTTAGAGAGTAACTGCTGTTATTTTTGAAATGAGATTAATTAGGAAAAGGAGACATATAGATGTTATCTCTAATATCATACAATTGTTTAATTTTTGTAGATTGATATTGACAATAACCATAGGTAGAGAGTTCTACCATTCTTTAAGATCATCCGTGTAATTTTCTCTTTAAAATAAGAAGTTCTAACTGTAAACCGAAGTTTATCTAGTCTAGAATTTTACTTATTACTGCAGACTATGGATTACAATTAATACTTACACTAGCGGCCGCCCGCGACTTCTTACGCGTGGATCCCGTTTTATCCCCTACATCTATCTTACGCGGTTTAGATTTTTTCATACAAATGTTTTTTTCCCGCTAACTTCCGTTCCCGTGGGAATTTTGCAATATCCTATTGTAACTAAGCTTTAAGTTTACTAAGGTACCTGCATCCCAAATTTCAAGCGTCTAACTTAAGCGGTTTAGATTTTTCATACAAAAGGATTTTCCCGCTAATTCCCGTTCCCGTGGGAATTTCTAAGTACCTATACTATAACCTGCCCAGGAGTATGAAGAATAATTGTACCAAGTTTCGTTAAAATCCGTCAAGAAGTTTTTGTTTCTATAAGGAACATACAGACGGACGGACAGACAGACAGACAGACAAAAAATTTACTGATTGCATTTTTGGCATCAGTATCGATCACTAATCACCCCCTGATAGTTATTTTGAAAATATATTTCATGTACAGAATTGACCTCTCTACAGATTTTAAGTATAGGTAATGCTAACACTATAATAACAAAAGATGTAATTACCTGGCAGTGCTTCCGAAACCCGCCGATTTTAAAACAGAACAAAAGGGCAAACTACATAAAAAAGTTGAAATTCCTAACATCAAAACTGCATTTTCCGACGTCACATAAACGGTGCCTGGTGTTTAAATAATCCGATTTGGTTCGTTCGAAAATATTCAAAACAAATGAGTGCCGAAAATAAATTCATAAACAGGGACGTATCAGGTGTAACGGTAATCGAATCGAGTCGATATTGAGCCGTAATCGATCAGGCGTCAGTGTTATTGTTGTGATTTGTTGCGGGCTGGTCGCCGGATGGGCGACTGCTCGACCCATTAGTTTGATTAGCTCCGACCCGCTCTGATTGTGAGCGTTTGCTTTGATTGATTCCTCAAATGGCACGGGACTTCTCGGTTTGGGACTCATTTGGTACATGCCTTCGTCACGTTGCGTTTTCATGTCCACTCTAGGGAACTAATCGTTTTGAATGATTGTATTTTCAATGGGGCGGCGTCAACGGCGTTTTGCGCTGAAATGTTTTAAGTATTCTATGTTTAATTTTAGGGGTTAATTTGTAAAATTTGAGTAAAATATTGAGATTGGTTTACGTATTTTTTCCTAAACTCAAATTATCAAAATCGATGAACAACATGTAGGTATGGTTAGTAAGTTTCAGAAACGTTTATTCTGACTTGCTTCGATTGCACCCGTAGGTACTTGAAGGTTCAACTTAGCTTTCATTACGCCGATTTACCTCCCAAACTTAAGTAATCGTACCCTTACCGAAACGCGATCAAATGTCAAAGCAAGGTAAATGCGCCGGTCGGTACATTCCCAACAAATGTATAGGGTGAGAATGTGGAGGTCCAACAAAAACCCGCGGATAAAGGAGAGGTCGCGACGACCGACCAGGGTCCCTCACAGCCCGCCTGAATGACGATGTCATGTTTATTTGGTTTAAAGGGAGGCACACTTTCTTACCTTTACACTATAGGGGCATACCCAGTGAAAGGCACGACATTGAGGAGGAGAGAAAACATGAATCTTTAAGACGATAAGATGGGATGACTCGGGTAAACGGTTTTAAATTTCCCAACGAAACGTTAGTCTCACTAGTTTACGTTATTACGTGGCGGGAAATACGTGTGTGGAGTTGTTACCGCAGTAGTCACGGAACATAATTTAATGCTTTCAAGGTAAGTAGTTTTCATAATTAGTACGTGCGGGTCTTGGAAACAAAACCTAGTTTTATTTTAATTTCAATGAACACGTCGAATGCTACTCAGTTGATGAATAATACTACCAATTTTGTGTGTAATTTATTAGGGTTAGTCATGTATGTTTGTATGTAGAGCATAAGATAATGATCACATGTTTATAAATAACAGAAATAATATGCTTCATTTTTAGGTATGACGGATACGTTATGTTAGTGAAATGTATTTTGTTGTTGGTAGTTGGTGGTGGGCTCGTACAATGATACCTATAAACGTAATTATTTTCGAAGCACCCACGCTTATTAGTAATGTCTAAAAATAATATTGTACTTATTTCCTTTTACGCACTAAACAAACCGCTGCCAATCAAGACGGTACTGTTCCAAACTCCAAATACCTTCTATTCCAAGACAGGAAGGTCCGTAACGTTTGATTTTTCAAAAAGAACTTCGGCGCTAAATTAGTTTTCGTTCAATCTTGGCTACGTGATCGGACTGTATAATTAAATTTCTCCCTTTCTATTCAGAACTAGAGGTAGAGATGCGTATCAATTCAAGTAGTTCTGCTAAATCGAAGTTCGGCCACAACTCACCGTGGCCCATCAAACTGTAGGAAAAAGGACAAAACAAAATGTATAAAGGAAATTGCTTCCACAAATCCAGTCGTATCTTTGGCCAATAAACGTGAAACGGTCCGGCCTCCCTAATAGTAACGAAATCACGAAACCAAAACTGTCGTCCATGCCGGTTACAGTTCGATATAACTGGGGCGAAAAATTTCGTGGATGGACAATGACGCCCTTTAATCTTAGATGGGTACCTGAGATCAAATGCGATGAGATTTCATGGATTTATTTTAGAGAAGCAGTACTTTTTATAGGTCACACAAAATACACATTAACTACTCATAATTAAGCGTAGCTACCTATAGCTGACTTAATAAATTTAAAGAGGTGAATAAATTAACTTGAATGACTAGAAAAAAGTAAAAAAATCCCACCAAAAACAGTTTCATGCAAAATAACGCCAAGGTATTGCGTGTACTCTAAAAAGTCATATCTTATGGTATGGAGAACCAAGCTTCTAATGCCCGTATTCACAAACGATGCTTGCTTATGTGAAGCACCAAATCGAACGCACAGCGTTGAATAGAGCTCTGTGATTGGTTCGTGTGTCACCCTGTGCGTCCACACGCACTGTGAGACCTCATAGTAATGTTTCTGAATACGACCGTAAGTCTCGTATAGCGTTCTGCGTGAATCCTAGTTCTAATTCCTCTATTAAGTCTTACATCTTACGTTTCCAGATCAGAGGGCTTAGTGTGAGTTTTCATCAAACGTCCTCACTAGTGAGCGCGTTAAAAAAATATGAAAATTTTAGTTCTTGAAAGTTTTCGCTAGCGGCGCTGTACAGTCCGTCAAACATTTTTACGCGCTCATTAGTGAAGACGTTTCATGTAAACTCACACTAAGCCCACAGAATCATCAATCATTGTGATGATTGAGAACTCACACACTGGTAAGTTGTTGTTGTTGTTGTTATTGTTTCAGCCGAAAGACGTCCACTGCTGGACAAAGGCCTCCCCCAAGGATTTCCACAAAGACCGGTTCTGCGCCGCTTGCATCCAGTAAGGGTCATCACCCTGGTATTAAGTAAGGGTAAGATACTATCTCTTTGTAGCCTCATTATAGTAAATAGTTTTAGGTATTACCAGTCTAGTCAGGTATTATGTTTGATTCATTTAATTAGTGCGTACCGCAGCGGTTAGCTTGAGATAAATGATTTTCTATTGTGTAAGCTTACATGTCGAGATAATTAGCTAACATTAAGATATTACTATTACCATTAAGACTATTATCTAAATAGATATTTGATAGGGTTGTTCAAATCGCTCCCATATTCATACAATAGGTTTATTTGATAAACCGCCTCTGTTGTCTAGGTCTCTGGTCTAGTGGTAAGACCACCTGCTACAGACGCAGAGGTCCCGGGTTCGATTTCCTGAGGAATTCTGGGGGCAGATTTTTCTGTTCGGTTTGGTTGGTGGTAGGGATTGTTCTAAGTCCGCCGGCTAGCTACCACCATCTTACCTAAGTCTGTCGCCATGACAACAATGTCAACAGCATTATTGTGTTCCGGCAATTAGAGGTAAGATAGCCAGTTCCTCCGTGGTTGAGGATTCGGGGTGAAGCTCGCTTCCACCTTCGGCCTGATCATCACTTACCATCAAGTGAGATACAGGCCAAGAGCTTCCTCGTTGTGGATAAAAAAAATCTATAGCACATTGAGATAGATAGGTAGCTCTAATGACTCGTTCGTAACTAACGTGGGTAAGGTAAAGAAAACAATACACATAACCAGGTTAAAAGGTGTCCGCTGTTAGCGAGCTTTATGTAGACCGATGTGTAAAAAGCACACAATAAAATCAAAAAATATAATGTGTATTTGTACATCTCAGCAAATAATCGAAACCACACAAAAATAAAAGCTCGTTTCTATATCGGGCAAAACCTACGCATCCCTGCGACAAATATTGGGCATTGGCCCGGAAAACACCCAGATACGTGGGCAATAACCAACATTGGCCGGACAGTCCGGAGTCCGGACACCCGGACACCATTGCACTTGCGTCTCAGAACGCTGACTCGGCCACGTACCCTTGCCACAGTCGGGAAACCACCTTTATGTTCTCTTATTAGGATTAAATTGGAACGTGTTTTGCAGTGGACATTTTCACAGCTAAACAACTGTTATAAAACAAGGTAGGTAAATATTATACCTATGTCATAAATAAACAGTATTTTAGCCTTAAGTAAAATTTCTTTAACTCATCTAATCTTAGATCCAATAAAACGTAAAGTTTACTATCCATATTCCATATATTATTATGATTAATTATCTCATGATAACATTGACAATAAAATTTGCCACCATTAAGATTCGAACCTAAAATCATACATACCTACCTATGTCGTCATAGTAAGTAAAGCTGAGAAATTAATATCAGTTATAAAAGATACTATCACCCCATGCTCTCCCACACGTCAAAGCTCACTGCTTCATAAAGATTTAAATCGCTTGGATTTGAGCTACTTTAAGTTCATTAAAAAAATACATAAAAACTACCCTTAGTAACTAAACTCAAAACGTAAAACAAACCCAGTATTTCAGAGATTATCAAGCAAAATATAATCTCTTTAACACTATCTAAACACGATTAACAAACTAAACTGAATCCGTAAAAGTTAGTTGGACCGCGTTCAAAAACATTTTGTGGTACAGTGCGCGTAATAAAGGAAAATAAACACATTATAATACTGTAGAAAATTGCCTGTCAGGCACACTACCCGTGGTCAAAGGATAAAGAAAGAGGTTAGCCTTTTAAGAAAAAATAACAATCGGTTTTTTATTGCATGCTTAATTAATTTTTAGCCTTCATTGAATCCCTATTTTCATTTTAGACCCACTTTCTTTGTTTTAACAAGAGTAATAATTAATTAATTGAACAACTAACTGTTGAATATTAATGTCGGGTCAAAGTCAAAATATATTATTTGCTTTTAACGGTCATTCTCACGATTAGGCGTTCTCATCCTAATTANGTTAATTATTTATCTCTCATAAATTGGATTCTCTGAATTCATATTCTTCTTTTCTAAAAGTATGTTTGTAAAAATAAAGTATTTAAAAAAATATAGTGAGCTATCCAGGGCGCCCTGTTTCGAAAGCCCTTTAGCAATAAAATTCTTTTATATTTTTTCGTAAAATATGTGCTTTGACATGTATATTTGGAATATTTTCTTAGGCGTATTCTGAGAAGAAACTATGAACTAAAGCATCAAAATCTCAAATAATACTAGACATCAGAGTAACAAAGTCACTTTCATAGAAGCAGATAGCTGAACAAGTTCATCAGAAAAGTCATGTCATTGAGATTCATAGTACTTTAAACAAAAACTAAAATGAGGGGACATTTTAATAGTAACTTCAAGAATAACTCGTTTAAAAATAGCTGATTAAATTCCAAACTTTGATTTAAGTCATTTAATTTCATTATTTGACAGACAAATATTATTATGCTCAGACAATTTGATTGAATTAGGTATTCTATTACAACCTAAATGCGAAGTCCCAATTCAATTGGAACTAGTTACACAAGGCTCTAGCTTTTAGGAGCCTAAACCGTCTCTGTTTAAACTGCTAGTTAGAGTAGATCATCGAATTAAAATTCCTATTACACACTCAAGTTGGAACTAAAATGGAATATATTGAGGTTAAGCATATGCAGATACTACTCAATAATCCATTTTAACTTGCCTCAGTTCAAAGGGTTGTTAAGACTTAGTTACACTTTCGGAATTGTTACATAAGTTATGGCGCCATATTCAGCGTCAGAGAGAACTTTATGATTACCCATTCAGCTGATAGGCGATAGAACTAGGCATGTATTCGGCACTAAATAGTTATAATGACTTTATCGATGTATTAAAGTTAGGACATTATTATTTTGAACAACTACTTACTATAATTTATCCAACATAACCATTCCCAACCTTTCTTGTTTTAAATTTGAAAAAGTCGAACTGCATAAGGTGGGATACGTACCTACGACCTTTCGCTTGCCGGGTGACTGCTCTTCCATCTGAGCTACTTAGATAATGGATGAACCCGGGACTATTCCCACCTCTCGTTCCCACCGCTGCAACTCCTGTGTAGCCAGGATCTACAGCTTGACCGCCATAAAAACCCAACCAATGAAGGTCAAAATCTGTCTCGGGGGAAAGTTAAACTGTCATTGGACCCGCAACGAAATTAGTCAGAAGAACATAGGAAGAGTGCGAAGTTAAGGTTCGACTTCCTTCCATTGCTGGATGAATCTGTCGAAATTTCCTTATTCTATTCTATGGTATAGGTTGATAGCTGAATGAAACCCAATTACTGTATCCTGCGCGCAGGTTAGGCGAAGACACCTATAACCTAGTTAGGTAGAATATTTTCCCATCGACTATGTTCCTTTAATCTACGTTCCCTGCCTTTCCCAATGCCCATTGCCTTTTTAGTTTTCTAACTCGTTGAGCTATACGCTACCTTCGTTATTTCACGGAGATGAATCGTTATTTCTGATACTTTGCCTTGAAATAACAATTTTATTGGTATTTTGGTACAAAATTATATCAATTTACTATTTTTGCCCGCGATTTCGTACGCGTGAAAATAGTTTAATAATTTTTCTTTTTTGTAACATTTTCTTTACTGCTCCGCCCCTAATGGCTGAAGAGTGATGTTATACAGCCTAAAACCTTCCTCGATATATGGGCTAAATCGGACCAATATAGTTCCTTTGATTAGCGCGTTCAAGCAAAGAAACAAAACAACTTTTCAGCTTTACAATATAAGTATAGATAGATTCAACAAACACATTGAAGACCAACGGAACTCATTAATATTGCTGGCAATTTGGAAAATTCAAAATCATATCTTAAAACAAAAAGCCCGGTGGTTGCGTGAGGAGGGAGAAGTGTCAAAGTTAAATTGAATATTAGAGGGAATGATCTCGCCGGTGAAGTTCCGAATGTTCGCTGAGTAGTTAATCCTATGCCACAATTCAGTTCAAGTTATTCTGGGACAATTGGCAGTCGCAATGCTTATTCATTGTTAGCAACTAACTTTTAATGTTTTAGATGAGCCGTGGTTACTGTGCTCCTGGTTGTCTAACACCTACATTTCTAGATAGCTTTTTAATTTGCACTGTTTGCTCTTAGATAAGAATAAGAGGGTAAGATTAAAGATAGACTGAACTACAAAATTTAAAGGTAATTTCTGTTATATTTAAATCTACTCTACAATCCAAATGGAATATTTAAGAAGGTAGTTTAAGTTCTCGACATCAGTCAGAAGATAAATTTGAGTAGGTGCCTAAGTATTAAGTACGATTTTACGAATAAGTAATTTGCTACTGATGATGCCTGAATAAAACTGTGAAACAAACAATGCTAGATAGAATAATCTCAGAAAAGTAACAAAAGGCGACGTAAGCAAAACACTACAACAGATAAGATAGACACATCGGCTTTCGTAATATCATTCGTATCTATCGCGGAGAGAATTACATATCTTGCCTATTGTGAGGATAATATTGGCTGTCTCAGCAGAATGCTGTTGGATATATGACGGCGTATTTTGCGTAGACAATTCGCTAGGACTGATATTCAGGGTAATACTACTTAACCATTAGGTTGGCGCTTTAACCTACTGGGAAAGCTTTAGGCATTTAATCAAGGGGTGTTTTTGTAAAAAAACTTTTTTATTTTTCTAGCTTAAAGAAGTATTTGTAACTTACAACTTCTTTACTGTTTACAAAAATAACTTGTCTTTCGCGCAAACGTCCATTTGCGCTAATGTAAGGTACTTGATACAAATAAGGCCTACGTTCTAATAAGGCCTATACATCAGAAAACACAGATAAATAAATCCAACCGGGATAATACTTCAAGGACACGTACTCATATGCCCTACAACCCGGTAGAGTGCAAGAGTGTCCCGATCCACGATCCCAGCACCAATTGGCACGCGTTCTTCTAAGGTGGTGGGTGATTTCGTGCTCTCTTATAAAAATCTGGCGATTTCATCTTAAATTTTCGGTAAAATAACGCTGTTTTAGATTAATCTTTTCTTAGTAATCGTTTCTAAATATTTCTTACTAGCTAATAATTACCTTAATTTGTACTACTGGCTATAGATGCATTATTTGTAAATTTTTAAAGACAACAAGAGCGAGATATCTAATAAGGCCTAGGCCTTATTTCAGCATGGTAGGCCATATTGGATACTTATGTCAACACCTGATTACGGACAAATTCATTAAACTAAATGAGTTAAAGAGTAACTAAATATTTATTTAATAAGAATGTTACTAACAGCACAGAAAATAAAAAGAAAACAGAGTAAAAAAAATTTACTAAACCTGTAAAAAAAAGAAAAAAAATACAAAACCAATAAAAAATAAGAAAAAAAAGCCGTATGTATAATTCTAAAGGATAGGAGAATCAAAGCTGGTATTATCATGCCTGTCTCGAAGACAATCTATTCTTACACATCGAACAACGTATGAGTCACTTACAAACATGTTTTTTTGGTTGGATGTAATATAAACATCGAATTACACTCTCTTCGCAATCACCTGAACAATTTTATCACAACTCTTAAGGATCTAAGTGAGGTACATGGCGAGCAAATCCTCCAGGGCCTTCGTACGATAGAGGGACGCTATCAGGGCTACTGGAATGCACACATGATGGCTGACTGCTGTTGAAACATTCAGAAGAGCTGTCTGCCTTCAGCATCAGCAAGGAAGTCAAATAAAAGAAAGTTTTTTCAACTTAACAACTTCATAAAATAGGATCATCTCTAAAAAAAGAGTGTTTTTTTACAAAAAGACCCAAGTGTCATATTTTTTTAACCAGAGCTGATACAGATATTTCAATCACAGATTTGAAATCGTCATTAAAAATTCGACCAATATCATGTAACATAACTCAATCATCAGAAATGCTGTTGTGCAGTGTAATATATCGAAAAAATAATTAATGATTTAAGTGATTTTTCCTCTTTTTAATCTATCTGCGATCAGCCATCACCCATTATCAGATTAAATTGAATTTGTAATAATGACAGTTCCAGCTCAGCATATCCCATGATTTGTCACCTCGATTCTTTTACAATAAGTTTTCAGATTGATGCTATTCGATTTCTCCTGAGCCTAAATGCAGAATTCTTAGAATTTAGAAGGGATGCAGCATATAGATTGCATGAAGGTCTAGTCTTTGGTTGCAAAAGTGCTTTTTTAAAGCCTACTTACAGAAATAAATGAGTTTTACAGAGTTTTTACAATTTTTTTTTTCAGGATTTTCCACACCCTCTTTGACGTTTGGTATCACTTCAGTGGACTTTGTAAACCAAGGTGCACAGCTCAAGATTTTTAAAACTTTATTTTGAAAACGTTAAAGTATTTCTACATTTGCGAGGCTAAGTCGATGCCATGTCTACATGGGTTTTAGGATCCATTTGTATTAGTTTATTCTCCAAGCTTCTTCTGTCCAGTACCCATATCACGAAGTTTTTTCTATGCATAACAAAGCAGGTAGGATGCAGTTTAGGATGGTACAAAGTGCCTATACACTCTTGCCTTGAAAAGTCCCATTGTCTGTTGATTGGTTCTCTTTTGTTCTTTAATGTGATCACTCCAGGTAAGTGTTACTGTTGGAAAATCTCATCTTCTTAGGGCAAAGGTATTATGGATAGATGTTAGTGGTATTATATTAGAATTAATTAATGATTTAAGATGTTAATATCAATTATACTAATAGTAAAAATAAATATCTGGTACGAGACATGTTTCATGCAGTGGTGACATCTCCTGGCCATCAGAAAGCCTCGATTTCACTCCAGGTAACTTCTTTTTGTGGGGTCACGTTAGGGGTTAAAATATACTATTAAATCCAACAACCATGCAGCAACTGAAGCTGAACATTCGTAGATTCGATTTGAATCTATTTCGAGGTTACTATAACGAAAGTTTTTTTAAATTTTGATTGTCAGATTGGAAGAAAATACCGTAAAGTTGTTATGCGAAAGTCTAGGTATATTTCATATTTTATCATCATACTTATTCAATCGTGAGTGCAATTTGTAGGTAATAATTTCATACAACGGTGATTATAAATATACGGTAATTAGTACATGGAAATTATAAAACGATAGTTTTTCTTCAAAATTTCCAAAATCATCAGCGTATGCAAATACTGTCTTACTACAACGTATGAAGGCCAAAGTACTGAANTTATCGCGAAGTGTCTGTGCGCGCAAATGGCTTTTCGCGCTTGTGTCTTCGCGCAAGTGTACCAGAACTATAGTAAATTAATCTACAGCTAGAAAGCAATTATAGTTGGATAGGATTTGTGATAAAATCTACAACTACAAGTTTGGTCAACAACCAATTCATTTCAGAAAGTTACCTACCTGGATAACATCTTATATCGGATATGCTCATAAATACTAAACTAGTACAAGATATCGCTAAGATTAAATTAATAATCGGTGGCGAATTCCGGAGGCCAGCCACGTTCAATTAGGGAAAGGTCCCCGGGGACCCGGATGATATGACCGGACTTGACCGCAGGTTACGTGTAATAGTGTCTATCTTCTATCTACTATCGTATTCCGAAACGTTTTCTGTATTTACAAATTGTATGAGAAAAGTGACAAGAATACCTATAGCCAAGGGTAGAGTTTGGGAGAGAGCTGAATATACTTGGAATAGTATTTCTTAAAGTATCATCTGTACCTACCTAACTGAATCCATCGCATGAAAACACGTGTAAATTAAATTATTTAGTGCGATGGCCAAGTCTATAATTTATGTAAAACGTTAAAGATTTCCTGGCCTGGACTTGGTATTACATGGATCTCACAACTTTTTACCGTAGAACAACTGAGTTGCGAGACTTGGTTTTTTTAACAAGTATTGTTTTTGATGGGTATAAAATTCCCAACCTGTCACACACTTAGGCTGAGTTGCACCACCTAACTTTGACCGTAACTATAACGATAACCGGTGCTTTTTGTATGGAGCTTGACAGATTTTTGACGTTTGTCAAATTTAAAGTGAGATGGTGCAACCCAGCCTTACCCGTTAATCTGTATTTTCCTAACTTAATTACATTTTGTCAATTTTTTATATTATTATTATTTATTTCTTGCTAAAACAGAACTATTAAACACAGTTTCTACTGAAAAAGGTTACAATTTCTAAAGCAAGTAGGTGCCTTTACAAAGCACATGTGAAAAGTGTCGACATTGTAAAAGATTAGACGCTTGCAAGTTTGTGACGCAATAAACTTAATTGTCAGGACAATGTTTAACCCTTCATTTGGCAGTGATGCTTTTAAGCAACAACCACTTTGAATATTTCTACAGGACCTAATAATAAGTTTTGTGCAAATCGTTCGATTTTGTCACGAAGCTTAGTTCAGCAAAACACTAGTAAATCGGTCGTCGACTTAGTTTTGAGTGATTTTATATCCATATTTCTGTCAGATGTCAAGATGACGCGCAATGAGAATAACAAAGACGGAAGTTTTATGATTTTATACTATTTTATGATCTCCAATTGTTTTTGTTTTGTATAAATTTTGTTCATAATAAATCAAACTAATCATATAAAGCAATATTTGGCGTAGAAACAGTGTTTTCTAATACATGACATGCTTCCGAACCTCGATGTTGCCTAGAAGCAACAGTGCCAAACATCTAACAAAATAGGTTTAACTTTTTGTCAATACAAACGAGTGTCAATACCCAATAAATCAATCATGTATTACATGAATATGTTATAGAGATGGTATGGTAATTACTTTGGATGCAATTATGGACCCTGTCGGGCACAGCATTTTAGGAGAGAGGAAGAATTTGTTGTCTGTCTCTGTGTTGTCTGTCTTCACGCTTATATCGCTGAACTGATTTAAATGATAAACACGTTTTTCTTGCGTTGAAGTCAACAACTATAGCATATAACGGTAACATACCAGTTTCAGAAACTAAAGAGAAAATAAAAAGCCAACCTTGGCTCGGCATATTGATCATGAAGTATGATGACATAAGTCATCTATCAAATGTTGGAGAAAAAGGTCGTTGTCGACTTTGCGAAAATGGTCAAAAAATAGTTTAATGCATAAAATGTGAAATACGATTGATTTTTTTTATGATTTTCATATTAACAAATTAATTCTATAATATATCTCAATATTTTATTTAAGTACCCCTATTTGGCAATGTGGTCTATAAGCAACAGTCGTTTTTCGCGAAAATACCAACCAAATATTTTTTTTATTATTTTTCTTAACTTTATTTGATAGTAACAATTAGGTTTAAATAGATTTTATTGAAAAAATCAAACAGTTTATGTCTTGCCAAATGAAGGGTTAATTTCTGTAACGTTCTCGAGTTCGAATTTTAAAATGTAAGAAGACTTTTTAGGTTAATACGATTCAAGTGCTCAGGCGTTTCTTTTACTTTTAATTTAAACTTTGTAAAGACGAATAGGTGGAGCCGTCAGTAAATAATTCCCAAAGAATTTTATGAAGTCATTTATCAAACTTCTCAGACGTGGGCTAGAGTTACTGTTAGGTATCTATTTATTGAAATTTCTTGATTGTACTTGGATTGGTTAAACTAATTACAAGTTGCGGAGTTCAAAGTCTTCTCGCTGCGAGCAGTTTATTCAAGTGATGTAAAAGAACATCTTTCATTGTAAATTGCTGGAGTTTCCAATAAATAAATCAATGATCGAGAAACTTTCGGGAAATATTGCGGGAAGTAGTACACGGTCTTACTTTTCATTCAACATTTATAGGTTTCTAGTCTGGAGATACATTTCAGTTAGAACAATAAAAATCGCCAACCAATTGTTACGATTCGTAAATACGACGTACCTAATGGTTAAGAAAAAAACCCGAACGGCTTTGTATCTATTATTAGAGAAATGATATCATACTCAATAACAGAATGAAATGAAACAAGAAATTCTTTGGGAGATCGCAGTAAACCGCGCAAAGTATTGCCAACGTAAAAGAAACTAACAAGGATTGTGTTGCGAGTCCAAATTCAAAGTGACAGGATTACCTCAGAATTCGAAATAGGTTTTGTAGAGTAAGAGAGCTTTGCCCTCCTTTCTTACTTTATAAACATAAACTACAGTTGGGATTGAAATACCTTGTCTGGTGGAGTGGATTGACGGTTTTAGTTCTTCAATCCACTTTGTTTTACGGAATAACTGCATGTCTAGACTGACTGTGTATTGTATTATGATAACGGACAGCGATTATTTAGTTGGAAATATTTTATTTATTTTGTTAAGCATATATCGAATTTTGTTAAAACTTTGGTTTCGACACTGAATTAATATTATTCGTGGTTTAATATTATTTTGCAAACTTATTTATTCAGGTATTCTATTTAAATCCACATTATTATCCCAAAATGTTTTACGGACTATGTACACATCTCCAGCAAGCATAAAAAAATTAATTTAAATTCGTGTTAACATCCAAGTTGGCGTTTACAACGACCCTCCTCGTTACAAAACTCATTACAAGATACCAAATAAGAAGTCATAAAAAAAACCTTTCTTCAGAGGTCATTACGCTATGCCGAATGATATTTTGTCTCCTACCTAGGGTCGTTTACATGGGGCGTGGGTCCCCGAGCAAACAAGACCGGAATTTAATCTCTGCTCTGCTTTATCTGTGAGCCAATGAGAAGAAAACTTTATTTTGTGCGTAAACAAGGGTAATCGGCTCCTTTTTCCAAGCAGACGGTCTTGTTTCCAAAGATATTGAAAGGTCAGGCTGTGCTGCCCAGAATATATTAAGCGGTCGTGGTATTGCCCATGCCGGAGTTTAATAGCCAGGTCACTCGAGTGGACGGTCACCATTAGATACAAAACTAAGATAAGTGTGATATTCTTATAGAATTTATTCTATTTTTACTTTACTGAAAAATAAGATTTTTCCTGCTGTTAGGCGACAATTTTCGTAAACAATCGTAGCTGATAGTCTAAGAGAAGAGATATTCTAAAACGTTATAATGTAGACTGAAAACTTCGAAACATTCTGAAGCTTAAAGAAACTATGATAGAAAGGTTAATTAACTTCTGTCTTGTCAGATAAAAGTGCTTATTTAACAATGACAATTGAACACATTTTTCTTCTTCACGCTGCTTTCAATTAATCTTTAATCTCTCCAAATTAATGTACATAATATTGACAATATACTGTCCTTTTTATGCTGTATTCTTCCTTGCAGAACGGACAAGGGATGCGCAAATCGAATAAATCGGCAACTGTTGACAGAGTCAGTATTGGTTTACGTGATCGTAAATATTGTCACGGACTGTGTTGTTAAGCAAAAGTACGTGTTTTGTGAGCGACTGAGTCACTTAATTAATTGGTGTCGTTCAATTAAAACAATCAATCCATACTGCCTTGTTTCATTTTCTATTTATTGCCGTTTCAGCCACAAAAAATATGTTATCAGAAATAAATCTGTGCAAAATGTATCATAATTAAGGATGAAATTATTTATTAATTAATAGTATCGTTACATAAACAGCCTAACAATAAAAGTATATTTTGAAGTATTAAAGTAACTGAAGTAGCTTAATTTGTAAAAGAACAGTAAAGGAAATAACAGCAAATTTTTGTGATAACAATTCAAAATATTCATATTCATCAATACTAAAGAATATTTAATACTTATTGGTGGTGTAACTTATATCCCATCACCTACAGAAACATGAGACTAGAGATACAACTTCATTCCAAGTGCGTTTGGTAAGTCTTCTCTACAACATGATAATATTTCAACAACCAAGGAAAATATCGAATATCCGAAATCTCAAGCTGTATTGGAAAACATATTTTGTAGACATGTATTTGGGTCAAGTCGAAACCAATACGGATTTATTACAAAAAGTTTGTGAAGTTTCAGCTTGGCTTTAATTTTTTTTATTATAATGTCAATGAATTTTACAAAATTAAAATAAAATTGACCTGAAATGACCTAGGCAATTCGTGACTGAATGATTTAATCAAAGGATCTAGACAGAAAGTTGCGGGAAGCCACTGGATGTTAACGACCTATAGACAAACGCTATAAATGAACTAATTTAATCGCAAATTTAATAAAACAAAAGAGCTGCGGTGGAGTTTTCATTTGTTTTAATAATACAAATTAACAATGGGCTACAAACTACAAGTTTGTAAGAAACAAACGTAAGAGTCAAACCCGATAGCAGTGATAGATGAATCGAAGACGATCAATTTTACAAATGGAAGAAGATAATAATATAAATCAGAGCAAATCGACCTTTAATGCCCACGGTAACCTGTTTGCATTTGATATTTAAACGTTTTGCGCCTCGCAAAAATCTATAGGGCTCTATATGATGCCCTTTGAGACGTTTATTGAATATCGGAAACGTATTTGGAATGAAATGAGATCTTTCGCCATTGTTTCAGGGGGAGCTTGATCTCTCCGTTTTGAAGTTTGACAGTTAATTTCTTTTGTTTTTCGCGGATCGAAAGGTTCCCAGTATTTTTAGCCGCGGTTTTGCAAGTTTCTCGCGCGCGATAACTTTGCCAATACCCGCTTGGAATGGTTCGGGAGATTTTTTATTTGCGTAATTGAATATATTTCGGTTCTTTAGATAAAACTCTTTCATTTTATTTGATTTATTGTTAATCTGATTAGACCTTTACAAAAATCATCATCATCATAATTTTTCAGCTATAGGATGTCCACTGCTGAACATAGCCTCCTCCAATGATTTTCAGATTGATCGGTTGGTGGCAGCCTGCATCCAACGCCTTCCTTTACATGTCTAAGACACCGAAACGAAAAATATGTACGCAAAACATCATTTAAAGTAGGTACCATTATTTCTACACACACTGTCGCAATACAGCTAACAACAAAAAATGTGTTCCCACGCGCGTCACAAACAGAACTATATTCTCATTACCGCTGTCCGGAGACAGTGCTGGCCAAGTGACGCTGCTGTATTCACAGCAAACAATAAACATTGTCCGTGCAAAAGACGTTAATCATCGTTTGTCGCATCCCACGGGACTCCAGCGTCGATTTTCCCTTCATTTCCTACAGGACATTTGTGTTTCCGACTACAGGATAAGCAAAAATGTTATCATGGGACGCCATTCCGACGAAATGATGAGCTTAGAGCCCCAACTGGCTTTAATGCACTTTATCAAATTCTCTTTGTCTAATTCTGCCGGCAAATTAAAACGGATTGCAAACTTTAATTAAAATACCCGTTGAATAAATAATTCCAGAATAGAGTTTCATTAATTCTTGTTTTTTGATCGCTTAAGAGTGAATAACGAGATAATATTCAGTGAAATAACAAGCTTTGATATCCAAAGGTATTAAATACGTGACTGCGAGTCAGAAATTGCTACGTTTCGTGTTATAAACTAAAATATAAGCAAAAATGTTAACACAAGACGCTTTTCCAGAGAAAATGACGAGCTAAGACTCGACTAGTTTAATGCATTTAATCAAATTCTCTTTGTTAATGTTGTACATTGAACAAAGTATTAACGCGTTAGCAATCTGTACTGCTTGAATACTTAAATATTTAATCGCTTGAGATATTTAATTTTCACTGAAATACCAACTTATACGTGATTAAGATAATAGCTTTGTTTCGTTTCATAAACTCTGCCATAATTTTATTTCAGTCACTTTTTCAAATTGTTTTGAAAGTAAGTAAATATAATATTTATGAATAAGTTGAGTGCAGATTGTTTCCAGTCCAAAACCCTTTGCTAGGTTGTTTTTTCTGTACCAAAAGGGACTAGAAAATCACTGATAACTTAATAATTACTACAATTTATTACGCCTAGCTAAACACTGTGGGATTTTATGCTGCTATAATAGGTAGGTACGGGTGAATTTGCATTAAAAAATAATACACCAATGGCCTGTTGTCTGTACTAAAATCTTAAAAGCCCATCACACAAGCTTAAATGTTTGTACTAAGTATTGCTCGAAGTGAAAAAGGCGGGTTTAACCAAACACAAAAATCCTCGTTGACACAAGCTTAACGAGTTGCTTAACAGCAGATTAAAATACTAAGATAACAGAACGCAAATCCAGCCGCTAGCATAGCAGTAGCTCCGGGCGAAGCCGCCGTCAATCGCGCGTGTTAAACGCGTCGTTTGTTCCATTGACGCAGATCACCCGCCGGGACCCTCGTCAAACAACGGAGTGTTTCCAAATAATTGTTTTTTAAAAGTTACTTGTTTTTTGGTTTTTCTTTCTTCACACAGGAAAAGGCAAAGGCATACGACATAAAGCCTTGTCTTCAGTTTTTTTCAAAACAACTGAATACATATTTTGTTTTTTAGTTACTCGTCTATTTATTTATTTTTTTCGCAGGCACAGGCAAAGGCATATACAGCCTAGTCTTCAGTTTCCTTTTTCAAAACAGTTAAATTTTATTGTTTTTTTTAGTTATTCGCCTATTTGTTTTTTTTCTTTACGCAGGGAAAGGCAAAGACATACGCCATACAGCTTAGTCTTCAGGTATTTTCAATACAATTTACACATTTATTATAGGGAGCTAAAAACCATACTGCTGAACGTGACGTTTCACTTTCCCACCAAAAATTCAATAATTGTTTTTAAAAGTACTTTATATGAAACAAACCAATATCAAAGGTCATTACGTATTTTCGACGTATGACATACCGTTACGTGATAGTGATTATTAGATTGTAGATAAAACATTTTATTTGAATTCATTTTTGTTTGTATTGAAAACCAAACGAACATAGCGATTAATGGGCAATAAAAAACTCGTGTATACAAATGCCACGAAAGGCCTTTGCAATAGCTATGATAATAAGTTTGTAGTTTGGTTCGCATGTGACCCGTCAATAAAAACACAATTATTCATATCAGAGTACTTAGTCATGCATCGTTTCTTTTCAGGTCAACTCAATTTGGTTACGCTCAAACTACTTATTTCAATTGCCCGTATTAGCATGAAGCATTGTTAGCACTGAATGCAACAAACGGACATTACAATTTTTATGAACGCCAAGACAGTTTGCAATTTTGTATCTAGCAGAATCTTCGGAACTTTGTAATATATCTGTCGTCCAAATTAGTTTTTGGGGAGAGCAAGTGGCTATATCTTTTATGTGAAGAATATCAACTTAAAACAATGTAGCCAAAACGCGAAGGCGAGGCATGAAATTACCCAGAACAGTACAAACGTAATTAAACCTAACCGTTAAACTCAGGCGTCGTAAAAGTTAAGTAAAAGCTCCTCAGAATCTTTGTTAGATTTATGCTGTCTGCTCCCGCTATACAGTAAGATTAAAAATAATTATTTAATGAAAACCCTACCTATCAAGCAGCTTTAGGAACCTCAGAATTAACAAAAATAAAGGGCTTGTCAAAAATAAAAAGGGTTGGTTTAAAATTCTGTGATTTACACGATTTTGTAGTTTCATTTCATCGCTTTTAGATATCAATATCATCACAAAATAATGTCTGTAAGAACACCAATTTTCAAATCAAACGTTCTTGACCCATTTCTTTTTGCTTGCTTAAAATGAACATGGAATGAATGTAAACACAAATATTTATTTAGGTCATTTCAATCAAATGTTTTAGATGCCAAAGTATTTATTTTTTATACTAACGAAGTCAACTTCCAGAATATTCGGCACAATCCGCGCCCCCTGTATCGGGATGCAGCGGGCATGAAGCGCCGCGACATGTTACATCTATACTTTTAATTGGTGGCCGTAGATCTGCCGGCGGCAGTCGTTGTGTGGCGCAAGTCGTTTGCAGTTCGTTTATACTGTGCGACAGTTTGAACTGTGGTATGGGAATTGATATTTGTTTAGATTTACATACAGTGACCAAACAATGTTGATCGAGAATCGAGACATACAAACAATAGACATAGAGGAACATAAAAGGATCTTTTTCAGTTGCTCATGGTGAGTTTTCAGGTGAGGTGAGGTTTAAGAGTATTCGTACTAATTTATTCTGTGGTGGTACCACAAAGAATTCACGCTAATTGACACTTCATTAGAATGATCAAATAATGTAAATCTTGGAGGCAGAGAAGGAACTTAATAATTTATCAGTGTCTCATTTGACTACATGTAAATCATTATTTATGAAAGAAACTTCTATTGCAAATGGATATCGATATAGTCGAATTTGGCTAAAAGTTTTAGTGTTTAAAGCCTTTGCGGACGGTGTATTTTATTTTTTAGACCGGTTTTCAGATTAACCGCCGAAACCGATGTAAAATATTTCAAACATCAAACGCGTTAATTCTCCAAACATAACCCCAATAATGGTATCAAAAGCCCTCGTTGCCCGCTGAAAGTGGACTCCATAAACATTTGGCTAACGCACTATCAATCAGGGATTGCGGATGTTTGCCGTTTGTGAGCGCGACATTGCAGCGGCAAATGTGGGTCAATTGCTGCAACGGTTTGGATACTGCTTCACAGCTCTTTAATTGCAGCACTAGCTCTAACAAACTGTAGTCTGTAGCTATTGGCGTGGGAGAGCAGCGAGACGTTTTCTTAAGGTATGGCAGCCGCGCTACTCCCACGCAACTTCAATTACGAAAATGTTACCCTTACGTGATGTTCCGATTTTTAGGGTTCTGGTGACATATCACCAGTATGATTTCTTCACGCACCTCATTGGTCTATACCCAGACCAGATATTGACCGATTTTGTCAAGAAGAATAATCATGCTGTAATTTAATTTCATATTTTTGTCACCTGAGTTGTATCCGACACCCGATTTGAAAATCAAATTGCTGTCTTTTTACCTATATTACAAAAAAAAGTAACTTGCATCTTTAAAATATATTTGTGGTGTTATAGGTACACTTACAGCATTCTCTATCCTTCAACCTGGAAGTTATGCAGATTGGTCAAGTTTATACAAGTAAGTAGGTATGTCTAATGTATTGCTACTAATATTATCGCTTCACAACATACTTAATTACGGTCCCATAATACGTGAACTTAGCAACTTCGAAGTACCTATAAACTGAGAATTGTATTGCCGTCACCCGTTACTAATCGGCGTCGTAACCTTAGGGTAAACTTTAAACTGAGCAATAAAAGCCTTACTATTTAATTAAAATGCTTAAATTTGACTTCTCTGACTGTTTACTTCTTTAAACAATTCAACTTTAAAGAACATTTTTGCTTATTAGATTTTTTCTAGGTGCCGCGGTGAATTCTGTCCAAGAGTTTTTTGGTTACCAGAAGATTTTTTTTTTCTAAATATACACACTGTCAAACACATCCTGGCAGTCGAGCATAATTATTATTAACATATAAATAAATAAATAAATAAATAAATAAATAAATAAATAAATAAATAAATAAATAAATAAATAAATAAATAAATAAATATCCTTGGACATTTTACACTGCGCCGCTAGCCCCAAACTAAGCAAAGCTTGTACTATGTATTATAAAAAATAAAATAACTGGTTTTTTGGAACAATTTTATTGTCCCTAATCTCGTGTTGACTTTTCAAACTTCACTTGGACCACTCAGTCGAGTGACATGCACGATTTGCCTCCAGTCGAATTTGATTCGTCCATATCGAGGGTAAACACTGCAGTAAATTTATCAACTACCCTCCAAGACGAAGACCTATTACGGAGGAGTAATAGGGAGTTTATGTGCAAACATTTTTATTTCGCTCCAGTAATTACTTGGCCGGTGGAGGAATGCGTCGGCGTGTTTTATTATGCAGACGGCGAGTTCTTAATTGTACCTTAACTTCGTGACTTGTGTTGTGAACTTTTAAACCTGTTTTATTCGATTCCTTGATTTATAAGGCTGGTTTACTTCTTATTTATTGGCGCTGTTATTTACTTAACTTTTCAATTGCAATGCTAAACATTCCCCGTAAATTGTCACGTATTAAGTCGGCAATTATTAGTTGTCTGAAACGTCACCGACCAAATAATAGACCGACACTCAACTTTTAATTATTGCCGCATTTCTTTGTCGAGCCGGCCCAACAACGAGGAACAATTCCGAACCCATTCAATTATACAAACTTTTAATTAATATTAATAGGAGCTCTCAGTTTCAAAAGAAAGAATCCTGAAGGCAGATAAAAACTCCTTAGAAATCTGCGTTACCGACAGCTGTTGACTGTAAATTAATGCGAAAACAATAAAGAGCCCGAACCGCAGCCGAAAATAGACGAAGAAGTGCGAATAAAAATTAATTCCAAATGGTTATTAGTGCTCCTGAACAAAAGTGGAGTGGTGTGGGTGTAATAAACGTCACGATAAGAAAGATAGGAAATTAAACGAAACTAAAGTCGCCAGGGCCTAGGGGAGGAACTTTGGGGGCCGATTCTAAAAAACCAAATGAAGTTCGGGTCCCGATTCTGTTTACTCTCTGTGAGCGACAGGTCGAAAGAGCCCCTTTTGTTTTTGAGCTGCTCCTATTTTTCGCCCTTGTTAATCACGGCCGTTGGCGATTACCAAAAAGGCGAGTTACTGGAAGACTGATTTGATCTGGTATTCATAGTTAGCAAACACGTGCTATTTGGCACAGCATTTTTGAAAGTTCGTAGAACTTATAAGAACCTGATTGTGATTTTTATGAATTTTAAGGAATATAGGTAATTAAAACATCTGGTGTCATAATAGGGGAGAGTTCGGTATATTGTACCGCCGGGTAAATTGTACCACCCTCATATTTCGGAAAGTATTTATTGAATGTCTGTAATTGCATCACTCAGCGATACACAACTAAAATCAATTAATATCGGCCATGTGGTTTTTGCCGTGACAACAAACACGTGTGTTTTATTTTGAAAAGTATTTTTTCATTGTTTTCAAGTAACTTTTGACAATACATGTTTAGATTGTAATTTTGTTAAATTTAATCACAGGGTGTTTCTAATATATTATTTAGAAGCGTAAATTAGTCTGGATTACAATTATTTGAAACATTTTTCGGTATTTATAAGCTACTAGCTGACCCGGCGAACTTCGTACCGCCTTAGCGTAGAGATTTTCTTAATATTTTTTTCCGTAAGAACCATCCTTGGACTTCCACAAACATTTAAAAAGAAGAATTATCGAAATCGGTTAAGCCGTTCACACGTGATGCCGTGACAACGCGAAACGGGTTTCATTTTTATATATATAGATATTTTTTACCGATTTTTTAAAAGCACTATCGCCTAGTCGGCTAAATTGTACCACATCAAGTTGTATGGAACTTTACCAAAGGATTATGAAAATTTTTTTAATAAATCATATTTTGAAGTTATAATAGCGTAGTTATGTTTGACTAACAATAAATGAAAGCAAAAGACTGGCAAAGTAGATTAGGTACAAGTGTGCGTTACGATAATTGGAATTACAAAACTTGTACTCAAAATCGTGATAACGTGTAAAACAATATCGATTGTCTATGTTATTAACTACTGTTCCTCTTCGTTTCCTAATTTGTTAAGAATGTATCGTATAATATTTTGCCATAGTTTTTTTAAAGGCTTGAAATTTATTGAAATCCAATTTAGTAACCCTGTGGTACAAATTATCGAACCGGTTGGCTAAATTGGACCGAAGCTCTGAACTCGTACTTTGTTGATTTGTGCTAAATATACAACAATCATGTTAATTAATACTTATGAAATAGTAAGTTGAATAATGTATCTTTTATTATATACCATGGACATTAGCAAAAACAAAAGAAAACTATGTGTAAAATGGGATTGAAAAAAACTGGTCCAAATTAGCGGACTCTCCCTTAATATATCTAATATAATACAGCTAATTATGGTTTATAATATAGCTAATTTGGGTAATTAATGGGTAAAAAGCTAAAATAATGAAATTCCTAAACGGTTTTGAGAGGGTTGTGTGATACCTACTAAATATGAAACATACTTTGAATCTATTGCTTTATTATAAGCTGTCTCATAGATTTCAATATTTGACCATTACTTACTGTTATGTACTCTAGCCTATTGTCCCTTTCAAAGTATTCAGTTTTGTAAGAACAGTTTTATCACTTACCCTTTGGAAGAGGTTCTATAACAACTTTAACAGCTCCCACGGTCACCAGCCCAGCGGCCACCCACAGCAGAGCCATGCCCGCTGGCCCCGTCAGCCTCTCCATCATGGCTCTACAAGGTCATCATAGTGGACGGCTCATGCTTATCATGCTTGTATCACTTACCCTTAGGCAGAGGTTCTATAACAACTTTAACAGCTCCCACGGTCACCAGCCCAGCGGCCACCCACAGCAGAGCCATGCCCGCTGGCCCCGTCAGCCTCTCCATCATGGTTCTACGAGGTCATCATCGTGGACGGCACTCTGGAACAAAAGACAAATGGCAAGTTAGAATGATAGCACATTGATACACCGCATTAGTGCAGACTGGAATGTTCAAATTATTTATTGATATGTAATCTGCCCGCATCTAGGCCCACCACCCCCTCCCGCGACCTTCACCAGATCGTCGGTCCACCTAGTGGGAGGTGCCTATCAGTCAGTGTGAAAATCCTTAGGGGTGGCCTTTGTCCAGCGACCAGCAGTGGACGTCATTCGGCTGCAACGAACGAACGAACGATGTAATCTGATCTAATAATGAAGCTCATATAATACAAGTAGCTCATATAAGTAAGTATTGTAGTTGCTATGGTCATGTCATGATGACTATGGAGGATCATGAAGTCTGAGAACAGGGTTGCGATAACCGGTTTTAATTACAATTATGTATTTTCAAGAGAGAAAAAGTAGAAATTAATTTTCGTGCAAACGTTAGATCGTCAAAGCCATTAAAATTTAAGATCCTAGCGACTCTTAAAGGTTTTAGGTCACTAAGCTACGATTGAAGAAGGCAGCGAGCATTTTCTAATTAAAAGCATTTGAGAAATTATTTTTCTATTACGATTATTTTCAACACTAAATAACAATTTAGTCCGTGTCCTTTCTCTTTTCGTTTGATTATTGTTTGAAAACACACGTTGAATTCATAAAACATCTCGTTGAAACTTGATAATGCAGTTCAATGTTTTATTGACGCGATCCAATATAAGCTCAAAGCCAATCCTTCAACTTTAGAAGTGAGTGCGTCTAATATCCTCGTATTTGCATTTATGAATAATAACTTGAAAAAGTTGAATTCGAAAACCTTCTTTCATTTGAATATTGTTGGATTCGAAATTTGAAAGATAACACGCGGGAAAGTTAAAGAGACTTTTTTCTTAAATTTTTATTTGCGGCCAGTGTTTATTCAGAGGTAGGCAACTTTTTAATAGGATTAATATTTTAAAGGCAGATTTAGGACGAACCAGTTGAAAGTAAAGATTTGTTGGAAAAAATATTAAAAATTGGTTGGTTTTTCAAGTATTACAAACGTTTTTAAGATGATTTGATTAACGGCACTTTGAATGAAATGTTCTTTTCTTTACACACGAGCGTTGAAAAGATATTTTTTTAATTAATTCTATCAGATTTATTACGACAAAAATTAATACTGTTTTAAAATGTAGTCAAGGCTCTAAATAATATTTACTGAAAGTTTCATTTTATTATGAGTTTTATAATTTGAGTTACGGCCGCGTCGAAATTAATATCTTCTGAGGTTTTTTATTAGAACTTCGGCCTAATTACTTACTTAATCCTAAGTGCTTAAAATAGTACCTAATCCTAAAACTTGGGTCTGAAATACGAGTTCTGCTCTGTGAATATAAATCTATTGAATTATTATTTTTTATTTAGGTAGGTACATAACAGTACTTCATATTGATCATACATATTACGTGTGTGTATTAGTGATTTAAGTATTTTGATTACGCTACGGGATATTTACTAAGGCTAAGTTGCACCAACTTACTTTGACCGTAACTTTAACAATAAGTTAAAGTATTGAGTTTGAGATTTTTGACGTTTGTTAAAGTCAAAATAAGATGGTGCAATTCAGCCTTAGCCTATAGTACTTATGCCCGTTTTCACCATCAACCCCTAATTTTTAAGTGACCCCTATGTAAACAAAATTCCTGTTATTTGTTACCATAGGGGTCACTTAAAAATTTGGGATTGATAGTGAAAACGGGCATTACTCTCTTAGTTTAAGAGTCAAAAAATTTAATGCATGTTGATGTCCTTAACGACGGCATTCATTCGAAGCCCCAGACTGGAATTTTAATTCATAACATAGTGCAAATAGGTCGCATGGCAAGGAAAGTTCACGAATGTGCATGAGGCTTTTAATAATAGATGACTGTTTGCTACTACGCCGGTAAGCTATGTTAGGGCTGTTCGAATGTCCATCGATACTTTATTTTGGATCAGCTGAACTGCTAACTTTAGTATCTGAAAACTTTCTAGAAGTTACTAAAATAGCAGTTTTGTTTTATGTGTGACATTAAAAGAAAGAAAGTTGTTATTACTTGACTTTGAAATTTTATTGACATATTGTCGAAGTTATATTTGTCTCGTTTTTGATAGACGTATCGATATATGAACATTATTAATTATGTATATTATTAACATTACCTTTATGGAATTTTAAGAATAAATTCTAAAGGGTACGTTAATAATTCATCATCATCATCATCTCCGCCTTATATCGACTCTACAAAGTTATCGATAAAATCTAACCGAACCATCGATAGTTTTTTCACTGCACTAACCTACTGTAATTGCAGTGTGCATCATTAGTACCATAGCTTACAACACTCTAGTGCGAAAGAGACCCGTATACCTGTCTCTCTCCAACTAAACGTTTTGGTATTGCAAGCGATAATTGTTTGGGATTTAGAGCCTTGCTGCGTTATATCTTCCGAAATTAACTTGGACAGTCGAATTGTATTCTCTTTATGGTGTCGAAGTGTTGAATATTCCATTGCCATGTGGTTGCATGAGTTTTCAATTGGTGACTAAAGTTACAATAGGTTTTCTATTGTCAATAATGCTTACTTCAGGACTTTTAACTAATAAAAATACCATAATTTGTACATGATTGGTGCGAGGGATTAGTATAGCTTGTATCTCACCTGATGGTAAGTGATGATCAGGCCGAAGGGGTTAGTAGTAGTTTCGCACGATTTTCCTTCGCGCGAATGTGCGAAACGTCCCCTTTTAATAATATTTTTTTTTAGTAGGCGTTTCGCCCGGATGTATTAAAAGTATTAAAATCGCGTGCGAATCGACTCTTTTTTGAACTAGTAGTATGCGATTACTAGTTCTCAAAGGGGTCGATTCGCATCCGTTTTTAATACCCGACGTTTCGCACATTCGTGCGAAGGAAAATCGTGCGAAACTACTACTAACCCGGCCGAAGATATCTTAATTTTACAAAATTCATGAAATATTTCTTAGACAAAAAAAAAAACTAGTTATTTACTTTGTTTCAATTGGTATTGTTTAGAAAGGTACCTACTACCTATTTTCTGATTAGTATGGTCATAAATTGTGAAGGCTGAAAAAATACTCAAAATACTGTAATAATAATACTGTGATTAATTTCCACTTAATCACCAACTTAAACTGGATTGCTTGCTTCATTAAAAGTGATCCAAATAGCTGTATCATTTTCAAATCATGCTATCAAGTGTCTCATTACATAATTTCAAAATCATTTGTATACCTACTCGGTGGCTATCATCTAGTTAACCACCACTCGAGTGACGGTTATTCGCAGAGGCTATACAAGGCGGTGAAGGTGGTTCTAATTACGCTGGCGGGCGGGGCCGACACCTGATTAAGGCTCAAAGATTCTGTCAGTAATTATTTGGCCTATGCGGCCTTTGTATGCTGGAAAATCTGAAAAAGCTAGACGTAGAGGCGTGCCATCGTTAATATTAGCTTTAGACTTAAATTTTGATTAGGCTGTGTTGCTTAATGAGTGTGGTTAATAAGAAGATAATTTGGTAGGTATTGGTAACTCTTCTACTCTAGTGGATTTAAACGAGTGGTGTTGATTCGTAGCTTTCGACATAAGACCGCATGCTAATCAACATCCATATTATGGATGTTGATTTAGAGACCACAATTCTGTGAATCGTTCATATGACATCAAAGTTTTTGTTATACAAAATGATACAAATCTGTCCAACAAAGTCTTTTTGTTACCACTAATCTACACTCCTTTCACGTCCGAATAAAACGTTAAAAATATTATCTCCCCGTCAAAACTCGGCCACAAATCATCCAATTAAAAACCTTATAAAAGGTTTTGTTAAATCGCCCATGAAAATCCAGACAAAGGTGTATAAACGACAAGTCTTATCTAAAATCAGTTCCATAGCTAACCCGTCGCCTCGTGTCCTCCTCGAATCCTATATAATGAGAGAAGCTCTCCTTTGAAGCGAAATTTTTAATGAAACACCCTAGAAAGGTTATAAAAGCCCCGCTATCTTTAAAAACGTAATTGAGCTTGGCGCAGCGACGTAGTACGGGATTCGTTGCGCTGTTGTTCGTGTATCGCGTTTAACATTTTGAAGGTTTAAGATGCCTGTGCTCAAAGTGCATTGCTTAGAGTTCTAGATAAAAATACCTGATTAATTTTTTACAAATTTATATTTTGCATGTATAAACTAAATAACAAATATCTTTAGCTTTTAAGAATATTGACAAGAATATTTGCAAAATCACATGAAATTTAATAATTATAATAATAAGATTTTGGTAAAATAAAAAATAAATGAATTTCGATATGCATTTTAGCAATATTCACTATAGATATTTTCATCACGAGAGAGTCAAGATTTTTCTTATGGAAATAACTTAAAGTGTATCAACAATACACCTTTCTTAAAGTATTCGACTTTCATGACACTCGCCCACAATTCTTCTTGTATAAATTTTCATTACAAGTAAATTCTGTTTCTAGCTCCATCTTTAATTACTCCCATTCCTGTCGTGTAAAACAAATGAATATTAACCAATCGAAGTGCAACCTACCAGCAATAAGATAACAAAGACTCCTTATTGTTCAGGAGCCTAGCAACCGACATTCAACGCAGTATACAGCATATCAGACTTTACAATTTTCTTGTAAAATAGCACCTATTGCAAACTACATAAGAAGCTACAGTGTTAAACTCGGCTGTACTCCGGAACGACGCAATTATAATAAAGCGAAGACGATGCTTTGTCTTCGTGCCGTCTATAATTTTGATAATAGGCTAGAAAATATTCTTTTGTCTCCATCGGCTATCTGCTCGTGAGACGCCGTTCGATTATTTCAATGGATAAAGCCTTCTGCAAACTCGTGCCAGCTGATGCAATATTTTAAATGTTGCTTTATCTAGATGAGTTTTATCGTCATCGTTGGCTCTTGATCAAAATATTACACGCAGAGCCTTTACAAAATTGTTTAAATGGATAAATGAGTTATAAATATATGATTAAAGACTAACCCTCTAACTAATAGAACGTTGGACGCATGTTGAACACTATTCAATAATGATAATCTCCATTCGTCGCGATTCTTTAAGTTACTATTCTTCTGTCTTTTATACTTGGTTGTAACTTGTAGTTAAACAAAAGGGGTAGTAATATGAATATGGGATTGTGCGAGCAAGTATGTATAGTTAGTACGAGTATCATATAAGTACCTCTTCAGAGGACGTCCACCCACAAGGTGGACCGACGACCTCATAAAGTTAGCGGGAAGGCGCTGGATGCAGTCCGCCATCAACCGGCCATTGTGGAAATCATTGGGGGAGGCCTATGTTCAGCAGTGGACGTCCTATGGCTGAAATGATGATGATGATGATAGTATTTTATGAAAAAAAATATTTTGTGCAGTATTTTATTGCTTACAACTCTTGTACTCAGACTGGTCAGTCTATACCCAGCCTTAGTTGTCTCTGGCGGCTATCGCCTCCACTTTTATGGCGTCAATAAGACGACAAAGGACTGAAGGGAAGGCTTAAGATCCTCCCTTTATGGTTAACCATGAGTTGATTATCTCCAAATTTAATTTGCTTTGTTTATTTCGTAAATAGAGGATCGTAAGATTCAGACCGCGCTGAAGGAAATAAAGGTCTGATTTGTCAAATTTATTTTTAGACTTGAAGGTTATTTCAGGAATTCATGGACAATAAGAACCTTACTAGAAAACTTTCCTGGCTTTCGTTAAATACATCAACTGACGTAACAAATAAACTCGTAGTTAATCGTACGTACTTTTTTGTACGAATACTGGCAGCGTTTAATGCACCCTTAAAATCACATTAAAATACTGACTCTGTTATTTCTAAAGTTCTTTTAGGGCAAAGTTCTTTAATCTTCAAGCTGAATTTCACAGAAATGGAATGATGTTTAAAACTAGTTAAAAATATTTGATTGTCACTTATAAGTTAAAAACTCTACGATATGATAAAATTAAAGAACTTACTATCTCCATACAAGAAAAATTTTCAAGTAGGTTCCACACAAAATATACGTAATCAACTAACGTCTCATCAGCTAAAAGTTTTGACCGAGAAGCAAACTTGAGAGGACCGCTTAGTGAGAGTAAGTACAGTTCTCACGTCGTAACCGCAGTAGATGCAGGCACTCCTAACTATTGTTAATGACCCGGCGAGGGCATAATTACATTTTTTCGCGCCCCACCAAACTGCAATTTCACTAATTTCGTTGGTTAGACGGGGCGGAAAGTTTTTATCAACGTACTATTTGCTCGATTCTTAAGGTAATTGGAAACTAACGTTGTGAACGCAGTGCGGTAGACGTTTCGCGGTTTTGGTGTTTTGCATTTATTGCTGATGGTGTCAGATATTTTGTTTTGGTTGAATTGTTCAGGCATACTATTACAGTAGATGATATTTAACGTCCAAAAGTATAAGCAAAACTCACATAAAATACTCTAATCTTTAAATTGTGAAAGTGGGCTTCTGGATTTATTGAAAAAAAAAAAAAAACATAGTATAAGAATATTAAATTAGTAGAGTTAACCCCTACTGCTAAGTTGAAATGCTTGTGTTACGAGTGGTTTCATTGCAATAGTCCACTGCAGCATTCCTTAGATCTTGAGTCAGCAAGTCTGACACCTTCACCGTTGACTTATTATTGCTTTATTAACTAAGATTCTCAATTTTTTATCAAGACCTAATATTATACAGGCAGTTTTGGCCGTAATTAACTCCCCACTTTATATAGTATGCACAAAGGTGCAACAGAGCCGTATCGGGCATGGCTCAGACAGGCCTTTGAACAAAGAATCCGTGGGCCTGGCGGCAAAGTGGCTCGGCCTTACCGCGGCTGGAAGTGACGTGCAAGTTAGCGGGAAACCGAAATGTTTCCTTTTTGTACCTCTTATTTAAAAGGTTGATATTTGATGGTAGAGTCGTAAAACTATAGTTGTATTTACATGGGTAGTTCTAAACTGGAACCCTTGAAACAAATTAATCGTACAGTCTGCGTCAATAAAAGTTGGCAATTGTTGATATTTACATTGACACCGAGCATCTTTTTCTCAAGTAACTTTATTAAATCTAGCTTTGATTCTAAAGTAAAGTAATGTCGAGCTCGAATCAGTGTCCTACCTAGTGCCTCAGTTTAATCTCTGTTGGAGAGATTTTGTGATACCTACTTTATTAAAATAAACCATAGTTCACTTATCATGGATTGTAGGTATTCGATACAGTATCCATCTATCATCAAACCACTGACTTACACTGATCTCTTGGGTTTTAGTTTTTTTAATAAGTAGGTACACCCAGAAGTGGCTTACTCTTAAAGCTTACTAAAATTACGTAGCTATTAATAGCTAAGGCTTCCACGCTTACTTCTAAATCTGTGCAGCCATACACTAGACAGGCTCCAGTACGAAAAGCTGACCAACGTGAACGTATCAACGGATTAATATGAAATATATCGACTAGGTTCAGTAGGGGTTTATTTACTAGAGGCTTTTGCTTAGTGACTGATATCAATATATTTAAAGATAAGAATGATGTTGTATGCTTCATATTATGTTACTGGAAAAAAATATTAATGAGATTAACTCACTTAATTATAAGCATTAAAAGTTGTTTTGATTGTATGGGACAAAAATGGGTAAAGTAAAAATGAGATTTATAGTCAAAACTGTGGTTCTAAAAATAAAGTTAAATATGAAAATGATGTAGGGACGAATAATTTTTCACTCTCACTGTAACGTCTCACAATTTTTAATTCTGACTGTACCTAAGAGATCAAAATATAAAGTAGGTGTAAATATTCCATATCCGAACACAGAGGAGGTACAAAATATTAGCCTCAGGAGTGATTACCATTCCAAGAATCGCAATGCTCCCAGAGCATCCCGTTACACAACTCAACGGGAGCACAAATACACATCCTTTGTTTGGTGCATTCCCAGTCGATTCCTCTGGGACCCCGAAGACACTCCACTACTCTGGCATGATACCGCCACCTTGACAGTCGGGGACAGATAGTGCCATGCCAACCAGAAACAGATAAAAATACTAGCGAAGGAAAACAAATGCAGTGCTGGCCACCTGTCAAATGTTTTCTTTTTTGTTTGTTTAAAGTTGCAATTTAAAACTGTCGTTGATTGTACCCTACCTTTTTAAAGATTTATAAAGTAACTAAATAAGTACTTTTTTTATTTAACTTCGTATTACAAAAAGACTTTTGAAACAATTCGTCGCGTGAT
The DNA here is from genome assembly GCF_004193835.3 of Ostrinia furnacalis. Classification (NCBI taxonomy): domain Eukaryota; kingdom Metazoa; phylum Arthropoda; class Insecta; order Lepidoptera; family Crambidae; genus Ostrinia; species Ostrinia furnacalis. The sequence goes on from NW_021131019.1 coordinate 1,068,688, forward strand.
TTAAAAGTTTTTGAACTTGGTAGCTTAACTATAAGCCGAGTACAAAATCAGCAAAATTATTGATATGTCTGTCAGTCACTAATAATTTTAAAATATTATCATTTTAGGGCTCAAATTAAACTCGTCCTTTAGTTGTATTAAAAAAAATAACATCAATAAATTAAGCTCGCCTGTTGTACCACTATTTGTTATGTGTGCAATAACGATTTTAAATAAATAAATAAATGGTGATTAGTGAAGCAGACAACTGTTACTTACATAAAATATGCACACATCTATTCCTATATGTGAAAATAAGCAGCAAATTTTCACACCCTCGCTTTTAATGGTCTGGTTAGCAAATACAGATAGCAAAAAATTGCGAAAGATATTTCGGATAAAATGTTTCTTGATAAAATATCAGTACATACGAAATAAAACGAAATGTTTATGGGTAAAGATAACTTACATTTTCAGTAAACATTTTTATTGAGCTTTTACAAGAATTTATTCTGAAATATTTTATTTTGAAAGGACGAAATTTTAATTTATTCAATATTTGTGAAACAGCTGTGTTTAATGTCTTGATGAAACGTAAACGATTTAAATTGTTATGTGTTTCAAGATGAGTCTGACAGAAATTAAATTAATTATTTGAATTTCGGATTATCAATTTATTCAAAAGCCTACGAGTATATTGGATCGAGCTTAGTGTGCTATGAAAATATTTCAGATTAAGGTCCATTGGTCGTAACAATGGAAACTTTCCAAAGATGACAAATGGCGGTAAATGGTTCGTCTAAATTAGATTTCCATTGCCTTTTAAAAATGTCCTATGTTAGAAAAAGTTAGCAAGTGGCCTGCACCACAAAGTCTTGACGGTTTTTTCAAGTCACTGTGCGTCGCACGCACTACGCTGTGTCCACTACTTATCCTCAATTTTCGTCTATTATCCTAGGTCACGCATGTTCTCTAACTGCTACTACACTGCCACTTAATTTATCGGGTATAGTACCCATAAAAAATACAATCGCATTTTTTCCAACCGTACGATCTAATTTCGCGAGCCGGCTCCTGAGGCGCGCCTCTCCACAATCCACAAAGTAGCGAAAGTGTCGCGAAGTGCCGCCGAGCGCACAATCCGGGGCCGCCATTGTTGTCTTTGATTTAGCCACCGCTATCCGTGCTAGCGCGTGATTAGAACTGATGATAGAGGTACGAGTGTGAGTCAGTAGCTGATATTACTATTAGGTAGATAGACTCTTTATTGTACCACAAAAAACAGCCAACACAAAATAAATACTAAAAAATATACAATTTAGGCGGTCTTTTAGCCTGAAAGTTACTTTTATTTTACGTCATCATCATCATGTTAAACCTCTTCAACTAAATTGAAGTTAAGCCTTTATTAACCATTTCCAGCTCAAAAATGTCGTCAGCGCACAATCCAGGGCCACCATTCTTGTCTTTGATTTAGCCACCGCTATCCGTGCTAGCGCGTGATTAGAACTGATAGAGGTACGAGTGTGAGTCAGTAGCATGAAACTAAATAAATAAATCATAAACTTGCCTTTTTAGACCATCTTCCTCGGTCTACTCTGTGCCGCCAGCATCAAATTCTAGCTCTGAAAACTTATTAAAGTCAATCAAAGTTAATGTCAGCAATGTTTTATCCTAATATCGCATTTTTATAGTAATAGTTTGTGTGCCAAACATAATTTCGAACTATCTCGAACTATGCTGACTGCATAATTCATATCAGCCTGAAAACTTTAAAGCATACAGACCTTAAATTCTTTTTGTGAATTAACTCGCGCGGAAACGTACACTAATTTATGTCATCCCAGCACTATTAATAAACATAACGTATTTCGTATTTTATCGCTGTAAATATCTAATACACAAAGTGCGCTCGGCTAATATATCGGTAAACAAAATTAATGAGCTTTAAATCGGTAATGATTTATGAGAGCATTATCAAGTGGGCTAGAACGTTAAATTATTCCACTAGCCCAAAGAGCGTTAATACCATTACGAATCTCATTTGCGATTTCAATAAAACAGGCAGCAAATCTCCAATAAAATCACTCGAATCATTATGCCAAATATTAAGCGACGAAAAACGCCGGGACATTCTCATTTTATTACGCCGTTCATATTAACTTAGAGAGGTAAATATGCACGCAATTTTCATCCATTCCATTCCTAATGACTTTCACTGACACGGCGCGAAACCCCTCATTTTACACTTTGACGCGTTCACTTACGCCTAGTCTTGTCGCGATGACATTTTCCAATGGAAGCGAAATTGGAATGAGCTTAAAACTACGCTCATATTACCACACTGATAAGACACAAAATCGTACTGCAATCAGCGTCGAGCAGGGTGACTTTTGTCTATTCTGGGTCTTCAAGGATAAAGTATAATTCGAGCCGAATGTGTACGGCTTAACAAGCTAAACTTACTGTGCAAATCGGACTCTAAAAATATCGGATGAAGGCTCATAACCGAGTAACAGGGTACATGGAGTTGTGGTACAGATCATGCAGTGCTGTTCGCAGTTGGATCGTTTTGTCTATCGGTAATATGAGAGTCGGTTCGCACCTCTGAACAACAGACCTTACCTTTTTCACACTTTTTATGAAGATACTTCTCTATTGAGGATCGTGTGGGAATACTCGTGGTGTCATGTTACTTCTAAATGGTGTTTTTTGTGGTAACTTTTGCGATTTGATTTCTATATGTGATGAATATGAAGCGGGTGGTACTATTAGAAATGACATGATATCAGACTTAGACATCAAGTAGGTATTTTAGATAGTTTTATACAAATAGTAGTTAATAATGAACCTGGAATCAATCGTATTGCCATCGTTTTTCCCTTCAGAAAATGGACGTACTCATAACAATTACTATTTAAAATATCTTACTACAAATATTAATCCTAGTCCCATTTTTCGATACCTATTCCAGAAGGTTGACAAAAATTCCGCTTTTCTCACTTGAAAGATGAGCGTAAAATAATAATGAGGCTACTGAGGAATACCTATCGCTGACCGATAGCCGCCGGGAAGCGTGCCGCGCATTCCTCGAAGCATGAAATATGAAGCTAGGAGACATAGAACGTAGCCCAGATTGTAACAGCCAGCACAGAATTATTATTGCATTTAAATTTATTAACAAATAAGTACCTAATAATTATTAAAATGCAAAAAAAACCGGTCAACGTGGAAATCATTGGGGGAGGCCTATGGTCAGCAGTGGCAGTCCTATGGTTGAAATGATGATGATGAATATTAAAAGTGACAAAAACTCTGTCCTGTCCGTGCTGGATGAAATTTGGTATAATGATAGTTTATTGAGACCCAGGAAAAGCTTAAGATCCTAGTTTAATAAAAGACACGAGCGAAGCCGCGTGTAATGTGCATGTTTTAAAAGAGTCTATCGTTTGGACGCAAATAGGTGACATGACTTTATTTTTACTGCCCTCGTGTTAAGTTCATAATTAATAAGTAATCATTATAAATGTGAATCATTATGTGGATCATTTTTAAATATTGTGGGGCTTATTACACAAAGATAAACGGGCATCGAACACTTGTTTAAAATGACACGTGTTTAACGTCGTTTAAGTTAATAGCACCATTTATTTTTAATTGCGTATTTTAATCTGTATTGATGTCCTAACTGTTCTTTTTTGGCTGTATTTTGAGACCAAGAGACACGAGCTCATCTCACAAATACCGTAGAATTCTAAAACTACCCGGACTACGAACTATCTGAATAATTTGACGAGCTTCAGATTTTTAGTCCCGTCAGTAATTTAAAGTTCGCTTTAGCAATTTAAATTCAACGTTTAATGTTAGTTAGCTTAATTTCAGTATGATAATGAGGATTATGGGCAACTGGGTCAACGTTTTTAATGTTTCAGCAACGAGTGGAAATCCTTTGAAATGTACCTAATAAGTGTCTGTACAGATAGTTAGATGGCGCTGTAGTAACATAAATTGATTGGGAATACGAAGTGCTGGATTCGATACCCATTCAAGTAAAGCAGAATTAATATACTTAGATGGTTTAGTGAGTGTGCTCTTGTCTTTATAGTTCATGTGTTTTAAAAAACAAGCATTAAAAATATGGAAATAATATAAAGTGAAAGCTCTAAGCTTTCTATTTTGCTTTCAAAACGTCAAAAGTTTCCCAAGATTGTTTTTAGTCCTAGTTTATATACTGCGAAAGTTAAATGAGAGTATTAATAAAAATACTAATTAAGTCTAGGCTTGAAAATGAAGCTTTTTATCTCCAGAGAACTTTATTAAACTTTGCTACACTATGTGTCATAAAATTTAACTACGCTACAGTAAAAAGAGACCGGTTTATGTCCATAACTTTCCTCATTTTTGCACTGGACAAAATATTTTCTATTTAGCGTTGAACTAAAATTTTACAGAGTATTTTTAACTGTGCACAAAATTTGAGTATGAGGGTATTTCTCATCGCCATGGTTCTCATCGTCACCTTCGTGGCGAATTTTATTTCTAACTTATTTCAACTTTTTGTAAACAAAAATTGTAGCGCTTGATGTGAAGATTGTATTCTCAGTAAATCAGTCAAATAGTGAGTCTCGTTTGGAAGCTTTAACGTTTTGAATTTTTCGATGCCACGAAAGTGATTCTGTACTTCACAGCAATAATTTTTTCAAACTTTATTGCTGTAAATGACTCTTAAGTGTTTATAAAACATAATATTATGTTTCATTTTCATCGATAAATAGCAATAACATAATATAAATAGTAGGGTGGTCCTTATTCCTACGAAAAAAAAATTTTTTTCTTATATTTTGCGGGGCACCACGTAATTTGAATATATACCATATGAAAGTCTTTCAATTTTTTTTTTAATTTTTAAAAGACATTTAGGGGTCGCTACCAAGTTTTGAATTTTAAGTAAAAACACAAAATCTGTATTTGTATTTTTCGGCTATAAAAATAAATGAATCTAACAAGATTTATTTATTTTTATAGCCGAAAAATAAAAATATTACAAAATTATTGTTGTTGCTATGAACTAAGATATTATGTACAATGTACATATTTGAATCAATTATTTTTAAGATATAAGAGTTGACTTGTTAGTATCTCGACGCGTCGGTACCATGGTCGGTACAGAAGAGGGGTTGAGCGATTGTCTATTCTATCCATGCGATGTTCATTTGCAAGTAAAATGTGATATAAACACTTAAATAAAACATTTATGAAACCATGATTTAAGATCTTCAAAGCTTTTTGTAAATATTTTGACAGCTGTTAGCGACCTCTAAATCTTAACCAAAATGAAACAAAAAAAGCTAATTTCATATTTAGAGGTATATTCGAATGAGAAAGTGCCCCGGGGATAATTCAAAAGTCAAAAAATAAGGACCACCCTAATAAATAGGTACCTACTTAAATACAAGATAAAATTTTACCGATTACGTCACCTACTAAGTTACAAGATTCTACGCAATTGGTTTTAAGGGTGACACTGGTGGCATTCTGAAATGCTAAAGAAGCAAAAAACGGATTATCAGTACCTCAATAAAAAGAACTCTGACTGATTATCAGTCCCTCAACAAAAAAAAAATATTTAGGCCAGAGGGCCTCGTATTTTTGTTGTACAACTTTTAACTCAAACTTCAGATTAAATTTATCTTACACACAGATACACAGTCACATATACAGACATACACACAGTCATACAGACAGANAATTATAAGAAGATAATTTTTTGAGTATTGTGTGGAAAGTATATTTAATTACGATGATTTTAGTATATGCTACACACAAATTGAATGAAAATTGTGAATGCAGTAACCAAATGTTTCATTGCAACCGAAGGTGTGACACGATGAGAACGCGAAAAATCACCCCGTTTTTTATCGTTTCATGTGATTTTTTCATATTATTTTCGCTTCTATTACGATAAAAAATATTTTGTATGTAGCTAAATAAATATTTTATCATCTGATTTCAAAGTTTTTGTTCTAACTTATACTGTTTATGAACTATTATTGTGTGACCATCAAATTTGAGTGAAAATGAGAAGTACCCATGAATTCTATGCTACACCCAGTTTTTTATTTAAAAACGTTTATACGAAAACTTTTATTAAATACCGAAGCACCCTATTTTTGTGAATGACGTTCGCATCCTGCTGTGTAAGTTCACTTCTATCAATAATTTCACCCTTTAAAACGATTTCGATTCGAAAACACTGTTGAAATCAAATCACAATCCCAATCGACACTTATCATTGTCAAAATCAATTCCACCACTCACGTATTTACACCCATTAATACTTAAACCTATTTCGTATTCAGATCGGATCGATTTCATCGGGAACCTAATTTGATTCCCACTCGCCGTAGGGCTCCGGTAAAAAGCTGTATTGCCCGAGGTGATGTATGTCATAAGGGAGATATTCCCTCGCCCTCCCCTCTGACATGCTTTTACACTTTTGGCCGCCACAAAAAAGGGGATGCTCGGCCGATGAGGAACACAAATTTGCGTATCTATTTGTGAGATCTGCGACATTATTTTGCACGCCATTATTTTCTTTCGATGGCCATTAACCTCACAATGTAGGGCGCACAGCGATATATTGAAATAGGAAATTGGGATTTTTTATAACTTTCAGTAATCTTTTTCGGTATAAATTTTGAGTAAACCTTTTTTATTCGTGTCGTTCATAAATCTAATATTTATTTTGTTCGAGGTATTGAAGCATGAAAATATTTTCATAACACACACAACGTCTATAAAGCTATTAGTCCAGTCAATAAAGCATTATAGATGGAAAACTGTAGAACACAATTTCTGACTGCAGGACTTTATTTAGACTAGTTAGGAGGTGAACATAGCAAAAGTCCCCACCCTTAGCCCTTGAGCCGGCGGGGAGAGGGGGGTTTAAAGGTGAAACTATGCGTCCTAGTGACATGACTACTATGAACCAAAAAAAGCTTATTCAATTTGCTACGGATGAGACCGTCAAGTTTTTCTATATCTTGTATAGTTTTCGCGGCATCTGCTCTAGAAGGTCTGTAATATTGGAAATTTTATTTTTGTCTTACATGTTCCCATCAAGAGAAAATCGAGTAAATCAACATTGAGCAATCATTCTAGACATGCGGGAGCATGTTAAGACTAGTTCCTGCGAGGGGACTACATCGTGCGTATATTTAGACGAATCACTTTGAGCCACTTTTGACTCCTCATCACTCAAAAACTACTGTGCATTAACACTTCAAATTTGGCTCATGTGCTGCGACTTGCAAGATATACATCAGTTTCAAATTTCATAAATATGCCTCAAACGGTTCTTTAGATATTGACGTCCAAAAATCTACATGTCTGACCTATAGACCAAATTCTAACCACTTCCAGATGACCTCGAAGGTTCAAATTTGGCATCCGGAAAGGTAGTTATGTAAATACGAAGGAACAAATAAAAAACCAGTAAATTTTAACATTTCACATGTGATAGATATATTTTAGTGCTCTAAATATCGATTTTTGAACGTCAATACCTAAATAACCGTTTGAGGTATATTTATGAAATTTGAAGCTGATGTATATCTTGCAAGTCTCAATACATGAGCCAAATTTGAAGTATTAATGCACAGTAGTTTTTGAATGATGAGGAGTCAAAAGTGGCTCTAATTGGTTCGTCTAAATATACGCACGGTGCAGTCCCCTCCATGGAACTAGGCTTAACATGCTCCCGCATGTCTATAGTATTTGCTCAATGTTGATTTAGTCGATTTTCTCCTGAATGGAACATGTAAGACAACAATAAAATTTCCAATTTTACAGACCTTCTAGAGCAGATGCCGCAAAAACTATACAAGATATAGAAAAACTTGACGGTCTCATCTGTAGCAAATTGAATAAGCTTTTTTTGGTTCATAGTAGTCATGTCACTAGGACGCATAGTTTCCGAGGATTAAGCGAAAAACCGAAAAGTGGTACCTTTAAACCCCCCTCTCCCCGCCGGCTCAAGGGCTAAGGGCGGGGACTTTTGCTATGTTCACCACCTAAGTAGGCTAAATAAAGTCCCGAGGTCAGAAATTGTGTTCCACGGATTTCTCTCTACACCGTCGTTAAGGCATTCATTGACTGGACTATATTTAATAAACAACAATATCTACTCGTACTGACCATTGTAGTTTTAATCATACTATGTATTATGTACCTATTTGCCACTTTACTTTTAATTTATTTAGGTAGTCCTTACTATAAGAGCCACCAAAACACACATATTCAAAAGTACTTGATGAAAGTATCGGAAATTTAAGTAATTTGAGTTATTTTTAACCCCAGGAATTCTAAACATCACCATAGTATTGAAGAAGCGGTCAAATATTAGCATAGCCTACCGTTATTTTTGCATGGATTAAATAAATATAACAAACACAAAGTGAAAAGGAGACTACAAAACGTTCACTTAATCCGTCCAAGATTTATTAGGTCCGAGCATGTGAGATCAAAACGAAAGGAAAGGCGCTTAGCACGTAAATACTCCAGGCATGTTTGCGAGAAACCAGTGAATATATCTTCTTTAGAATACGGAATACGCAGCTTATTGTGTACAAAACATTTTTTGCCTCGCTCCAGAGAAATCAGACGAGGATATACCGTCATGTGCACGTGGTGTGAAATAAGATTTTTGTTCACAAAAATTGAAATTCGCGCGATAGGTATAAACGTGCTGTTTTTCATGTCTAATAAACATGGGTAAATTATGACACGACCGTGTTCGTTGTCACGAAAAACTGGATCAATCTTCTTCAATGTTTAATAAAGATTTAGTACAAGTATGTATTGTTCCATTAGCTGTGAATCTATTATTTTAACTGGTAATAAAAAGTACGGTTAATGCAGTTCCTTTCCTCCCTTTCGCTTTTTACAAGATTTTTTAAATTGTACATTTAACATTTTCATCAAAGATTCAAAATTCAAATTGTGGTACTCTCGCTCACTCTATACATATATGTAGATATCTATAGTAATCTTACTTATCTAACTTATCTTGTATTTTTTTACGTACAATACAACATGACGTATAAGCACAGTAGAATACTGTGGTATAAGTGTCCGTTGAATATTATAAGTACCTAAGCTTGCGATGAAAAATGACGACGCGTCAAATAGAAATCCAAATAACACGGCAGCCGATATAGTATCCTTTGTTTGACGACCAATACTCGAACAACCAACAAATAGAATAATGGAAGCGGCCGAGAATCCTACTAATCCCATTAATCATCTTTGAAATTCAATACACTGACACGTTGTCCTGGCCAGTGCCAACGGGCGGCCGTTATCTGGATTCCATGGATTTTATGTTTCAGTTCCTATAGCATGATATAGGGGGTTGCATAGTTGGGATACCGGCCAGCGATGTGCCCGCACCTTTTGGTTGGCTGTCGATATGTTTAGTTAGTATTTGCATAGTCATATCTTCTATCTATATAATAAAAGAAAGTCGTGTTAGTTACTCCACTTATAACTCAAGAACGGCTGAACCGATTTAGCTGAAAATTGTCAGGGAGGTAGTTTTTTTTTTTTTTTTTTCCTATTTACCTCTAGCATAACCAGAGCCTTTTTCATTATTTAGTGTTCAATTGTATGCTATTGTGTTAGAGATTAAAGGTTAGTTGTTTGAAGTTATTTTTCTATGTTTGGTTTCATTTATTTATGTTTTGCCATTGAAAAAATTCGTCCAGATTGCGTGTTTTTGTTTTCTAATTTATTTTCGGATTTTACTTTTGTTTATTGCCAAATTTTGATTTACTTAAATTTTTACGGATTTTACTATCGATTTGTTTCTAAATTTTGATGTGCTTTCTAAATTGTTAATGTTAGCTAAATTTTCTAGAATATTTTACCAATTTGAATTTGCAGGAAACATTACACTCTAAAATGATGAGTGACTCTATTCTCATAATAGAGCTTCAACATTTTCTTTTTTGTGCCGTTTGCCTGTTTTCAATTATTTACTAAATTTGTGTTCTTAAAATTGTGCAATTTGGTCATCAAATTGACTCCAATTTTATTTATATTTCGAAATATGTGAATTTAAATTTTAATGTTTAATTACTTGCCAAAATTAATGATGAGTGCAATTGGAGTCGATGTGAATTTAAAAGTTTGAGGACCTATTTACCTAACCACCTAACTTCCTGATGTCTAAGGAGATCTTCGGTAGTCCCACATCGCAGCGAGCTGGATGGTAATCCCCGGGGATCTTAACTGTATGCCACTGTGGACCTAGCCAGCGCATCCCACCTCCTGCGCACTGGGCAGTCGCTGCTGAAGGCGTTGTGCGCGATGTGCTCCGCTTTGGCTCGCTGGCAGTTTCGGCACGAAGGTGCCCCGCCAGCGAGCTTCTCGGCGCAGTCGGTGCTCATGTGCGGGCCTCCACAGTGGCTACAGACATCGGCGGACTCTGTGCAGAATCGTTTGCTGTGGCCGTATCCCAGACACTTGGTGCACTGCACCAGCGGTGACTGGTCGGCCACGCGGATGTGCTGCAAATCGATGTGCACAGATCCCGCCGCGATTGCTCTTTGGTAGATCGCCGGGGAAACACTCACTACGATGTGATTTGTGTGCAGGTTTCTGCTCTTCTTCTTGTAACGGATGACGGTACGGTCCTCCCCCTCGCGGAGGNACGGTCAACGCCTGGGGTCGCCCTGAAAAATTTTGAAAAAGACGTCCAAAAACCGTTTCAGAAATCCTAAAAACCGGTAGTTTAGAGCCAGGAGAAGGACATAGGATACTTTTTATCCCGTTCGAAATAAAAAAAAAGTCTGCTTATTTATTGCCATTAAGGCGGAACAAAGTTCGCGGGGTCAGCTAGTTAGTGATATGAATAATTTAAATAATGATTGAAGATATTTGGTTTGCACACATTTGTTTAGTTTAAGCGTCATCTACTCATCTAGGTACTGTTCCTGTACAACTATTTTCAGTAAATATAAGTTTTTGAATTATTTTTTGGTATAATTTAATTTTAAAACATGTACCTAAGTTGCAATTTTGTATTCATTTTTTTTATGGTCATAAGTATTAAAAAGTAAATTGTTGAAACCTGCACTTTTAGTGAAAATTTACACCTACAAGTATACTTACAGTACCCGACTAAAACTTCGGGATACTGCATTGTACTTTTTTATTAAATTATCAGCCGTGTGTAAAGCAGTGTGACTTTAAAAAATGCACAGTGGCACATCACTAAAATATCAGCACTTAAGGCATTCCGTTATGCAGACGGCCAATCGGCATACCGTCTAAGCTCCTATTGACTATCGGTCTGTTTGCCGGCTCCAAGATCGCACACTGTTTGCATTTACTTGATTGTCAGTCTCCTTTACAAACGGTGAAGAAAACAACCCAATCGCATCCCACTTTAACCCCATTCTGAAACCATTGTCTCTAAAGTTCATTATTTTTCACTCCGGCTATATTGAAATTCTTTGGCTCGACATTCATAAATCTTCAAGATTCATCTACTTCTAAGCTAAAAGCTTCAGTGTATTGCTTTTTCTATTTCGAAATGAAATGAACTTATAATTTGAGTGTCAAGCAGGTTGGTAAATTTACATAGTCTGAGAGCAATGAAAAAAAATTATCAATGAATTGATGTTCTCTCACGAAATATTAGTTCATTCGTATTTATAATATTCTACAATAAATTTAACGGCAGAGTCAAATTTAATTTTATTTAAATAGACGTTGCTTGATTAGACTCTTGGAAAATAATTACTGTTGATTTGTTTAATTTAATTTATTAAAGGTGTTGAGAAAAGCATTATGTCACGGCAAGAACAAACTTTTAGTTTTGAAATAGTGATTCAGTATAGCAAAATTAAAAAAAAAGGTGTATCCTACACAGAGTGAAATGCGAGTCTAAAATATAGCTTTCAGAATTTTCCATTACGTAGGTATTGTGCGAATATTTTGAGCGTTTTTTCTTGTTTGCATTACCCTAATTTGATTAGCATTTTAACTTGACTTCTCTACTATCTATTAGTTGACTGGACTGAACTGAAAAACGGACAGAGTATGTAACAAAAGTAAAAGTTATATTGAAAGTACATATTACTTTTTTCAGCAAATTAACTCCTTTACATCAAATAGCATAAGTTCTCAAGATTTCCAAAGATTTAGTCTTGAACTTGTCCTGAAAATCAGTAGCAAGCAACCCTTGTGCACTCGTTACGAATTTTACCAGAGAAATCTAATATTATAATACACAGCTCAAAGGAAGTGCCGTGGAGGAATAGTAATACTTTCGAGTACTTTATGGATTTAACCGTGACATTTTTAAGGCGAGGAAACGTGACCGGCATCTTAGAAAACCCATTGTTCGGTTTCAAACAGTTCACAAGAGTTTTCTAAGTTTTTTTTCTCGAACATAAAAGCGAATTCACTTATTTGAGTTACAGCCAAGTAATAAATTCAGAGGGTGGGGGCTAATAAAAAGAGATAACAATGAGTAAAGCCTTCCGTTTGTTGATTAAGTGGCTGGAACTTAATGAAATATCTTTAACGAGTGGATAATGAAATCACACAGATTTTTAATGATTTATTTGTATAAATTACTAAACAAATTTAATGAGAAGTGCACCAGATATGTACAGCAAACAATAAAAATATTTATAGTAATTACTCGTATTTCTCAATTTGTGATTGGCCTGCAATAAAGAGTATCTGTAAGCATGAATTTTGTTTATATGCTAACAGTTGAACATTCTTTAAATTTCCACCCAGGCACTCCAGTGACACAAAATTCAATCTTAGCAAGCATTTATTTACTCATCTCCATCATCATCATCATCACATCACAGGACGTCCTCTGTTGAACATAGGCCTCCCCAATGTTTTCCATGTTGATCGATTGGTAGCGGCCTGCGCTTCCCTGCTACTTTTATGATGTCGTCAGTTCACCTTGTGGGTGGACGTCCCACGCTGCGTTTTCCGGTACGAGAATAGATTTATTTGCTATGTTACCCTAAATTTGCCGCTGTCAAATCCGCAGGCATAGGTCTAGGTATTTAATTAGCACAAAATCAAAATCAATCAAAATCAAAAATATTTATTCAAGTTTAGACCACAAGTGGCACTTATGACACAGTAGGTAGCAGAGCAGGTATAGGTGGTTAATCAATACTGCAATGTAAATAAGTACGGCAAGTGCTTAATTGCACGTGCACGGAACAAAGCTTCACCGCTTTGAATTAAAAACCCAGACAAAACCTATTACATCTATCTAGTTAGATTCCCGATCCGTCCGCAATCGGGGCTAATCTTTGTTTGATTTTAATTAACGCCTGACCCGCGGCTGGAAACTGTTCGACGGGTTATTTTTAGATGGCTATGAAGAAGTTGTTGGAAATAAGTTCTGAATTAATATAGTTTTGGAATAATAGAGATAACAATTTTGTTGAGATGATTCTAGATATTTATAGGGCAGCGCAAGACCGTTTATTGTGGAAAACCTTGGGAAGGCCTTTGTCCAGCAGTGGCCGTCATTTGGCTGAAACGAACGAATGGTAGTAGATATTTAGTAGTAGATATACCCGTGGTATATCTGAGTAGGTATTGATGAATAAAATTAATATTAGAGGCTCAGGAATGACGATTTCCCAAGTTTATAAAATAGGCCTGAAGTTTAAGAATAGTTTTCTTTCTTACTTCCAAGAATGAATCTGTGATACCTTGCTCACTGCAAGGTTTTTTTAATAGTTCATTGCTTTTTATTGCTTGATGCAGCAGGTACAATAAGGGCATACAAATAAATAGATAGATCCATAACTTGAACCTAATAGAAACATTAGCAAAAACTATATCTTTATTATAAAATGTTGAGCCTGATGAAGCTACTTGTATTTCATATTTTCCTACAGTAAAAATAAAAAACTAACCCAAACAAACAATGCTCGCCATCGCCGTAATAACCATGAAAACAGAACCAAATTACGGAATGGAGGCATTTATATGGATTATCATGATATAATGTAGTTGAGTAAACAGGTCTCAAAGTGCTGCTTTGCACACAGACGGGGCAAACAAAACGTAGACTTAATTGAGATAATGTAAACAAAGAATTTCCATCAGCGGCGAAACAGATATGGCTTGCACTGCTCGGTTCACGTCTGTCTGTTTGTTCAATTCGAACCTATAATATTGTTATTAATGCTAGCGATGACGTAGACGGCTCTCCCCTGGTCATTACGTAGATAGGGTAATGAGATGTAATTTTTTATGTTTTTTTTTTACATGTCATAGTTTTTTGGTTTGGTCAACATTCATAATACATATTTACCTACCACATTAGCTACCTACTTTGTTTCGTATCGTTACATGTCACAAGTGTTACCAAAACATGTAGTAAAATATAGGGTTGTAGCAATGTTCATAATCTCTAGGAACTTAACAGTTTTCGTTTACTTTTTGCCTTATGGTATGATAAATTTAGTTTGGCAGTTTTTTTTGCATAGGAAGTATTCAATTTTGACACTTTCTGAAACCACAAACAATAAAATTACTATTAGCAAGTATAGATGACTTTAACATCAAGCAATACTCATTTGTAGTGAATTTATATTTATTCAATTCATTTAAAAATCTTCAGTTAATTAAACTTTAAGTTCTCGGAACTATCCAAGCGTATAATTGAAGAACAAATGAAAGCAGCAGCTATTAAAAAACTTGGAGAATGACCAGAATCTCAAACACGATTGCAATTCATATTCAAATCATTTTTATTTGCATTATAACAGAATACCAAACAGAAAGACAGCGATAGAAGTTAATGAAGTTCTCATTGCTTTTGAATAGATGTGCTGACGTCGGCACATCAAGTTCAACACTGCTGCATCTTCTGCCATTGTAATAGGTGTCATTTTGCTATGAAAATGCAGAGTCTGATGTGCTGACGACTGTACTTATCAGTTTTTCTTAACAGCCCCCGAATTCATTTGAATATTTTTGAAATAGAAATCTCTTGAGTTGAGATTATACCTATTTTTTTTTTACATTTCACTGTAGTTACAGATACGAGCCTATCAAGGTAAGAATGTGTTGTCTTAAAATATTTTTAGTAAGTGCATTCATTAAAAAAATACCATGCCAACTGTACACCACTGTACGGAAAAATTGTGTGTTTCCGTGGTTACAATTGTAATTTTCCCCGAACGTGTCAGTGTTGATACAAGTTTAATTTGGGGGGTGTATTTCATACCGATCGGGGCAGACAGCACGCAATCATCGGGCCACTCGGTACCTCATTAGTCCCTATCGCTCCAACATCGGACTTTGAAACGGTCTATTACAAGTTTTCTTATTAGAACTTCACCCTATTACGAGTAATACGACTTGTTGCTAATCCTGATCAGTAAAAATCAAAGGGGATTTAGGTAACCAGTATTTTTCCCTCCCGTAGGTACTGGACAGCAAACTTATCACAGGAACAAAGGTTTAAAACGGAATGATTTTTTTGTTCCTTAAAGGTCTGTGTGTATTTGACAGCTGTATAACTATGCACAATGGAAAATTGAAAATTATTTTCGGCGAGAACGAACAAAAATTTCCGAATGACTGCAATTAACCCTTTCGTTTCTCGTGTCTACCTCAATGCGTAGAACGTGTAGCTAAACTTGAATTAACATTTTTGTTTGATTTTCAAATTATGAAACTAGTATGTAAACATTTTGTCAATTTAAATAGTTAAAACTATTCATAACATTATTATGTATGAAATCTAAAATGATTTTTTTCAATTGTGTTCGCATCAATCAATAATGACGTCGTCATTATGATGTAAAAAGTATGATAAAATCAGTTCCGTTGGCATTAAATTAGCATCGTATCTGCTTATAAAGTCTTTAGCATTTGAATGGTGCCTGAAAAGGGCAGTTATAGAGTGAATTGAAAGAGATGATATTTTCGCAGTATAAGTGAACGGCCATTGAATTATTGCAGTATTCCTCTCTCGTAGTGTCTAGACAGTTAATTAAAATCAAACACTGAATATCGATAAGCCGCTCGGAAATCCTAAAAATATAGGCACGGGTTTTACGATTGCGGATAAATCCCTTAGAATCGAATTGGACGTGTCTTTTGATAGATTTTAATTCGAATCTACATTTGGTACATGTATCGCGTAATAGGCAGGGGAGGGTAGAGTTCAGGGAACATATTAAATCGTTAAGTGTTTTGATAAACACAGACAGGGGGATTTAGGGATGATGCGATTCGCAGTTGGGCATTTGGAAAATCATCGTTGGGGAGCACGTTCCATGATTTGGATAGACTTGCTTATCTGTGCAAATAGCGCCCGTTGTTCTGTAGCGCATGAGTTTGGAGTTAATTACGCTTTGCTAAATGAAAAGTTTTGCTGTAAACCTGAGTTTGTGGTTGAATTGATAATAAAATTTAATGTGACATCGCATCGCGCTTGTCTTGAAATAAGTTTACGTGTTTGGATGATGATTCAAAGGAAAATAAGGCTGTATTAGTTATTATTGCCGTAGGTAGCTACCTACGGCAATAATATCAGATTTAAAAAGAAATTTGGAAAGTTTATTATGACACATTATTTCCAATCCTAGCAGGCAAACATTTTATTATGACGTGTTAGTAGGTGCTTACAAATTTCCAAATTAATGACTATCAATAAAAACACCATTTACTTAGCGGATAGTCTAACTACAACTTACTTAATACTTACCGTAGCTAATACCTGAAGCAAAGAAAACAGCTAAAGAAAATAATAGAAGCAGAATTAACTACCATCAACCCACTTCAAGCTTTCGCTTCCCACTACAACACAAAGGGTCGGAACGGTGTTAAGAATATACACAAGTTCCGATAAAGCAAGATAGCAGCGTCAAAACAATTCGATTTACTAACGACGATTTAAAAGTGTCAATTGAACGAGCTCTCCAGAGAGCAGGG
The DNA here is from genome assembly GCF_004193835.3 of Ostrinia furnacalis. Lineage (NCBI taxonomy): Eukaryota > Metazoa > Arthropoda > Insecta > Lepidoptera > Crambidae > Ostrinia > Ostrinia furnacalis. The sequence continues at coordinate 1,085,668 of NW_021131019.1, forward strand.
AGTCTGAATTAGCTATCCGAGTGGCGACAAAGAGCCCAGGGCTTATCTGCCGGATTTAGATGAAGAGAACCCCAATACAGAATAATGGCGGCGATAGCGTATTGTTTGGGCATGAAATTAAAATTGAGCGAGTTCACACGTGCGCACTGCTTAGATAAGGGGTTGTGCCAATCGATGGCTGTGCCACTGATTTACTTAAGGGGTGTTTGCAAGTTTTGAGAGTTCGAGAAAGGGGTATCTTGGTTTTTGGGTCATTAGCATTTTGTTTTTCTCGGGTGCGGTATCGTTTGTGAATCAACAGGGGCTAAGTCGGAGTGTTGATATAAATAAATATATTTGTTATAAAACTCCAAAATAGTGACAAAATAAACAAAGCTTCTGAAAAAAAAAAAAGGATTTTATTTTAGAACTTTCAGGTAAACTGATCGAGTTACATGAAAGCTCTAAAATTAAGTGATTTACATTGTATTTTCATGGTACTATAAAACCTTATAAGTGGGCAGACGACCCAATTAAACTACAACATAAGGCAAAACTTCTGCGAAGAAACTTTACTTGAATTACCCGTAAAACTGTATTATAGTTCCATGAAAATTATTAATAAATCAGTTTAAATAAGTTGCTAAAGAACTGACATAATAGTTCTACGAGTATAGCAAAGCAATTCAAAATCTGCCACCGTCTCTTATCCAATGTACTACAAAAAATATAACTTATTTATTTTTATTCCCCGAAAGAGGATTATCGGTTCATTCAACTTTTTCAACGAACATTATGTCTGGCATTGGTAGTATGCAATGCATTCTAAATAGGCGCAGATCCACGCATTGCATGCATATGCATAGTAATCAATTTATCGATAGCATTGTGCGTGATTCTCGTCAACAACGTATCTCCCGCAAAGCTGAATCTATTAGGTCCTGCAAGTGGTACCGTCAGCAACACAATTGTCCATTAAATTATTTTTCCTTTTTTCTTTAATGCTTTATTATTGTATTCTTCTTCTTAGTCGGGCACTCTTGTCGGAGTGGTCGTGGTTACGCTGACGAGGTACATGGTGGGGTGATGTCATCTCCGAGGGTAGCTCTCCTGGCGATGTGCTTCCATTTCTGACGGTTAGAGGCGTCGCGAGTACACTGGACCATGGTGGACTCAGTGGCCTTCGTGATGGCGTCTATCCAGCGGGTTGGCGATCGACCGCGTGCTCTCCTGCCTTCAACCTGGCCCTGAACTACCAGTCTCTCCATCGAGTTCTCATTTCTAGAGACGTGACCAAATTATTATTGTATTATGAGATTGTTTAAAATTCACATCGAATTGCGAAGTAAGAATTAAAAGGTAAGTTAAATAATTTTAACATTATTTACATGGGGTATTTTAAATGGGTATTAAATACATTCAAAGATAAGGTTATAGTATTTAAGCTGTACTTCTGCCGCTGATGGACGTCTTGGGTAAAACTGTAAGTCCACAGTGAATTATATAAATAAATAAATCAGGGTTTTCTGCCATCTTAAAACTCTACTTATCATATCACTTTGAATAAATTATTGAATTTTCTACCCACGTTCTACAGTATTCTTATGTATGATAATTTTATAAAAAAAAAACTACAGTCTAACTAGTGTTTTAGTTAAAGTATTCGTACCTATCCTCATTTAATTAAGTATTCAAATTTAACAATTAAGTGAGCAAAAAAATATTGTTTCTGCCTTCAGTACACGCTAGGTGTATATTCTATTATTTACCTATTAACATATCATATCGCATGTAGCGGCGAGCAATTTAATTTATGGCTACACTGTTTGTTCGCCCATCACTAGTGGTAGTGCTGTACACAACTGATATTGGGCTGAATTTGCGGTACTTTTGTTTATTCTACCCTCCGGTGTTAGATTTTGATTAATTAGAACCTATAGGTTTGTACGTAGATAGAAAAGTGGTTACGATGTTAAAGGGTTAGGGCTTGATTAGTTTGGTTTTAGTTTGATTAGAATAACTGAAGATGATTTTTCAAAGTGCTATGAAATATTTACTTAGGCTGAGTTGCACCACCTAACTTTAACGGTAACTATGACGATAACCGGTGCATTTAATATGGAGTTTGACAGATTTTTGACGTTTGTTAAAGTTAAAGTAAGATGGTGCATTCCAGCCTTATTGATTCATCAGATGAGCTATTACTGTCATAAATATTTTTTTAAGTAGTGTAAACTAAAGTTGCATTAATTTAAACAGTTTTAACGCGATACGCGGATAGGTAACATTAAAAGTTAAACTTCTCTCAAGTGAATTCAACACTCAATATTTATGCATTTCACAGTGAAGGTACACGATTCGTTTTATGAACGCCATATTTACAAGTATAAAGTAGACACTTATGCTTCGTAATCCCGTGTAGCGTCGGATTTGCATAAAAGTTCATGATTTATGTTCAACTCTGTACTGTTGGTGGTGTGGTAGAAAAACGTTTTCAAATAAATAATTCCTTGACCTCACATCCAAAGAATATTTGGCACTTTATGCCATGTTTAAATAGGATATTTTTCTGCAAGATTAAGGCTGCGTTGTACCACCTAACTTTAAAACCGTATCTATAACGATAACTGGTGTTTTTTGTATGGAGTTTAACAGACTCTTGACGTTTGTTAAAGTTAAAGTAAGATGGTGCAACCCAGCCTAACTTGGCTGCAAAAGTTATTTACATGCACACAATATGAAATACAATTCCGCAAAAATCTACATAAATAGCTTCAAAATCAATATTTTTCTATTTTCCTTTCTCCGCAGCATCACGAGAGCCAAATTCAATCATATTCATACAAGCAAGGGTGAAAAACACCGCAGAGCCAGACAAGTCACGGGCAATTCTGATGCATTTTTTGGAGCGGTACAGTTGGCAGCGAAATATGAATCAAATCCTATTCTTAAGTCAATGCAGAAAGGTTCAAATTGGTCACGGATTTTGGCACGTCAGTACATTCCATTATCTGTTTTGTGGCTGACTGAGCGCCGTTGTCACGAGAAAAACAATTCGTATGCGCAGACGTTCCCGCATCGCATGGTTCAGTACACATACCCTTCAAAAGGTCGCCAGATAGAAATATTTCAATAGCGATATGACGTTTAGTCGTGGTATCAAGATCTAAATTATCGCAGCAGAAAATGTTTGCAATTAGCGTTCTAGAAGTCACCCTATTTTTTAAAATGTTAAGGTTTTAAGATAAGGCCCACTTAAGATAGAAGATAAAATCGAACTTCTTTCGATCACTTTGATGCGTATCGTCCTAACATCCGTTATCTCAAGTAGAAATGTTAGATTCGCTAGTTTTCCTTCAATTCCTAGAACCAAGAAAAGAAAATTAAGGTTTCACTGGTCAACTACAAAGTTGAGTGATAAGAGGCAGAAGGAGCCGTTAAGTACCACCCTGATTCAAAACCCGAAAGCGTGGCCTGCCACCGAGTATAACTTGGTTTACCCCATCCAACTCCGCAGTGAATTTGGGTAGGCGGGAAGTAAGTAGTGAAGTGGCAATAGATCTGGGCAGCGTCCGCACTCTATAAGTCAGCCCGAGGTGGGATAAGCTGTAAGTAAATCATCGAGCGACGAATCCGCCGCGAGCTGGCAACGCGATAACGATTAAATATGGCGCCCGCGCTCATATTGTGTGTACTTAACGCGCCGGAGTTGGGCAAACGCAGATTTATGTGTCACCAGCCTTAGCGGAAATTATAATGCGTATTTCAACTATCTGGCACTGTGACCCACTAAACGTGAAGAATTACACGTGAAATGACCTTACGAAAGAGAAGATGAGGTCGGTTTCCTTCTGGTAAGTATATGGGGGTGCTGTTTCTTACAATATTTTCACCAATAGGTAGAGATTATTTCAAGAAAATTCTCAGTTCACGAAGACGGTTTTCCTTTACTAAAAGAAATGAACGTTCAGCAAAGAGTTTTAAATATATCAAAATACGATTATTACAAGGTGATGAGTATGACGAAAGCAATAAGAATTTTAACAAATTTCGGTCTGCTATACTATAGTATAATGTAAGGTTAAAATGATGAACCATTCAGATATCAGTTCAGTACTTTTTGAGTTCATTATCATGAAATACCTACTTATTATGTGAAATAATGGTAGGTAAGATTTTGTATAGGGAAGTTTTTTAAATCTATGGTACCTATCTACGACATGACATTACGTATTATCACACAAAAATCAAACACAGTGTGCGTGCTTTACGTGACCTGTTATTACCCGTCCGTTTACATTTTTAACGCAAACAATTGCCGGCTCATCTCTCATTATTGTCACCGCCCGTATCAGAAAACCGCAACGCATTTTGCAAGTTTCACCCCCATCGTCGCGATACCCGAACACGATTAACACAATATAAATGTCACTTTGATACATCGCCGCGCTAACTGCTAAATAGCGTGTGACTAATGACGGCGATACGTGGCAATAAAACCTGTATCTGCCGCCTCCGTTTTATTGCTATTCGTAGCTCTGCGATATTTCGGTACAAATTGAGGAGCCAATTAGAATTTTAAAGGCTTAAAAAAATCTGAATCTACTGATTGCCGGCTCATCTTGCTAATGCTCGATTTGACATTTTGCAAGTCAGATTAGCAGTTTCAATCTTGGTAGGGCAAATCATGAGACAAATAAATTCAAGATTTGATGATTTGTAAGCATAGACGACAGCACCTCAAGGTAAACACTGTGGGGTCTTATGCAGTCGTAATAGATGCGACTTTGCAACAAAAATGGGTAGTCTGATGTGCTGTCGTCGAAGAAGTAGTTTTCTTTGATTTCCCTTTGTCATCATCATCTTCATTCACATTTGTTTGCCTATTTTTCGGAAATGTTTAATTATCGCCGTAAAATACTCGTAGTTCGCTTATGAAAATCTGTGTTTTCATAGCGTATTCGTCGTTTCTTTTTCCTTCGTAATTTTTTACATATTCCGTTTGGTTTCGGCCCGGAACGCACGTTTCCCATAACATTACCCCGAACCATTGAACGATGTTTAATCAAAAATTACTTCGCTTCTACCATCATCGGGCCCCTCGTTTATTAGTTTTTGTTTTAATAAAACCGCTGCTATGGGCAAGTTCCGTATTATTGCCATGGTGGATGCGCTTATGGGTTGTTTGCATGCAAGTCTACGCCAAGTTTATTTTCTGACGGGAACCGATGGGATTACTGCTATAGGCGGTCAACACCGGCCTTTGTTTTCATTTTGGTTCACAATACAGCCGATAAACAACTTATGGCTAGGCTTTATTTATGTGACGAATTTTGGGAGCTTTTAAATCAAATTGTAGTTTAAAAATATAACATAAACATTACATTTATGTTGGATTTGAGATTTATATCAAAACACACACCCTCACCAGACTATAAAACGTTTGATTCAGAATCGCGCTTATGACAAGCAACGTACTTAGTGTGCCGCAGTTAACCCTGATATTTCTTTTTGATAAGGACTCAAATCTAATGATTTTCATGTTACTTGTGGAAGAGTAGCTGTTACAATCCTGAATCGAAATGGAAGTAGCATTGTATAGAAGCACGGTGTTATATAACAATTGCTGTCTTAATCCATCTGATTAGAAGGATGAAAAGGAATGGAGAGGACAAACTAGATACTGCACGTTGCGGTAAGAGCGAAGAGTGAGAGAGAACTATAGATGGCGTTGTGATTACGTTTTGAATGAGGCAATGGTATACTCGTACATTAAAGAGCTAAAGTGATGTGCATGACATTAATACTACTTACTACTTTACCTGGCCCATTCCCATTTTATTTGGGGTCGGCCCTCCGCGTCATGCGTCTCCAGGCGGCTCGGTCCTGGGTTGTCTTACTGTTAACTTGGGCTTCTATAAGGTCGTTATTGATTACGGACATCCATGTGATTCGGGGTCTTCCTCGTCCGCGGGGCTTAGTTTGGATGTCTAGCACTTTTCTGGTCATGACATAAATATTTCTAGTATTTTTAGGTTAATCTTACTCAAGGGACAAGGGGGTAAGCAAAGTAGTAAAGCATTTAACGATCTACGGCAGACACCTATATTAATTAAAACCAGTTTTTTTTACAAACACAGTAAACCTGTAATTTTTTGAACTATCATCTACACTAATATTATAAAGAGGAAAACTTTGTTTGTTTGGTTGTAATGAATAGGTTCAAAAACTACTGGACCGTTTTTAAAAAATTTTTCACCATTACACGAGTACCTAACAAAGGCTAAATTTTATTATGGAAAAAAATAGGCGGGTCCACTATAGGCTATTAATGTAGTCCACGCGGGCGAAGCCGCGGGCGGAAAGCTAGTCGAAGATAAAGGTGCTAGCGCATCAAGTAAAACGCTGTGGCATTTTTGTAGTCCTTAAGTGTAATTGTACCGTTAAGTGTACCTTTGATTGTAAAGATCCGGATCAATTATGTTTTTAGGATTTGCGGTTGGTTCAATAAAAATGTTGCATTTAAGTAGCGTAAATACTCTAAATCTCCGTATGTGCTTTGTAGCAGGTGTACATGAATAATAGTACCACAGTAGATAAATCAACAGTACGGAAGCTTCATACAAACGCTCGAAATCAGACTCACGCACACAGACGCACGCTTTACACGGGCTCTAAGCGAACCTCGCAGTCCATCCGTCGCGGGTGTCGCGCGCGTTGTGTTTTTAATAATAATTTTATTGCATGCGCTGTCCGCTGTATTTTTAAAAACATGTCACGAGTCAATGATATTATATCCACGAGTGTATTGCGTAGTATACGGCTGCTAGAACTCGGCATCTTCAAAACCAGAACTTTCATTTTTTAAACTTAGTAATAATTCTGAATTGTAAAAATGATTAAATATTACTTTTGAAATAAAGTGCTTACATCTGATTTAGTAATAGTTCTTTTTAAATTACGTAATTACGCTTTTTAACAATTTATGTGTTCTATTTGATAAAGTAATTTGCTCCGCGCGCTTTTGTACTAAGTGATGAACTGTATTTAAAATGAGGCAATAGGCTATGTGAAAGTAAGTATCGGGTATTTTATTTATGAGAATAGAATATCTTCTACCGGCCTCTAATAGTACTTAATCAATTTATTCGATTATGTATTCGATTTTTATAGAACCTAATTAACGTTTTATTTTTTTGTTAACTACTTAGTCAATTAATTTATTCCATTAGGTATTTGATAATTAAAAAACCCTAAATAAACGTTTTAATAAATAAGTAAGTCACCTTATTAATTTTATAAAGATTAAGAGTGCCAACCCTAACACTCAGTTGAAGTGTAGGTATTTAACTCGCCGAAAGGGCTAAGTTTCCGTACTGCTTTAGCTCATATATCTACTGTGATAGTACCCCAAAGAAGAACGTTTTATTCTTTTTTATTCCTCGCTCTACCTATTTTTATTTAACCGAATTTCCTCTCCCAGTGCACTTGAAAACGAAAGGTTGAACACAAATCATGAACTCCTATGTAAATCCAGCGCAGGATTACCGGAGCATCTGTGTCTCTCTAATGAGATTACCGCGCTTACTGGAAGTGTTCCCATTTAGTGCTAGCAGCGCGTAAGTTTTATTTCGAGGCAGGTGCTTACAAACTTCAAACCGCTGTTTTCGTGAAAATAGTTTCCCAGGTGGAAACTGCCTAATTACCTGTGTACACACATTGTGGTACTGATATTTAGTAAGTAGATAATAGGTATTACACATTTTTGGATTTTTTAGTGACCCCGTGACCTATCAAGGTTAAGACCTGAACAGGTATGTTTGCTAATTAGCTCCGTGATCTGTCATCACACATTTACATTAATCATATTAATTTAGAGTAGTTTATTCTAATGAATGAGGTGAGATGTTGATAATAGTGGCTGTAGCAACAAAACTTGCAAAAAAAAACAAAATTGCACGTTGATGACTTCGAACACGGTCTCGAAAATGACACTTAACAAGTACACGATGATTAATGATCAAAAAAATCTGCGTGAAAACAACCCCACCTCATCACCATGCCTTTGAGTTCAATGATTAGAAGCCTCTGAATCAATTGTCGTGGGTATGCAAAAATCAGCAAACCAGATTGCAACGCATTGATTCCTATGCACTCCCCGAGCGGGTCATTATCATTACGGAGCCAGTGGAATCCATTAATCAAGTTGGTATTCCTGAATCGCGCTTCATCCCCCTTCATCCCCTATCATCCCCCCTTTGCCAAGTACCTGGACGCACTCGTGCATTCACCCTTCCCTTATCAGTTTTGATGTAGCGACAGGGTAGCATTCAGGAAATGACACGTGTTTACCGGGGGTAAAATACCAGTATTTTTTCGTAGCGTTAATGGCGTAATATTTTATTCTGTTGTGTAATATTTCAATTTGCTGGAATTTTTGTTATAATTTTCTCCCTAATGCTACGCCGTGAAAGAATAATTGGTATAAATAGCGTTTGTAATTGCGTTATCCATTTCCAAAAAGGGTAAAGACATTGTGTTATATTTATTTGAGTGGTATTGGAGTTAGATTTTTTCAATTCGAAATTCCTACTGCAAGGATTTTAACAATAGCAACGTGTCAGCGCCAAACGGTAACGGTATTAAAAATTCAAGTTCCATTCCACCGATGCGCATCTGTCCAATCTACCATGAAAGACATCTGTCCAGTCCGGCCGGTTATCAAATTGGGAAAACGCCGAATTCTTCACATACCGCGTGCAGTCCGGCCCCGTGCTATTCTGTCTATTCCGTTAATGCGTTGTAACAGTGAATTGATATTCTGCACAGAATCCCATTCATTCGACGCCAGTATCAGCCCAGTTATTAAATCAGTTGGATAAACAGACACCTGCGTTTTGAGATGCATCTGCATACACGCAATGTGTCGTCATTTACATAATTATGGGACGTGCGTATTTATACGTACGAGTATGTGACGAAAACCGTCGATGACTCGCGTATATGGCAATTTTTAATATGCAAATCCGAATTGCCATGGGGTTTCGCTGGTGGGTGCACTAAATGCATTACGCTGTTTTATTTCATTATGTTGATTACGGGTCTATATTATTCGCGCGTGACAACGAATGTGAATATTATACACAATATTTATTTTTGTTGAATATGAGATTTGGTTGTCGGTATTTTGAAATACCTACCTACTACTATCTCTTGCTCAGAAATTGGTATTTAATTTAAAAATCTTATGCATCTGCCTGACATCTAATTAGATGATATATTCACCCTTGTAAGCCTTTAAGAATGTCTAGTCTCTCATGATAAATATGCACCTGAGAATTTTCTTTGCTAAATTCTTGAAACTTTGAAAGGGGTGTCTAATCCCTGTCTGGTGCTGGGCAAAATTTGACATAAAGGTGCACTGTCTGTGCACTTGGAAAGTTAATAAAGACAAATTAGAGTAAGTAGGTAGGTACTTGTTAAAAGTTTATGATTTTTTAAAAATTAACAAAGAATATTAAAGTTACAGTAGGTAACCCCTAAGTTTGAATTACTTAACCTCAAGAAGACATACAGCATCGTACATAATAATTAACTTTTTAAAAAAATAAAACCGACTTCAAATGCGTGAACACAAAAAAAAACTAAAAATTTAAAATATTGCGTATAAAAAAGTTCATCCCCAATTTTCCACCCTTGGGGGTTGAATATTTTCTTCAAATTCGCATGAAACCACCCTTTTGATAATACCTATTCAACAAAAAAATAATCGTTCAAATTGATTTATAATCGGCGGAGATATTGCGTATAAAAAAGTTCATCCCCAATTTTCCACCCTTGGGGGTTGTTTTTTCTATTATTAAATTTAAATGGGACCACCCTTGAGGTATTACCTATACGCCGAAAAAAGATTTGTTCAAATCGGTTCATAATTGGCGGAGTTATCGCATAACAAACATAGAAAAAAAACATACGGGTCGAATTGAGAACCTCCTCCTTTTTTGAAGTCGGTTGATAAAATGTACAAGTTCGTACCTATTATTTGACACCCTTTGAGAGGCTTACCCACATCCAGCAGAAATGATGATAATGATGATATTATTAGTACAGACCATAGGTTCCCATTGCATTACCTTATGAAACAAGAAGGCAACCAAAAAATACTTTGCTGATTAAGCAATCAAACCCTAACGTTCATCACGTGTACACAAAGTACACACGACAGCACATCAGGCTACCCATTTTTGTTGCAAACTCGCCCCTATTACAACTGTACAAGAACCCACAGTGGTTACGTTGACGTGCCGTCGTCAGTACATAGTTAACAATAGCGCAGATATGCAAAACAGCCGCTATCAAACTATGATGGGAATGCGGTACTTTGTGGGCTTAGCGGTGCAGCGGAATGGCCATATCGAAGTCGATAAGTTTTAAAAATTATGAGGCCTCGTTAAATAGTCTCGACGTACCTACATCTAAAACGGAAACAACGGCTATAAGACAATTATTGTGAGAGAAATCGTTAAAACCTTTTGGTTCTTCTTCCTATCGTGTCGACAACAAACCCACACAGTGTCAGCCCAAAACTCCGCTACAAGAGTGGCGTTGTCAGCAGCATTCATGAAATCTTCCTGCGTGCAGTTGCTCAGGCCCTCAGGGAACGATCATGTGCTTCATCGACTGGGGAACAAAACCGCACCTGCACTCGCAAGTTGTTCCAAAACCTTTTGGTGGCACATAAAGTTGTTATCAGAGTTATTGATACTGGTGTGCTATTCCAATACAGAAAAGAAAAGGCGTGTCACCTATTTTCAGCCGAAACCTCTAAACGGTGCTGAACTAGTTAAGCGTAAACCTTTAATTAGAGGCACTTGTACTTGTCAATTAATACTTAGTAATTCCTAGTTACACCAGCCAAGGCAATGCATTTGGGCGATAACGTGTGGCAATCAGAGCACAATGCAAATTGAGATAGCATTATAAACGCGTAAATCGGTCTAATGTAACGGCGATATCCGATTGGTTAGACTCAATTACGTAGACTCGAGCTATTACAGGCTGATGTATGGCATCCTATTACTTGATCGTGTTAGCTAATACATAGCTTGGGGCTATTTTTGACGGCTATAACCGTTAATGTCGATCGCAGATCTATGGTGACCCTACTAATCATAGTTGATATCATAAACGTACAAATTCGTGAAAAAGACAATGGATTTCTTTGGATGATTCAGATATTTTTCTACATTGGCAACTGCAGGCTTTTTGAGCTTTTTCTTATTTTTTGATTAAAAAAATACAATACAAATAAAATATTTAATCAGACCAAAGAAATCAGACTAAATAAGCAAGTAAGTGAGATAAAAGTACTTAGCTTTACTAGATCTCCCCTTTTTAGATTGGCAGGAACGAGGTTCGTATTTTAAAATAAAGATACGAGTATCATTGCAGTTTACATTTTGTTTAATCTGATAGAGTTTCAAGACACCCTGCGCTTGACTCGCATTATTTTAATGACTCCGTGATGAGTCAGATAAACGTTCGTGGAAAACAAAGAATAATTTCAGCAGAACCGCCACAAAATGATGTAACCTACTCCAGAACTTTATAACGGGTTATCCATTAAAGTAACTCATTACTTAGAAACTTCAAATGTAAAAGGTTCTCAACGTGAAAGCATTATTATTAAAATATTAATAGGTCTTTTAAGGTAATTACGGTAAGTACAGCTGCCTTCGTAAACTTAAAGAAAATTCATAAAAAGTTAAAATAGAAGGTTGTTAAGAGAACGAGTATTGTATTACCAGAAGAAAAAAAAAGGATTCAGTGTAATTGATTAAGAGGTTTAGAATCGTAATTATGAAATAATTTGCTCAAAAATTTGTTAAAATCCGGCTCGAAGGACTTAAATATTTTTTTTTTGAGTTTACTTCTATTAGATATCAATTTAACAAAGCTGTGTTAAGAAAACCATTTTTTTTTGTTTTACTTCTCTTATTCTGCAAAGGTCATTTGCAGATGGGCACAAACTGTTTTTAAATGTACTTTTCTTACACTCTGCAACGTTTTAATCTATAGCCAGATATGAATATTTGTATTTTCATCATAGCGCGTAATAATACGGGTGCGGTTACCGATAGGATCTTTCATGGGGTGTATCCACGAGCCTTCGCCCGCATAGTGGATCGATCCAATACCCATGAATATTTGAACACTTTGCTCACGGTATTTTTGTCGCGTCCGACTATCGCCTAATTGAAATTGTTTTGGTTATCAATCGGTCTGTGGCTAATGATTTTAATTGAGATTTAGGGATATGTGGGGTTGATTGGAATCCGTTTCGTTCCAAATTAGAGCATAAAGCAACGAGCATAAATCTATTTATAACGAAATAAGAAGGGACTAAAGTTGTTATAAGTTGATACTAATAAATAAAACCTGTTTGTAGTGAGTATCACATTGATAAAATAAATTAGCGTTAAAGAGATTTAATATAAAGTTGAAATTCCACTGAAAATGAAGCAAAAAGTGAACGAAATTCTTTTCCAAACATCACAGATCAAACTCTTCAAAGCGGAGGCGGCGTGAACACGCATTTTATAATAACCGGGGTTTTTTTCAGCCCGCAAACAAAAGACGAGTGGCGCGTCGTTTACGCACGCAGTATAGTAAATTACGAAACAGTTCGCATGGAAAATGAAATGCCTGCTTCCGGGCCATTAAGCAATTTGAATTTAACACTCGTCCCTTCATTTTCCTATTACCGCAGAAATTGCGCGTTCTCGCAAATGCTCGCGCAACTTAGTGTAAAATTGTAAATACAGGAGGCGTGCGTAGGGTTGATTGGCGCTCGTCGATTAGTTCACATAGCTGATGTTGTTCAATTAACTATCGTTAAGAATTCATGCCTCTAATGAACGCACATCACACCAATAACATTGGCTCTTTAGAACTAGTTTTGTTTAAACGCGGGGCAATTTTACGAATACGCATCAACTGAATTTGCCTTAATTGTTGTAATCAAAAGCTACCTTATGTAGTTTCATACTTTCATGGAAATAAGATAATAATAATTTGAATATTATAATTTATAATTCAATTTTGAAAAAGTGCATTTTGCCAACAAAATGCACTTTTCGCAAAATTGCATAATTACCTTATTTCCAGAAATAAGAAAAGTAATACCAAGTTAAGTAACATTCCACTCATTCTTGAAACTTAAAGCATTCCATCAATTACACAGTACTTGCATTTAAAAACGAGAGGCAAGTTACGAAAGGAAATGGACAAGTTCGTTAAAGTTGCTGCGCTAAATTACAGGAACTCCCGCTATGGAGCCCTAAAAATATTTCGCTCCTGCATTTTCAAATTGGTTCGCGTAAAGCGGCCGAAATAACTACTGAATCAAAAATAACATTCCTCCTCAAAATTTCAGACGCTCCAAATGATTTTAGTCCGTCAGGTCGAATCCGGGAGCGATTCCAAACGTCTGCATCAAAGAGAAATAGAGTAATCGAAGTGGAATAAATCAACAAAGACCAAATTAAATACGTGTGTGAAGCAATTGAGCTATCGTGGATGTGAGCCAATCCGCCGCTTTTTATTGAAAGTCTTTCGAGGAAATGAAAAAAGGAATCGGGGAAAGATTCACATAATTCGAACAATCGCAGCCGATGACGCGAACTCCGCAGATGGTGTATTTTATTCTATGATTTCATTTCTCGACTGTGAAAATTGTTCCGGTTATTTATGCATTCTTTTTAAGACGTTTTTTCTAGTGGGTTAACTCCAGTTATTAAATATTTCTTAGTAACGTTTCAAAACGTTTATCAAATTTTTTTCAGAGCGGTTAGTCCTTATTACTTTCATATTACGATGAAAGATTATTTTCGGAATAAAAATTGAAATCTTTACCTACTTAAAAAAGATTTTGTCATCCTGAGCTGATCTATAAGGGTCTACGAAAACTATACCCTGTTTAACAAGCTGGAATTTCTGAAAACTTCTTTAGGGATTCTGAGGGAAGGGGAGACAAAAGATCCCTACACAAAATTTCAGTACACAAGGGTACCTTGAATTTTTTTTTATCTGAAGGCTTTCAAGGTGTGCAGATTAAAAAAGAAATAAAAAACACATGTAGGAAATTCACAACTACCACCAACTCTATAATAAGGCTATTTATGTCCACCTAAGTTTATTGTCGTATTGTGAGATTTTGTATGTACTTATTGTTAGTTCAGAAAAAAAAACGTTATTAATTCAAAGCCATTTGTAATATTAAAATGGTGTCATTTTAACAGTTTTCTTTGTTAAATAATAGCTCTATCAATCTGTTTCAAGCTGGTTAGCATTGCGAACGCAAGCGAACGTCTAGTTGAAATGATCATCTATCTTCATTGGGCAAGACCTTAACTTCGCGACAAAATTAAGACGGTCCTAGTCTGTACACTTTAGTCGCAGCAGCTGCGGGAACATTAAGTACCTCTCCACCTTGTTACTAGTGATAAATTGCCGCAGTTACAGCTCACGGTATATTGGAATTGATCTAGAAATTAGTATTCAGAGACCGAAAGGGGTGGCGAAGATCAAGTAACGTTTTTTAATCAAACACATCGCAATCCGTCAATGGGACGCGCCGCTGACTAAAACAAAGCGATAAATTAAAGCTGGAAGCGGGAGGCGAACGCTTGCGCTCGTATTGAAAGATTTACTTCCTCTGTTTAATTGCAATAACGGCTAGGCACGTTGGTATCGTATTTTTCTTTTTACACTCCGCCTCTTATTGCCTTCGGGCCGTTAAATAAATTTATGACGCCCGACAAAGTTCAGCCCACCTTGCAGCCTCTGTGGTGGGCTAAAATTAGGTGGAAATGCGGAACAGAAATAAAAAGCGCGGTCTCAGGTGCGTTGTAGCGCGCCCGTCGGCTAGTGGGATTAGCTCTTGACTCCGCTTAAATGGCTCGGCCCCTCATAAAAGTTCCTTAACGCTCATAGTTTCGGGCTACCTTTATGTTGACTAAATTTCCCTTTCTAAAAACTTCGCCGGACTCACCACCCAGCCTATCCACAGGACTTCCCATTGCAAAACTACACAAAAGTTTCTTATTTACGCGCGTGCATCCATTTTCGGGTGGTGTTCCGAGATTCAATTACATTTTCGTACAATAAATAAAAGGGAAATTCGGAAACTCACATTAGCGTTCGGCTCCTTTAAAACCTCCGATGTAATCTGATACAAGAAACAAACACGCCTAAATAACAATAAAATTCTAATAAAAACTTTGAACACGCAACCGAAATTGTATAGGGAAAATTGACCAAATTATTATTTACGACTGGAAATTAAAACAAGGCATTATGGAAGATTACTTTTCCCCTGCTTTAGGGTTCTATACTAAACGTTGAAATTATCCATAATTTTAGCAGTTCTAATACAGTTCTAACCAAAAAAGGTGGAATTAGAGAATTAATTGACACGAAACAAAAATTAGGATAATGACAGAAAATTAACACTCAAATGGATTACTTCCATAATTTATTTCTGGAATAACACGTTAAACGTTATAGATGGAAGTAATAATTGTATTCTTAAAACCGCATTACCGCCATTTATCCCGTAAAGTGACCGGTGAACGTACAAAATATGGTAAAACCGCAAAATATTCTGTTTCCAACTCCACGTTATTTTACGACTCGAAAAAGCGATTATGAAAATATTTCCCTTTTGCGTGGCCACATCAAAAGGTTGTTGTGTATTGACGGCTGTCAGTCCACTCGGATTGTGGTCACCCGGCGAGCATTCGGGCATTTTATTAGCCGGTTTATGAACAATTGTTACAAACAAATGCCGATTTGCGCATGAAATACGAATGTTATTTCAGAATTTATGTTGGAAATTTTGCACTTTTACTCTCGCTAATATCAGCATGAGTGAATAACCGAACGAATTTGACGAATAGCTTGCCAAAATAGTTATTCTGATTCTATCAACAAAACCAACATAAGTAATATTAGGTTTATATAAAAGTAACCATTACCTATTTTTGACCTTTTGCAATAGTTTTACTAATTTTAAAGTAGGCCACAGCAGAACATCATTTGAATTAAACATAAGATAATTCTTGATTAATTTAAAAAAAAAAACTTAAAAATCTCTGAGACCGTAAACTATTTAGAAAATAGACCTACATATGTACATGTAGAGTCAATGATCAAGGGCTCAAAAGATTAAAAGTTAACCAAAATAGCTCTAAAATCTTGAAAGTATTCAAGTTTTTTTTTCTTGCACAACATAATACATTTTGTTTTCAGTAGGCATCCAAATCAGGAAACCAAACCCTACGTTAATGTCCTTCACAGCTTAATTTCCACGCCTTCCCGACGTGTCAAGCTGCCTCACTGTCCTTATGAAATTAACATTTTGCGCATTTTGTTGTGGCCTTTATTCCCACGTGTTGGGAAGTGGGACGTCAGAGGGTGGACGTCTGCTAATGCTCAAATAATGGTATGTACAATTCGTGAAGTTACGTGATTCAGTTATGAACCTCATGGCCATGGTGATAAGGACATTATGTCTAATTTTGCAGTTTTTTATAGGACTTTGTATAATATTATTTCCTGACTCTTTCTTAAGTGTGAATCGGTGTACAAACTGTTAAATGAACTCGTAAATGTAATTAATTAAAACTGTTATATTCTAGAAGACTCGTTAGGGATATAGCAAGAGTACCTACTAAATAACATTGCTCTATATAGTTAAGCAGTTCCTTTATAAGATTTTATATTTTTGGCAGTGGTTGAGTAACAAAATAGGAGTTTATGTCAAATTTATGTCTGCCACAGGCTAGAATAATTTTTATGATTATTCGTTTCTTGTTGGACCTACGAGTATCTACATACATAGAAAGTTTCTAATAAATATATGAAAAGTTTGAATTTACAGTACCTACATTCATTGTACATTTAATTAGCTAATTTTGAATGNGCATTTTTCTTATACTGCGTGCGGTCGTTGCGCGTGCGCACAAAGGAATGAGACCGCTCGGACACCGAGCCCACAGCGTGGTAGGGGTGGGGTTGCCCGCTCTTTTGTTTTTTAATACTACTACGCTGAATATTGTGTGCGGATTGGGTTGTCGTACAGGGGTACTACATGGTAAAATAAATCTCGGAGGCGAAAGCAGGATAATAAAAGTTCAACGAACAATTCCACCTAAAAAATATTCAGCGGATTACAAATTTCGGTGCGGAATTTTGCTCTCACAAGCCACAACGGGAGGGCAACTTCCCTAATGTCGAAATAATGTACGGACACGTACGCAGAGGTAAACTTTGTTCCCTCTTTTTTATTGGGATATACGTTCCTGTAAAACTGTAATTAACTATACGGTTACCCGAGGATTTTTGTAACAGGCCAAGTATTTAATATTCGGATTAATTTAATAACTTTTGTTGGTTATGTACCTATTTAATTCCGAAAGTTAGTTACGAATAATGGCGGACTGATGACCTGATGATAGAACCTATTGGGTGTCCTATAGCTTGAGCACCGCATGAGTGTATTAAGCATGGCGTATAATAATAATCATTATAAAATAATAGTGATGATGATGATAGCAAATACACACTTAAGATCAATTTCTTATCTTAAATCTATTATTCGTTCATTTGGGCGTATTCTAAATCAATACCACTTCTTTCCATGTGTAAAAAACATTTAACCTCTTAACAACCATGCAAACTCCTATGCCGTATAAAAATAACTCACATAAAGAACATTTGATTAAATCAGATCAAATGAAATAAGCGACGTAAACTACTTACCGAGCCCGCAAACATCTATCTAAAAGATCGGCGGGATATGAAAGAATTACCAAGAATGCTGAACATTCGCTAAGTGAGTTGTCCCGAGTCGACCGAGGACGTGTCCAAACAAAATGTAATTTTCCCTCTTACGTGACCCGACGAAGATATAACGCTTTTATTAAATTATTTCAGCTTTTATAACTAACTGCTACTGGCATCTCAAAAAAATTAACGGCCAAAAAGATAAAGAGATTACGTACGTAGGATTTGTTAATGCTTGTATAAAATGTTGGCAACACCTGCCTCGTGTGAGGGCGTGATTTAAAAGCTTTTTAGGGAACTTGAAGAGCATAATCTGTTTTTAGAATCAAGTTCTGAAGATTAGGCTAAGTTGTTACCTAATTTATACTCTTGAATGATAGACGTAAAGAAACTTATTTATTATGTCGCGTAGCATACGAAAGGTTAACTAACGCCTACACATAGACTTTTGAGAAACGGAACAATGTACTTAATAGAATGGTAGTTTTTTTTTTCAGTCTGGTAGTTTAATGTGGAATTTGACTTTCTGAGAAAGTTTTTTTAGAGATCTCGCAATTTTGTACGAGCAAACTGAAAAGGCCCCCAACGGAATTTGAACCCACGACCGCTGCTGGCGTTGTGCAATGCGGAACCAGCCAGCCAAGCCTTATAAACTAAGGTAACCTCTTTCATTTTACCAAATTATGCGACCTTGTACCAACAAGCGCTTTTAGTACAAACGGTATTAAAATGTGTGAAAAGCGGCAATCATCGCACCTTTCAGAGTAATTAAATTTTTGGCGCTGACATACTCGATTAACCTAAAAACGTCCGTTTGTTAGTAGGCTCGCACTTTGTTATTAAGGCTGGGTTGCACCATCTTACTTTGACCGTAACTATAACGATAACCGCTGTATTTTGTATGGAGTTTTACAGATTTTTGACGTTTGTCAAAGTTAAAGTAAGATGGTGCAACCCAGCCTAAGAGTTCTAGTTGTGTATTAATTTTCTTAATTAAGCTGTTTTATGTTTTTGTCGCAACTTACTTGATAACCTTGTCACTAATTTTTTTTCAACTTCATAGCCAAAATTAAAGTCTCTATCTGGTTTGTTTTTGTTTCTATCTACCTATATCTATAAAAGTGAAAGGTTGATTGACATTGACTGACTCACTCATCACGAAATCTCACAAACTACAAGTGCTAGGTGACTCAAATTTTGCATGGGGGTTCCTTTTAGAACGTAGGTGCTCACTAAGATGGGACTTTTGCAAAAAATCAACTCCTAAGGGGGTAAAACGGGAACCACGCGAGTACTAAGTCTCAAAAAAATGCTCTCAAAAAACGTTTTTCCCTTAGCAAATGTCGCTGATGAGCCGTTAAAACCTTTGCATTTTACCTCGAACCGCAATTGGCAAATTTGAAATTAGCTTATTATGATAAGATCATCATCATCATCATCATTTCAAATAAATAAATAAATAAATAAATAGGACGTCCACTGCTAAACGTAGGCCTCCCCCAATGACTTCCACATCGCACGGTTGGTAGCGGCCTGCATCCAGCGCCTTCCTGCTACCTTTATCAGGTCATCGGTCCACCTTGTGGGTGGACGTCACACGCTGCGTTTTCCGGTACGCGGCCTCCATTATGATAAGATGCTGTTTTATTATTACCACCCCGAATCAAACGAAGCTGCGAAGTAGCAATCAGTGGTTGTCAATTCTGATAAATTCGTATCACGTTTTTGGGCGTCTATTACTTCATCAATTCAGAGGATAAAAATGTATGTAAGTATTTTTGCTCCGCGACTATTAATTTGATGCATTGTATGCAAATATCGAACTAACATCAACAATTAGCCATTTTTATTTTTACCTATTTGTGATTTGTATTTGTGTGCATTTTAATTTTTCAATGCGTCATACCTAATTGTACAAAATTATTTTGTCACATTGCTTCCAAAGTCAATCTTCAGTTGAAACAAAATACCAACCGAACCAAGCCATTCACCGCCATTAGAATTTTCATTCCTTCATTAACACCGCACTACCGAACATTATCACAAAAGTACAGTCGGCCAAGTTAACTCGGCGGAAACACACGAAGGCCTTATCACGCTTCCGTCGTTATGATATAACGTCGCGCGATCTTATTTATGCCGGGGGAGCATCCACGCTTCCATTTATAAATGTAATAGATATCGCACTGTTCCGGGAAATTATCATTTTGACTGTACTCTTGTAGGAATGATACTTATACGCTTTTTGATTGAAGGAGTTTAATTAAAGAAAAGCAATATTGGTTAGTTTTGGTAACAATATTTTTTTTGAGGACTTGTTTTCAATTTGCAATTTCCATTTACTATCTAGGTATGTTTGATTTGTTTTCAGGTTTTAACAGCTGGATCAATTTTGACGAATAAGTAAGTATAGAAAAATATACCTATGTGGTTTAGGATTTTCCGCCTACGGTCTGTTAGTGTTCATCACTATCATAAGGCAAGATAGGCCAAGAGCTTCCTCGTTGAGTATAAAAAAAACTTTTGACAAGGATTTGAACTGCATTTGTCAAAAAATATGCAACTTTATTATTAACAGCAAAGCAACAATTAAGCATTTGTCCAAATAAAATACCGTAACCGAATTGTATTTTTTTGCATTTCATTTCAATTATCACCCCATTGGTCTCACGCACCTTTCACAATTAGGGTGATTCTAAAGCCATGAATATATTAATTAACAATATCTTTGTGGGGCATGATTTTATTTATTCCGGCAAGGGGAAAGCATACTTTGATGGCAATCAAAATTTCAAATTAAGCACGTCTTAATTTGGATAAATAGCATAAGGTTACAGTTGTTGCAATTCACGATTTTTTTTACTCTTCTTGGTTGACATAATTATTTTTGACATTAACTCTCAGCCTTAGTCATACTCTGGTCACTAATAAGTAGTTTGTATAATTTAGTACCTACTTACTTAGTTACTTATCTCAAGATTTAAAAAAACTTTTAATTTAACGAGAACTCCAAAAGAGATTAGTACCTATTTTCGAACATCAAAAAATATTTTCACTAAGCCATCTCAAACCAGACCCAACTCAGTAATCTGATATTTAATAAACCAACTCGTAAAAACTGTAATTTTTCACAATAGCCTTTAGTTCCAAGAAAGCACTTAAGTAGGTACCGAAGTTTGAAGAGTTTCCAAGATCAATAACTAAGTAAGCCAACTTTCACTTTCTAGGCTTAAGGGACTTATTACTTACCTGTCTAGGTAAATAACTTAAACTGACGGCGCTTAAAACAAAGTTTCAGGTTTAATAAGCCAGGAACACACGATGTGACGAAACTGCAACGAAACGCATTCACACTTCAGTTTTAAAACGTAACTAGTTTAAAATCGTAATTCACACAAGCATCATCATTGTCATCAATTTGAAGATGTTCTGTGGTAGGTGCCTCTACATCAAAACATTTGTCAGTTAAATGAAACTAACCCAATGGTGTGTTGTGTTGTAGTGGTTATAATTATTTGGCATTCAGCATGAAACTCAAAACGTCAAAAGAAATAGAGTTACATTTTTATCACTATTGAGCAGTATCGTCTGTTCTAGGCTTTAGTCACCACTGTTCAATGGAAATTAAAGTCGTGTAAAAGTCAAAGAGCGGTCATACTGAAAATGTCTTTCATCCATTTTTTCGTTTTATAAATTGAGCCTATTTTCTATTGACGGCCCAACCGTTCTGTCAAGAGTGTGACGACTGAGTTGAAGGAGAAGCTTTAAAATTAACTATTTGGGAAACAGCATTATCTAATTGTGTGCGTTGAAAAAAATCTCACACTTAAACGTAGTTAACTTGATTCATAGACTAAACTTTGCATTACGTTTTACGGGGATTCACCGGGAATTAATTTAAGTCCATCCTATTAATCTGTAGGGTAATTTTCATTTACGTAATTTGCCAAGGACCGGGGTACAATCAAAAGAGAACAGTCTATGTAACGAAAGATACCAATAGTTCTGTGATGTCCTATGACGATCATAGTTACTGTGGTGAAGCTACTAAATTCATTATGTTGTATTTAAAGCGGTGGGTGGTGAAGCTACTAAATTCAATATGTAGTACATACTTTGTAAGCACTATTTAATTTTAATAGTCCATTCAAATGGAAGAAAAAAGCGAAATGTGTTATCAAATTAAGTTCACGTGTCCAAAAAGCGTCATTGAAAAGCTATAATAACGCTAATATAGCGGTTGGAAACAAAATAAAGGTTTAAAATGACTGAGAAACTCTCGGACTCTTAAATAATTTTCGGAGTGTAGGTACATATATTATATTTTCGTGAACAAAAAAGCATTGGCATTAGGCATATTTTTTTCAAAATGAGCTGGCTTTTGTATATGAACTGTGTGTTGCGCCAAGAAAGGCTTGAATCTCTTAAACGTTAGTATCGCGGGCCTCTTCCTACACCCCGTCTCTACAATCAGAGCTTATGCATAAATTTGAATTTTCAATTAAGGATACTTTGAAGAAAATTTTATTAGACATAAAGTGAAACCTTTGGTCTCTTCAAGACGAAATACGTATTATGGGACAGGGGTGCAGTGGAGTCGATTAGCATTTAGATTGCGAGTATTTTTAATTATTATTGCATCATAATAATTCGTAGTCGACTAGATACCATTACAAACCCTATCTGCATAGTGAATCTTGGGGGTTTTGGAGTTTAGTGCAATAAAAATAATAGTCTCTATTACATCTCATAACAAATTTTGTAGAAAAACAAAAGCAATCAATTGTTTTTTGAACAAAATAGTCACCACAGAACATTTTATCATAAGTCATTCTTAGAGAAAAGCAGCATTTCATGCATGAACAGAACATACTAAAATAAAATGAACATAGTTAAATTGTCTTGGTGAATCAAATTCAAATTGTGCAAAGTCAGACGAAATTGATTTAACTAAATTAATATTGAACCTTTGTGTAGGAAATTAATTCATAATTTCCAAAGTAAATTTTTATAAGACAGTGTTAGGAAACCTTGTTAATTTTTTTGTATATTTGATCGTTTAAAAAATTTAATACGCGTGTCGACTCTCAGAAGTTCTTATTCCTTCGGACGCGCTGCACCCCAAAACGACTGAAAGGTTCGCGAGATATCTTAAATGAGTTTCGTTATCTCTGGCAAAAGAAAATGGGATTAATAGTTAACAGAGATCGCTGCAGGCGCTAAACATCTACTTGAACGTTAAATACTAGTTCTTGTTTCTTTTAGCCGGCAAAGTGATTTAGCTTGTACAGTACAATCGGGAAACGAGGTCGGGGGTAAGAAAGAATTTAACGTTTTCTATTCATAAACCTCGGACAAAGCGTCTGAGATCTCAAAAGCGTGGCTTATATTAACAAATTCATAGAATAACATAATTATATTAAGGGGCGTCCTGTTCCGAGAAAGCCTTGAAACAGGATTTTTGACATTTTCACTCTGTCTGTTTTTATTCTGTGGGTTTTAATATTTAGTTTTAGGTCAAAAAAGTGGTCAAATTATGAAAAGACAAGACAAGATATTTTATTATAAGCATGCCATATAATGTCTGAATTACAGATTCCCAAGAAAATCTATACCTACGAAACCAAATCTACTTAGCACGTTTCAGATACCTTACCACCTATATCTAAAAACACTTAAAAACGGCATTATTCAACTTGTCTAAAAACTAACAATCATAATATAGAACCAACTCTTGACCGTTAACTAGACACCAAAAATTGTCAAGGCCGCACGGAATTGCTGTACTTGATCGAAAAAATAAGGACCATCCAAGGCGATAGTCTAGTCCCGCATCGGGCCGGTATTGAGGCTTCATGCGAAAGGAGCTAAGTCCATAAAATGACCGTAAAGGGTCGCCCGGCCGAAGAATGCAAAGTGAGCGGTGCCGTAAACTGGCCGCGGTAGAGATGTGCCAAGTAAAGTACTAAAGTACTAAGTTAGTAAGCAGGAGTGATTTTAGGGTTGCTTTTTGTTTGAAATTCTGATTATTAAAGATTTGGCTGTGTGGTTCAAGCAAATTAGCTCATCTTCGCATGGATGTGAGAAACATGATGCAAATTATGTTAGAAATGCGAACTCGATGCCTGACCAACTACACAGGTAAATAAAAGAGTTCGAGAGGGCCGTCCTCAAGCAGTGGAGACTAAATGACCTAACGCTGATGATTTCGAAGCTGCCGTAACTTACCTAAGTTTTCGCAGCTAACAAATTAGATTTACCGCGTCGTAGTAAAGTACCGAGTGACTGAAAAATATCAAGTGACCAGCCACCCATCTCTATTCACTCAGTTGTCTCTCGGTGGTGTCCTTTACGATAGATTTATATTCATGACGCCATCTCCAGCGCGTAAAATTTTCGGGCAACGGCGATCTTCGAACGGGCATATGTAATTTTGTTTGAATAAGTAAAGAGGGGGTAGGACAAAGGCTATTTGATCTCTGTCTTCGAGTAAGAATAAATAGAATGGCTCGCTGACTGTTT
Source organism: Ostrinia furnacalis (assembly GCF_004193835.3). Lineage (NCBI taxonomy): Eukaryota > Metazoa > Arthropoda > Insecta > Lepidoptera > Crambidae > Ostrinia > Ostrinia furnacalis. Next base: position 1,110,016 of record NW_021131019.1, read on the forward strand.
TATGTGATATCTCTCATAAATGGATTTTGAAGGATAGTGTGTTATGGGATTATTGATTCACGGCAAACATTGTCTGGAGGACGCATTATCTGGAAACGCGGTTCGAGGGCGTTTCTTGGGTTGTCTTTGGATTTATATTTTTTACTGTTGCTGTGCGCCCAGTGGAAAATACAGTTTATTTATCGTTTTGAAATGTTTAGAGTGTGGTGGAGTAGCTGTACCTAATGATATTAAATTTTGTAAACAGATAAAATAAAATTTGTACCTACTAACTTTATTGTTTCGTTCGTTTTACCTTTGTTAATAATTAATGGTCATTTTCATAGTCAAGCCTTTAATAATTAGTCATCAGTTTTTTTATGACAATAAATTATTTCAGAAAGTACAAGTGTTTGACGAGCCAGACAGGACTTACATTGAAATTCTTTGTTACCACGTTATCATGGATATTTCAGGCTTCATAAAACATATCTTAGACTCTTACTGTAGTAGGAATATTCATGTACTCCGCCATAAAAAGACTAGTCAAAACAAACAGATCGTAACTTTAATTCGGCTACAGCTGTTTTCATAAATATTTATTACCAGTGCTGAAAATACGCGCGCACAATGGCTTTCAGGCGAGCGTGTGACAGCCCTCCGAAACATACGTAACGCGAAGAAAACAAAATGCTGGTTGCAAGTACTTTGCTTTGGTGCACAAGTGTGGCCTTTTTTCGTATCTGGGTTCCGTAAGGGTTTTAAAAATTGAACCATTTTAAGATAGCTAGCAATTTTCTCAGTAACAGTTGCATAGTTTGATGACTGAAGAACAAACGTATTCTTCTTGTTGTCGTATCGACAAAGAACCTATACAGGGTGGAAACGATAAGTGATCTCACTCGATAATTTCTAAACTATACAAGATATCAATAAACTAGTTACTGATCCTGAAAGTGGTTCATGAGCTCTATCAAACGGTATTAATAATAGGTTACAGAATAAACTGGATCTATCCGAAAATTCAATGTTTCCAGCTTCCATACATTTGGTAAAGTCACATTATTTTAAAAACTACACATGATACCGTAAAACTGATTACTGATTCTAAAAGTGCTTTACAAGCTCTATCCAATAGTATCAATAATAGGTTACAGAATAAACCGGATCTATCCAAAAATTCAATTTTTCCTTCTTCCATACATTTAGTACTACCACAGTCATGACACTCGTCTCTTGACAATATTATAGCAAGTAAAGCCTAAAACCAATGTTTTCCATGAATAATTTAAAATTAGAATACAATTCACGAGTTTATTTTAAGAGTTTATTATTAAATAAAAAAAAATACATTTATAATATTGTGTGTCTGGCATACATTTAATATGGAAGCTGGAAACATTGAATCTTCAGATAGATCCAGTTTATTCTGTAACCTATTATTGGTACCGTTTGAAAGAGCTCATGAAGCACTTTCAGGATCAGTAGCCAGTTTTTCAATATCTTGTATAGTTTAGAAATAATCGAGTGAGATCACTTAACGTTTCCACCCTGTATAGTGTCAGCCCAAAACTCCGCTACAAGAGTGGCGTTGTCAGTAGCATTCAATAAATCTTCCTACGTGCAGTTGTTTGGGACACACGACATGTGCTTCATCGACTGGGGAATACAACCACACTTGCACTCCAAGTTTGAGCCATCTAAAAACCTGAACAGATTGTCCCCGACCTGCGTCCGAAGTCTATTTGAAGACTTCCAGGTAAGCCAGGGGAGCTCATGTCTCTTGTGAATGTTTTCTTCATTTACTTAGAGGTTAATTTTTGGGTGTTTGGAAACTTTGAATAAAGTGAACTGATTTTTTTTGTATAATCTCCGAATAATTAACTTTAAAAAAAAAACCGACTTCAAATGCGTGAACACAAAAAAAAACTAAAAATTAAAAAAAAGTTCAACCCTTGGGGGTGAAATATTTTCTTCAAATTCGCATGAAACCACCCTTTTGATAATACCTATTCAACAAAAAAATAATCGTTCAAATTGATTTATAAACGGCGGAGATATTGCGTATAAAAATGTTTATCCCCAATTTTCCACCCTTGGGGTTTGTTTTTTCTATTATTAAATTTAAATGGGACCATCCTTGAGGTATTACCTATACGACGAAAAAAGATTTGTTCAAATCGGTTCATAATTGGCGGAGTTATCGCGTAACAAACATAGAAAAAAAAACATACGGGTCGAATTGAGAACCTCCTCCTTTTTTGAAGTCGGTTGAAAAGACCTTATCCCTCTTACATTTGAGGGTAATGAAATTTTAGGTATAACAGTTTTGGTATTCATTTATGATTTGTATGAATATATTTAAAAAAAATTTACAGAACCCTCTAGACACGAGAAAATTTCATGTTAGCCAATTTTTTGTGTACTTACTTACGCGGGGCATATTCATAAACGCTCGTACGATGGCAGATTTAAAGCTGAAAATTGAATAAAACTTGTAAGGGTCGATGTCATTGGCCGTTCATAAGCAGAAGCGGATTTGACTACACAATTTTTAAACGTTGCATTCATTTGATTTAGTAACTTTATTTGGAAATTACTAGAAGTATGTAATTTATTAAAATAAAATCCCTTCAGACCGAGGATTATAGCATATAAGAAAACAACATTTACTGGTTTTTTCTACATATAACTACATGCCTTGTGCAGATAAATTACAAAAGCATTAATTCAGTAGATTTAACATTTTAACATTTTCCATGCTGTTGTCAATGGTTTTTATTTTACTATTTTAAAGACCTGTACCCGCTAACTCGAGCATAAGGTCGTAACTAAAAAAGTCTACAATTCGCATACATTAGAAATCCCTAATTCATGAGGGGAAAAAACATACACAGCAATGTCGTGGAAACCAGAAATTTCCTCGTCGCGTGTTGGTTTACGCAAAACGACACTAAACGGTGTGTTGTTAAGCGTTTTAATATGATAATGATTAAGTAGAGATTTGATTGAGCTACTCTTAAAATAATACTAAAAATCAGAGAAGAAGCACCGACTGAAAATACTTTTAGTGATCACGTTTCAGTTAAAGTTGAAGATTTAAGCTAATGTACCAAGTAGAGACATGAACGATTATTAGTTTTGAAATTGAGTTTTAAAACTTTTGTATCGCCAATGAAACAAAAACTCAAACAAGATTTATTAAAATTAGAACTGTACCTGTCACTAATCAATTAGTATAGTTTTTTTTCTTCACTGGCGGAGTCGTTTACCAATTACCTAACTAGCCCCAAATGAAGCAAAGCTTATTTGATAAGATTATGTTTTCTAAACTTCATTCAAAGAATTCTACTAACGCTTCAATATTTTCTTTTGAGCTAGATTTCAATTATTACCACAGCATCTAGAATATACGAGTACCCCCAAATTCCGATCATCTTACGAGCGTAACTAACGCCCGTATTCACAAACGATGCTTGCTAAAGTGAAGCAGCAAATCGAAGGCACAGCGTTAAATAGAGCTCTGTGATTAGTTCGTGTGTCACCCTGTGCGTCCACGCGCACTAGACCTCACAGTAATGTTTGTGAATACGGGCGTAAACCGCGAAGTCAATTTCGTATTCAAACATAGTGCTTAGGCCAAATCCATTTGGCCACCACATTAAATTATGCAGTGCTATATGCATTGGGCCCTGACCACAGTTTACGCGTGGCAAATGAAATTTTTACCACCAAGGCTCACCGTTAATTTGAGTTTTATTTTGGATCAATTAGTTTCGTATTAATATTGCGCCGGATGTTTTAATCGGATTTAATTAATGACATAATAGCTGTGTGGGATCGGTTATGAGAATTTTCTTTGTGTGACATAATTATAAGCACATCGAAATTCCTTTGTTCTTGAAAAAGGTAAGTACTAGAAACTGCCACATCTTCCTACTCGAAAGCTTTGAAGGATAAGGTATTCATCCATATTTAGATATAATATGTTTTAAGTTTTTACTAGTTCATCCTCTTTCTTTTACTCTCATTCTTTGCTACAAGTTACGTATGAATAACAGATTTAGTATTCCACAAAAATTAAAGATTAGGTCGCAAGTTCCGCAATCTATACCTAGCTAGAAGTGTACTTTGTTAATCTACCCAAAGGCTGCCTACCTAGATCTACGGATGAATATTGAAATCAACAGCCTTCATAGATCCCAATCAGAACTTGCTAACTCGGCCAGACGTATCCAACGGCTTCACCGACAGTGATTCAATTATCAGGCTGTTATCTAACAATTGCTGTGATTAGTCCGCGAAAACTATTATTGAATGATGAAATCTCGGAGGTTTTAAATTACCCCTATAACTAACATTATCTATGTTAATACAGTCCAACACTTGTTTACGTAGTCATAATAAATAAAATAAAAAAAAAACTAAAATAAGATTTTAGATCATCGCACCTATCGCAGTTTATTTTCAAAATATACCAAAAGTGATCAATAAAATGAAAATTAAAACACCTAACAAAAACAGTTATATTAACAATTTCTACCAAAGGTAAGAATGTCGATAAAAATATACAAATAAATTAAAGGCACTTGTAACTGTTCTCATTATTTCGTACGCGTGGAAATTATAGTTTTCCAATAAATGTCCAGTCAAACAAGATCTCTCATTAATATGGGTTTGTTTCCAGCAAAGAGATCAAACAATAAATAATTGTGCCCAAGATTTTGAGTAAGATGATGACAAAATATACTATTATATACTTTCAAAAATTATAATTGTAATTAGAATATTATATTCTACTTAAAAATTGTATTAAATTATGAAATAAAAGTCCGCGAAATAGTAATTAATTTTTTTCATCACCACATCACTACGTCGTGCTGTGCTGACTAACCTAAAGAAACTTTCACAATTCTTAACGTACAGAAGCACACCAATAGTGTTATTAATTATGCTAGAGGTACAAGATAATATTTAAGATTTAAAAGCGGTTAAATGAATCCAAAACAAATGCCGCATCTCGTTAAGCCCCGTTCGTTTTATTTGAGTTCCACGTGGAGGTTCCACGCAAGAAGGCGTCGTTTGCCGTAACGACAAAGGACTGCGTTGTAAATCTAAATTAACAAAATCAGTGTGCCGTTCGAAGCCTCAAATAAGAAACCCTAATTGGCGGAAAAGGAAGTAATGTGATTACGGGCACGTCACGTTCCGGCGTGCACACGTTTACCTTTGTACATGTGTATGCTGTTGACTCTCAAAGTTTTGAAGACCACCGCCCAATTAATAAATGTAATGCACATTACAAAAATGTTGAATTCAAGTTAGTTAAAAAACGACTCCATAAAAAGTTCACTAATAAGTAGAAACATATTTTTCTATTGGGACAAATACGATTTTTGGAGTCTGTGCCGGTTTTTATACGTTTCTTAAGCTTGGGCACTGTGGCACATAGAACCTCCTACTTTTTTGAAGTCGATTAAAAATAGGTATGCAGAAACCGCAAAGAAAATGCATAAAGAAAGAAAGAAAGAAAAATTTTATTATTTATTTGACAACTTAAAAAAAGGGCAATATAAAAATACAATTATTAAAAAAAAAAGTACAAAGACAATGAAGAGAAAAGAGAAAAAAGAAATGTTGCCAAAGAGGTTACCCACGGTGACTCAGTATCATCTTGACAGTTGACATTTTACTGCCAAGTGCCAAGACACTGGTTTTCAGTGGGTACCTTGTATGCAGGGGCAAAAAGAATGTAATAAATTAAAAAATATATATAAACTCAAATCAATTAAAATTCACATTAAAATAAAATTACAATAACAATTACCTACAATAAAATTAAAATTAAAATTAAATTATATAAGAAAACATCCTTAGTTGTGTTTTTTTAAGTACAAAATCATTATCAATCATAATTAAAAAATATGTTTTTCATTTTGATTAAAAGAGACTGAATCCAACGACCTCATAAAGGTAACGGGAAGGCGCTGGAAGCAGGCCGCTGCCAACCGGGCGATATTGATGTCTTTGTGGGAGGCCTATGTTCAGCAGTGGACGTCCTGTGGCTGAAATGATGTTAATGATGATTTACGTGGCGCAATTAGTAGCATCTACTAACGACGCTTAATTTTCCTAGAGCCTTTTGCTACCACCGAAATTTTGAGACTTTGAGAAACGCTGGTTCGTGGTGTACAATCGTACATTATTAACGTGCCTATCTTAATGGGAGAAAGGCAGAAGATTGATATTCAATCCGAAACAGTGGAAACGGTGTTGTGTTTCGTTCGGAAAAGCTGAAGCGAATATGTATTAATTGTTTAAAACCACGTGTTTGTATTAATTGACAAGTTTTGGTGGTTATGCGGTATACATCATTTGTTTGTTTACATAAATAGTGGTTTTGCAACCGAATTTGATTGCTATAACAAAACATATTATTCAGTGTTGTGTGAAAAAAAAAATAGGGACTTCTTTTTGTCGCAAAAAATGTATGGGTAAAATGGGGGAGTAAAGTTTGTATTTTTAAATGATGAAATAAAATTAATTCTAATTAAGTATACTTTTGTTAAGCAATAAAGTGTTTTAGATACCAGATGCGCTTACGTTAATATTTTCTGTGAGAGTTCGAAATTCATGCGAGGGAACTCATGGTCAGAAGCTAGTAAAAAATATGATATCGTTCTTGCGTACTTCAAAAAATATTTTTACAAAGAACAATATTTTTATTTATAAAAACCCACGCATCGTCAAATTCGTCAGTAATAAAAACAACCCCCACGAGCTTCAAATTCCCACGAAAAACGCTCTACCTCCCCGTTAAAACGTTAACCAGTGTTAATAGAACGCGTATAACCGCGCATATGCATATAAATGGCAGCCTCATAATTAGAGTAAAAGCGTCACTCGTATCTGAGCAGTGTGTAGGCACCTCAAAGAACACTTACAATAGGTAATGTACTTAACGCGCGGTAGTGTAGTATCGTCATTACTTTGAGGCGTCATATGGAAAAGGGGTGGCGTGGAGTGGCCGTGTTATGTTTTTTGTTTAATGAGGTGATGCGCCGAGATTTTTGTTAGAGGATTTTACGTTGAGTTAGAAGAGACAGGTGAATTTTCACAATAGCGGCTGTGAAATGACTCAATTTTCCTACTAATAACGTATTCTATATTATATTTATTTGTAATTGGGTGTTAAATAATTTCCGTAGGAAATTTTCTTTTTTAATTTCATGTCTATTGTTTTAAATTTGAACGATGAAGCTCTACATTATTTTTTTATCGATTACGTAAGTGCACTGCAATTTTTTTCTTTCAATCAAAATCTCATCAAAAACTTTCACGCACAGCCTTGCCCCGCGACTCCACTCACGTCACCCATGCCCCCGGCAAGATAAAGTACATTTAGATAAATGGGAACCTTCGGCCGGGTGGGCACTCCGGCCTAAACGACAGTCTTAATTTTCCCAAAGTAATAATTAAGAGTGAAAGCTGTTGGGGCGGGCGCCAGCAAACTTCAGCGGAGCTAAATTTTTAAACAAGCTTTAAGTACAAAGTCCGATACGTTAAGAGTTAATTATATTAATAAATAACTCTGTTAGGTGAGCTTTGATGCAAGGGACCTTTTGGATTTAAGGGTGCATGTTTTTTGTAGGAAGGTACTTTTAAATCGGAAAATCTTGTCCTTTGATACTTTCAAATTAAGTAGGTACGCCTGCAATTTCACAAGTTACATTAAATGTTTAAAACATTCATTTGTGATCTACGGAGTAACATTATCATGACACTAAAACTGCATATTTCTATTAAAATGTATAAAGTGATTTTCATATAACTGAAGTGTTATATTAATTTGGTTTTCCGCATTTAATTTTACCTGAAAATTGTTCTAATATTTTTGGTGCAATTCTTCTTATAGTTTTTATTTCGTTCACATGTATAAGTCAGGTTTTTTGTGACAAACTCGTTAGTAATAACAGTAATGCGCGACATACATTTATTCATCAACCTAAAACGGCAAAAAGTATTCATATGTCCGATCAATCCTCTTTATAAATGACTGGTTAATTAACCAAAAGATGGGGACAGTCGGCTCCGCCCTCAGCCTAATTACTTATTCAGTACCATCGTAAAACTTCTGCGAACTGTACCCACCTGTTTGAAATATTTACTAACAAGTTCAATACAGTTGTCTATTCCAAAAGTGTGTCGAATTAAAATACTTTCAAAGTTTCACAGCTCAATTTGTTGGCCATGTTTCGAACAAGTACTTTCATGAAAGTCATTTTAAGTTTAATTAATTACGTTCCTAGTCAACATAAAGTTGGGCAATCTAATTTTTAGTTCTGAAAGATGGCCTTTCCTTAGGCTATATACAGACAGACTTGCGCACAATCTCATTTCAATTAAATTAGTAAGTAGGTCAATTGACATTATTTTTATCGCAGTCTCCCCATAAATTGTACTCAAATAGGAAATTATGACGTCATATGTTCAATCGAATATATTGAAAGCATACACAAAATCTAATTATTGAAAACTGAATGGATTTTCAGGACAAAAATTATGTACTTCAAAATGATTTGGAGTTGTTGTTCTGAACTATCCAATCTTAATTTAAATTTCTAAATTGAATATACTTATCATACCTACTACCTTATATGCATAAAATAGTGTGTTGTTTTTATCTACACCGTCCTCATTCCCTTGTGTGAAAATTTAAGCACAAAGGCTGTTGTCTCCAGTTACTAAAAAAACCACACTTAACTTTTTTATTGTAGTCGTAAAATTTAGCTTTCAAACACAGGAGTTAAACTAATTTCAGCATGGCGACCCTTCAGCGGCTACTACCGTCCCCGGCGTCGTTATGTTTAATTTCTTTGAATATTTTCTGCGCCCGCGCCACTAATTACTGATCGCAGGAGATACTGTTATAGAGACACCCTTCCAGCAAAAACTCTGCAACTGCGATCATAATCATTTCATTTTTATATCGGAATTAGCCAAGTAGGTACTTGGCTAATTTAATTTCGAGGGTCTATTATAAATTATAATGAGACTATGCTTATCCCCAGACTTTGCTCTCAAATATATTTTTTTTACTTACACCAACATTACTACACTGAAACGAAAGGAATAATTAGAAAATATTATTTTCAAGTTATTGAAGATTTTTATAACCGACCCCTTTTGATTGAAGTTTATCGCCTGTATTCACAAACGATGCTTGCTTAAGTGAAGCAGTAAATCCAACGCACAGCGTTGAATAGAGCTCTGTGATTGGATCATGTGTCACCCTGTGCGTCCACGCGCACTATGAGACCTCTAGTATTGTTTGTTAATACGGGCGTATGACATTTTTATGTACCTATCGATAGAAGTTGAACATATACTAACGATCAAACTTTAAGTTCTATTACCTTTCTTTATTTTTCTTTATTTTTACGGTACTTTGAAATTAGTGCACTTTTCTGGAATTTTAAACGATTTTAAATATGAATAAGAAAGTTCGAAAAAAATCAAGTTATCTGAGAGTAAGAACTTATCCATTAGGGTTAAAGATAAAATGAATTTTCATCTCGAGTATTAATTAATTTTAGCCAATTTAATTAGTATCTAACAACAAGCCTTTGTGTAGAAAAAAATCGTCAAGAGTTAGACAAATTGAAATTATAAGAAGGGTTAAGAAGTCAAGATTTATTATGGTGTTGTTTCTGAGGCTGGGTTACACCATCTTACTTTAACCTTAACAAACGTCAAAAAGCTGTGAAACTCCATACAAAAACACCGGTTATCGTTATAGTTACGACTAAAATTAGGTGGTGCAACTCAGATTGTATTCATAGTGCTTAACTGATTGAATTTCTTACTCTTAGAGGAAAATAATATTTCTATTTAATTAGAGTAGGTCGTCCACCGTCTTAAGAGTTATTCGCCAATAATATATTTTTTTATGACGTGAAATAATGTAAATATAAATAGAGCACACTGTATAAATCACCCTATATATGTAGTTGTTAAGGATAGCTAAACCATTGTCTTGAGACAAGACCTAAGGGTTTAATTCCCGCGCTGGGATAGGTAAATGTTTGCACAGAAAATAGATATTTGTCTAGAGCCGGGCGTTTGTGGTGTCTTTATTGTTTCTGGTTACCATAATACAAGTATTGCATTTTCATCAAGCACTGGCTAAATAGTTCAGTTTAATTTGGTCGGTGTGTTGTAGATTATATAGGATGTACCAAAATCGGTATCAAGCATTCGTAGTTCAAGTTAAAGAAAAGTACGGATGATGAGCATGTCAGATATTTTTATTTCAAAATCGTCTCTATTTATAGTCTACCTATCACAATGTAACATTTTGCCTTATACAATACGAGTAATTTAAGCTTTAGAAGAGTTTATTTTTGACTGTCTGGTTTTTAGGTAGCGAGGAATATTAAATTATGTGCTAAGTAACTTAATTTGTCAAGATGCTTCAAATCTAAAACTTGAAGAAACGCAAACGAGACTTCAATTAAAAAGTAAAAATAAATCCCATCAAAAACATTCTGTAAAAAAACTAGCCAAGTCTCGATGGAGCTGCTTGTTTATCTCTAAAAAGAAATGAAATCTAGACAAAGTCGTGCCAAGTCTATGGTTCTTTACTGCGATTTCTTTATTATTATAGTTAATGTTGTGTGANCGGGGGCACTGCCGTGCCCCCAGATTATTTCTTATAATATACTGTCTGTCTTTTTAATGTTTATGTAGATAATGTATACGAACTTTTTGATAACATTATTGTCCTTGTAATCCAACAGCGTGTGAGCTGTACCAAGGACACCAATTTGTACGCTCCCAGGAATTTGTAAAGGAAACTACTTAGTCACTAGATCCAATCGATGGGAGCTATTTATCGCAGCCGTAACGATCCACGCGAGCTACACTCGATACTACTCGATACTAACGCTCGATGCGATTAGTCTTTATTAGTGTTCCGAGAGTTACGCTCTGGGTTTCATTACGAGGTCGGACTATAAATAAGGAGTTGGTTAAAAAATTAGGCCTGGGAGGCCTCGGAGGAATGAGACCTTCTTGCGTTTTTGCTCTCCAAGTCACTGGGGTTTGCAAAGCAAAAAGCCAAGAAAGCCAGTATCTTCTGGTATGAAAGTTTGTTTGAGCTATCTATGAACCTACAGTCAATAGGGTTTACATTTGTGTTGTAAGCTTGCATCTATTACAACTACTTAAGATACCACAGTGATGTTTTTACCATGAAATAAAACTAGTGACTAACTAGATATAATCGATGGAAGCTATTTATCGCAGTCGTAACGATCCACGTGAGCTACTATGTAGATACTACTCGATACTAACGCTCGATGCGATTAGTCTTTATTAGTGTTCCGAGAGTTACGCTCTGGGTTTCATTACGAGGTCAAATTAGAAATAAGGAGTTTCGCTGAAGAACCATAGACAGAGGCTTCTACGAGTAATGCAAAAATCAATGAGGCCAGTATCACTGGTCCTCAGCCTTTTTCGTTCATTTCAGTCAAATGAATGACGTTCACTGCTGGACCGAAGCTTCCCCTAAGGATTTCACAACGACTGGTCTTGCTGTCGCCTTGGTCTCTTGGCCTTGGTCCACACTAGGTCTTCAGGCCCGTGGTCGCAATTCTGTCCTAGCGGCCATCAGCTCTTTAAAGCTATGTATCCCACGAACTGCCACTTAAAAAACTTGAATACTTTTCTTATAGATCAGAAATTCTTGCAAACGAAGTCGAGGGCGACTTCTAGTAATATTTTCTCATATTCCGAGACAGGGCTGCTATGAAAACAAACTCTAGTGGTCAACGGTGCAGACCGAGCAAGTCAAATAGTCATTGCGTGTATCGAAAGACTCCAATAAGAGGGACGGCGAGGAGTATAATATATTAATCTACTGCTAATGCGGTGTTCGATGCCCTCCGGTGCCATCAGGGCTGCCAAAATAAAAATTTATTTACTTAGATAAAGTAAATAAGTTTAAAGAGCACTTTTGCACTTCTCTACAACTTTTTTAACATTGCTACGAGTGCTACGGCCTACGAGGCTACAGCACAATGACGTGGATTAGTGCTACGAAAACGCAACCCAATAAAATATAGAATTATGACTGCTACGGCCTACGAGACTACAGCATAATTCACTTTTCTCGGTTATTTTTTCAATAAAAATTCACTGTTATCTAATAAATATTGTTCTTGAGGACTTGCGAAAGGTCACTGGCAGAAGTTAGATATGATATGGATGGAGTTAAAGTAGGTAAAATGGCGCTTATTGGTAGAGGACTAATATGCCCAGCAGTGGAGTGCCATAAGTAATTTGATGATGATAAAGTATTCTTCTACCTGATAAACTCCAAAGCTTATCTACGAGTATATTCGTGTTTATTACATTTCTAAATTAAGTTGTTGAACATTGCAATAATGGCTCAAAGTAAGATTGGAAAAGTTGGTATTAATAGTCTTTTAGCCACGAACATCATCAAACTCAAAATTAGTATTTGAACAAACAGTCCTATTTAGGTACTATGTGTTTTGAACTTGGTATTTATAACTTCAACAAAGTAAGTTAGATGGTAAAACGAGTATATTAAGTTCTAAACTTCTTCTATCGTGTGGGTGGCAGCAACTTATTTGAATAGGTACTTAAATGACTACTTTAATTTTAATTAATGTACCTAATAGAAATTCAATTTCTTTAATTTAATTGAAAATTAAAAAAGTAAATGTATGAATAAATCAAAACAAGAAAAATTATTGCTTGTCTTTTATTGCTTCATCATAAGTTCGTTTGTTTCAGCCGAAAGACGTCCACTGCTGGACAAGTCCCCAAGGATTTCCACAAAGATTAACGATTATTGCCTCATATTTATGTTTGATAAGACTATAAAACTTATTCAATAAAACAATATGGTGAAACGCATGGCGAAATTGCATGAGTCTATAACAAATAGATCTTGTTCGAACGGTTGCAGACTATCAATTAGTTCAGTAATACCAAAGAGTATACCAAATAATACACCTCTTTTTCCACCTTTTCTCGCATCCAAAACTTCAGATCACCGTCAACCCTACATATCGTCAGTACAAAACTCCCTCATATTGATGGGCCCGCTTTGTCCATGTCGGCTGGTCATTTCGACTGTGTAACTTCGTCCGAGTGGTCGCGACCTTTCCGAAGGGTCTTGGGGTCTAATTCCCGGAGATTTCGATGTAATTTGGTATGAGTATAAATTAGATTGTGGAAGGGTTAGAAGAAAGGAAGACGCAGTTTAATTACAAAGACGCAAATTAAATGTGAGATAGAACAATCGGGAACTATACAAAAAATAAAGTAACTTCTCAGTAGCACAATTGTTATGAGGTACAGTAATCACTGTGCTTTTTAAGATACATTTATACTCAAGATATCACTGACAAAATGTCGAAATATCGTAAGGTGAGCCCAATTAACCCACTTATGACGACCAGGACAACTCTGTCAAGAGTGCAAGAAGAGAAGGTACCAGGTAAACCAGCACTAACACTAAACTGTTGCCACTATAAGACTTGCTGGCAAAAAGGTAGTATAATATAGCGATAGTAACGTATCTCTACGTGAAGAGGTCATTAACTTAAATTCCAAAGTTTTCCTGAACTGTATCGTAAATGTTTAATAATAAATTCATTATTATAGATACGTGTAAACAAACAGCTTGTCCAGTTAATTTGATGGCGACATTGAAAAAACCTAAATGAAGTCATAATACCAGTGACCCTGAACATTTCGTCGTTTGATTCAGTAAAATATTCACAAAGTTCATGATACTTAGGGGGATTATCGCTTGAATGCCTCTTCCATACTAAGCTATCATTTAGGAGTCTAATTAAATCCTCCAGCTCTCTCGCAGCACTTCAAAACTTTTAATCAAGACCTGCCAAAATCGAAATTCAAATTAAGCCCCTGCACTTGCTGTTGCTATACCAACAGTTTCTATTAAAGAGGAGCATGTGTGTGGAACTAATTCTTGCGCCCTGGGGTAGTGCAGAAGTATCAGCCAGCTCATTCGGTTTTATTGAATTATAACGTCGTATTGCTTAATTCAAATAAAAATGTGAAGTTAGTAACTAACACATCAATAGAGAGTATAATGAATTTAAAAACGAATGGATTTCTCAAGTATCAGCAACATCAAGTCATTTTATTCTCCACCACAGGACGAACGGGACTAATTTACCACAAGCAAACGGAGGATTTGGCCAACGCTTTTCTCAGCTACTATTTTTGTGATATGTGTAAGTAGATAAGTAGGTACCTACTTAAGTAGGTTATTATGAATCTTATACAGTTTTTTTATTAATCCTGAGGGATTGAAAACATCTCACGGAAATGTTATATTTTGCCGAATTGCATCACAATTTATCGGACTCCGTGCAAAGAATTGGCGGTCTTAGTTGAGCTGTGGCTCTGATTTGACCTTACCTATCTTTTACCATCACCCTTTCTTCTACCCCACACTTAGTGGAAGGGCATAAGGTCCATATTATTTTACAAGTGTATATCAAAGGGCTTAGGGTTTCTTCCCACTGCTGCCACGTGCGTTCCGCTTAGTTGATCGTAATGTTGGTGTAGCGGTGGAAAACAGGCGTGTTCAAATAAATGTTTTGCATTGGGGACAAGATAAATAGTTCAGTTTATTAGGTTCCGCTTTAAAATGCTGTGTTATTTAGGCATTTTTTGTTTTTTTTTCAGTCATTTGGGTGCAGAATCCTTGTTTGCTTGGTAGATGGAGTTGGACTTTCTTGATTGTTACGTCCTAACAGGTAAAATGAAAAGGTACAAAGGTGATAAGGTAAGACTAAATTAAAATTAAAATTACTACAGTAAATAATACAAATAATAATGTAGACTTAGATCAAGTCCTATCAGTTACACAGCTGAGATCTGAGATAAAGAACTCTAACATAGGACTTTTCCATATGAGAGAAGAGAAAATAGATATAGTATTTGTTCTTTTCATTTGAAACTTTTATTTATTTTAATGTGACACGTTTTTGAATAACACTTGCTCTATTTGCCCAACAAATAATTTGAATTAAAAAACGTTTTTGTTTACTCATATGAAACATTCGCAAATAAGCGCAAACCAATTTTTATCACAAAGCAAAAATAAGTGAAACGACAATGGAATAGTGCAGCCACAAAAAAACAAATGCACAATTCGATCTCGATTTAAAAAAAGAACCGACCAGTGGTTTGGATTGTTCCACCTCGCTTAGTTTAACCCCAAAACGGCATACGTTTTCATAACGTCCCGGCGTTTTTATCTTTTTGCAAAGCCGTCGATAATGACGTGAGAAGAGAATCCACACTTTCATTTAGTTCTAGTCCAAACGCTAAATCCTCTTTCACCAGAGGGAGAGAGATAGTAATTTTTGTTTCAAAGGAAGGGGACGGAAGACGTAAGTACACTTGATCCTATTTATCATGCGCGAGACTTATTAAAGCGACCAACACGCGTGTTACAAAGTTTAAAGTAGACATCGAAAACTGTGGAGTAATTTTAAAGCATTTTTTTTTAAATAGGAGTATCTATTTTTTTATTTGGTTCACAAAACAGGGATACAACCATAACATGCAAAGCGTTTAAAGCAGGTTATACAGTATAACTTGTTGCAGCTCCAATAACAAGTGCACACAACATACAAATCGAGTTAACAATATACATAATACATAAATTATTATAAATAGAAAAATAATTATTTAATGTTAATTAATAATGAAAATAAGTTATTAATAAATATAATGAAATTTAAATCAATAATTCTCTAAGAATCTACCTAAGTTCTGTTGTTATAAGATGTTATTCGTTAAAAGAGGAGAAGAAATTTTGTAAAAACTGAAAATATACTAAAATAGACGTTGAGCTTACAAGTTTTTAAGCTTTTTACGGTGTATTAATTTTGTTTGCATCTAGGTATTTATGTATTTATACGGTTAATGACAGTGGAACTGTTGAAAAGTTTACAAAATATAACGTTTTGAAAATGAAGTTTTTTGCGCCATCTGACATTTTAATTTAAGTTTACTTAACAAAATATTGTGGAAAATTAATTGAACAGCATTTACTTTATCCTAAAAACAAACAATAACATTTAAAAAATAATAAAGTTACACTATTTTGTGGACTTAATTGTAGAAGGCAAATATTAATTTCTGTATAGATTAACCTAACAATACCGCCCAACGGTTGTGAGTCCGACAGATTGGCGTCCCCATTCACATGTAGATTGTAGCAAAAAATCCAATAAACAAGACAGGGGAATTCCCCCTGTCATTATTGAAAAGAATGTTAACAGTGCAGCCGGCTGATCCGGGGTCGTTTTACCAAAGAGTTGAACTAACGAATGGCCACCCTAACTCGTTATGGTTGACACTTCAATTCGGATTAAATTTTGAACGGTTACATTTCTGTAGATTACAGGTTTCGATTTCGATGAAACGTAAGAGAGATGTGATTCGCTGTTCGATTCCATAATTGATAAGTATTGAATGGAATTTAAGCTACAATCCGTAAATCAATTACCTACTTACAAAATCAGAGTGTAGTATAATCCCTACCCGATCTACAACGTAGGTACAATTACGAATCTACTCATTCAAGATTTAAAAATTGTTATTAGGTATATTGTAATTAAGTATTTTCTGCTTGAAATTGTAATTTTATTTTTATTTTGTTTCTTTTTTGTTCTTTTAATATTTTGTATTCAGTGCAAGATTACACTTTTCAAATAAGTAAATAATTCGAAATGACTCATTTTAATAACACGTCAAATTCAGCTCCAGATTTAACAGTTTCTTAAAGTAATTCTAAATACATATTTTCTATTTGGTTGAACATAATTAATTTACCTGTGTTTATTGAAATTTTCTTAATTAAAAGTAATTTACTACTTTTGTAGNTGACGTTGTTACACTACTTACCTAACTAAATGCTTGTACACACAATTTAATTATTTAGCAATCACCTATTTATGATTTTTCTTGACACCAAATTTCACATTGATTCAATTACAACCAATTGATGTTTCAACAACACTATTGCCGTAAATTACGTTGTTTCCCTTTACAAATTAATTACCTAACGCCACAATTTTTGGAATTAATTTCCAATCTTTATAAGTCAGTTCCAGGCGCAGCTTATTAGCACTTAAAGCGAAAGTCGCCAAACGGAATCTTTGTTTCTTCACGGGGAGTCGGACCGCTCGGGGCGATTGAAAATTTAAAATATTGTACTTGTACCCTTTGCCATTATGCGCGCTTATTCACCCTTGAAATATCCCAGGGGGCGCCAGGTATTGGGGAAAATATTTTACACTTGTTACTAAGGATGTCGCTTTCAGAACCGCGATTCCCTTCCCCAATTACAGCGCAAATACCACCTTAACCCACCGCTTCAAAGTTGAATTTCGAATGGGTCAAAATCTCGCTTGATGGGGATATTTATGAATGTACCTACTTAATTAGTGTGTCGAGAATGAAAAATTGTTATTGAAACCGAGTTGATTGAACTGGCGAATCATAACTATGTCATTTCGGATGCGACGCCAATGAAAACTCTATTAATCACAGTCCCCTGGCGGGAAATGGCGCCATTCGGCAATCGCTCGCGTTTGTTTGCGCGGTTTTTAATGAAACGCTCGCCAATCACAGTTTAAAATAGATGCAATTAATCATTCGCTGCACTTAAGCCCTATTATAGAGCCGCAAAATGCTAATTGCTGTATTGTAGATTATTGCATTTGTGAAACATGCGTGTCATATTTTAATCTATCTATATAAATAAAAATGAATTGATGTTCGTTAGTCTGATTAAAACTCTAGAACGGCTGGGCCGATTGAGCTGATTTTGGTTTTAAAATGTTTGTCGTAGTCCAGGGTAGGTCTAAACCCACGCGGGCGAAGCCGCGGGCGGAAAGCTAGTTTGAAATATAAATTGATTTGGTAATTTATTTGTAACAAAACCAAAATGTATCTAAAGCAAGAAAAAGTAATGAGCTGTTCCTTCCGAACAACTTTTTAAATAAGCCCCACGAAGTTTATTTCATCGATGCACAATAGCAGACATTAAAGCGTGCCATCCAAACATTTTCCATTCGTTTTCACCCTAATACTGTGGTGGTTAATAATGGTGGTGGTCTAAGCTTAAACTCGTACCTATCTATTAAGACCATAGAAAACTAATTAGAGCATCGCAAAACAAACAACCCCAAAAATATTTCAAATTCTGGCGGAAAATTGCATTGAATCTCTCAAAGACTTCAATGCACATGGACGCACAATTGTAACGCAAATAAAACACTAATCGCTACGAAACAATTAACAAATACTTTCCCTCATTAGTCCATCTTCACCACTGGGCATAGAATTGCGCTTTGCTAAGGCTTGTAGTCCAATAGGGAGTGATGCTGGGAAAAATTGCTAAGCGTGTGTGTATTTTCAAAATTAATTATGACTATCGCGGCAGGAATAAAGGTGGATTTACTTTAATTTTGTCTGACGCGTTGTGTCGTGACACATCAGAACGGAATCAGTTTTAAATACATTTAGTATGCGTCACGTCAGAAGCCATCGCAACACGACTACAACAATTGCTTAATCGTTCCTATTAATGGTTTAATAGATCGCAGATCAAACTTAAGAAAAATATGTAAGAAAAATAATCGGTTATCGGGAATATCGGTTATCCACATGAACGAAAGAAAAAATAAAATTTTAGGGCTCACATACATATTTTGCAGGCATACAGGTATGTTAACCATATTTACAGTCGTGGGCAACATACCTTATCCGCGTTAACTCCGACCCAGTGGGCCGAAACCCAGCGTTTACTTGATAAAATAAATTCAAACAAACGCATCGAATGCGGCAATATGAATCTACCTCTCTGAAGTTGTGCTAAGTGGCAACGAAGTGGAAAAATAGAAGCGGCCCCGGCTAATATGCGAATACTTGGGATTCCTATAGATGACGCCCGCACGCTCAGTGGGCTGAAAACCATCGGATTGGGCTCGCTTTACAGGTAAACGTGGTATAAGAATTATTTGGGATGAGTCTTTCATGTCATTGATAAAAGGGCAATTTAAATGTCAATTTATTGCGTATCGATTTTTTCACCTTGCTGTATTATATTTCGCACTAGCTTTCCGCCCGCGGCTTCGCCCGCGTGGAATTTTGTCTGTCACAGAAAAACTTTATCGCGCGCGTCCCTGTTTCAAAAACCGGGATAAAAACTATCCTATGTTCTTTCCCGGGACTCAAACTATCTCTATGCCAAATTTCATCAAAATCGGTTGCGAGGTTTAAGCGGGAAAGCGTAACAGACAGACAGACAGACAGACAGACAGACAGACAGAGTTACTTTCGCATTTATAATATTAGTTGGGATTGGGATGGGTATGTTTACATGAACCTTAATATTTAAAAGAAAAGCTGCAAAGTTTTCAAATTAGTAAAAAAAAACTAAACGTCGTTTTTGAGTTGTATACTACGACGGCTGCAAATATCGTGGGACATCGTCTTATGTCTAACGTCTGCGAGACAGACAGTAAGTTCCAAATATAAGTAACTAGCTTTCTGCCCGCGGCTTCGCCCGCGTGGAATTTTGTCTGTCACAGAAAAACTTTATCGCGCGCGTCCCTGTTTCAAAAACCGGGATAAAAACTATCCTATGTTCTTTCCCGGGACTCAAACTATCTCTATGCCAAATTTCATCAAAATCGGTTGCGAGGTTTAAGCGGGAAAGCGTAACAGACAGACAGACAGACAGACAGACAGACAGACAGACAGACAGACAGACAGACAGACAGACAGACAGACAGAGTTACTTTCGCATTTAAAATATTAGTTGGGATAATAGATGTGTAGACTGCACATTGCACAGAAGTGCACAACTTAGGAATCCTAACTAACTGAAATCTAAGATAACTAAACATGCACCGTCCTAAAATTACAACTAAGGACGTCCAACTTATCATTATGCAGAAATTTATCAGTTGTCTTTGTGCTACG
Organism: Ostrinia furnacalis; assembly: GCF_004193835.3. Classification (NCBI taxonomy): domain Eukaryota; kingdom Metazoa; phylum Arthropoda; class Insecta; order Lepidoptera; family Crambidae; genus Ostrinia; species Ostrinia furnacalis. The sequence goes on from NW_021131019.1 coordinate 1,130,068, forward strand.
ACAAACTTAAGGAATCGAGTTAGTTCATACAAGTTCTGTATAAAGCTTCGCGATAGTCTAGACAAAGCGGCAAATTTAATTAAAATGTACCCACAATTCTGTTGCGGTTTGGTTCGACCTACCCAATTGGCCTGGGGGGATTAAAACCCGTAGTTACCTACTACCTACACTAGTGAAATAACATGTGTCTAGGATAGATAAAAGGCAGACTGAAAAAGGTTTCAATTGATTTATTTTATTTATTTTATTTATTTTATTTATTTTATTTATTTTATTTATTTTATTTATTTATTATTCATTATTGAGCAATTACATATTTGATCCAAATAGCGTCCTAAATCCTTTTTAGGTTTGTCTAGATGTTTTAGTTTTAGTTTTCAAACTTTTCAAATTCTATATAGTTTTTCCGTGACTTTGTCTACGTGAATTTGTGTTTATCACGGAAAGATAAAGTTGAGAAATAAACTTTATTCCACCCTTACAATATTTTACTTCAAAATTTAGTCTATGTTTTTCTTCAAATTTAAATGTAGGTATCTACAGACTACAAGGGAACAAACTTTCTTTCGATTCTTCAAATTCTAAGATTTTAACGATTTATTTACATAGGTAAGCAGCTAATATGCTTATGACATCACACAAAGGCACATAAAGTAATATTTATTATCGCTCTAAAAACAAAATCGTCGATCCACTGACGTTTCGACTCATTTAGCGGACCCCTCCGTTTTTTCCAGTCAGATTAATTCAGAATCGTTATCAACGCCTTACGATTGCCGGCAAATTTGTTACGGCACAGTTCACCTTTTCAGTCAAATTGCAAATTTTATGCGCAGCTCTGATAAAGCACCTATAATCATTATTATAAGTGATAAATTTGATTGAAATTCGGTCACATTTCGCGCCAGCGCTTATCTCGGGGTTGCAGTCGGTTGAAAAATACTTCTCCCTGCGTTTCGTGATTTGGCGACATCGTTTCGTCTTCCGATCGATTTGCTTTTAGTACTACAATAAAGGTGTTTAATGTTGAGATTTGCATACTGGATTTTGCACGCTGTCGTCGAGTTTATTGCTGTTAATATTTGTATTGTGTCTTAAAGCGTGGCAATAATATTTCTGATTTATTGTTACACCTTTTTGTTGTTTCCTGACTTTTTTTAAGCCTTAAAATTTACTGTAGATCCTATTTGTTTAATTGTAGCTAACATTTTGTCGAATTGCATTTACAAATTTACTCATCACGAAACTTCAACAATAGAATTTAAAACTTAGTTATAAGCGCTTAATAAGATCACAACCTTATTAAAAGCCGTCTCAGCCACGGTAGGAAATTCACAAATAGTACAAATCGCATTTCTCGAAACAAAGCACTCGTGATTCTGTTTACGAGATCTCGTTAGAGTCTTAATGAATCTATTGAGAGTCCATGGAGCGTCGAAAGAAAGCTGGGGGTTAAAGTTGCGCTAATAATTCTCGGTAGAACTGACAGAACCGACACTCGGGTGTCGGTAAGGGCTCGTCCTTACTATAGGTACCTACTGTGGTGTGGTGGTTGAATGAAACTGTCTCAGAGAGTACTTTTCAGTCTTTTAAGGGCTCTTTCAGATTCTATGTTCAACTTTCAAACCGTTTATAAAGTGAATTAAAAATGTCGGAAATGAAAAAAAGATTTCCATTGATTTTATGATCTTTGTCATCATCACTCGATATGTTTGTGAGTGAATTTTCTTAACTAATTAAGTACTATTTTATATTATTTTGTGACTTAAATTTTTCACCAAGCCCGCCGACAACTTGGCTTGGAGAACAGCAGCTTTATTTCAAGAATCATGTCGACGTCTCATACCTACTTATTCGGCGGGTTTGTTATGTAGATGATATTGTAAGATTATTGTAAATGATATTAATTTTACTGACGGATAAAACTACGACCCCAAAGTGATTTGTATTAAAGTTATTCATTGAAACGAAGCCTACTAATGCCATTTACCTACTCTCGCTCGAAGTTGCACGCAGACGACACGAAATTATGCTTTCAAGTGCATCGGGTGTGATCTTAGAACTCATCCTATTACACACAATTAATGTCTCTTTATTATTCTTCTCTCATAAGAAGGCTCAAGGTCACCCAAAGGGCGATGGAGCGGGCTATGCTCGGAGTTTCCCTGCGTGATCGAATCAGAAATGAGGAGATCCGCAGGAGAACCAAAGTAACCGATATAGCTCGCAGAATTGCTAAAATCAAGTGGCAGTGGGCGGGGCACATAGCTCGTAGAGACGATGGCCGTTGGGGCAGGAAAGTTCTCGAGTGGCGACCACGGGCTGGAAGACGTAGCGTGGGCAGGCCTCCTACTAGGTGGACCGACGATCTGGTGAAGGTCGCGGGAAGAGCCTGGATGCGGGCAGCGCAGGACCGTTCATTGTGGAAAACCTTGGGGGAGGCCTTTGTCCAGCAGTGGACGTCATTTGGCTGAAAACGTAAACGTAATGTCTCTTTGTATGTAGAGACAACAATGCATCGGGCTTAGTTTTATTGGAAAACAGCTGTTATTTTTACTATACATATTACAAAGTGTTTTGCTTGACGTCCTCATCTGTAGGTATTTCAAAATATTGATTTAGATGTTCTTATATAAACATGTTGATTGATATTTTTTTTATTAGGGCGCGAAACTGATCTTACATTTGAGACAGATAGTTAAGATGGCACTGTAAGCACTATTTAATAGCGAATACAAATAAAGAAATTTTGACTTTGACTTTGATTTTGGCAGAATGAGAATGCCAAGTTAATATTTTGTGCTTAACAGAAAGTACCTGGTTGGCAGCGCAGGACCAGTCGTTATGGAAATCCTTGGGAGGCCTTTGTCCAGCAGTGGACGTCATTTGGTTGAAACTAATGAACTCTTAAAAGATGAAGAATCTCTAACAATGTAACCTTTTTCAAGTTGCATTTCAAATAACACATATCTATTCTATTTTTCGGCTAGTTGTAAAAGACACAATCAAAGGAATCATCTCCAGCCTTTTTAATCCTTTCATTCTCAAGACGTGACAAAGTTCAGAGAAATCATAGCACTCCTCGAGCACTCTCACCTGAGTGCATCGATCGTCCTCGAGCCGAGGGCTGGACTGAAATATTTTCGCTAAGCTCAAATCCCCTCGATGCAGAGAGGCTAGGCAACTGTGTTGCACAAAAATCGACAATCGATTAAACTGTAGTGAGTAGACCACTCGATTTTTATACCGATATCAATAAATATGGTCAAATTATGCATGTAAATAGACACTGCAAACGCAAAATGTAGCAGTGAACGTCTGGGGAGTTGATGGTGGTGACCATGGTTGATAATTCTATCTACATTTAGGTACTGTATGTTATGTAATCCGAAATGTTAATGTGTCTTATTGTCAAAAGCTACATAGATTAAAAAACAAATTATAGCCTGACCAGGAACATAAAAACCCTCGCCATGTTGCGGAAAACTAATGGTACTAATTTCTTTTAATGGCAACAGTAACTGAAAACTTCATTGACATGTCACCTTGCATGTCAGTCTATTGTTGTCAAAGTGTAAACAAACTTTATTTTAAATGTGTGCAATTGATTTTGTGAATTAAATTGCTAAAATATTTTTATAGTCTTGAAAGAAAAGTGGTTCACGATGTGTTAATGTATTTGTCGAAGAGAAATACTAAGGGTTCGGACAATATTTTCATTGAATAATGTTTCCGACAAAGGTTGTCAAATTGACTGACATGTTTATCGTATAGTACAGTCCACTATGAAAATTAGCTGTAGTCTGTTTCAACTACCTATTTTAAAGTTTTTGTCACTTTCTAAGTTTTGAATTTTATGGAATTGGGAAAGAAGTACCGAGTTTGAAGCGTTCATGAGCAGACATTGCAGTTTAATATTCAAATTTTGAATTTGTTTATTGATGAATAATAAAATAAATCCTACTAGCTCGATTGATGGTTTCATTTAATTTATTTAAACCAGGTTACCTTTAATAATATTTTTCGTTCATTTATAAAAATATCAAATTAGCCCGTAATCCTGAATCCTGATACATAAATTTAGCCTATTAATTTAACACATGTACGACTGTACTCAGTGTTGCACTATCAAATGCAATTGAAGCGCCTCTATGCCAGGGTTTTTATGTTCCTGGTCAGGCTATAATTAATCAATGCTTGTTACAGTTTTCCTTGCTACGAGTAATTCTAAAGTTCCTTGACACATAATAGCTATAATATTTGATGAATTTATTATGATACGGTTTTATCGATATTGCTCACAAAAATATCCTGACAACACTAACTCAGGCATTTTCCCGAATGTTTGTATTTACTTTGCATTTATTTGGAACTTTGTAAGAACCTTAAAATATTTTTGGTATATTATTATGTGTTTTACATACACAAGTTTGAGAAGCTTCGTAGAGCCTTTATAAAAAATTACTTTGTTAAGAAATCAAACTGTTATTCGCCTTTCGAGATGCATGTGATAATCTTTTGGACTTATAATTTTATTGCCATTAATATGACTAAACATGTAAGCGCTTTGGTTTTTCTGTAAGCTTATTATGTTGCTTATTAAATAAATAAATTACTTTAGATGTTTGTTTAGTAATTGAGCCACATGTGTGCCTATTTGTGAATTATTGGCTAAAAAGAAGCCCAAATCTTGGTAACCCACAGTTTATGACAAGCAAGATACACTAAAGGTTTTGTAGGTGAAATATAAGAAATCAGTTTTAAATATAAATGCTACTGTGTCTAACAATCCATGACAGGATTCAAATATTTTCGCAAAGCGTGAATCCCCCGGCGAAGCGGAAGACCAAGGCATCTCCTGTTGCACTCTTCCGACGTTCGGGGGACTTGTGTATTTGCTTTGCATTTATTTGCTAGCTGTCGTGAAAAAATGTACCTATCTACTTCTAAGAGTAGGTTTGGATGTGTGTCGCAAGGTTTTGAAACTAGAAAAAAATGCGAGGGACAGGACTCATAGAAGAGCTGGTTACGACTACATACTAATCATGGTCAGACGTCTCATCATCATCATCATCATCATTTCAGCCACAGGACTTCCAGTGCTGAACATAGGCCTCCCCTAATGATTTTCACATCGCCCGTTTGGTAGCAGCCTGCACCTAGCACCTTCCTGACCTTTATGAGGTCGTCGGTCCACCTTGTGGATGGATGCAAGGTTCTCGAGTGGAGGCCACGTACCGGAAAACGCATTGCAGCATGTGGGTCAGACGTCTATGACAGCTACAATAACTATCTTCTTTAGTTATTTCATAAAGCTTAGATAAATACTTTTGAAGATAAGTATACGAAGATTTTCTAAGCGACCTTCTTTCTTTGCGGTCCAGTATACATTTTTTAAAAACAACTTAAATAACCTTTTTAATAATTCTGAATAAATCAAATTAAATCTATGAAATCAAATCTAAAATCTCGTCCAAAGAGAAGGCACAAAAACCGGCACCAACAAACCGTCTGTATCAGTCTCGATATTGCGAAATAGATATTCGAGTTGAAATTTGACGAGACGCTATTAATTAATGCCGTCCATTAGCGCCGCTCGCTCAGAGCGCTCTATCGCTCTAAACGCAATTAGTTCACGGCGGCGACACCGCTCGCTCCACCTAAATATAATTCGCGCCCTAATAACATTAATTCCCTGAGTGTTCGTAAGAAATTCTAGTTCCTAATGAAATATTCTGATCTGGAAAACTTGTTTAAAGTAAGTGGATTGCCGTGTAGAAAGCTTGCGTTGCTGCTGGGACGGATGAAACGGCGTGTGATATGAAAATTGGAAAGTTTAATTTTATTTAATCTCACCTAAACTGAAGAACGTTTTAGAGATTTGAGAAAATGATAGAAAATATTTTTATATTAGGATAGGCAATATTTTTAAAGGAAATGGATTTTACAATTTGTAAATTAGTCAAAATATTATGTACAGTTATTGAAAAATATTAGCTGATACAGATAGTAAATCTTATATTATTTTAGTACCTACCCGAAACTTAAACTAAGATTATTAAAAATTTAATTTGAATATCCAAGTCATATGGAGATGTTTGATTCTTAATTTTTTTGCTAAAAAGACCACTTTTGTTTCATTTCATATTTAATTTAAGTGATTTTTGCCTGTACTTAAATAACGTTATTCTTATTAAGGCAATGGAAATGGAGAAATCTAGAGGTGTTCTGAGAAACAAATGTTTGTAGCACTAGATGAGCGCTCTGAGCAAGCGTTGGAAATGGACGGTATTAATTCAAAGCGTCAAATTTCAAATTAGTCAGTTTACGTTCTGTATAACAGAAGCTGTAGCTGTAATTCCATAAATAGAAACATTTATTTTCAATTTAAAACAGGTACTACTGATATTAAAACACCTCGCCGCAAAATTAATTCTTAAAGCTCAAACATAAAATGCCTACCTAGAAACCTCGTTATTAAATTATTTGTACCTACTCTAAATATCAAGTTTGCAAACAGTAATTCAATAACGAAAACTTAAATTGGTTAGTAGACCTCTTTCTACTAACCAACTGATGTTCAAATATTGTTAATTAGACCTTTCATTTTGCAAAAGTATTTACATACCGTGTCTCGGTCACCGTACTCAAAAGCTAAAATAAAAGTGAGCAATGGATGAAATAAATGAAGTTCTAAATTATCTAAGTATGCTAATAAAATGGCCAAAAATATCCCTAAAAAGACGTCAGAGGTGAAAAATAATAAAATGATAGAAGCATTGCGGCAAAGAGTACAATTGTAAGGCAGCAGATGGTCCATAAACGTCGAAATGTTCAAAGTTGCCCAATGGAAGTGCGACAACAAGTGTGACTTCACTAGGGCTGTCAAAAGTTAATGTTAAATACCTTCTAAAATATTTTAGTTTAGTTTTATTTAGGTAGTTACTTAAGAATTAGACTACTTGATGGCTAGATAATACTTTATTTTAAAAACATTTTATTCCATTGATTGTTCTGTTACTTTACTGAATCTTAATTCATACACTAGTCCTTTACAAAGTAAAAATAAAACATTTATACAACTAGCTTTCCGTTTTGTAATAGAATAAAAATATCATTGCCTCAGGCGTACCTATTATATTGATTGAAACAGCTATTATTAGATACTAGATTGAAAGAAAAAATAAATCGAGTGGACCCTCTATTATTATCTCGGATACAGTTTTCATGGGAAATACTTATGACACAATTATCAAAAGAAGTTACACACAAGCCTGTAAATACCTACCTGTACATATTCTACTAATATTATAAATGCGAATGTTTGTGTGGATGTTTGTTACTCTTTCACGAAAAAACTACTGAACGAATGTTCATGAAACTTTACAGTATTATTGTTTATAACCCAGAATAACATATAGGCTATAATTTATGACGATCTGTGACAAACTAAATTTCTTTAAAAAGCTAGTAACCTATAAAATACCTACTTATGTGACTAAAAAAGTATTCGCTCTCACCAGTTGGCGCCACTAGCCAGTAAGATGTTAATCGCTGATAGCAATGGCAATGGCGCAAATTGGTAAGAGCTTAATTAAAGTAGAGGCAGTAGAAATATCCGTATTGTCACTACTGTTCCCAATGAGGACATTAAACTAAATTCTCAAGTTTAATTAAGACGTGGCAACCCTGATGGTGTCATCCAAGTGCCGCTTAAATAAAAGAAATGATATTTCACTTGGCGAAGTGAACAGCTGACGTGGAAACTCCGTGTCAGTTTGATAATTACACTGTACAATTTATATTAGAGAGTTTCGTGTGGGTGATGTTTGAGAAAATTACAGTTTCGTACCAGTTTTTTTGGAGAATTATTTATTACGAAAACTGTTTATTATACCCATACGTTGTCATCATATGGGTGTCACTTATAACTTCGAGGGTTTCTTGGTAATAATTAGTGGCGATAATATGGGTAATAACGGTAAATGTTAAAGGTGTCATGCCATTTGGGGCAGTGTTAGATAATTTTCCATGCCCATGTCTTATGGTTTGAATTGTACATTTTATTGGACTGTCGTTTGGCATAACCTTATGTGATAATCCAGTACTGTATCAGGATCTAGGATTATGTTTTAAATCACAAATTTTACACACAAAGAAATTGCTGTATTGCAATAAAATATCTCTGAGAAAAACCTCATTAATCACTACCATTATCAGCAAACTATGGCACTACAAATGTCTTTAAATCTAATGAGTACATAAACTACATTTTATAATTAAACAACCAGTGAGCCTTCTCAATAAAATGAAAATTCGTTACACCGCTGTTTATTTCACGAGAATATAAATCGAATATGTTTCTCAATCAAAATTTTTAATATGATTTTTCCAGATCAACCCCGCTTTAGCTCTAAGAATTTAATATCGTTTCAAATTGGCAAAATAATAAACGGTAACGTCAGTTGCAGGAAATGCAATCGCGTCAGTTATGGGGCGTAATTAAATATTAAGCCCGGCGATGGCTGCGGCTCACACTACTCTATGAGTGTTGGGTTTTTTTGTGGCCAAAAATTAATTATTTTATGAGCCACGTTCATAACAAGTCGTAATTGTATTACAACCAGATAAAAGGCTATTAGTTTTGCTAACCAATGAATCCAATTTAAAACTGACACCTTTATATGGGAAACACTAATTTGGGTAAGTAAATTCATCGTTGATTTGTTCGTTTGTTCGTTTCAGCTGAAAGACGTCCACTGCTGGACAAAGCCCTCCCTCAAGGATTTCCACATTTCCATTGTTGATTACTTACAATGAATAAGCATATTAATGCCAGATAATAATGTAGAAGAAACTTTTCCTTCCTTTGCCTTTCCTACATTTATGTGCGGCTATTTACGGTAGATGTTGGCAATAAGACACTAAATAAAGGATTTATCAAATTAAATTAATTTGGTGAGGTCTATGTACAGCTTTAGACGTCTTACGTCTGAATGATGATGATGATGATGAAGTATCAAATACTTAGGCTGGGTTGCACCATCTTACTTTAACTTTGACAAACGTCAAAAATCTGTCAAACTCTATACAAAAGACACCGGTTATCGTCATAGTTACGGTCAAAGTTAGGTGGTGCAACTCAGCCTATAGCTTTATTTTGACCTTCAAGTAATAAATCATCTATTTACCTACAAATATTCCGTGTAGTTTAACCGCTTGAGTCCCAGACGGCATTAATTAATGTCATAACAATTGATTATCTATTGTGTCTAGATTCGCGGGCCTTGAAGGATTAAAGTGTATTCAAGAGCTAATCATAAACGAAATACGCATTGCAAAACGGTCGACGTAAACCTTCTTTAGGATTTCAAAGGGCGAAGTAACGAAAGCAGTGCATTGCAAAAATATTTCAACAAGCTTCAGTCCGTCAGAAAGATGTATTCAGATTTCTTTATGGTCATTGAAATACAGTCTCAAATCCGCCGACTACTTTGCAATCCCAATACCGCCAAAGATGTGAAATCTCAAACGGCATAAGCTTAAGAAACTTTATACGAATGGTACGGAACGGTACTAGAGAATTTTGAATATCACGTTAATTTCATCGTTGATCGACTAAATATTTTCACAGGCTCTATACAGTATTTTGCTGAGAAATTCAACGACATTTACGCATTGAAGTTATTCCCAAAAATACAAAAAAACACCTCTACACCTACTGCCTACTTAGGCTGGGTTGCACCATTTTACTTTAACTTTGACAAACGTCAAAAATCTGACAAACTCCATAAAAAACACACCGGTGATCGTTATAGTTACTGTTAAAGTTAGGTGGTGCAACTTGGACGATTTTATAAAACTCTTTTTATCCGTGTGAACGAGTGATTAAATAATATTCAATGTGTTAAAAAAGTTCATGTCAACGACAATAGGGATATTTCCTGGGTCAAAAAGCAAGAGTTTTAATTAGTCCGTCAGTTAACTTATCAAAAAATACTCTACACGTATTTTTCACTTTTTCAAACTAATGAAAATTTAAAGAGATAAAGCACGCCAAAGTTCATAAGAAGAGGCCCGTGACGTCAATGCGTGCATAAAAGTGCCGCACGTTGTGACGTGCGGAACTTCAACGCACCATAACTATGTAATTATTTGTTAGATTGACAAATAAAAATATATGTGTCCAATATTTTTTGATATTAAACATGAAGGACTAAAAAAATTTTTTTAGGAAACTAGCCTATTGTGAACGCCTTTAATTTTTTTGGTTTTAGTTTAACTCGCAATCGTTTCGTTGTATTTATTCGAGTTTTTATTCGAGTCCTACTAATACTTAGCCCACACCGATCCCTCCAAAACAATCGCTAGTTATTAGTGTTAGTAATATGCCTCTAATTAAGGGTTTGGAAGAGGGTTAACTGTCAAATCCCCTCGCTACGAAGGGCACGCATACGTTTAATATTTATTGAGCCCTACCGAGGCGAACCTTTTGAAGTATAGTTCTAAATTAAGTATTTAAAAGGTTGTTAATAGTTTTATATTTATAATGCATAGATATTAAGTTCTTATCAGAAATAAATAGTTTAAAGTAGAGTTATGATTTCACATTTAAAAAATATTTCATAACCTTTTATAACAATTTTGGAGGAGACCTAGTATGTTCAGCAGTGGACGTCCTGTGGCTGAAATGGTGATGATGATGATGACATTTAAAAAAGCTTTCTCGCTGGCTCAAGCCGTAAAAAACTATAATGAAAATAGTCTATCAAATAAAAGTCCGTAGCTCATATCATTAAAGTTATGGATGCAAAGTGACAAATAAAATTAAAATTTAAATATCAAAATCCCTATCACTTAGTTGCGTACCTAAAGGTTAACCATTAAGAGCGCCTTAACGCATGACGTGTTGAGAACTTGAGAGCTTAAGGTCTTAAAGCATTAGCAATTTCATAATCGTCATAAAACCGCTATAACACTAAAATGAATTAAACTACCAGGCCTATACTTAAGTTGCTGTTTAAATCTATTGGACCGCAGTGTCGTTATTAGCCTACAGTTTGTGCGTCTCGTAGTTAATTAAACTCAGGTTAGATTAAACGGAGTGCAAGGTACTTCAGGGGGCTACCACTGACTCTTTAGTGGGGCACACGAGATTGCGTATACGAGTATTAGAGCTTTAGTCGCAGCTTGGGCGATGAGGTTTCTGTCTGAAATGTTCAGCTTTCTGAATTTCTCTTGCTTTCTTTCTTATGCTTTTTATGCACGTAAACGACTTTTTGTGGCAATTTAGAACCTTAGAGCAGTCAATGATTTGATATTTGAAATTGTTTTGAAAATAATTACCGGGAAAACTACTAAGCCCAAGTAATTAAATACTTAATTGTAACTATAACTATAACCAGTGTTTTTGTATGGTGTTTGACTGACTTTTGACGTTTTCTGTAGTAAATGTAAGATGGTGCAACCCAGCCTAAGCCTAGGCGCAGATCACCGTTTTTTGTCGGCCGATAGTTGTGTCGGGCTGTTAATCAGTAGGGAGATGTACCTATGAAAGCGTGCACTTTACACCGATTTGGTATCGGCCGATTCTTCATACAAATTAGAATCAGGCCCAACTATCGGCCAACTAAAAATAGGTGGGCTGCGCCTAGGCTAAGTTAAAGGCTAGTGAAACACGACATACCTACCTAACTACGAGTATTTCAAATTGGATTACATGAAAATTTAACATTAGTGCGGTCCAATTAATAGAATTTTAAGGCATTAGCATTTTACATGCATTTTTAAATTGTTAAAACCATTAACCCCAAAGAATACTCTTGCTGTAGCAATCGCTGCTGCTGTTCATACAGGATGACCGAAACTGAAACTACTGATGTGTTTTGGCACTCAAAACCTAAAGGTAGGATTACTTCTATTAAACATCTGAAAAATCTTAATAATTATTAACTCTGTGCTAACTTGTTTGCATAGATCTTTTCATAACTATATACAATATTATGTACACATATTCAGAAGAAGTCAGTGGTAGGACCCCGCTGAATTATAAATAGCAGTTGCGGAGTAATTACAGCCTCCTCCATCCTGTGAGTATTGGTACGTAAATGGTTATTAATATAATTAGTTCACGCTCATTATAATTATTATACCGCCTGCTTGCTCTGAATTGACAATAATAATACAAATATGAGCCATTAGCGTTTGTATTTGTATGTCATTAATTTTATGCCAAAAACTAGGTACGTTGTTTTGTTAACGAAATGTATTATGTTTCTTACGTAATTTAATTTTAAAGTTTCAGTATCTGATTTTAATTACGTACTAATAATTATGTTTCACATAAATACAAATTATTATCCTAAAATATTATATTACGCATTAATTAAATAAATAAGTTTATAGAAAGGTGACTTACCTGTCTATCTTGAAACTTTTATGACATCACTCGACATCTGTAACAAACAAACAAATATAATATTAGATAATTAATATTGCCTTTTAGAATATCTAGAATTTCAGACTAGATATTATCTAGTCTGAAACAAGTACTATTTTGGTTCTAGTCTTTTCTCTAATTTCTAAACCATAATACAATAAATATTTATCAGGAACTTTTTTCAGCCGAAAACAAATTCTTCATATTCGTGCTATCTATAGGTACTTCTATATCTATAATAATATTATAAATGCGAAAGTAACTCTGTCTGTCTTGCTTTCACGCCTAAACCAATGAACCGATTTTTATGAAATTTGGCATAGAGATAGTTTGAGTCGTTGGTAAAGAAGATAGGATAGTTTTTATCCCGGTTTTTGAAACAAGGACGCGCGCGATAAAGTTTTTCTGTGACAGACAAAATTCCACGCAAGCGAAGCCGCGGGCGGAAAGCTATCTTTTCTCTATTTCTTCCTTTCCGTGTCAAATGCACACCCTAATTCGAGTGTACATTACAATAATTAGGGCTGACACAAATCGTAACGCACACTTTGACAAATGGAAATATAAATGGCACGTCAGACGTAAACACTGCCGTGTCAGATGCTTATCAGAAAATTGTTCACGGAGGAGCCCTCGCGAGTGTCGTGACAACGAAACCACGGACTACATTGGCTGGGCAATCGTTACTTACGCCCGCATTCACAAACAATGGTTGCTTAAGTGAAGTAGAAAATCGAACGCACAGCGTTGAATAGAGCTCTGTGATTGGTTCGTGTGTCACTCTGTGCGTCCACGTATGTGTGAATACGGGCGTTATTTTTGCTTAAAATTTTGGAAAGCAAGACTTAAGTCTGAAACTGGCAACAATTCATATTTTTATTTACTTTTTGACAAGTTTAGTGGCATTTGAATTATACAATGCAATCTTATAATAATTGAGCTCAGAAATCTTAACATTATTTTAACTTTGTGTCTAAGGTCTTTAAATTAAGGAACTAAACTAATAACTAACTAAACTAATTAAATATTCGACCTGATGCAAGAGATGCAAAATGAGAATGATAGATAATACTTACTAGTCTCTAGGATTAGATAATAATCATCTCTTATTTATTTCCGACGTTTTTTTTATCACCTTTTCAGAACATGGACATTATAGCGGTGCCATGATACAGCTTTATTTAGTAAAATTACAAAAAAATCACAGAAAAAAGTTTGAATTTTTAGATGCCCGCCGTGATTTGTTATCCAAACTAAAACGCGTGTTTGTCTAACATGTATTTGACATTACACATGCAACCATAATCGGTTGCGGACGAATTTTTCCCGGATTCGCGCTCCATATGCCAGAGTTTGTGTTTTACTCATTCAATTATGCAAAGCTACCATTTGTTAACAGATTTCGGGTAATTCAGCGAATGTTGAGTCGGTTTTATGCTAATCAGCTTAGTGTCCGTTATTTATGGTGGGACAAGTTTATAAACATTTGCCATAACGCCGATAACGCTCTTCTACCCAATTAATATCAGAGGCACTCACTGCCATGATTTAAAGCAGAATTAATGCCGTTCCAGCGAATTGTTTTTGTTTTAATTGTTATTTTGTGTTAATTCAATGTAAATACAAAGCAAATGGACGGTGAAATGCATTACCAACTTTTTGCTGTTGAAGGTTTATTTTGTAAACTCGCGTTAACAATGTGCGTTAACGGCTGAATTAAAAAAGTTATTTTACGGTTATAACATAAAAGCTAAAAGAAGTATGTGACATTCTATTATGGGACTACACATCAATTGCAAAGAGCACTAGAGCTTTAAAACGCATTTCTCCGTAGACTAGAGTTTGATGGAAATGCCCACTATTGACAAAATTCTTTTTTTCTATGGTCTACTATAATTACCCGAAAGATTTCAAATGAAATCAAAATAAAATACGTAAACGAAAAGCTAGCTTTTCGTACATAATTCAAACTCCTTGTTTTCGTTAACTGGTTCAAGGAACTTGTTTAACGTGTACAGTCCCCTATTTCTTGGAATAACAAAGGTAGTCCCAAGACGTAGGTAGGTACAGGTACACGTATTTATGCCCTCCACGAATCCAAACCTAGCCTAAACAAATTCACTCCAAACCTGTACCTTGATTGCCTTCACGGAAGTTCATTAACATCGATTACGTTTCGAACGTTCCGTCTACGTTCCTTGTTCCACACCTACGTTCCTGTTCCGTTCCGTGCGTTGTTATGTGCGTGTTCCGACCACCCCAGGGACCGCAATTAGTACAAGCTATTGTTTCTCTAAGCACTTTCAGTTAGCGATTCGAACGTCGATTCAACAGTTCTCCCGGCATCTTGGAAACAGAAATGGGTGTATAACTGCTGGCGTTTCAAAATTAAATAAATTACTTATTGATTTTGACATCTTAAGGATAAAGTAAGTTTCACGAATTAAGTGCTTTTGCGGAGAAACGGTGAGAAATTAGAAAGATTGGGATTTTCATTACTAAGATAATAAAAAGTAAAGTAGATAAAAGTAGGTACCTACCTATTAATGTAAACTTTTTGGATGAACGATTCTTTATTTTGTACAAAATTCAATGTAAATTCTTAGAAGTTCAGTCGAGGATTTTTTTTGTCAAAAAATTGTTAAAATTAACACCTTTGATAGGTTGTACAATGTACTTACATGCGAAAATCCCAGTATTTTATTTGTAATCAATAAGTATTATTACTAGGTGGACCGATGATCTGGTGAAGGTCGCGGCCCAAGTAGCAATTGGTATTAATGGCAAAATCTTACTTGTCTTAACTCTATCTAAATTTACACAATTTACAAATTTAAATTTGGGAAGTAATGGGTTAAGCTAAAACCAAATTAACTTAGAATAGAGATTTTTTCTTTAAGACTTTATATTCTTCATCGAGCGCTACTTAAGCAAATCAAGAATACCTAAAACCAAGTTAGGTATTCTTTAGATAATTTGGTCTTAAGTTATTCTAAGCTTAAGTTAAGAAAAGTCTTATTTTACTAAATTAAGTTTTTTTGTATGCTCACTTAATACCAAATAGTATAGATAAAGTATTATTTAAGTGTTGCAAAGTAAATAAAGTATTCGTAGATTTACTTAGGACTTTCTAAAGATCATTGTCTTAGAAATAGTTTTCTGAAGATTAAGTTAATTACTTTTTTACTAGAATTAGTACATTTTGAGAAAAAATACACTTAACGGGACGATTTCGATAAAACAGGATCACGCCTATTAATTCAAGGTAATGCACGAGCACCTGCGTGCGTATATTATTGATACAAAATGCGTGCGGTCGCCCGCAAACTAAATTATGCTATTATAAGTAAACTCAAAATATGATTTTTACTAATTAACACCTTAGCTGCCAGCCTAAAAATGGCACTGTTCCGTTCGGGCCATGGGGGACAATGATGGGCGACACTTTAACTTTCCGTTCGGGCCGCGTCGGACAATGATGACCGCGAGTCAGACCTATGTTTAAACCTCTGTATTGAGCCGATGGACAGCATTTCTTCAATAATTCTCATATATGCTGACCCGCGCGGCTCCCAAGATTAGTGTACGTCACTTGGTTCTCAGGTAAAGCTCGGACTTAGAAAAAAAAATGTGGATAACGGTAGCGCAATGAAACATGGTAATTATACAATGCATTTTTGCAAATTTATCAACTTTTTAGCAAGNTGGCCAAGACAACGGCTGGAATTAGGCTACTAGTCTTCAAGATATCTTCACAAGGACTTCATAAGGACTGGTCTTTGTGGAAATCCTTTGTCCAGCAGTGGACGTCTTTCGGCTGAAACGGACGAACGAACGAAGTATTATTACATTGCATTACCTAAAGTAACAATAAAACCATGTTACACGTGTTGTGCCTTGGTGTCTACTGTCGCCCGCACTCTGAATATTTGAAATGCAATACATATAATTGCCAAATAACGCTCGGCAAAACTAGTCCGGCGCGGCGTGAAAAAGTCATAGCCATATAAATAGCCCCAGCTGAAAGACAGTTTTTGCAACCAGAACATTTTAGATCTTGAAGTGTATGGTTTTAGGATGAGATTTTTTTTGAGGTTCGAGACTATATTGATGACAAGGATGCGTGGTCAGTTCAGTCTGCACATATTTGATGTACTCGAATTTGGTTATTCTTACCATTAGATAATTCCTGGCAATTAGTGGTGACTGAGTTCGTTCCGGCGTCTTCGCAGCACTTGCCATAGGTAGGTATGTTTGTCTCGAAGCGCTTGTAGGGCCCAAAAGATGGAGACATGTAAAGTGCCCCATAAGGGCTACCTTTTCTTTTTTTATTATTTTCTATAATAATATTTTGACGTTCATAAGTGCCACTTGTGGTCTAAACTGAATAAATATTTTGATTTAGATTCCATTGGTTTTCATTCACGTCCACGCGCACTTTAAGACCTCATAGTTTGTGAATACGGGCGTCAGTCTAATACCTATGCAATACTTGTAGAGTTACTACATCTAAAGTGACAAACCATTAAAGAGTTTTCTGTGAGGCATAAGAGTATCATTTCTTATCTATTCTTGTGTGAAGATGAGTCATTTCATTATACGCTTAACAATACAAAATGTTGACCCGAAATCATAGTGGAGGCGATTGTGTTTCCGTAAAGTGGTACCAAAAGTGGTACCACAGGAAAATGTAGGTTCACGTATTCCCTATAGAAACGTTGTACACTCGTTACAATCTCATTTGAGGGTCGGTACCGCCATGCGTCATGCAATGGCATTTACAAAGAGTAGGCGCCCCGAGTGGACGCGACGCAGCGTCTTTCCGTTCTATACATAGCCAGAACGCAAGGGTGTGAAACTAATCGAGTATAGTTTGGAGATGACTTTTTTTACTAAGCTCCTCCAAACTATACACGACCAGTACGCATATGCTGCGTACTGCTCGCGTATACTTTGTAGTGACTTAGGTCAATTATCTTACTCCAAAATATACATCGCCAGTACGCATATGGACTAATCACGTATGTATTGTAATAAGTGCGTGATTACAATTTATACGCGAGTAGTTGCATGCTAGTCATTTTGTCTTATTGACCTCTCTTTCTATTACATATTAATTCATATCTGCGTGTCTACTTTAAACATTGAATCATCTTTCGACACGTATTATGCCATAGAAAAGATATTTGTTTTGGGGCTGATATTTAATTTTCACCAATTCTCGAATAACTCTTAAATTAAGAATTATGTAGGTATGGAAATAATATGTCAAAATAATTTTGTTCTTGAGATAAAAGTTAATAAATAAAATAAATAATAAATAAATATCCTTAGACATTTTACACTGCGCTTCTAGTCCCAAACTAAGCAAAGCTTGTACATAATACTAAGTATTAAACATACATACTCAAATACTTTTTTTTTGTAAATACATACTATACACAGAAAACACCCAGTCCAATACAAACAAATATGTTCATGCACACAAATGTTTGTACTGTGCGGGAATCGAACCCGCTACCTCCGGAATAGTAGTCCGTTTCGAACCACTACACCACCAAACGGCCGATAATACAAACCTAGCATTTAAAGTCTCGCATAATGTATGTATTAATAATGCACGTTGAACTTTCTTCTCTCACTCTCTCTCATTTTAAATGAATTTATGATTACACTAATAATTGTTATTTAATTTGAAATCTACCTAATCAATTTAATTTCAAAAACCACTTACAATAGTGTTAAAAATCTAGATTTATTATAGATTCAGTAAAATAATAATATTTTATGTAATAATATCGAATAAATGTAATTTTAAATATAATTCCATATTTTACTAAATATCAACTAAACACACTCTAGTCAAGTGTAAGTGGTGTAGTAGAAACTAATCGAGTATAGTTTGGATATGACTTTTTTTACTAAGCTCTTCCAAACTATACACGATCAGTACGCAAAATTCGTGTATAGTTTGGAGTCACAGATTTACAAACGGGCACTACAAAATATACACGAGCAGTTTCCTATGGGTGCGTTCTGGCCATGTATAGAACGGAAAGACGCCGCGACGCAAAATGTAAATACTGAAATCATATTACACGCTTCCAGCTTTGTCCCGACGTCCACGCTCTGAATATTTTGTATGCAAAATTTTGCGAGGTAAAAATTGCCACTTTGCAAATTTACTATATTTTTTTTTGGCTTCCATATCTAGTGTCCACACGGTGTAGCACGTTCGTGAGAACGAAGTGCGCGCACATCCGATAACTCTCAACTTTTTCGACCAAAATTTTTTCGTCTAACGTGTCGCTAGCTAATCCATCGCTCCTATCTGTTTTTATATTGTTTGTCTGGTTTTTCTGTAAAAATTCGCAAAAGCTTTTCCGGTTCTACATTCCGCGAAATTTTCAGCCCTAACTTTGTATTTAGTACTCATCAGTCTGTAATAAACTTATTAGAAAATTTGCTCGTGCAATTTTTCTCAAACTCATTTAAGTCCGAACTTGGAGAAATTTAAATTGCCTAGAGACATTGAATTGCAAATATAAGGGAGTACCAGTACACTGCTTTATACTGTTTGGCATTTCTGTTTCATGAAGTTTTCAGAGTTTGCATGTAATTGCTTAATTCCGTTGGCACCACGATAAACTTAGTCTGGTGGGTTAGACCAGCAATATGTACCAGGAACTTGTGTTTTGTAAACTTTTTCAATATTCCGAGAGGTAAACTGCTGGCAGCAGTTGTTATCTATTACATTTTGAACTTCACCTTTGAAACTAACGAGCTCGCTTGTTGCATACTTTCTGTGTATGAAATACAGCTTTGGGCTAATAATACTACGAACAACGACAATTACGACTGGGAAACGTTTGCAGCTGGC
Organism: Ostrinia furnacalis; assembly: GCF_004193835.3. NCBI lineage: Eukaryota > Metazoa > Arthropoda > Insecta > Lepidoptera > Crambidae > Ostrinia > Ostrinia furnacalis. The sequence goes on from NW_021131019.1 coordinate 1,149,387, forward strand.
ATGTATTTTTCATGAATATTTATTTTAGAATAGCATGACAAAATTTGTTCAAACTGAAGTAGTATATTTTCCACAGCGTTTTAAGAGAATTTTACAATCAAGTAAAGAGCTAAGTAATACGAAGAATGTACAATAAGCATGAAAAAAAGAAAATGTCTTTTAGTCTCTAAAAGGTTTTAAGTACTAAGGGAGAGTCCGCTAATTTGGACCAGTTTTTTTCAATCCCATTTTACACATAGTTAAGTTTTGTTTTTGCTAATGTTCATGGTACATTATTAAAGAGAAATTATTTAACTTACTATTTCATAGGTATGAATCAACATGATTATTGTATATTTAGCACAAATCAACAAAATACGAGTTCAGAGCATCGGTCCAATTTAGCCAACCGGTTCGATAATTTGTACCACAGGGTTACTAAATTGGATTTCAATAAATTTCAAGCCTTTAAAAAAATATGGCAAAATATTATACGATACATTCTTAACAAATTAGGTAACGAAAAGGAACAGTAGTTAATAACATTGACAATCGATATTGTTTTACACGTTATCACGATTTTGAGTAAAAGTTTTGTAATTCCAATTATCGTAACGCACACTTGTACCTAATCTACTTTGCCAGTCTTTTGCTTTCATTTATAGTTAGTCAAACATAACTACGCTATTATAACTTCAAAATATGATTAACTAAAAAAAAAATCAAAATCCTTTGGTAAAGTTCCATACAACTTAATGTGGTACAATTTAGCCGACTAGGTTATAGTGCTTTTAAAAAATCGGTAAAAAATATAGCTTATAAATACCGAAAAATGTTGCAAATAATTGTAATCCACACTAATTTACGCTTCTAAATAATATATTAGAAACACCCTGAGATTAAATTTAACAAAATTACAAACCAAACATACATTGTCAAAAGTTACTTGAAAACAATGAAAAAATACTTTTCAAAATAAAACACACGTGTTTGTTGTCACGGCAAAAACCAAATGGCCGATAAATTGAATTTAGTTGTGTATCGCTGAGTGTTGCAAATACAGACATTCAATAAATACTTTACGAAATATGAGGGTGGTACAATTTACCCGGCGGTACAATATACCGAACTCTCCCCTACATGTGCTTTATGCGTTGTTTATCCATTTTCAACCGACTTCAAAAAAGGAGGAGGTTCTCAATTCGACCCGTATGTTTTTTTTTTTTTTTTTCTNCTAAAACGTAGAAAAATAATTACTAATTACCTACTTATTTATTAGGACGAATTATTAATATTTATGTAGGTATACCATGATTGATACTTTTGGAGTCGGTGCAGGCAAACTTTACATGTTTCATAATCTTGGCACCGAATCCAAAAGTATCAATCATGGTATACCTACATAAATATTAATAATTCGTCCTAATAAATAAGTAGGTAATTAGTAATTATTTTTCTACGTTTTAGTGTAGGTTTTTTGGAGTCGGTTTTATTTTTTTTATAAAATTTTACTTATATGATACCTAAGTCTACAGTAAGTAAAAAAATTCTATAGCAACATTGTTAATCGCTCTACTACCTTGCTATCTTCTACCAGTATTAATTCATAACTGCAATAATAAGCCTTCGGGCTCCACTATCACGCGACAGCGCCGCCGCCCGCCATATTTCCTGGAAGCCGACGACAAGCTTATCTGCTTAGGTAATTGGTGTTTCACAAAAACCCAGTCCCAGAACGTTATTTAATTCCCTAATTGTTGTATCGTGCTGAAGCTATTTCACAGGAGTATAGTTTGGCGATTGCTATCGTAAGTTTTGCCGGTTTTGCGCACGAAAATAAAAAATATTTGGAAGTTTGATGGTGGTGGTCTCACAGTTTTTTTGGAGATTGATACCTACTATAATATAACGTGAAAACTCTGCATTATAATGGCGACTATATAAACGACAAACATATATACCTACTCACATTAATAAGTTAATAATGAAAACACTATAAAGTGACACGACGTATTACTTGTTGCTGAAATTAATCTCTAGTAGGATTTGAACCTAAAACCACCTACCAGGTTTGATGGACCTGAGCGAAAACCTACTTATCATTGTACCTAGTTATCATTTCTTTCATAAATGAATGAACAGGTGAACAGAATTAACAAAGCTAATGAATATTATAAAATATTGCTAAAAAAATAATTTACCTAGGTAAGTACTTGTCGTTAAAAAGCTACCAAAACTTTTATTACATTTAAGTCAATAAAGATATAAAATATTTTATTTTTATAATTTATTAATACATTGATAAAATAAAACATTCAAAGTAAAATTTAAGTTAACTACGAATTTCACAAAATGGTAGACTCGCATACAAAATAAAAGTAACAAAGAGACTCTCATACAGCGCCATCTATACAAAGCGAGCCGAACTGTTTCAAAACTAGAACCACCCAAGATTTCAGCGGCGCCACTATGCGTTTAGAAGCGCTATGATTGTAGCAAATGCTTTTGTCAAGAGAGGGCGCTGTTCAAAAAAGTTTTGTGAGTGTTCTGTGTTATTGATTGTTGCATGGTTCCCTACTGTATTTCACATTGTTATGATATTATTAGAATCAGAGTTTAAATCTTACTGCTAATAATAATTAGTTGCCCAAACTAACAACGGTTAAAACAAAGAAAACTAAAAATTTTTAGTTTTTGTTAAGTAATTTTACCTAGTAACATTACTTATTTATTTCTGTTATTCATAATTTATCTTTAATTTATTTAAAAAATCACATTTATCTTCAAAACACTCACACATTTCCATGGAGTAAAATAAAAAATGTTTTATTGATTCAAAAATTTTGTAGGTATGCAACCGTAGATGCAACATTAGGATGTATTTTTCTTCCAATGTAGCTGTAGGCCAATAGCGGAATTATTTAATTTTGTCTCTTCCCTAATTTCAGTTCAAGTCGATTAAACGAAATTAGTACAACTATTTTACAATCGAACTGGACTCAGTTCAGAGGAAAGTACTTAAGTACAGACAGAGCGAAACAGAATTAAGACCAACAAATAAATGGCAGAAAAACCAGGGTATCCCTAGCGAAAAGTGGATGCGGCAAAAGCTGCAAATGCGGACTTTCTACGTGCGGGACTGAATAGCCAAATAAGTAGGATCCGTATTAGAGATGAAACGGATAGTTGTTTGGCCGGATACCGGATACCGGATATCCGGCCAGCTGCTAGGCCGGATAGCCGGATATCCGGCGGCCGGATAGTTGGCCCATTGTCTCGTTGCATTTCGTGACGAGATTAGCGCCGCACAGGTGCTTCGAACGCGATTAGTGAGTCTATTAGTAGATTAGACTAGTCACACTTTCCGAAAATCGAATCCGTCCGAATAAAATGTCAGATTTTGCTACTTGTCTACGGGGCATATCAATTCAGGTGATTTCGGTTGCTATAGTGAGTGTGTGATTGAATAGCGAAAATTAAATTAGTTTACTTGCTGCGTAATCTGACTGAACTGCATGCATCATATTGTCACCAGACCATCTGCATCAGTGAAAAAAAGATCGCCTTTTTATTAGGCAATATTTCGACATTAACGGATGTTTACTATTTATGTATTCGTCATTAGAGTGATTAGCCCAGAAAAAAAATTTAATTTTTTGAAAGGCCTGAATATGGCTTTTTTTTGTAACTTTTTGGACTTTAAATCAAAGCCGTCATTATTATAAGCCATTTTATTGATATTTACGTCAAAGATTAATATATTTCATTTTATTAATAGGAAAATATCGTAGTTTTTTAATATCCGGTATCCGGCCGGATAGTGAGTTACTATCCGGTATCCGGCCGGATAGTAAATTTAGGCCGGATATCCGGCCTACCGGATAGTTACCGGATATCCGTTTCATCTCTAATCCGTATCCCCTACCCACTCTCCGTGGAATGCGAATGTTGTTTAGCAAAACATTTGCTAATTTTTTAAGCGATACAAAAAGAGTCAGTAAAAAGCTAAATAATAAGTTTGGTGTTACCTACGTCCAGATAGAGTATTTTGACTTGAAAGGTTAGCTTTAACCTATCGTTTACTGAGGTATATCTAAGTATGGACGAAACACATCGAAGTAATCGGTGATATTGTAGATAAATGTTCAATTTTGCAATTACTTACTTATCGTAGGCAAACCATATTTCAAAATGCGGATAAATGTATGGTAATAGCTTAATATTATTAATTTTAAAATGTTTAATTATTAATCAATTTAAATGTTTGCTTTTTAATATTATGCAAGGTTTAACTTTCAATAAATTTAACTGCGCACAGTTGTTTATTTTGGCTATCGATTATTTCCCAGAATATTGAAAATTTGCTCAAGAACCAAGTTCCGTTCCATATCAGAGCCTTTGATTGCGTTTGAATTAATAATCTCTACCCCAAATGCCTTTACGGTATTATCTAAAATTTAGGACAGGGCCTCAATCAGTTTTGTATGGAAGGGTTTCGCTGATCGCATCTATTGACTAGGCTTCACTATGCTCGCATATTCCATGACCCAATATACCGTGGCAGATTAAGGCAGAGTTGCACAACCTAACTTTAAAGTTAACCGGCGTTATTTGTATGGAGCTTGGCAGATATTTGACGTTTGTCAATATTAAAGTAAGATGGTGCAACCCAGCCTTAGTAAATCTCATATTTGGTTTATATTGGTATGCTACACTTACTCGTACCTACGTAATTATTAAATATATTACCTATTACAGTGTGAACCTATGATAATAATTATAATAAAAATAAACTTTTTTAAAAACAAGCTTTTATTCTGAATTTCGAAAGTTTGTATCGCGCATGGAATTTATTCCTCTTTTTCTCTGTTTGCGCTACAAGCTTTCGAAATTCAGAATAAAAGCTTGTTTTTAAAAAAGTTTATTTTTATTATAATTTTATTTTACACTTTTTAGTTATATCTTAATCTCAGGACCCTGGACGTTATCTAACACTAAAGTGCTCGAAAAGACAAATCCAACGAACCCAAACTCGATGAGTTTCCGCCGTTTTGTTTAGGAGTTCCTATGGCCACCTCCCGACTCCATCATCAGACCAGCTCAATGGTACCATAATATTGCATTGTCATCGGACTTACACATGTATGCAAAATTTCAGCTCAATAGGAAACCGGGAAGTGGGTCAATTTTAAGTTGCAAGATTTGACGACAGACACCAGACATGTGAAAGTAATAAAAAGCTTGTAATAACTAGGTATTGATTATTATAATTCTTGACCTATGCATCGGATCAACATTGCTTAACATTCCCTTTGGAACACGGAAACATAATGTAGTAGGTTTCGGTTAATGAGGTCAATTCAATCTTGTAATAAAGTGCTAATCAAGGAAAATTAGTTAAATATACTTAGTTAAAACTATTATTCTAGCACTGTTTCATATCGAAACCAAAGGTTTCTTTCAAGAGAGTCCAACTTTAACCGCAGGAAAATTGATGCTTTACTTATTTTCTAACTTTTAGAGTTTGTGATTCCGATAATATTTCCTCGCTTCTACGATCCCACCGTACACACCACATCGCACGGATAGGAAATTCATATCCGAGTTTGCAAATCTGCGACCATCCATCTATCGTGCACACAAGAGCTCAGGGTATCCTATCCAGTAACGCCGCAGGTCATCCCGGGTAGCCTGTGACGTCATATTTCACGGCCCTGCTGCAAGAGTTATGGCCCGCATCGCCTGCGCTTGTATTGGTGATGCAGGTTTTGTTGAAGCGTTGAACTTCTGAACCTTAATACATGATTGGAACATTAATTTGATAGATAGGTACTTTAGGTATATTGTTTGCACGCTGTTGTAACTGCAAGACATATTTTTTCTATAATCTACTTTCAATTGAAATTTTTACTCAGAAATAAGTTATCACCCACTAAACAATATTACCCAAGTAGCAACAGATTATCTTCATAAGGCATTGTAGATATCTTGAAGACTAGTAGCCTAATTCCAGCCGTTGTCTTGGCCAAGACAATAGTCGCACTCAAGAAATCTTGAAGTTATGCCCCAAGACAATGGTAAGCAAAAAAGGGCACAATCCTTTGGAAATCACTGAGACAGAGTTAAGATAACGCTTAAGGCAGACTTAAACCCTAATTAAGAGTGTAGTTTTAAGAATTTCTAAACAAGTACTATAATATAACTTGTAGTATGACTGTAGACAAGGAAATAGAGTTGAAGATATCTTGAATACTTATTTAAGAGTAATAATTATTTTTACAGCTAAGGTTTATTTAACTTCATGAAGAACTATGTAAGACACTTTTTATTAAAGAGGAACTTTAATTTAGTAACATTGTGATCTTTAACACTAAATCAACTTTAGATAAAGGTTAATGAAAATGGCGATTAAATTATTTTAATAACTAATTTATATTATGTCTAGAATAGACCGTGAATGTCATTTTTGCATAGGAAATATAAAACGCATTGNGGGTACTCATCTGCCTACTATAATCTATTCTAATATTATATATGTAGCTGAGAGTTTGTTTGGTTGAACGCGTTAATCTCAGGAACTATTGGTCCGATTTGAAAAATTCTTTATCGAGGAAGACTTTAGGCTATAACATTACCCTACAGCCGCAATAAGGGGTAAAGAAAAATGTTGGCAAAAGCAGGAAATATACCTAATTCAAACTACTTATTTTCACGCGTACAAAGTCGCGGGCACAGCTTGTAAAGAAACCCGTACATCTCTCTATACTCGTTTACCTAACTAACCCAAGCTGGGACTGGGTCACCTTTCCATTAACTAAAAGGGCGTCTCAAGATGAACCACTATACATAAGAACTGCTGGACATTTGCCCTATCGCGACGAAGACAAATTAAGTGCGGTAGTGAGGTTCTGGATTAGACGCGTTGACAGAGACGCGTTTAACTATTCTGCTAGTTTAGGATGCGAGCCATTATATCGAGGTATTTTATCGATTTTTAACGATATATTTGTCATTAAAAATCATCGATAAGATTATATCGTGGCGTGCATCCTAGGCTCACTAAAATGATAACATGTAGGTACGTGCGTTTAGCTATTCTGCTAGCTTAGGATGCGCGCCATTATATCATTTAATCGAGGGATTTTATTCACTTTACACGATAAACCCATACATTTGTCGTCAAAAATCATCGATAAGATTATAATATAGTGGCGCGCCTCCTAAGCTGGCATGTCACTAATGGTAACGCGTATAGCTATTCGTATATTCTTTTATCGACTTTCGACGATAAGCCCATACATTTGTCATCAAAAATAATGTCGATAAGATTATATCTTCGCACGCATCTAGGCTGGCATGTACTAAAATGGTACACGTACGCGCATTTAGCTATTCTGCTACCTTAGGATGCGCGCCATTATATCCTTTATCGACTTTAGACGATAAACCCATACATGTATCGTCTAAATTATCAATAAGATTATATCGTACTGAAACTGAAATGATAACGATAAAATTAGAGCACGGTGACCTTGCAAGGTGTGTGCGACCTAATAACATACTTATTTGTGAATGCATTAGGCATAGCAAAAGAATAAGTCGAGTCATGATTGCTATCGACTTGATCGCTTCGATGGAAGGCTACCGATTTATTAGATTGGTTTGTATCATGTCTATTCGTGTAACCAAATAGGTACCCCCAAAACGTATAGTGAAAAAAGACTGTGGAGTATCAGTACAAGGTAGGTACTAATGTACGCGCAGATCCAAAATTACTAAATAAAAATCGCGCTTTTCTCTATATTTTTTCTTTACTTAGTTGGTGCAAATTTATTATTATGTCGTGGGCGGACATCAGTGAGTAAGTAAGATGAATGATACGTGATTCAGCACTTTCAAAATGTTGAAACTGTTGAAAGGCCTCTTCCACACATTTAACATGAATTGGCTTCACTCTAAACTATCATAATCTATTCGCTTCAGCAGTTTCGCCCACATCATTTTGCCCCAACTTTTATGTAAATATTAGATCAATTAAGTGCGTAGAGTTCTTGCAAATCACGAAGGCGAGTGAGTTTTACTTGTGTGTGTACATGTACATGTACATAACGATAGTGTACCTAATGTTTATCAAAACTTTTGATAAACGAACAGTAGCGAGCCACCACACATGTAAAGCTCATTCGCCCTTGTGAATTGCAGCAACTATGGCTAAAAAGCTAAAATAATCGTAACGAGAAACCCAGAAAGTAAATTAAAACTATCCTAATAGTTCTATAGTATAACGAAATGTAATGAAAACATTGGAAGGGCGTAGATAAACACTATCTTTCGTCCGTAACTAAATTCTAGTTAATTGTTATTTCTGGGATAGGTACTCGTACATGTCCTATGTAATACGGTCAAATTATCTTGTAAGTTCTCGTAGATACATTTTTACTGGGTTCCAAGAAAAAGAAAGCTAAGGGAATAACGCTAATTGCTTTATAGACTACTACTAGAAGCAAGTATAAGGCTGAAACTACACTAAAATGTACCTAAAATGCCTATGACGATGTGGTCATCGAGATTTTTGAATCATTCGAAGTCCAAATTGCATGCAACATTTAAAAATACAACCATAAACATTATCAGAATTTGAGGTCAAAGCTTCAGTAATACCTACCTTAGTATATTTTTTCTTCGAATCCAATTCCACTACTAGAGCGATCTGTCATCAACATGTTACCCAGAAACCTATTTGTAAAAATAAGTCACTTAAGACGTTCGGTGGCAAATTCTCACAAAATCAACTACTGCTACTTAATCAAACGTCCCCGCCAGAGGATTAATCCATTAACCCGTTGACAGAAACAAAATGAAATAATAATTCGTCGATTCGTACAGGATGCGTATGTCGGCCCCATCAATCTCCTTCCCGTTGGCAGTACATTTAGCTCCTTAATTAAAACGCCACCAGATGGCACCGTCATAGGTTTCAATTAATACTCGTCACAACAAAATTGGTGAACTATTTTATTATTCATCAAAGTTGCGATGACAAATTGCGTTTCAGCGAACGGTTACTGAATTAGGACGTGATGAAAATGACGTGTGTAGAGTGGCAATTAGATGGGAGGTGGTGGAGGAATGTAAATCCATACTAATATTGTAAATGCGAGAGTAGCTGTCTGTCTGTTTGCACACTCAAACTGCTGACATAATTTTGATTTTGGTACATGGATAGAAAAAACCTAGAATAAAGACATACTTAGGCTGGGTTGCACCATCTTACTTTGACTGTAACAAACGTCAAAAATCTGTCAAACTCTACACAAAAATCACGTTAAAGTCAAAGCTTGGTGGTGCAACTCAGCCTTAGAATACCTATACGACAAATATGTCATCTGAAAACGAAGGAAGGAGGGAAAGTTGTGGAATGCATATTGTGAAAACTTACTTATATGAAAACATTTTCATGCCTGTTTATGTTTTTGATAAAAAGTGTTTTTGATCGAGAAACCTGTGAAATTCACGTGTGTGAAAGCGCCAGTAATATTGTAATTACTAATGCAATAGTTACCTATTAGCTGTTTTGTTCAAAACTGTGTTCACCTAAATAAAGCGTTACATTATTTTGATAACTATAGTAGAGTTTTCCCTGAGCTAGTTTGCTCGATGGGCTTATACACACGGACGTGTTATTTCCTCCACTTACGTATTTGTATTGTTGCCAGCGATTGTTTTGTTAACAGATTAAGGTTAACATTGATTTTGATAAAGATAACAAGATAATGCTGTACTTAGAACTACGGGACAGATTCTGAAAACCTTTGAATTTATTACGTAAGTACTTTTTCTTAGTAATAGGTGTTCGTGACACACAAAAAAATTTACGGTTTATTAATACCTACTAGATAGTATTGAATAAGTCAACGTAGTGAAATGAATCTCATCAAGAGTGGTGAAGTTTGTAAATTGACTAGGAAAAAATACCGATGTTGATCTTCAGGTAAAACCACAGATTTTCCAAGAATTCCAAAAAGGTAATAATGTTTTAGTAATTTTGTTTGGACATGACTTGTATATTTCAAGGACGAAATAGTAAACTAAATAGTCATGAAACTACTTGGGGAAATCTCGGTACATCGAATGACTTGCTGTAAAACTGTAAAAATAATTCCCACGCGCGAAGTTGTACAGTCAGTTTAAAATAAAAAAGTAACACTTCTAACTTGCCTTATATATTCCCAAGTACACTACACCTCGCTGACCTGAAAGTGTAAAGTTCCGTGGGTGTTTGCAAGTCTACTTGCAAGAATAATTTGGAATACCTCCATCACTTTCATATATCTTGAGATCTAAGGCGTGTGAGAGAGACGGATAGAGTTGAGTATTGAAATCGTCTTACAGAGTAGGGCGTTTGATCTTATCCATGGCAAGCATGCTACGTGCGCTTAACCACTTTAACCCACTTCTTAGTCATGCCCTGGTATTTGCGGGGGTGCATTTAAATTCAACCAAGTTTTGCTGAGTTTGCTTGATATGCTGTTATTACCAATCCGATGTTAGCGCTGTTTGTAATGGTTTTAAGTGATACGTTGCAGAATATTAAAGTTTCGAAGAAATAGGACTAGTAGTAGTTAGTAGACTATTAGTAGACTAGCGAGAAGCAACACAAGAATGTAACAACGACGTTTACAGAATACATATGGGCTCGTACTGTGGACTTTTAAATATGTATAAAGACGGAAGAACATGGCAATTCAAATAAGTGTTAGAAGTTAGCAGTCTATTAATGTGGTTTTCACTATAACAGTTTTTTCTAGTACCAAAATTCTGAGCAATTAAAAGCAATTGCGATTAAATTCAAGACTTCACGTTTCTAAAGTTATTTTCAGGCTTAAAATGTACCTATCGATTGGTCGATTACTGTTAAATCAAAAAACCCTCTAATCTGTATCCGTATCTTTTTTAAATACTCAAAAAAGCAATACTTACCTAGTATCGCTACCGTAACACGGTCGTTTTTATTCCGCAACGCAAACACGCTACGATATCGCACTCCAAAACGCCCATAATCCGAGAAACTTGAAAAAATCCAATAAACCCTACAGCCAACCACTAATCGGCTTGTCACCGCCACACACCGGCATTGGATCGCGATTCACGTAGTTGCAATCTGCATGCCCCGATTTAGGGGACCTAAAAAAACATTTTTACAAGCGAGCGTTCCCCACTTTCGCGAATTATCATGTCGGTGGAAGATTCAAACTGTGATTTGTTTGAGCTAGGAGCACGGTGGACGTGAAGAGATTATTTCGGCCCGTTCCGATGTTAAACAGGGATGTATTCCGAAAAGGCTCGAACAGGAGTCGACAGCACAGATTGTGTACATTTTTATTGCAAAATAGCTCTTATTACAAACTCATAAGATTCCTAATGTTCAATAATGTTCATCTTGTGTAAAAATGAAGTACTCGTATAATAATCATATCAATGATACAAACTGCTGTTCACGGAAGACTAGTATTGCACTAACTTACATGTAGGTATTTTATTTTAGAGACTGATGCCTCTCCCAAGGCATTCCGGATCTCCCGCTTCTTTGATCCAACCGTTTCCAATTTTCCTGAGGTCATCGGTCTATCCAGCAGGTGGGCGTCCTAAGTTTATCTTGTCATGAACGCCTACGTTATTCTACAAATACCTAATGTTAATTGTAAATGCAAAGAAAGCCAGTTTGTCTGTTTTGTTTATTTATGATGTTTTTCCACCCACGGCACCTAGTCTGATTAGATAGATTGGACTAAGACTCCTCGCCCACGGCAATTTTTTGTAGTGATGCTGTCGCGCGTTTCGTAAACGAGCGACGGCATCGCTACTAACGCGCGTTAGTCGCATTTACAACGCACTACAGAAGCGATGCCAACGCGCTACTAACGCGCTATAGCAGCGCGACTGTATCGATGCAAACGCGTGACCGTGTCGGACGACATCGGGGAAAGAACGGAGGGAGGGTTACTGAATCGCTTTTGCACGCGACAGAAGCGCGTTTATATGGGCGAGGGCACACATCTAGCGACCGCATTGCGATTTGCGACTGTATAGAGGCAAACGCGCTACAGAATAGTTAGAGCGCTTTCACATTTAGGCGATTTAGCAGCGCGACAAACGCGCGACAGACGCGCTGCCGAAAATTTCATACCTACTGTGTGACAGCGGATCCCTTCACATTATAAAAACGCCGCTGCCGCGCTAAAGTCGCGCAACTAACGCCCTAATATGAAAGCGCTCCTACTACATCGCTACAATAAGTCGCCGTGGGCGAGGGCACACAGCTAGCGACTGCATTTGCGACTGTATCGATGCAAACGCGCGACAGAATCGCTACTGCATCGCTACAAAAAGTCGCCGTGGGCGAGGGGCCTAAAGGGTACACTTCACCTTCCTGACGCAAGAAACTCGCGGAAAATAGGATCATGTTACTGTTTTCTTTGACGCAAAATCTATATCAAAGACTTATTTCTACCGCATTTGGTTTCGTAAATAGGTGTCTTATAGGGCGTATTCCTCACAAAATATTTGTATGTAGGCATGGAACCATCATAGTAAAATTAGCAATTAATTTGACATCTGGAGTATCTTAACACACGCTTTGAAAAGCCTGATAAGAACTCTTTCAGAAAGGCTTAGGCTTAGTTGCACCACCTAACTTTAACGGTAATTAAAACGAAAACCGGTGCTTTTTGTATGAAGTTTGACAGATTTTTGCCGTTTGTCAAAGTTAAAGTAAGATGGTGCAACCCAGCCTAATTTGCCATACGATTTTACATGCGTTACATTTTGTGCTTCGGTAAGTGAACGCACAAAATGTCCTTTTAAAGCATGTATGCGAAACTTTATGCGCGTCTACATAAGAATGTAGTTCCTAATTTAATTTTGTGGTCTGCGCCTAGAAAAATAAGCATAAATATCTAGGCCTAATGATAGGTGTATTGTTTGAAGCCTAAAGTGCTACAAAAATATAAATTCGGTCTACTGTTACAAGGTACAAAGGCAGCGAAGTAGCTAACCACTTACAACGATATTAAAGTATAAATTTGACACGACTCAAATTAATCTTACACCAAGCCAATACACGGGGATGGTGATTTTAATAAAGAGAAACCTACTCGCACCAAGATTGATGTGGCAAAAAATTTCCAGATGAGAAAAGGAATTTGGGAGACGCCTCTTTGCAATATTAAAAGTATAACGTTTAATAAGTTGGGGTGGCGTGCTGTTTAAGTGACTGGTTAATGCTTCTGGCGTTTTTAACCCTTGAAACAGCTTGATAGTAATCGTGATGCGGCAGTTTTGTGACGTTTGTGAAAAATACGAATGTTTTTGTTTCGAACTACGCTCAAATTGGGAGGGGGTGTTTTACAATGAGAATTGATTATTATTTTTGTTGCGGTAAATGTTTAATTGAAATCTTGGATTTGTTATAATGACTTTGTTGTTGTAATAATTTTGTCGATATAGACTGTTTCCGATTATAAAATTAAAACAATACCTACCTGTCAATGAAATTATTAACATGGTCCGACTTTAATTTTCGCTCTGTATCTTATCGCCGTGTAAGCATAAGATGGTTAAAAATACTCCAAAATTAAATGCGTTATGTATCAGTTCCACGGATTCCCCTGGCGTGAAAAGGCGATTACAGATAGCATTTGAAAAAAGATACAACCGAACCCGACATTCGAATACAAAACGTTTTAAAGCTATCTCCACAACAACTGCCTTTTAAACGAGCGCCACGCAAGTTTCGCCGTGGACTGATTTATACCGACTGTGCTGTCTGAGTGACAGTGACAAATGACGTCACGCGGTCACGCCGTGTTTTGCGTCACTTGCTTGCATTGAGCTTGTGACGTCACATATCTCGTATCTCCTTGTTTATGGCCCGTCCGAGTATTTGAGTTATGGCGCGTGTGTCTACAGAGTGACGTCGTGGAAGATGGATTTATGAAAGTGTGCGAAGAAGAATATTTTATGTGAGATATGAACTGTTTTATGACAATGTTTGAAGTCGTTTAAACAACCATTCTACGGTATTCAATCGAAATGTCAAGAAAGAAAAATGATTGCAATACTTAAACAGTTTTTAAAGGAACTACGAATATGAGTAGGTTTGTTTGACTCTACCGAATAATGTATGACATGACTAATTCTTTTGAGGATTGAAGAATGAGATAACAAGTAAACAAATTAAAATAAGCGCGCCTAATATCTTTTTTCTACTAATGGCAGATTCTATAGATTCGATATCTATAGATTCAGTAAAATCTTTTTTTTTTCACAAAGGGGAAGCTCTTGGCCTGTATCTCACCTGCTGGAAAGTGATGATCAGGCCGAAGGTAGAAGCGACCCTTGCCCGAAATCCTCAACCACAGAAGAACTGGCTATCTTGCCTCTTACTGCCGGAATACAACAATGCATTATAACATTGTTATGTTTGTAAGTAATTAGTATTAAATTATTTATAAATGACCCAACCTCCCAAAAAGAGGTTGAAGGTTAACATGAACCCAAAATACTCGTTCGTAACTCGACAAAACCTAACGCATAGGGCTCGAGACACTCATCTACTTTCATTAACACGTCGAAGTTTTAATGATGATGAATCACGTTAAACGTGTGTTTAGAATCGTATTAGTCGTGTGTAGGTTAAACTGAACAGACACACCGTTTTGACGACATGTCGAAAGATGTCTAAAGGTGTTTGTAGATAAAGGCCCAATAAATCATCGAAGACGACAACTAATGTTCGAATGTATGTAGTAATGTACAAAATTAATTAGTCATAGTTAGTATTTGTCCTCAGTAGGTAAGCTTGTAAAGTGTAGTTTGAAGTAGGTAGTTCTACATTATCTAAAGCTTCAACCACACCCATCGCCGGCGCGATCATAGGCCAACGACAGGTGGCGCGACCCATGAAAGTCCGCGCGACCTATCATTGGCCTATGATCACGCCGTGATTGCGCCGGCGATGGCAATCTGCACGCGTTGGTGTGGTTGAAGCTTTAGACGTTTTTATAATGCGCTTCTCTATAAGTCTATATCGCAGCTGCAATATATAATAGCTCCTCAACTGCTAAGGGAGGTGGCATTTTCACAACACGCTTATCTTAGACTTAATGTCAACAAACGCATCCATTGTGTGTTATGTGGTATTTCCCCACGATAAATAGTGATGGAAGGTACAACTCAACGTTATAGCAGGCCTATTCAATTGTTTTCCGATTAAAACGTCCCTGGAAAAAAATTAAAATTACGAATTCATAGTAAAAGCAGGCCTGTTCATCTCCGCGAGTTTACATCTAAAACAAAACACGCACGATGGCCCACCTACAGGATACTATTCGACAAGGCCTCACATACGAGCGAACTTGACTCACGCACGCGTATTCTTGTGTATGATGGAAGAAAATAAAGAAAATGGTGTACTAAATACTGTGCAGTATTTAACTGCCTAAATAATAATAAAAACACAGAATGTACTTTTTTAAGTTGCCTCAAGACACTGAGAGGTAAATAAGTAGTGAATATTATTCATGATAATTCATGCTAAATCATGTATTTCCTCCGCCATTTTCCGCAGTTTGGCACCTCACGTCACATCATTTTACCGAAGTCAGCCCTATAGCTTCGGCGCAATGCCGATCACTGACGTTTGTCAACAAAATGGTGCTTGACTCTTGAGACAGGCTAAATTACACCATATTGTTAATTAAGCATACATTTTTTTAAATACCTTCGCGAAGTAAAACTTCTGTACGTAGTACTTATTATTATTCTGTGGTTATAGCATTTTTATCGTACGAGTCTTTGGTAAGTAAGTATATCTAGCATATGAGCAGTTATTTCAGCAGTTGAACAGTCTAGTTGAGCAGTGGGGAAAAAGGCGGAGCACTCTTCTTCATAATAGTAAAATAGTTTCGACCCATCATCAATGGATGAAGGAATGAGGAAACGAGGTAAAAAAGAAACTTTTGGGCTTTTGTAAGTGGCCCACCTGTTTTCCTTTAACACGCATCATAGCAAGTACAAATATTTTTTGCGTCGGACTGTGGATAAGGCAGTTAAGTTCAAAATATGATCGGAACTTAAACCCGTAATCACAAACGATACTTGCTCAAGTGAAGCAGAAAATTGAACGCATAGCGTTGAATAGGGCTCTGCGATTGGTTCGTGTGTCACCCTATGCGTTAGGGTGGAGCGTCATTGTATGATGTTAAAATTACGTAAGCGAACTTGAATACCTGCTAAACGTTGCATGAGAACAAGATAATTTATTTTATTTTTAAAATGTATTTTTGAGCCCTCTACCGCGCCTATTAATGCCTATTAAATGTGCTAATCTACTATTCACCCTGTGGTACGTGTAATGAGACTCGTCTTCGTTACTGGATAATTACTGGGGCCATTAATAACGCACTGTCGGCATGTGACGTCGTATTAATTTGGCGTCATGCGCCTTGACACTAATATCATAACTCGATAAATTAAGGATTGCGATGCGATGTGCAAGTAATGAGAGGCATTATGTAAAGGCACGTGTGATTTTATGGATCAGATTAGGAGATAGCTTAAATTATTTCGTTCTAAAAGCATTTGCAGCTTCAATCTGGAGTAGGTATTAGTGTATCATTAGTTACCAGACAATAATCAAGTCTTTTTCTCGTTTTGTTCCAGTAAGTAGTATTTCCATAAACAAATGAAACCGGCATCAATCAATCTAAGGCCGAGTTGCACCACCTAACTTTTACCGTAACTTTAACAATAACCGGTGTATTTTGTATGGAGTTTGACAGATTTTTGACGTTTGTCAATGTTAAAGTAAGATGGTGATGCAACCTAATTAAACCTAAGAGATTTCACATAAATACTCATATGGGAATTTTATGCTCATCTGTATTGTGATCTAAAGTTTCGTAGCGTCTACGAGCGATCGTAGCTAGTTTCTCGTAGTCCGTAGCTTATTACGTAGCACGTAGCACAGCTCTGAACTTTTAACATTCATCTTCATAGCAATAAGTATCTTGTTTTGAACTGCTGTATATATTTGGTATTTAATCTTTGCATCATGACATGGACGTTCTTAAAGCGAATGCTATAAAGTACATATATTTCTGAACTCAAAGGTAGTAAAATTCTATTTAATTTTAGCGAGAAACTTAGGAAGAAAGCGACTTTAAAATAAAAATAAAGGGTCTCGGGCTCTGTAGCACAAGTGGGCTGAGGCAGCCTAATGACTAAATAGTGGCGATAAAACTAAGTATTCGAAATTCATGAATTAAAAAGGAACTTATAAACGAGTTGGGCATTTTATTACATTACAAATATGCTCAAATCATTTCAAGATTGTACTACGTGTGTGGAAAAGTAGGAACATTTAGTAGATCCATAGCGTCGCGGCCTACGGTGCACTATAGCCAGCTCCTTTCATGGCGCGCGCCACTCTTCACGTAGGGCTGTCTGGTTTCTTTTGTTTTTATTTTGCATCGAAGAAAATTAAAATTCGAATGTTCTAACTTTTTAAGACCAGAGCATTTTTCTTTTCTTTTGTTTTTCGATGTTCATTTGTTTTCTGAGGTGCAAGTTTTTTTTTATATCCACAACGAGGAAGCTCTTGGCCTGTATCTCACCTGATGGTAAGTGATGATCAGGCCGAAGGTGGAAGCGAGCTTCACTCGGAATCCTCAACCACGGAGGTTAGATTTATTAACAAGAGAGATAGAGACGTTGAAATTTAACAGGCAGCCAGCACCTACTAGTTTAATTTGCCTAAGTACCCCTAAGATGTTTTTATGAAGTACTCTTCGACTTTTTTATGTATAAATTTTTAGTAACCTACACTAAAATTACTAAAATTGATATTATAAATTAGAATCCTCCTTTATTCTTCTGATTAAATTCATTGCAGGTTCTTAATTGTATCGTTCTATTTTTGGTACTAAATAAATAGTTTTTTCTTTCTTTCTTTCAAGACAGTTAGCTATCCCCCGGGATTACTCAACCTACATCCGTCGGGTGTCATTGGAGGCCAAGCTGTAGATCCTGGCTATCCAGGAGTTGCAATGGTCAGAAAATGCGGTGGGATAAGTGTAACAAAAAGTACAAAACTTTTTTACATCGAAAACGGGACTATTCCCACCTCTCGTCCCCACCACTGCAACTCCTGTGTAGCCAGGATCTACAGCTTGACCGCCATAAAAACCCAACCAATGAAGGTCAAGTTTGTCCCGGGGGAAAGCTAAACTGTCTTTGGACCCGCAACGAAATTAATCAGAAGAACATAGGAGGAGTTCGAAATTAAGGTTCGACTTCCCTCCATTGCAAAGCGGATGACAGGTGACAAACAAAGGTTTAAAACCTTTAAGAAAACCTTTTTTTACATCGAAAGCGAATGACAACAGTTATCATTACCTACTTCAATGTAGTCTATGAAGAATTTAGTCGTACCACTCCTCGACAGCCCTACGTGCGTCAATGCAGTCTATAGAGGTGTTTGTTTATACGTTTCACACGTCCTCAAACATGACGTGTCGCGCCAAGCACTGTTCCGCTTTCAAGTACTAAAGGATCGCTTTATAATTTGTTCATTCGATTCTAGCACTCGATATGCTGTGGTTGCGATGTTTTGTAAAATCGCGAGATATCGATTGTTGAAAAGAAATTGATTAACTTGTGAACAAATGAACTGGAATGGTCAGAGGTATCTAGTGGAGACTTTTGCTTAGCAGTTGACCATAAATACTACTACTACGTGCCAGGTAGGCTTAGGTATCTCCCTTAACCACTGACGTACGTACGTGGTACGTCGGTCAAACGGTTTTTCGTTCAAAACTTCATTTTGTGCGGGAATTTTTGCGTGTCCTTTTTGGTAGTTTCCTAGTGGCCAGAGATGCGTGTGCGACGGGAGAAAATAAATGGGTAGCATGTCCCTAAGTAGGAGAGCTAGACCACACGACGTATGTGGTACGTAACGTCAGTGTTAGTGTAACTTTTTCAACATTGCTTTTGTATGCTGGTCCATAGATAAAATTAATTGTTAGCAGTCTTATTTATTTACTTGGCCGTCTATATATAAAAAACCTTATTTACGCCAAAAAATATTACAAATGACGAAGAAATTAGCAAAAAAATCCAGTGGATGAACATTTTTATATTAGTTGCGGTTTTCGAGGACAATCATCATGATGGTTAAGGAGCTTTAGTTCGTGGCTTTGGATTTGACTTGTTCTGAAGATTTTATACCATATTTTCATATTTCCTAGCTAGTTTGAAGCACGGCAAACTGGTGACCAGGTCATCAAACAAAGAAATACTATAGAAAATAGCCTTCCTAAAATGAACTGAATTAAAAAAGTGACTTAATTTGTGAATTATTGCTATTGTGATTTTTTCCTGATTAAAACTGTTATTAATCTTTAATATGGCCAAAATAGAAGTTCCTAGTGTTATCGAATATTTTTGTGTTGATTTTTAAAAATTGGCTGTCTAACTTTTATTACATCTGGAGGATTTCACCAAATTCATACTATTCTATTAATGTTACTATGTTTTTTTTACTATCTCTGTTTAATATAAACATGTGTAAATAATTTAAATTCAAATTTCACCAAAGTTACACTCTATTGTTACATCAGGAGGTCTTCAAAGTTACGTACGTATGCCGTACGTACGTCAGTGTTAGTGTAACAAAATGACACGTCAGTGGTTAAGGGTTAAGCCACTCGTTCCTTGCAATAAATAATTCACTTTAAAAAAAACCGACTTCAAATGCGTGAACACAAAAAAAACTAAAAATTAAAAAAAAGTTCTACCCTTGGGGGTGAAATATTTTCTTCAAATTCGCATGAAACCACTCTTTTGATAATACCTATTCAACAAAAAAATAATCGTTCAAATTGGTTCATAATCGGCGGAGATATTGCGTATAAAAAAGTTAATCCCCAATTTTCCACCCTTGGGGGTGAAATATTTTCTTCAAATTCGCATGAAACCACCCTTTTGATAATACCTGTTCAACAAAAATACATATAATCGTTCAAATTGATTTATAATCGGCGGACATATTGCGTATAAAAAAGTTCATCCCCAATTTTCCACACTTGGGGGTTGTTTTTTCTATTATTAAATTTAAATGGTGGTCCCATTTAAATTTATTAATAGAAAAAACAACCCCCAAGTGTGAGGAGGAGGACCCCCTTGAGGTATTACCTATACGCCGAAAAAAGATTTGTTCAAATCGGTTCATAATTGGCGGAGTTATCGCGTAACAAACATAGAAAAAAAAAACATACGGGTCGAATTGAGAACCTCCTCCTTTTTTGAAGTCGGTTGATTAAATAACATTATAGTGACGGCGCGTGGATTGTATGTTTGTTATTCGGAGTTTACAATAATATTTGACAAAGGTAAAGTTGTTGGTAAGTAAATATTTACGTAAGCAGTTGAGGTGTAATTTCCGAGCAATGGCTAGTTTAACTCTGAGTAACAACTTTGTATACAAATTGTAATGGTTTGTTAACATTCTACTGAGGTGGTGTCTGTCAGTCGTCATTTTCAATTGTTATTAATAATCTCATTAAGGGTGAATTCGACCAAACATGAGTAAATATTAATCTCAGAATAATTCGTCAGTGTTGACAATTTTCCCATACTGAAACTGTCAATGTGCCAGTTATACCAGGAGTTATTCCCGGATAAAAGTTTGGTCGAATCGGGCCTAAGGAAGACAATGGCTGACTTAGATAAAACGCATAGAGATGTTGATATCAGTACCTACCTAATTTGTGCAATAGAAAATCTGTTCCCAACCAAAAATCACGACAATAATACTGGCCAATGTATAATAACTCATAACCGAAGCATATTAAAAGGAAGAACATTAATACAGTAGAAAACACGCCACGCCGCACTTCCATAAAGAATATTGGGTCGTCAGCTCCAACAGAGAATGTAAGACTCAGCTCATGCATGCAAAATATCCATTAACCTCACTATTATCATCCAGTCAGTTACTGTGATCGCTAAAAAGCGGGCTTTTTACAAAATGGCCGAGCGAGCACGGGACGAACTGACCGGAAAATTCGATAGCACTCTAGCGCCGAGCGGCGGAGAGTGGCGAACGAAATCCTGATATGGTATGGCCACCGTAGTGTTGCCAGATTTTACAATCGTCCAGGACATGATTTGTTTATTAATAAGTTATCAAACTTAGTTATAATGAGGTAATCTAAATAAACACGTAGGTATTCAGACATATCAAATTTCAAAGATTCTATCTCTATAGGCAGCTTCTAACTGGATAATCTGGTACTAATCATTGGAAAAGGCCTATGTTCAACAGTAGACTGAAATGATGATGATGATACATAATTTCATTCATAAGTGTGATAATAAACAGATAACTAACTTTTTTTACCCTGAGCTGATCAAAATAATATTATGAAGTCTGTCCTCGATTTTTTTTATAAAGTAGGTAAGTAAGTACTTAACAACATTAAAGAAAACAAATGCACATCAAAATTCTTTTTTGACGATACCCCAATCACTAAATTGAAAACCAAGCGCTTAGCTCACACTCAATGTAACGCATTCACTGAAACAAATATAACCGGAATGGAGTCACAGGTATTTTTTAATAAAAGCCCGTTGATTTGTTTGGACTGCCGACCATTGATGATGGAGTTTGTAACTAACACACGTTTCAATTATTTAATGGAACTTAAATGTGATCAATGGTAATAGATTCTTTGTTTGCCTTTGTCAAAAACAGTTTATTTTTAACGTGAAAGTTTTGATATAACAAAAATCACAAAGTAGAAAGTTGATTAAATAGCTGAAAACAGAACGGAACGGAACTTTATTATTAAAAGGGTGATATTAGCCTACAATGTCCTAACCAAACGGAAATAAGTAAAGCTCATCATCATAAGGTCATTAGCCCCCCCACTGTACGGTCCCCTAATTTAGATACCAGAGGCAAATTGAGGATTTGGTTGTCCCCATACTGGTCAGACGGGTTAGGAGACTTCATTGGCATATTGATTGATCCCTTAATCCCCTTTTCAACCGACTTCAAAAAAAGGAGGAGGTTCTCAATTCGACCCGTATGTTTTTTTTTTTTTTTTTCTATGTTTGTTACGCGATAACTCCGCCAATTATGAACCGATTTGAACAAATCTTTTTTCAGCGTATAGGTAATACCTCAAGGGTGGTCCCATTTAAATTTAATATTAAAAAAACAACCCCCAAGGGTGGAAAATTGGGGATGAACTTTTTTATACGCAATATCTCCGCCGATTATGAACCAATTTGAACGATTATTTTTTTGTTGAATAGGTATTATCAAAAGGGTGGTTTCATGCGAATTTGAAGAAAATTTTCACCCCCAAGGGTGGAAAATTGGGGATGAACTTTTTTATAATATACATTAAGAATATGGTCTCAATGTACTGCCTACCTTCAGTGGTAACATCAAGGTAATAATTAGTCAANAGGAAATTAGTAATTATTTTTCTACGTTTTAGTGTAGGTTTTTTGGAGTCGGTTTTATTTTTTTTTATAAAATTTTACTTATCGAGTAGACATCTACCATACTCGGAATAAAATACAGACAGTGATACACCTTGTTGTGACCCATCTAGGAACCAAACTCAGAACTGAACCTTGTTAGAAACGTGTAAGGGAGATTTCATGTTCTTATATTGGTCCCTTACACCCGTATTCACAAACGATGCTTGCTTAAGTGAAGCAGCAAATCGAACGCACAGCGTTGAATAGAGCTCTGTGATTGGTTCGTGACCCTGTGCGTCCACGCACACTGGGAGACTACATAGTAATGTTTCTATGTAGTCTCACGCCCGTGCGTTTAGTCGCTTTTTAGAGTCGACACTTACCAAAATAAATGCCTAAAGTGATTTCACTCAATTTACCTACTGATACACTGATACTGAATAAACATTTTTTCTTTCTTTCAATTTGTCCCACCTGAGAGCTGAACTCACAACTGAACCTTGGTAGGAACCACAGTGACCTAAATAACCCCTCGGGTCAAAGAGTATTGGGCTGCATTCCTTCCATTCCTCAAGTGACACCAGCTTCTGAGTGGTTCCGTGATCTGTTTGAAAAATGCGGTCCAGTGCGGATCGTCGTAATTAGTGCACGCGCGTGACCGGGGACGTAATAGAGCTAAGATATAGCTAGGAGATTATGGCAGATAGATTATTGCACTTTTAATAGACTTGAATAATACTGAATTGTTAAAGTCACGAAAATATTGTGTTAGACATACTCGTAGTAACACAAGATGCCTTCCATTGCCTAAGTTTCCGTGCAAGGAATTATGGAGGAGATGATATGGATGGATAGCTGTATGGGGATGGTTGGAAGCGATTAATATTATTTTTTATGGGTTCACAAAAATGTAATTAAGTTATGACTTGAATGAAGCTTAGCATCGAAGGTCACTAGGCCCAATAAACGTCCCCACTGGTCGCATCCAGCTATGTTTGCTAGTCATTATTTTTTTACTACTCCAACCAAATTTTCCTCTCAAGCATTTTAAGTAAGTAGCTAATACATGTACTTACTTTAATAAAATAAAAACAGATTCAGGAAAAAACGAAAACGCTATTATAAACAAACCACACCTATTTCCATCGAACATTCAACAAAAACCTTTTGCCCAAATGCACTACATTAAAGTGCCATACTCCCACAAAATTCAATCGGAATAAGCAAGTGAACGCTCCCCTCGCGGTACTTACAATGCATCTGCAGTGATAAGCCGCGCATCGGAGCCACCTGAAGTGAGGGGCTATCTTGAACTAAGGTGGAATAACAATGTCGAATGACGTTAGAATGAGGGTTTTCGCGATTGAAAAATCCGCCAGATGGCAATACGTAGACGGGAGGTCCAAATGCTGCGTGATTGGTGGATTTTGACATATCTGTCAATGTTATGTCAATAATAACCAATCATGCAGCATTTGGACCTCCCGTCTACGTATTGCCATCTGGCGGATTTTTCAATCGCGAAAACCCTCATTGAGCGAAAATCCTGCTCATGTAAGACACAAAGTTTAGATTGTGATAAAACGTGGTTTGTACTGCATGTCAACTTAGATTGTGACTTAGAGTAGGCGCACACCGTTGATTTTTCGTCGGCCGATAGTTTAGTCGGGCAGTTGATCAGTATGGGCATGTATGGGAGTGCGCACACTACGCCGATTCGATTTGGCCGATTCTTCATACAATTTAAAATCGGGCACAACTATCGGCCAACTAAAAATCAACGGTGTGCGCCTACTCTTAAAATTCGAGTTTATTAAAGAAAAATTAATGAAAAATATTTTTTGAAAGTTCATTTTGGAAACACTGAAATCTAAACGTACAATATTGAGAATTTTATGTAAACTTTTATATTGCATTGACATTACATTGCATCTCCGGTCACAACCCTAACACCGTATTCTTGTAAAGTGTATGTACGGTGTACATGAATGAAATTTGAGATACTTGAAGCTTCTAGAGACTAATATCGAGTAGCAAAATAACATTATCATAATTCCATTATGATAATGTACCTAGGGTGTCAGGGTTTATACGGGGCTTACATTGTGTGGTAGGGTACGAATTATCTACATCGTCAAATAATACAATGTACATAAAGTGAATTTATTAAACGCGATGTATAAAATGTAGCTAATTAAATTCCAGCTTTCCTTTCCCGATTACAAAAAATAACATGATTTGATTCCATCAATTCCATGGTTTAATTATTTTAAAATATTGATTTCGTCACATGTTCAAAAGCAACAATAACGATAACATTTTTATTCCCACATTAAGGCAAAAAAAACCTTGTAGTACATAGATATTCAGAATGTCTTTAATTTCTTCCCAAACTTCTACCCGCTTCCAAGTCATTAGCCACCAGAATACCCCCCCATCCCCTGTTGTTTCCTTTTTTTCTCAACTACTTGTGCGTACGGAGTGTCGGCGGGTGTAAATTGAAACACTTGCAAATTTAGCCCATACATTATTCATGTACCAAACACCCCAGCAGCGGGCTGACAGCTCGCGAGAACTTCTCAAACCGAAGGCAAAATAAAGGTAAACTCACTATAAATACGTCGGAATGACAGGTATTGAACTTGATTTAGGGACCAGATAAGATAAGGTGAGAAGGGCACTTTCCGACCGCTTTTCCGAGGTTTTCCTTGAACGGTTTTCAATAGTTGGCACGGATGTTATCAAATGATTTTTAAGGTTTTCTAAAGAGTATCAGATTTCACGTTAAACATATTTTACTGGTACAAATTTCAAATGAAGAATAAAGTTCAGTACGAAATGAATTTGCATTTCAGATGAAATAAAGAGTCAATAAAAACACTTCAAGATATAATAAATGGAATGCTTCTTGTAATATGTACATAGTTCCCAGAAACACAATAATATGACCTATTTGAACATTCAATCAAGTCATTATACTCCGATCATGTAAACAGAAAGCCATAGTATAATAATATGTACAATCTACTAATTTGCCTCAAACAAAGGGACACGTCTACACAATCAAATTATAACTATACAAATAGGTACCAAACAAAATCAATATCAAACAGTTTGATTATCGAATCATTATACAACCTTAATACAACAAAGGCCGTTTCAAATTATGTTACATTTAGATCGGTTCAATAAGGTTATTGTCAAGAACACGGCGGGTTCACATACGAGTAATTGTCTCTCTGTGGCTTTGCGATGCGAAAATCACACCCCATTCAAGCAGCTTGGTAGCACATAA
The DNA here is from genome assembly GCF_004193835.3 of Ostrinia furnacalis. Taxonomy (NCBI): domain Eukaryota; kingdom Metazoa; phylum Arthropoda; class Insecta; order Lepidoptera; family Crambidae; genus Ostrinia; species Ostrinia furnacalis. Next base: position 1,175,215 of record NW_021131019.1, read on the forward strand.
GTAAAGTGGGTCAACCATTATACGTCTAACAAATGGGTACCCAGCTAAGACGGGCTGCAATAAGGAGTTCTGGTACCCGCAACCTGCATTATTCTGACCCTAATAAATTTGCCGAGTCAAACGGGTATTGTCAGACAAATGAGTTGGAAGACTTACGTTGGAATATTAGACATATTATCTGCTTAAATTAACGCGCACATTCCGCTTATATAACACGCCGTTAAAACAGAAGAAGCAGTGTATTAATTTTAATTCCCGCATCTCTTGTTCCAAAGCCCTCGAGTTAAATAATATTCAAATCAACTGGAATATCCTGACACAATGTGAACTGGATAACCATTAAGAGTAATAAATATTAAGGGCGATCCACTTATAATTTTGGACAATAAATAAAAACACGCCGACCTTTAAACCCACAGAGGCGAAATGTTAATTTACAAAACACATTTTCCTTGGAGAGTTTAACGTAATTTCTTTCTCACCAAGGCGTTTCCTGAAATAAATTACAAGTGTAAAATTCACAACAACAAAAGGCTCGCGGCTCGCAACATCCGGACGACCCTTCCAAACTTAGCAGCCTGATTACGGATTTCCGAGCAAGAAAAATAAAAGGAGAAATAATACACGTCAATGTTGGGACCAAGTTGTTGTATGTTTTCAAACAAATCACCGCTATTTCAAATATTGAAAATAAAATCTGATAAAATTATTCCTTGTCTATATTTTCAACCGAGCACTTCCTTCTGAGAAGGACATTTATGTGAAAATCAACATAATCGAAAAGCGCTGGTTGCGGCGTGTAATGTTTGACGTAGAGGTGGAATCGAGGATCAGTGTGCAAAGCATCTCCCCCAGCCGTCGGAGTGGGGGCAGGGGTAGGTGGAGTCCTGGACACTGGTGACCTTGGGGGTGTGAACGGCCCTCTACCTTCGCTAGGGCACGGAGGCCTAACCATTTTCCATAGAAACGGTTCTTTATGTATCTGCCCATGGTGCGTTGCTTTGTGCCTCGTATCCATCTTTTTCTGCACTGGAGTAGTCAGCTCATACATCTCAGCTAACGACATGTACCAGTAATCCGCTCCATCACCAATTATTGGGAAAAGTCTCTTGTTGGAGAACCGCGGGCGATGTTTCCTGACAAACTCGTCGTATTTTCTTTTCAAGCGCTTCATGTACTCGGTGTAATGGATGGATTTTAGAAGCTTTTCGAATTCGGATAGCTCTGTGGAAGCTGGTTCCGAGTATACGCCGGCACAGACGTAGGTTCTCAATAAGTGGTGTAATTTGAAGACAACGAATGCCAGCCAATGCCTGGCTTCCTCTTCTAGGATTCGGAGGTCATCTGCTCGGCTCCTGATGCCGAATTCTGCAGCTTCTGCCGCTCTTCTTTCTCCTCGTTCGGTGACAGTTGCCAGCCACTTTCGGTAGGAGCGGTAACAGAATTTCGTTCTTCTCGAATAATGCCCACGCCATAGTGCCTAAACAAGTATTGCTAGCATTATTTTTATGTACGGGATAACATTATGTACTAAGATAATGATAATCACATTAATGTTTTTAATAAAGAAAAGTAATTTTAACTTTATTTTATTTTTCATAAAATACAGGTATTACAACGTTTACAAGAGTTTTAATTTATTATTTTTAAATCCGTTTTATAGGAGAGTCCGAGTCCAATTTGTCACAATGTTGTAATTTACTTTTGTTAATTTGATAATTAGCCAAAAAGTAAAAACTGCGAATAAGTACTACTCAATAGCTACTTCGTCAGACGTATAACGTATTGCACAAAAGAAATACACTTTACCTGTATTATTCTAGCAGCCCGAGCGTAATGTCGAGCGTGCTTATTCCGAACCGCTCGCCTCAACGCTGCGCGGTACGCCTTCCTAGCTCTATGCACCCTGAACGCACACTGTATCGTCGTAGCGTTCTTCGACAGCCAAGCCACGTGCTTCCTTATCAAGTGGCCACGAGCCATCCGCTGCAGCAGCAAAACCGCCAAGAATCTCTTATGACGCTGCGCCTCAGCAAAGTCAGTCCTATCCTGTAACTCTGCATAGAACTCGTGTGCAGTCGGAAGAAGTTTGTTCACTGTTGCCATTTCCTTTAATTTGGATCAAATATTTTATTTATTATTCGATGCATTAGTCAATATGACAGTGGCATTTAATTTGTCACTTAATTGTCAATTTGTGAAAAAGTTCTTCCGTGAAAAGCGTTCGATTCGTTAGCAGTAATGAGTTAACATTTTGAATGAGCGCGGAGTTTTAATGTGAATTTAAAGGGTCGTGTAATAAGTTTGTTTTTTCTTTATACCCTTAAATGAAGCTGTAGTCTCGCTTGCCCATTTCGTTATGCTACCCCTCGACGGTGAGGCTCGTATTTGAAGAGTGCTCGCACTCCCCCGCTCTCTCAGGTGGGCCTATGTGAGACAACATGAATTATTCAACGACCAAATTGGCAAGGTGAGTATGTCTGTTTATTTACTTTCCCGAAAATTTAGTAGTCATTTTCATACATTACGCGCACTGCAGTAATCCGAAGCCACGTTTCATTATTTTCCAAGATCTATTTTGCCGTAAGGAAATGTTTACGTTTCGCTCCTGTTAATTTGGTATTCCACAGAGATTAAAACGTAAGCCGAAGAAAGTTACATTTTTGATGACGACAAGATAGGCTATGGGAACGTAAAGGAAGTTGAGCTTTGTTTTTAAGTAGTTAGCATCTCTTTTTAAAATCAAGGAAACCGGAGACTGTGAACTTTAATAATTAATATTATACCGCAACGAGACCTCTCAGCAGGGAAATAATGGTAGCTGTGAATTTTTAAACGGCTAAACGTTTTGCGGAGTATCGCATCCAAGAATATACCTACCTATTGAAAATATTCCCTGGTAATCTAAAAATAATTTTAGCCGCAGACTACATAAATCCAGGGCTCTAAGCTTATTAAAGTACTAAAGTAATTTGTCAACATTTGTGCTGGGTCTAGAGGGAAATTGACATGATAGATTGATTAATAAAATAATGGATAGGTATTACCGTGATTTAGGTACGGTATTTTCACAGTATTAATTGAGGCAAATGAGATAAAATGACTGAATAAAACCGATGACTTACCTAAATTTCACTAATTTAAAACTTCTTAACTATCCAGATCCAAACGCAGAAGCGAACTATCACTAATTGCACCAGCATAGTTCCAGAGAAGCTGCAATGCAGTGTTTCAAGTAATTTTCAGTAATATCCTTAAGACTAAGCCAGAGAGAAGTCGGACCGTTTCAAATGAGCTCCAGAATTAACTTTAATCCATGTTAATATGATATGCTTTGCATGCTAACTACTTAGACGTACGAGCATAAACTTCCAGTCCAACTCTGGATAGTGAATGCTGATTTGAATGCTGTACGCGATTTGTTATTGGATTAGATAATACGGTTTACGGTGGATAACTAATGCAGTTTATTAGCATCAGCTGTTTATTGTAGGTATAGATCTTAATTTAAAAATAACTCTCTCATGTAAGCGAATTGGCTTTTGTTGTTTAATTGTATTGCTACACATATGCGAAAACATGTAAATGGTGTATAGTTTCTTAAGCAGTGGTTAATAATCTGTTATTGTTTCACTGTATGTTTTCCAAACAAAATAAAATAAAAAAATAAAAATAAAATAAATATACATTTATGGTTACCGTTTCTTACAGATTTTATGCTACTTTTATTTTAAATACTGTTTGGCATTAGAGACTGCTTTTTAGTTCACACGGTAGCTAGCTATGAAAAGAAATCACTTTTTGTCTGATAGGTAAATAGCTAACAACTTCATTTACCTATCTTGCGCTGATTGGATTTATTTCAATAGCTCGTCTCGAAAAAGTATGTAGGTAATTTCATTTTACGTTAAAATAACGAACATATTATATTATCGTCGTACAAAGTATATAAGGCCTTAGTTACGTTTAATGATTCAATACTCTAATGGGTTACACTCAAGAATTGATCCATATACAGCTTGAGATTGATACAGTTTAGCTTTCTTTGCATAATCCTCTCCCTAAAATTCAAAGATTAGGCTAGGTGTACGTACACACAGCAAATCCTTTAGTATTTAACAGATCGTAACCAACCCTAATGACACAAACCACAGCCAGTGCAGTCGATACCCAGGTAGTTATGTTCTGGTTACCGGAACGAGCTGACGGCAGGTAATCCCATCCATTGAACTAGTCCGATCTACGATAGTACAGTTATTGTAATAGGTGAGGTTAACGCGGTGGGAATTGTGGAATATGTTCCGAATTAACATAAATTGCCTACATGATAGTTGCATTAATACTGGCAGAGTATGTGAAAAAATCGCTGGTAAATCACCTTGCATGCTTTTTCTCGCTACTAAACGCGACTTCGCCCTCGCGATTTTTGGCCTATCAACGAAAGTGTATTAGGTACTTTATCATCATCATCATTTCAGCCAAAGAATGTACACTGCTGAACATAGGCCTTCCCCATGGCATAGGCATGTATCCAGCGCTAAGGTACTTACTCAAACTGGTCTCAAATTTTAATACAATATTACTAAATTATAAACTATTATGTTAGAGTCAGACAATGAATAGGGTTCAGCCTTGTCCAAACATGAACTTTCTTATCACAGTAAAATTGTGGTTGTGTACCTAGAACCGACTTACATAAGCAGACATTAAAAATGTAAAAACGCTGAATGCTGTTCACACATACATAAATTTGATCTTTTACGAAACAATAAAAGCATTTTATTTTCGTGGAAGCCGCATAAAATTTATGACCATTTCATGCATAACGCAAGCTTTTCAGTTTTAATGCAATTGAAAAACAATCAACTTTATTACGTTCTCGTGCATGCCATAAAAAGGCATCAGAAAATGAAGCATCGCTTCTGGAAGTAAAGTTAGCTTGTCATAAACCTCCTGAATTTTGTATCATCATTTATTTTAGTTGAGAACATAATTATCATGTTTCTATGTCTAACCCAGTAGAGTAGAATAACCAAGTTTTCGGCTACAGCAGTTGTTTTTTATAAATATTTTTTGTTTTTATTTTAAGAGTTCATTGGTAACAGTGTTTTCCCTTCCTAATCTTAATACCTATTTCTAAGAACTTTACATTATAATCTCTACAGTTTGGAACTAACTGTAAAGTGGAGATCGACGATCAACAATCTCAACTAATATTATAAATGCGAAAGTAACTCTGTCTGTCTGTCTGTCTGTTACGCTTTCCCGCTTAAACCTCGCAACCGATTTTGATGAAATTTGGCAAAGAGATAGTTTGAGTCCCGGGAAAGAACATAGGATAGTTTTTATCCCGGTTTTTGAAACAGGGACGCGCGCGATAAAGTTTTTCTGTGACAGACAAAATTCCACGCGGGCGAAGCCGCGGGCGGAAAGCTAGTTTGAAATAAGTAGGTAAAGTAGAAAATTGTCTTTTCTTCGCATTGTCTAGAAAAGATAGCTTTTAAAGGTAAGGACATCTTAATTGTACCGTTTTAGCCTACAGAAAACAATAGATTATTTATTTATTAGAAAAGATTTTCTTTTATAATGTAAACAAAGTTGAGTAAGTCTGACTTATTCAACATACAGAGAATTGAAGATTTAGATACCTTAGAAGATCAGAGCTTTGATGAGGTTAAAGTTAGTAAATTCCAGCTAAAGCTAAAGTATTTAGTGTGACTTCATTTGAATTCCTAATTTAATTTAACTTTTCTTCGAAACATATTTAAAATGTTCATAAGTGCTTTGCACTTTTACATTTTCTTTTTTACTCGTTGCCCTTTCAGTATAAGGGTTCGGACAAACCAACGCGATCACAGCGCGATCAGCCGGCGTGCAGCGATGGCGACCAGACCTAAGGGTTCGGACAAACCAACGCGATCACACCGCGATCAGCCAGCGTGCAGCGATGGCGACCAGACCTAAATGNTAGCGGAAGAGCGCACTTTGAGCTTGAATATTTCAGTCATTTTTAAAGATATCAAAAAAGTAAAAATACAGTATTCATTCTAATTTTTTGTAGTTTTTTTTGGCATCTTCAACAAAAATTGTGCGCCATGTCCATTATAGCGAAATTTTTAACGATCGCATGTGAATAAATAAACATACAAATTAATTGCTCAGTTTAGAGATCTAACTAATAATAATACCTGTTATAAAACTAGTACTAATTTTGCTTACACACCAATTCATTTAGCATCGAGTATATCCCATATTGTCTGATACGACCAAGGACTCATAATCGTACAAAGTACTGCTCACGCTGCCGCGTTATACTTACATAAATATCTAAATTTTACCTAGAATAAGTTTTAAATCACTTAAAAATATACATATTATCTGTAATTAATAATTGTATCTAGGTGCAGTAATGTTAACCCCTAGACTCTTTTGCAATTTAGTCAGGAAGGGTCTAAACTTATTCTAATCATTGCAAAACAAACTAACATCAAATCTCTTTTGCCAACAGGTAAAAATCTGGTTCCAAAACCGGCGGGCGAAAGCGAAGCGAGTACAAGAGGCGGAGATCGAAAAACTTAAAATGGCGCAATTTTCCCGACACCCCCACCACTTGTACCCCCACCCGGCGCTCCAGCAGTACTTTCACCCCCACCCCTTAATGGGGGGCGGGCGTCCGCTACCCCCCATGGCCATGCCGCCGCATCTAGCCATGGTTCAACCACCTGTCTCTAGTTCCCCATCGCCAAACACGCCGAGTGCACCGCAGTGAATTAAAAAATAAAATGACATTCTATTTTCGATATTTGAAATTTTAAAACACTGTCAACATGGATTATAGACTAATGTAGCCATTTGTTCAGTAAAAAATATAATTTCGAAGACGAGAAAATTATAAGTTACTAGCTGACCCGGCGAACTTCGTACCGCCTTAGCGTAGAGATTTTCTTAATATTTTTTTCCGTAAGAACCATCCTTGGACTTCCACAAACATTTAAAAAAAAGAATTATCGAAATCGGTTCAGCCGTTCACACGTGATGCCGTGACAACGCGAAACGGGTTTCATTTTTATATATATAGATTCCATTTTTAAAATTCAAAATGAAATCAGCAGCCATCTTTTAGAAAAAATATAAACTTAATTTTTGTCTTTTTTTGCTGACGGCACGAACAAAGGAGTATGAAATGTACATTTTGTAAATATTAATTTAAGTATAGTTTTACGTGCACTATAAGATGTTTGTATTAATTTAAAGAGATATTATTTAGTTTTATTTAGATAGGTAAAGTTTTACCTTTTACCAAAAGTACAGTTATATTAATGTCAGTACAAGATTTATTTGGATTTTTTCATGTTTGGGATGTGTAAAATATTGTTGTAAATAGATTTCGATTTGTACATTGTTATGTCTATCTATATTGTAAATATATTATTTCTTTCATAATGAAACGCTTGTTTTACTTACTCATGGTAATGCTAGTTCTCTAGATATCAAGATTTTTGGATCACTATTACTTGCTATTAAAGCCCGGTCTGTGAGCACGTAGAATTTTGTTCAATGACCCCAATTCTACGTCCAGACTATAGTAGGTCTAACCTTAACTCACTCAATGCCTGAGGAATGAGTGCGGCACGGGAACCAAAAACACCCGTTTTTCAACCGACTTCAAAAAAAGGAGGAGGTTCTCAATTCGACCCGTATGTTTTTTTTTTTTTTTTTTCTATGTTTGTTACGCGATAGCTCCGCCAATTATGAACCGATTTGAACAAATCTTTTTTCAGCGTATAGGTAATATCTCAAGGGTGGTCCCATTTAAATTTAATAATAAAAAAAACAACCCCCAAGGATGGAAAATTGGGGATGAACTTTTTTATACGCAATATCTCCGCCGATTATAAACCAATTNGCGCGATCAGCCGGCGTGCAGCGATGGCGACCAGACCTAAGGGTTCGGACAAACCAACGCGATCACACCGCGATCAGCCAGCGTGCAGCGATGGCGACCAGACCTAAATGCATTGATCGCCATCGCTGCACGCCGGTTGATCGCGTTGGTTTGGCCGAACCTTAAATGCATTGATCGCCATCGCTGCACGCCGGCTGATCGCGCTGTGATCGCGTTGGTTTGTCCGAACCTTAACAGATTCACGGACAGTGCCTTGACAAAAGCAAATATACACGCTATTCTATACATAGCTTCTATACATAGCTCGGAGAGCTGATGGCCGCTGGGGCAGGAACGTTCTTGAGTGGCGACCACGAGCCGGAAGACGTAGCGTGGGCAGGCCTCCCATTAGGTGGACCGACGATCTGGTGAAGGTCGCGGGAGGTGCCTGGATGCGAGCGGCGCAGGATCGGTCTTTGTGGAAATCCTTGGGGAAGGCTTTTGTCCAGCAGTGGACGTCTTTCGGCTGAAACGAACGAACAAACGACGCTATTATTATTGTAAGTATTAATAATAATATTGTTATTTTGGAACTCATGAATTCAGGCATTTTTATTCTGAAACATTGAATTGCATACAGATTGTGTCCAAACAGAAAGAAAAATTAAGGTTACAACAGTAGATTAACGTTTAAATACCTTTTGTAGTAGAAATAGTTGACTGGTTGACCATAGCATGGCATTAAGTTGGTTTCCCTTTTGTATTCAATTGACTTTATGTGTATAAAATAAATAAATAGTACATTTGTGTTGCTCTGTGTCTGAAATGAAAAATATTATTGACAGGTAGTTGCTAATTGCTCATAAGATAGGCCCCCTTAAGAGCGTTTACGCCGTTTGGCGCAAAAACAGTACTTTTTCAACTCGTTACAATCATTAACCAGTAATACTACAAATATGTTATAGGCATAAATAGTTAGACNGTTGGGATTAGGACTAATGTATACCATTATTTATAATTATGGAGTCGGTGTTGGAAGATTTGAAGATTTTATAGTTTCCTTGAGTTGTCACTTGACAGCCTGGCATACTTTTACGATGGTGGATCAAAGTATTTTGGTTTGACTATAGAGCGTGAGAACACGCACACAGTCATAATTATTTTAGTGTGAATAAAACTAGCATCGAAATTACCTAAACTTGACATGCCACGCTAGACGTAAACGCTCTTAATTGATATTTATTGTCCGTGGTGCATAATCTTTTCTTAAAGGTTTTAAACCTTTGTTTGTCACCTGTCATCCGCTTTGCAATGGAGGGAAGTCGAACCTTAATTTTGAACTCCTTCTATGTTCTTCTGTTTAATTTCGTTGCGGGTTCAATGACAGTTTAACTTTCCCCCGGGACAAACTTCACCTTCATTGGTTGGGTTTTTGTGGCGGTTAAGCTGTAGATCCTGGCTACACAGGAGTTGCAGTGGTGGGAACGAGAGGTGGGAATAGTTCTGCTCTGTGTCTGATTGTTCTATAATAAGGCAGCGGCACGTTATCTGCCATACAAGAAGGTTCACGTTTTTCCATTCCAGGCGCAGTTAATACAACCTGTATTATATTCATAGCCCCATTAAGTGTGATGTCATGATGAAACTGTTGAGGGCAAGAGGTTCTTTCTCCTCGCATTCCTCGCTTTGACCGGTCCAAGTTCGAGACGGGGCCCATATTGCTACGTCTCCATAAAAAGAACCCAAAACTTTCCCCTCTTTCCCAAACTTAATAAGCGTTTGTGAGTTATGTTTAATGGTTTTTATGCTTCCTGTCCCTTTTTCTGAAATGCTACATGGATCATCAAACTTTTACATTTATTTTAATTTAATAACTCGGAGGTTTTCAGTGTAACTCGTTTATAATGTGAGTGTAATTAAGCATGTGAAATTGACAAATTGGATGAATGTTTTAACATTGTTGGATCTAATTTTATTTGGTAACTTAATTATACATTGTAGGTAAAGTAATGAGCAAATATTTATATTTAAATAATGGATGTACTAGTATTAATTAAATTTTGTATTAGTTCATGAATTATCATCAACCTTAAATAGTTTAACAAATATTTTAAATTATATTCTAAGTATGTAACTAATCAAAGTAGGTATGTGATTTTGATAAAGTGATTTTGAGCCATCATCATCATTTCAGCCACAGGACGTGCACTGCTGAACATCTATAGGCATCCCCTAATGACTTCCACATCGCACGGTTGGTAGCGGATTGCATCAAGCGCCTTCCTGCTACCTTTATCATTTTTTGAGCTAATCTGAAACCCAAATCTGAAATCTGAAGTCATTATTTCAAATATAAACTGTTTTCATTGCCATTGACTAGCTAGCTGATTCCATCGCCTCTCTCTTACAGCCATTTACCCTATTTTAAAATGTTTGCTGCACAAAATCATTGGAATACCCAACTTTAATGCAAGCACTATAACACCCCATTTGCAGTTACAAGACTCGTAATACGGCTATAACAGAGTGACACATAAACTCCGGTATATTGAATAGAGTTTGCCAGCACCAGTTTACGACTAGAAGACCGCGACCACAGCGCCGCCCTGGCGGAAAAATGTATGCAACAGATACGCCTTTATGGCTTGCAGCAGTAGCATTTGCTTACACATAAAATGGAGCGTAGATGTGTGTGATAACGTAATATTCTTGAAGGTAATTTAAACTTTGCTGTGGAATGAGAATTCTTCCTTTATAATGGGAAACATTAACATGTTTCTTGTTAAAATATTTATAAATCCGTCCGTAAGTTAAGTAGGTACTAATATAATAAATGCCCTGCGTGTCTTTTGCCTTTTCACGCTTAAACCACTAAAACGATTTCGAGGTGTGATGTAAAGATAGATAGAAGACTCAGTGAAAAACATAGTAGTTTGTACCGACCGAAAACCGAAAACGCGAAGCCACGGGAAAAAGTAGTTAAATATTACTGAAGTACATTGAAGGAATATCTGAAGTTTACTTTAGCAAATTAATAACATCAATCTGCCGCCGCATTTCCTTATTTTAGTTGAAAAGTATTTGTGAACCTAATCTTAAATTCGGGCAATTTTTCTTCGAGGAACAAATCTGAATTCCCCAAGTTCGTAAGGTGATGATAAAATTCTTTCGTCGCTTGACACCGAGCTGCAGGCTGACATCATAACTGGGTTAAGGAAAAATGAAAACTTTAGCAATAAGGTGCCCCGAAGTTTAGGATACACAAGACTTCAGCAATAACGGCTCTTAGTAATATGTTCTCGCCTTAAAGATTTAATAGTAGCTAGCAGTATTTCTAATCGTATCTACTGATCTTTTTATTGAAACAAAAATATTCTTGAATTATAATAATTCGACTAATCCTTTATTTTTTTAAAGAATTAACACCTAATTTATAGTGCAAAAATTACTAATATTGATGTTAACTCTGCCAATTAAGCTAAATAATAGGTTTTTTTTAATGGATTTACTGTAACAGTCCAGCTATTGACGGGGACCAAAGTATAAACCATGGTATTGGCAGTACGGTAACCGAGACCGTTAGGCTATTGCCAAAATAGTAATAACAGTCATAAAAAACTGATATCACACTAAGACATCTCATAATTCCAAAGCTATAAGTGTATTTCATATTTTTACGAATTTTCAATAACATAACAGAAATAACTCGACATTAGCGTTTTCGTACAAATACAGGTACAATTTTTAGAAAGGTGCGAGTGAACGCAAAACAACGTCGATAAAAATGACTTTTTTAAATTTATTTCACACAACACGCCAAACGATTCGCGCGTTTTTCCAATAAACGAAAAGCTTATTTAACTCACGCCTGACTTTGAAGCATCCTCCGATTGGAAACTGGAAAATATTGGAAATATTTCCCAGTAAAGAATAATTTTCGCTTCTATTCAAAGCTGTGAACGTACGAGCATGTTGGTGAAAGTTGTACTTACAGCGGTATTCAAGGTGAATACGCGAAGTTAAATAACTTCAACCGCAATTTATTGATGTTAATGAATTCTCTGTAAACAGTGTAATTACGAGTAAATATTAGTTTCGCAGTTATTTGAGTCATTAAGTGTGTTTTCATGCATATTGCCGTATATCTAGAAGCTTTTCTTAGTTCATTACAGTTCATGAATAGAGAAAAAAAGTAAATTATTTTCTCCAAAAATCATGTGAAATGTAGGCCACTGGCCATCAGCTTCCTCGCTATGGATAAAATTAAAATAGGTTGTTATGCCAAAATTAACTATGACAGTACTAAGAATAACTATTATTCGTATAAAAACAATTTCTTTGTTCAATCGATAATATTATTGTCTAACGACATCAGTTTTCACGCCGTTCACACTGGCGTACAGTTGAGAGCACATCAGACTATTTTTTGTTTTTGCAAAATCGCCTCTATTAAAACAGCATAAGATCAGCCCCGATGTTTAGGTCGACATGCCGTCTGTACAGACGACAGCACGTCAAGCTATGCACTTCAGTATCTTATTCAGTTGTGATAGGAGCTATTTTGCTACAAAATCGTACAGACTGATGTGCATTCGTCTGTACATTCCTTCCGTCTGGCGGGGGCGTATGAATGGCCGCCTTTTTGATGCAAATTTAATGAGCGAGGTAAAGACTCTTTACAGACTGACCATTACCAGAGACAAGGACTGTCCACGATCTAGTGCTTTGTGCTCTATTCTTTGGATGCTGACCTAAATATTTATGACTGCTAGACGTTTTTATGCCTTGTAAAATAACGGTGAATAGTATTTACGAGCAGCGAGTTACTGGCGCGTTGTAATTTTTATGGGTGTTTTGAAGGCTTTATGTAGGTGTAGTGTTGAAGTTGGATTTATAATTTTGAGTTTGTGAGTGTTCTGGAATTCGTTTTGGAATAAAGACCATTTGAATACAAAATCCAGAGTTCATTAGATAACTTTAAAGTTCAAATATGTTGTTGTGATCTAGATAGCGGACAACTGAATACAACTAAATATGGTACCTATGGTATGGTCAAGTAAGTTCAATCCTAATCACTTTTATCTTATATCCAACAGATATAACTGTTGGCGATATCTTGGAAGAAATTTAGGGAAATCACTGTTTGAACAAATCAAAGAAAGACACCTTTTCTGTTATTGTAGAACGTCTTGAAAAGCTTTAGAATTTACTAAGTACTGTACTTATATGAAAGCGAATTTTTAAACCCAGTAAACCCGATCCTCACCAAAGACCGAAAAGAAAGAGGCACCAGTTTCCTCCGACAATACTCCCATTCAGCAAACGAACCACTCCTGGAAGGTTTACGCTCAAAAACAAGCAACAGCACAGACCTTACAAATAGCCCTATTTCCTTTTATACGCAAAGGCAACGTATTTAACGCTGTAGTTTAACGCTGAGAGTACATCTATGAATAGTTGAGCACCTTGTTAGACCGCTCCAGATGACACAAATGCCCAGTTACGCGTTGAATGTGTTTTTTTCAAATTAATGACCCCCTTTGACTTAGTAGCTCAGATTAACGACGTGGTTTTGTGACCAAGTAATTGCGCTTTGACCGATCTAAGATGCTAGTTGGAGGAATAAATAGTCACAATCACTTACAGATTAGTTTGTAAGAAGTAACTTTTGTGTGTATGCCTATCGTATGCGATAAAGCTTGCCAAAATAAGATTTTGAACTTTCGTATTTTTTTTATTCTCAAAAAAGATAGATATTTCAAAAAAAGCAAAAAAGTAAAGCTCTTTTTATGATCATATATCGTGTGGATTGCAACAAATGATATCAATGCTGGTGGTGACATGGCTCAGTTGGAAATAGCTTTCCTGTCCTGTAACATGTCTTCCAAATATCTCAAAGCATAGCTCGTAAGACCAGACAACATGAATCTTTTAAACCGAAAAAATGTACAGTCGCAAAACAGCATCTATTTCCATAACATATTAAGATGCTTCAATGTTTAGCTAGATATCTGTAACCTGCGCGTTCACATCGTGTCGTATCCACTAAGACCGCGCACTGAATACCTCACCCCTACTATAAGGCGTCCTATACTGAGCTCTTGCCGAATCCGTGTTGCGTGAACGACTGGGAGACGTAGTAAGTCTGATTCGAGGCACTTTGCGTACAAAGACAAGTTTGAAGGTTTGTATTTGAAATCAACGGGGCGAATCCGGTGGCGCTAGTTAGCGCTGCCTTTTCGATAATGACCATGTTTTTCTAATCTTTAGATTTTGCTTAGCACGTGTATTAGTATTTATTCTGTGGTTTAGCTGAAGAAGCATTTTATTAAGAAAACTATACTATATTTTTATGAGTCATATAAAGTGACTCAACCGCTAATGGATTATTAGGTATGTAACGGTTCTCATTTGTTGTTTTCTTTCAATTTTACCAGACATCTCTACTTAATAAAACAATTTTCACGCAAAAAGTAGAAGCAAAGGCACAGCTTGTTAGTTCAATAACTAGAAAATTATCAATATGACAATTGATAAATGTATAAAAGAATTCAATAAACGATCTTTTATCATCTTTCGCGTGGCATCATCAACAAATGGGTTTGTGAACCCGATAAATTAATCGCAAACAATAGGCAGAAAAAAATCCATAATAAAATTGAGTATCGTGACAAACGAAAGAGCAAAATAAAGCGCTGGGGGTTTGGTGACAAAAGGTTAAAAAAAACCTTTGTGCTGACGTGTTGGGTTCATTCGTACTCATTATGTTTTGAATGCCTGTACTAGCTACCATGGACTCTGTTCATTTAATTGTTTGTAATTGTGTAGTTTTGTCGTGGTTTCCAGTTTGATTGGGACATTGAGGGCTTAATCAATCAATTGTATGACGAGAGAGTAGGCAAATCTATGTTTTTCAGGATTTATTGTAATAGATCGTATAAAGTCCTTACGGCCATAATGTAGCCAATGAGCCCATACATGATTGAATAATTGAAGAATAGTCCTTCATTAGCTAGTACCCGGAGTAAAATAGAGAAACACGTCACGGCCGCAAGCGCCAGTCTGCTTGTGACCACGGCTTCAGCATGGCAGCCGAAACGTCAAGCCGTGAATACATAAGTAACTCATATAAAAGTGTTGCTTGAGACCCGTGTTTCTCTATATTAGTACGTTGATAGTAAAAATACATGAAAAAAGTTTAACAGTGGGAGCCAATTTTTTCAGGGAAGCCATAAGTTGGCAAACATGCAGCAGTAAATTCAGATTTCACTTGAATGTAGAACAAACTGTTTTGTGCCAGCTATTTATTATTTACGTGTTATTTATAGCTTTCACGATTACTATTACGCTTTCTATGAACTACCAAGATCCCTTACCTACAGAAATCATTTGTCACACCATAAATTAGATTCCAACAGATCTATTCAATGAAGTCTTTGTAATGGATTACACAAATAAATCCTCGCTATCGACCGCCATGGTAGCTATCAAAAGACCTGTCTAAGCTCGGCCAGGGCGGTAATTAAAAGGAGATACTCCGTTGTTCCAACCCCGATGCTATGAATATGGATAGGTACATCTAGGGTACAGTCTGGCCTTTTTAATTCTACCCCAAGTGGCGGTGCTTTGGACTTGATGTTCAATAAGTTTTATTTTCAACAGCGACCAACGGATAGTTAACTAGAAACTTACGAGTATATGTGTTTCAGCAATGCAGCAATTACCTGAAAAGAAAAATATTGTATTAGTTACAAGCATACGCTTAGTACAGAGACCGTTATCTAAAATTGTACTTTTGCGACATTTTTCGGAATTAAATACTTTTTTTAGCTGTATTGGGATGGCGACAAGAAGAAGGCATTATTATCTTAGTAATGAAAGGGCTGGTTTCAGCATTTCATAGTGGTAAATATAGCAATGCTAAGCCACGCCACGCTCACATCCACAGAGGCTGAATTTCACCATCATATTTTAACCGTGACTTTAACCATAACTGATGTTTTTTGTACGGAGTTTAATATCTTTTGACGTTTGTTAAAGTTAAAGTAAGGTACACAGTCTGAGATAGTAGTAGTAACTGTAAAATAGTAATCTTTATTTCTTAGGTACTTAATTTCGTAGCTACTATTTAATGACTCAATTTTATCTATATTTCTATGGGGTTCTAGTCATGAATCTCAACTAAGCCCTGTTTTAGTTGACCAGGAACCCTTTTTATAATAATCATATACAATTTTTTCTTCGGAAACTTAACATGCTTCTCAAAATAAGACTAGCTAATTCACTGTACCTACTACAATATTATCCACAGTACACTTCACATGCTCGTGTATTGTAGTGTGTATTGAAACCTATTAAGCTAAGACAGAGCCAGTGGTTTAACCGGCACAAATTTCATTAGTGCTAACGGGATAGTTGAGCAAGCCCGCAGTTCTGGTGTTACATTAGGAGTCCAACCTCGAGTCCATCACGTTTGTTACGGGATATCGCTGTTGATGTTCTGGTTTCAGCTTCAAGTAATAGAAATAATTTACCTTTATTTTACAAAATAGGGAATTTTAGGTTCTAAGGCTGGGTTTTATCATCTCAGTCTGTCAAATTACACACGAAAAACACCGGCTAAGGATTATTTAGGTATAAGTTACGGTCGAAGTTGAAGTGTTGAGCTACAAATTCAAAAAACTGCAATTATTTTCTTTCAATTTTGAATTTATCTATCCCGGAAAAAAATAGTTCCGAAGGGATCATCACATTCAAAATCTGAACCCAAATCCAAAATCTAGTCCAGTACTTGTTACACAGTTAAGCATTACTCAGTATTGAACACACAGCAATATGCTATTAATAAATAAAATCTACTGCCTCTTTTACGTCATGCTCATTGCTCTCTGTTTGACAGAAGCTAACATGAATCTTTCAAACTGTTTTCCAATTTTATTAATGCTAACGTAGCGGGATAATGAGCTAAGCTTAAGTTGTTGCTGTATTTAAAAATTCCAGGATTCCCGATTCCAGGATTCGTAAGGTAATTTGATGTTACTTAAACGAAATGCCTGTTCCAAGTATCGAAAACAAGTTACTAAGAAACTTTCAATAAATCTCAAAATGTATACGTATAGTGACGGCACATGATATTTGTTGAAAATTCGCCTCTATTACAATTGAGTAAGATGTCACAGTACTAAGCTTGATTCGTACTTTTGTGCCTACCCATCCCGTTACATTACAATCGTTATTCCCAGATTCCACTTATCCTACGTCAATATTTGCTGTATCAAAACCTTTTACAAGAGATCTTACTCGTACTTATAGCAAGACTGTACAATAAGAATTTAGATACCAGATGTTTGTGAATCATAAAAGAAAATGGTTTTGTGATATCCTTATTTCATTACATAAAATAATGTGAGCTACGTTTCGGAGGAAAACATTTCCATCTTGGTATCATTATTATCTTTTATTGTTATAATGTAATTTGATTTTTAATATCTAGGCCGATGTGTCTATTTTTATCATAAGGGTTTTCTTTCCAATATCTACACACACACAATATCTACAGTCCTTGCTGAAGTCCTCATCACAATGATAACCTTTGACATTTTAGATTGAGTAATTACAATTTGCTTCTTGATGGATGGCTTTTACCTAATGTAATAACATTTTCTATTATTTTTCTATTGTTTGATAAATGCATAATAATATTAAACTAAAAGAACAGAAAAACAACCAGTAAAATTAAGAATTTTTTGAAGTCTGTTGTAGTATGAAACGAGTAATAAATGTATATAGCCTAATTATGTAAAATGATCACCTACAAGGTGGACAGATGACCTCATAAAGGTAGCAGGAAGGTGCTAAAAATCATTGGGGGAGATCTATGTATATTCAGCAGTGGACGTCTTGCGGCTAAAATGATGATGATGAGGTAAACAGAAACAAAACGTACCTTTGATGGCACAATTATAATCCCAATCTGCGTCAAAGACTGCGTTTAACCATTTATGATTGGACATCCACTGCAATCTGTTTATCACTACCATTTCCCGGAATCAGTAGGCAGTGTTTGTGACACATCGCATGTGCTAATGCGGTTATCTGGCTCAAATGCTGCACATCGGCTTTGGGAATATACAATTGTGACCGTTGTTACAGCTTTATCTGTACAGTTGTGCTAAAGTGGGTCAAGAATTATACAGTGATGTGCATTAATGCACACTAATTTGCGGAAACTTGACAGTGTTTACATCCATTCATAAAGATCAATCACAAAATAATACGAGTACTAACCGTTAATCAAACTCAAGTATTTATTTCGATCTAGTCAGATTAGAATACTTGCTTAATTAAGTGAAGTGGCAAATCGAACGCACAGCGTTCAATAAAGCTCTGTGATCGGTTCCTGTATGATCCTATGCGTCCACGCGCACTGTGAGACCTAGTAGTATTGTTTGTGAATAAGGGCGTGAATGGATTGTAATGACTTTTCAAAGCTCGAGGAAAGGGCATAGTCACAACAACTAAGATAATAAACACTATATTCTTTCAAACTATAAACTAATTGCATTTTAATCTCAGTGCATTTTAATCGCATGCAATCGAGTGCCAATCAATAATAATGACGGTTGATAAAACTCTGATTGGGCCCGCGCTTCGATCGGATTAAACACGTGGACAAATCGGATGGCCGCCGCTATCCGATTATCATCAACATTTTACTGCCATTTTGCTGCTGGAGATATTTAAAAGTGCGTTTTTGGAATCAGTTTTATGCTAATAGACGATGGGTTTGTGGCAGTTGCAGTCGAAAGTTCTTATTTAGCAACACATTTCAGAGCACAAAGCAAACAGTCTTATTCTTTAAACTGCAAATAGAAATATTTATTTCTATTCTCTTTACTGAATACGACTATGATCTAGTATTTTTGTTAAGCCTCTGAAAAACATACAATTTAATGTTAGGTAGGCATATCGTGATTGTGGCGCAAACGTCCCACGTTGTATCATAAGGTAACTTTCACAGCTTTCAAATTTTATATAAACTTAAGGCAGTATCTAAATCATCATCATCATCAACAGCTCATTAAGTCTGCACTGCAGGAGTACACTGCACAACCCTCTCTTTCTAATATTACCTAAAGTAAGAGAATTATTTAACCTTCACTGCCGCACTGGCCAGACGGGTTGAGGAGGCCTAATGTTCGAATACCTAACTATTTGTCTCTGTCACCTTCAAAGATATCCTCGAGTCTGCCTTGATAACAACCTTGAAATATCATTGATGATAGCGAACTTTCGTAGAAAAATACCTATAACTTTTATTTTCGGGATAAGTTCATCATCGTTTGACTTTGAACTTTCATTGTCATTATTTCGCTGGAAAACTTCTTTGTTCAAAATACGGGGAAAATGTATATTGCCTGAAAATTTCTTGGAACTGAACTCTATCTACATTGTACATTTTATTATACTTTAAGGTTATTAAAAGCTTAAGCACTGCCACTTTGTTCTTTATCATTGGGTCACTTACTGCATCGCGTAGCAGAGTGAGAGAAAAAACCATTGATTTTAGAATCGTGTGGCTCTTTCATCAGACCAATATCTTTCGTTACAGATTCTTTTGTTTAGGCACTTAATATATTTTTAATTCAGACTTTCTTCGAATTTTCCAATTATGGGTACCCCGCCTTACAGCGCAAGTTAGGGCGCAGTCGGAGAAAAAGCAATTGCTCTTACTCGTAGAACAGTATTGGTATCGTTTAATTGAAATAACTTAGAAGTTTAGACACTCAAACAAACTTTTACTACACGAGATTGATAAACTTTATGATTATGTATACCAAACGCTATTGCTGAAGATATTTTGTTTATGTTACCATCTTCTAAATTAATTCGTAGTCAATTACGTTATTACGAACATCACTGCCACTGGAACGTGTAAGTATTAATAATTTCACTGGCTCGTCACGAAATACCAACATTATTATTTTTTTCGGTCTAAAGGAGAAATAATAACCGATTTTAGTTTTGATCTTGGTACAAATTAACCGTATTCACAAACATTACTATAAGGTCTCACAGTGCGCGTGGAGGCACAGGGTGACACACTAACCAATCACAGAGCTCTATTTAACGCTGTGCGTTCGATTTGCTGCTTCACTTAAGCAAGCATCGTTTGTGAATAGGTACAGGACTAAGGCTGGGTTGTATCATCTTACTAAACTTGTATATCTGTTAAATTCCATACAAAGAGCGCCGGTTATCGTCATAGTTGCCGTTAAAGTTAGGTGGTGCAACTCAGTCTTCAATATATTTCTCAAGCAATACTATTTTTTAGTCGTCTCTCGCTTTGCCGCAGTGGGTCCCCCGCCTTACGGGTCACGTCGGGCGCAGTGAGAGAAAAAAGCCATTGCTATTAGAACCGCATTGGCCGTTCATCAGAGCAATTTCTCTGCTTCAGCGGAGGAGCCATCGATGTTCTTTTATTTTAGCACTAAGGGAACAATACATTCGTTACGGACGTAGCGTTTCTAGGGTACGTTCAGAAATGTGGATCTGAATTAAAGTTGGTATAGGTTTATTTTGAGAAAGGATAATGATATGTCTTGTTAAGGATTTCGGGCGTTTCTATGGAAGTTGGTTCATTTTGGTAGTCACAAAAATGTTTTTTATTCAACTACTAGCTTTTACCCGCGGCTTCAACTGCTTGAAATTAGTTTGCCACAGATCGTCATAAATTATAGCCTAATTATGTTATTCTGGGTTATAAACAATAATACTGTAAAGTTTCATCACAATCCATTCAGTAGTTTTTACGTGAAAGAGTAACAAACATGTTAAAATCCATATAAACTTTCGCATTTATTATTTTAGTAGGATTTTACAAGCTCTTTGGAGCATTCGTCTTAAAATCCATTTATCCATATTAAAGTAAGCAGTAGGTGCTTACAAATTTTAAGGAAAAATTTTAAAATATTGTTTGTCAGATGGCTGTGTACCGACCTGACTTTGGATGTAGGATATCATGATATTTATAAAGGTACTGTAGCTTATATGTTACCAAAAAACAACCGAATTCTTTGCGTAGTTATTAAACGTCTATCAAAGGCGTTTCATATCTACCGCCATACCTGTGATCTCATAAGGCCAATCACCCATGAAATGCCGTTCCTTGATCGTGGAGCTCCTGGAATAACGGGTCAGTGTGCACGCTCTTTAACTCGGCGCTCTCAATCCACTTGATTGAGTAGCTCAGCGAGCTGCGCGGATTGAGTTGTACAGTTGTTATTAGAACCCTTTGTACAGCACATCACTACAGGGTGATTTTGCAAAAAGTTCCTAAAATTTTTAATATATTTTTTATTTTTCCGAAAAAAAAACAATGAAGATAAAATTCGCACCCAATGGGCACCCTCATACAGTGTGAGTCACGTTAAAGTGTACATATGAAAATAGATGAAACTAGACCTATTTTTATCGACAAAAAAGAGGTCTAAAATTTTTTGAGATTTTTTTAAATTTTTTATAGAATTTTTTTTCTTCAAATTACTTATTGTAAAGAAAACGTAGGTAATAACTTTTAAACTAAGCGGTATATCCTCATAAAATAAAAACAGTAATAATGCTAAATAACAGGCGATACTAAAAAAATACATAAAATACACAAAAAAGGCCAACAAATAATGAAAAATGATACTTTTTGAAAAAAAACTGCTTTTAAATTCGTGTTTTTTTGGTCATTTGATAAATTTCTCCAAAAAATGCCCCTATAACCGGTGGTTTTTATTACTTTGTATTATTCTCTATCGTATTACCTTCGTAAAGCCAAAAATCGCATGTCTCTATCCCTATCACAACGTTTGCAATGACCAAAAAAACACGAATTTAAAAGCAGATTTTTTTCAAAAAGTATCATTTTTTATTATTTGTTGGCCTTTTTTGTGTATTTTATGTATTTTTTTAGTATTGCCTGTTATTTAGCATTATTACCGTTTTTATTTTATGAGGATATACCGCTTAGTTTAAAAGTTATTACGTTTTCTTTACAATAAGTAATTGGAAGAAAAAAAATTCTATAAAAAATTAAAAAAAAATCTGAAAAAATTTTTGACCTCTTTTTTGTCGATATAAATAGGTCTAGTTTCATCTATTTTCATATGTACACTTTAACGTGACTCACACTGTATATTAAGTTCTAAAGGGTAAGGCTTATTTTCGTCTGTTTGTAATACTTTGCAGTTACTTAACTGTGTGTACGTAGTTTTTCTATGAACGAATTAAATTATCCACGTGTGCCAATTTTGAAACCGCGCACTGCAGATAAAAATAATACAATATAAAAAAATGTTTTCTTTACTTTAATCAATAATTAAGTTACTGATTCTGAGTCGCTCCTAAAAATTAGGCAACTGCAAAATCACCCTGTATACATTTTTGTTTGAAAATACCATCTATTACCGCTACATAAGAACCCAGTTTTTGGCTTGACGACTATCTATTCTACTGTACATTTTAAACATTANAGCAGGATAATTAGATGATCAAACGAACTTACCAAGTGAAGTTCGATCTGAATTATCCTGTTTTCGCCGAAGAGATTTAAGGTCCCTCCCAACCCGAAGATTTCTATATCTTCTTCCCTGGAGGTAAACGTCAATGTCATCGCTTCTCTAAATATAATGAGACCGCTCGGACACCGAGCCCACAGCGTGGGACGGGTCGGGGGTGCCCGCTCTTTTGTTTTTTACTACTACTGCGCTGAATATTGTGTGCGGATTGGCTTGCCGTACAGGGGTACTACACGGTAAAATAAATCTCTTCGGCGAAAACAGGATAATTCAGATCGAACTTCACTTGGTAAGTTCGTTTGATCATCTAATTTTAGACGAAACAAATCACGCTCGGGCTCGGACAAACGAAGTTATACCAAATGAATGTAAAGTTCGGCCGCGACTGTAAATGAAATCGGTTTGTTTGAAGCGAACTTTTTTAAACAAAGTAGAGAGAGCTGGAACGAGAGGTTGTTTGAGGCTCTCTTGATGGTTGACTGGAATGAGTTTTGTGTTTCGTCTAGTTTCGGCAGTTTGGAGACTGGTTTACAATACACCTACTTACTGAGGTTTAGATTTTTACCGTTCCGGTTAAACAAAAACTTAACTTCAGTAGCAGTAAAAATAGTAGTCTCATGTAGGTAGCGACCACTTTTGATAGGATATCACAGACCTTTGTTAATAACACTTATTAACAAAGCCATGTATGATCGTGTACTCACACAGGCCTTTGTTGGCCAGCGAACGTATACTCACACAGGCCTGTGTTGACACGTTTGGCCAGCGTTGGGAGTGTGAGCCAAATCCTCCTGCAGTGGAGGGCTTAATGACCTGGAGATGATTATGATGATGTATCACGTGTAAGAAGATAGGTACACAGGAGATTGGTTGTAATTCCATTTGTTTTGTCATTTACATGTCAGACGCCTACAGCTTCTGACTTCAGGACTTCATTAAAAATAGAAACAAAATTATTCAAAGCAACCTACACAAAGCGAATTTCAAGACGTTCATTCCAAAAAATACAAGTAATGCACCGTATCTACAATCAACAGCACATAAAACTATAAATTTTTGTTGCAAAACAGTACGTCTCACAACTAAATAAGGTTGTACAGTGTGTAGCTTGACATGCCATTGTCCGTACCAATTTGAATTTCCCGCACGAGTTTTCCTCATACATTTTCCGAGGTCAAAAGTATTCGTTTAGACGGAAAATTGTTTTGCTACCCGCACATAAAGGAATGTTTTGCTGGTTACAAGGTGAACGCAAAGTATCTTAATGGTGCGTTTTTGTCACATAACTCATCAGTAAATAGTGACTAAAAGGCTTTCGGTGTATTCTTGGCAGGCCTGAAATAGACTTTCTTTTAGATTCGTTTACTTACACGAGTTAGCACTGACTAGTTTTTACACTATGTCGTATGCGAGCGGCATTAGTACGGTAAAGAATGGCTATCTTTTATAATGAAAAAAAACTAACTACATAGTTAATTAATTAACTTATAAGTAACCGACTTATTCGTCAATGTTCTTCCAGTGCCTTTGATAATAATCGTCTTAATGGTCTTTATTATTCTTTCAACATAGTAAAGGTTTTCTCTTGCTTACCTATCGAAAGGTTTTGTTCAAATGCTACTTGTACTTCTCGTTTCAAGGACTCCAAAATCTTTCAGTTCTTTACATTTTTAAATATTTTAAGTCCGTTGAAAATAATTTCTACTGTATTTTTCCTCAAATCGAAAATGCATTTCCATGCATAAAACTAATAAAATAATTTGCAGTTCTCACAGGGCTCTCCCTTATATATTTTGAGATTTCGATTCTTTCCTAAAGCAAAACGCTGTCGCAATACGCTACAGTTTTAGAAATATTGAGCCAATACACTGTGCGGAAGATTGATGGAGCTATCTGGAACAAGATCGGGGACCGTGCCACCACCGGACCTTTGCACTTAGCACAAGAGCCAGGGTCCATTCAGAATATCAATCCCACCAAAACATTTTCATGTACAATGCTGCCAAGACAAGCCGTATGGCTCGCACTGTGAAAATTTTATCAGCTCTCATGTAGAACCAATCAATCAATAAATCGTTTATTACAATAACTCAGATCTTAAATGTTTACATAAGTCCGCTATAACCTACCGATTGGGTGTACAATATTTTATTCGTATGAATACAATTACGTAGTTGTAATATATGTATATTATAACTACATACACTTAACAAACTTTAGAACAAGTACTTAACAATCTTACAAGCTTTTAACTCTACACGCCGTATGTCTACACCTTGGTCAATGGCTACGGTTTCGCTGTCGTTATTGTTCATTACTTTTCTGTTATAAGTACCT